>NC_090647.1:97975673-98575673 GCF_040937935.1 Hyperolius riggenbachi
ACCACCAAACTCCAGCTCCTCTCCAGCGCACAGTGGGGGCAGATGCAGCAGGTCTGCTTGATGTTGGCTCCCTTCCTGCAGGGAACCAACCTGGTGAGTGAGGAACGGGCATCCCTCTGCCAATGGGTGCCCTTTGTTTGTCTGCTGGACAGGGCACTTTGTTATTTGATAGATGTGGGAGAGGAGGCTCTGATCCAGCTGGAACAGCAGCCACCTGAGCAGTCCACTTCTGCGCAGGAATTTGAGTTGTTGGAGGAGGAGGAGAAGGAGGAGTTGGAGGTGCTGGGCGTTGCTGTTGAGGGGGGACAGCGGAGCACAGCAGCAGTGGTGTGAGGGTGGAGAGAGGAGGAAGCGGCTCAGGGGCCAGAGGAGGAGGACAGCAAACTTGTGGCCACTGATCCTGATGTCTCTGCTGGACGATCCACCCTGCTCCCCATGGCAAGGCACATGCTGCGGTGCCTGCGTACAGACCACATAGTTAAGCAGAAGCAAGCCCGGGAAGATGCCTGCATCAGCATGATCCTGGACCCACGGCTGAAGGGGAAGGTGGCTCAGTTCCTGATTGCTTGCTGGAGACCGTGAGCAAAGAACAAGGAAGTTGCAGGAGATCCTTGTTCGGCGACTGGAGGAAGCCTTCCCCCAGCCTTCCACCCCCTCTGTCCCTGTCCGGCCAGCACAGCATCCAGTGCCTGCAGCCAGCAGCAGCATCAGGCACCCAGGAGACCTGCTGTCATTGACAAAGTCACTCTACATGACGGTAGAGTAGCCGAGAGAGGAGGTGCGTGCAGCAGCATCCTCCTCTCAAAGTCACAGCCAGCGCCTGACCCGGATGGTGGCCGACTACATGGGGTACTTCAGCGGGCTTGACACCGGCGGCGAGGAGCTTGTGGACCCCTTGGAGTACTGGGTCGAGCGCTTGCAGATCTGGAGTGAGCTAGCGCAGTACACCCTGGAAGTCCTGTCTTGCCCCCCTTCCAGCGTGCTGTCCGAGAGGTGCTTCAGTGCGGCCGGTGGTGTGGTCACGGAGAAGTGCTCTCATCTGTCCCCAGAGTCCGTGGACAGACTCACATTTTTGAAGATCAACCAGGCCTGGATTGAAGGCACATTCCAGGCACCTGTTGTCGGCAAGAGGAGGACATCAGGTGCCTGGGAATTATTTTTTCACAACTTAAACCTTCAGTCCCCTGCTAATTTGGCCTGTTTTTTCTGGAGGTGCTGTGGTACCACCGCTAGGTACCATGGCCCTTTAACCTCCTGCTGTCTGTGTTCCCACCGCCAGGGTCCTCAGAATTATGCGCTGCTGCCATACGCCCCTAGCTATTACGCCACTACAATAGCTACATTTTGTTGTAAAAAAAAACATTCTGAGGTGTCTGGGTTGAAAACTGTGCTGTTCCAGTTGTGTATTGGACACAATGTGGGCTTCATGACTACTGTCTGGAACCTCCTGCTGCTGGTGTTTATTTACAGCCATGGTACCAACGCTAGGTGCCATGGCCCATTACATTGCCTGCTGCCAAACGTCACTCCTCCTCCTCCTGCTGCTGCTGCTGCTGTATTTAACCTACTGCTGTCTGTGTTCCCACCGCCAGGGTCCACAGAATTATGCGCTGCTGCCATACGCCACTAGCTATTACGCCACTACAATAGCTACATTTTGTTGTAAAAAAAAAATCTGAGGTGTCTGGGTTGAAAACTGTGATGTCCCAGTTGTGTATTGGACACAATGTGGGCTTCACTACTGCTGTCCGGAACCTCCTGCTGTATGGTGTTTATTATTACAGCCGTGGTACCAACGCTAGGTGCCATGGCCTGTTACATTGCCTGCTGCCACACGTCACTCCTCCTGCTGTCTGTGTTCCTGCCGCCAGGGTCCACAGAATTATGCACTGCTGCCATGCGCCAGTAGCTATTACGCCACAAATTTAGCTATGCTGTTGAAGAATTTTTTTTACAACAGTTAAGTTCTGTAAGGGAAAAAACATTAAATTCGGTACAAGAGGAAAAATATGAACACAAAAAAAAAGGAGGAGGAGGAGAAGAAGAAGAAGAACCAGGTAAAGAAAAAGAAGAAGAACCAGGTGAAGAAGAAGAACCAGGTGGTGGTGGTGAAGAAGAAGAAGAACCAGGTGGTGAAGAAGAAGAAGACAAACCAGGTGAAGAAGAACCAGATGATGATGAATAAGAAGAAGAAGAACCAGGTGAAGAAGAACCAGATAATGAAGAAGAAGAACCAGATGATGATGAAGAAGAAGAAGAAGACGAAGAAGAACCAGGTGAAGAAGAAGATGAAGAACCAGGTGAAGAAGAATATGAAAAACTAAGGTGAAGACGGTGAAGAAGAATAAACAAGAAATGCAGAAAAAAAGTTTTCCATCAAATTTTTTTTTTAAATTACACCTATTTAATTGTGATTTCCCTTTAAGGCCATCCCAATTCGTGATCACGAATTCTATGGTCGTGATCACGGCCGAATCCGAATCTGACCCGGACCCGAATTTGAATGTACTCGAATCGAATTTGGGTACATTCGAGCATGCCTGCCTATAAGGCTAATGTACTGAGCATAAGCAAATGCAGGGGGGAAGGGAATTACAGCTGCCCAGAATCCCCCATCAGACCGGGGCTGGTGCAGTGTCTGTGGACAGGCACAAGTTGAGACACCAGAATAACTGCAGATATCCTGCAGCTCACAGCACTGCCCCCTTTCTTTCCCTTCTACAGTTGACTTTGGATGGAGCAGCAGCGTGTGTACAGAGCACGGAGCAGGAGCATGTGTACAGAGCATGGAGCAGCAGCGTGTGTACAGAGCACGGAGCAGCAGCATGTGTACAGAGCATGGAGCAGCAGCGTGTGTACAGAGCATGCAGCAGCTTTGGGGAACTTAACAGAGTCAGGAATGAGCACAGCCCTTTGTCCTGCTGTGTAAATGCTTTACGTTCCCCTTCATTACTTTATTCTCAGCCAGTGAGTTATGAAGAAAAAGTATTGATGTTAGAGTAGAGGAACAGTGTCATGCAAGTTATGAAACAATGCCTTCTGCTTCTGAATTTTTTGTGGTATGACTAGGGGTGTGGTGGGGGCGTGGCTAGAGGTGTGGCAGGGGTGTGTCTTAAAGGTCCCTTCGTCTCATCAGCGCTCGTATCCCCCCTATTTTCTACAAGAAGCCCAGGGAGGAGAGGAGTTTGACAATGGAGGCGGTGTAAAGTGAGAACCGCAAGGGGCCAAGAACAGAGCTTGGGGGACCCCAACCAAGAGGGGGGTGTAGGTTGAGGAGGAGCCATTGAAGGAGGTCTTATAGGGATGATTTGAGAGGTAAGAAGGGAACCAGGCTAGAGCTAGGTCTTGGGTGCCTGCAGATTGCAGGGATTGGAGGAGCAGGGGTGTTCAACTGTGTTGAATGCTGTTGAGAGGTAAGGAGGGGAGGATGGAATATTTTCCTTCGGCCTTAGCAAGTGCGAGGTCAATGATAATAACCTTGGTAAGACCAGTCCTGGTGGAGTGGGATGATTGAAGTCCGGATTGTAGGGAGTCAAACAAGGAGTTGGAGCCAAGGTTTTGGGTCATGTATTGGTGGACTAGGTGCTCCAGGAGTATTGAAGCAAAAGGGAGGAGGGAGATAGGGCGGTAGCTGTATGGGAGTGAGGAATCAATTGAGGATTTTTTTAAGAAGGGGGAAGTACGGTGGCCTGATTGAAGTCAAAAGGGAAGGTGCCAGAGGAAAGGGAGAGGTTAAACTGAGAGAAATCAGAAAACAAAACAGCAGCAGAGTTTTATAGGCCAGTAGGTGTCTTGCGAGTAAAATGCAACTTTTATTTTATTATTATTTAAATAGACAGTTTTTTTCCAATGTCGACATACCGACATAAATAGTTTTATAATAAAAGTTGTTTTACTCATGCTCGGAAATTTGCAGTAAACCTACTGGGCTATAAAACTCTACTGCTGTTTTGAGTTCTGATTGTACTGTACTGTATATGGTATAACAAAGGGTATAGGACAGTGTATAGTGTATAAGGAAGGGCGTAGGGCAGTGTGGTCAATAAAAGCAGGGTGTATAACAGTATATTTCAGGCATAAAGCATACAGTACTGTAGAGCTGTGTTCCCCAATCCTGTCCTCAAGGCCCACCAGTGCATGTTTTGTTGAAATCCAGAGTGGTAGTTAATCAGCTCTGCTGAGGCACTAATTGCCCCACCTGTGCATGTTTGTGGATTTCTGCAAAACATGTACTGTTGGTGGGCCTTGAGGACAGGGTTGGGGAACTCTGCTGTAGAGGATATAGGGCAGTGCATACAATGTAATGGGAATGTAATGTAATGGGAATGCAATGTAATGGAGGATATAGGTCACGGTATAGCAAAATATCAGCAGTCTTTACCAATACTTTATCAGAGTATGTCCTAACCTACTCTCACATGGAACCTTCCCTCTACTGATTTCTAACCCTAACCCACCTGGTGGTGCCTAACCCTAGCGCCCCCTAGTAGTGCCTAACCCTAACCCCCCGTGGTGGTCAC
This sequence comes from Hyperolius riggenbachi, assembly GCF_040937935.1. NCBI lineage: Eukaryota > Metazoa > Chordata > Amphibia > Anura > Hyperoliidae > Hyperolius > Hyperolius riggenbachi. The sequence goes on from NC_090647.1 coordinate 97,980,194, forward strand.
CTCGCTTACCTATCTCTGAACCCTCCTGGTCGTGCCTAAACTTAACTCCCCCCATGGTGGTGCCTAACCCAAACCTCCCTGGCACCTAACCTCAACCCCACTGGTGGTGCCTAACTTTAATCTCCCCTTGTGTTGCCTAACCCTACACCCCCCCCCTTTTCCCGATTCTGCCTAACCTTACCTCCCCCATAGAGGTGCCTAATCTTAACCCCCCCCCCCCCCCATGATGGTGACTAATCCCTTAACCTCCCTGGCACCTAACTTTAACCCCCCCCAGTGGTGCCAAACCCTACTCCCCATCTCAGTAGTGCCTAACCTTATTCCCCCCATAGTATTGCCTTACCTTAACCCCACCAATGGTGGTGCCTAACCTAACACACACCGTGCCTAACACTAAACCCACCTGGTGGTGGCTTACCTTAACCCCTCATGGGGGTGCCAACTTACACTCCCCATGGCGCTTAACCTTAACCCCGTGGTGGTGTCTAAGCTTAACCCCACTAGTAGTGACTAAGCCTAAGCCCCTTAACCCCCTGGTGGTGCCTAACCTTTCACAATCTTCCCTCTGATTCAAAGATGGTCATATAGCCAAAAGGTGCAATTATTACTATTTTAAAATGATTTAAAAGTAAAAAAAAAAAATGAATATCACAGTTTTACCATATATGTGTTACAGGCCTATGACCAAACGTGTTTGAATAAGGAACAGCTAAAGATCTTGCCGTTTCCCTGCAGTATGCGTTTTACACATCCACAGAACTGCCTTTTTCCCCTGGAATACCTAACTGTTTTCATCAATATGACTTTATTAAGGGTCTGACCGGAGGATGCGCGGAGTGTACAGCATTATCAATAATAATAACTGGCTACCAATTAACCAGAGGATTCAGTTCAAACTCTTAACCCTCACCTACAAAGCTCCCCACAATCTCTCCACCCTGTACATCTCTTCACTAGTTTCCAGATACCAACCCAACCGCAATCTAAGATCTGCACATGAGCTTCTTTTGTCCTCCTCTAGAATCACCTCCTCACATTCACGTGTACAAGACTTCTCACGTGCCTCACCCCTCCTCTGGAATCAGGGCCGGATTTGTACTTTTTACCGCCCAAGGCCCATTACCTCCAGCCGCCCCATGACAACAACGTGGTTAGGATAGGGTTATCGGACACAGAAAAGGGGGGAGGTTAGAAATACTAATAGATCAGGTTATTAGGTTTAGGTACTTACAAAAAAAAACTAGGGCTTTTGGCAATTTAGGTTGAGGCTAGGAATTTAAAAATAGCATTATGGGAAAAGGGTTAAAATTAAGTATCAGGTTAGAGTGAAGCTGGTCATACGACTATAGATTTCTACCCAATGTTCCAAAGCTAGTTCAGAAGGAACTGATTCCTACCATACACAGCACATTCATTTTTTAATAGATTCCAGCAGGGAATCTATTGAAGAATCTATTGAAAACTGATCGAGCCCCAATGCTGCACTATTTGATATAATGCTATGGCCTATCAATCATCTGCCACTCCTGCTCCACCCCCAATTGACCCAGGCGTCCTGTTTGATCGATACTTTAGATGAATTTTTGGTCAAAATCAATGAAATATAAAGGAATTGATTTCCATTTGATTTGATCAGAGTGAACGAATCAGCAGGGAATCACATTAGAAATGTAATGTGTGTGTATGGGGACCTTTGCTGATCACAATACTAAGGTGATTAAAGGGGCACTACAGCGAAAAACTGTAAAATTTAAAATATGTGCAAACATATACAAATAAGAAGTACATTTTTTCCAGAGTAAAATGAGCCATCAATTACTTTTCTCCTATAATGCTGTCACTTACATAGGCAGTAGAAATCTGGCAGAAGTGACAGGTTTTGGACTAGTCCATCTCTTCATAGGGGATTCTCAGTAAGACTTTTATTCTTTATAAAGATATTCCCTAAAAATGATTTAAACAATGATGCTGGCCAGCCTCCCTGCTCCCCCTACACAGTTTTTTGGCAGTTGGTCAGAGCAACTGCCATTCACTAAGTGCTTTTGAAAATAAACATATCCCTGAGAAAACCCTATAAAAAGATGGACTAGTCCAAAACCTGTCACTTCTGTCAGATTTCTACTACCTACTGTAAGTCACAGCAACATAGGAGAAACGTAATTGATGGCTCATTTTACTCTGGAAAAAATGCACTTCTTCTTTGTATATGTTTGCACATATTTTAAATTTTACAGTTTTTCGCTGTAGTGCCCCTTTAAAGGGCCACTATCGCGGAAAAAAGTAGGCAGTTACAATCTGACAGGTTTTAGGCCAGTCCATCTCCTCATGGATGATTCTCAGGGTTTTCTTTGTTTTCAACAGGATTTCCTGAACAGCAGTTTAACTGCCAAAATAGTAAGATACCAGACAGCCTCCCTTCTTACACTTGCACACTATTTTGTCAGTTAGACTTTGCAACTGCTGTTCAGGAAATGCTGTTGAAAACATAGAAAACTCTGAGAATCCCCCATGAGGAGATGGACTGGCCCAAAACCTGTCGGTTCAGTCAGATATTAACTGCCTACTTTTTTCATGATAGTGGTCCTTTAAAGTGCTGCAGAAGATGTTAGCACTATATAAATACATAATAATAATAATAATAATAATAATAATAATAATAATAATGTAGGACATTAGACTATGACTATGGTAGGATTAGATTGTGAGCTCCTCTGAGGACAGTCAGTGACATGACTATGTACTCTGTAATGGGCTGCAGAAGATGTCAGTGCTATATAAACACATAATAATATGGTAGGACATTAGACTATGACTATGGTAGGAGTAGACTGTGAGCTCCTCTGAGGACAGTCAGTGACATGACTATGTACTCTGTAATGTGCTGCAGAAGATGTCAGTGCTATATAAATACATAATAATAATATGGTAGGACAGTACACTATGACAATGGTAGGATTAGATTGTGAGCTCCTCTGAGGACAGTCAGTGACATGACTATGTACTCTGTAAAGTGCTGCAGAAGATGTCAGTGCTATGTAAATACATCATAATAATAATATATTGGTAGGACATTAGACTATGGCCTCAATTCACTAAGCTTATCTCCTGTCTTTAATAACTCTTCTAGAGTTGTTACCATGGTGATAAGGCATGTAGTATTCAGGAAACATTTTACCTCAGGCAAACCTAAAGTTAACTCTTCTGTCTTTAAGTTAACTCTTTAATCCTTGAAATAACTACAGAGTTAAAGACAGGCTGTTCATTAACTGCTTGTGAAAATAACTACAGAGGAGGTAACTTAACTACAGAGGAGGTAAATTAACTACAGAAGAGGTAACGTAAGGAATGAAGAGATAAGATAACTCTCTTACTAGTGGAGGTAAGTTTTCTCTTGCCTTATTATCTCCAGCATGATCTTAGTGAATTGAGGCCTATGACTATGGTAGGATTAGATTGTGAGCTCCTCTGAGGACAGTCAGTGACATGACTATGTACTCTGTAATGTGCTGCAGAAGATGTCAGTGCTATATAAATACATAATAATAATATGGTAGGACAGTACACTATGACAATGGTAGGATTAGATTGTGAGCTCCTCTGAGGACAGTCAGTGACATGACTATGTACTCTGTAAAGTGCTGCAGAAGATGTCAGTGCTATATAAATACATCATAATAATAATATATTGGTAGGACATTAGACTATGACTATGGTAGGATTCGATTGTGAGCTCCTCTGAGGACAGTCAGTGACATGACTATGTACTCTGTAAAGTGCTGCAGAAGATGTCAGTGCTATATAAATACATAATAATAATAATCATATTATAGGACATTAGACTATGACTATGGTAGAATTAGATGGATGTCACTTCCCGCCTGCTGCGTGACGTCACTCACGTGCCGCTCTGTTGTCCCTCTCCCCCCCAGCATGACAACAGAATGCCTTGTCAGTTACACAGCTGAGACACTCTGTACAGTCAAGTCCAGCATTTTCACCCAAGGGAATTGGGTCTCGATCCCAGACAGGTGACATCAGTCACAGGTGTGTACGCACATTAACAACCACCCATAAGTACTAAGAGCAGTGCAAACTAATTAGGCAGGTTTAGATAAAAAACAATAATTTTCAGTCAACTTTAAAAAGTGCTTTTATCCATATAAAGTAGCTGTAGGGAGAAAGTGCTGGTGCTCAAACATAGATACAATTAGGTTGATTCATGAAATGTTAATGCGCTAAGCCGAATGGGTTAAACCGGTGAGCGCACACTATCAGCGTAGCGAGCGCTCTTGGCTGCACGTGCTTCTTTGAAGTACAGTGCGATGGTATGTAGCACCACCGTCATACTTTGCTAGTGCGGCCGCTGCTACATTAAATGTAGTAAAGTATCATGGTCATGCTACATACCATCGCACTGTACTTCAAAGGAGCACGCATAGCCAAGAGCGCTCGCTACGCTGATCACCGGTTTAACCTATGCGGCTTAGCACATTAACATGTCATGAATCAACCTCCAATATCCTTTAAAAAACAGAGTGAACCAGTGATTTCAGAAGACTAAAAGTGCAATAAGAAAAGGAACAAGTGTGAATAGCTGTGCTAGGGCAATGGAAAGACAAATTACTGTGGGGGGAGGAGAAGGGAAACAATTCTACCTGATGAAAATGATGAAAGGAATGACTGGGAAGCATGGAGAGAAGAGATGTAAGCCAGGCTACAGGAGGACAGAGGAGAGCACCAGGCAGCCCTGTTTTAGTAGCTTCTGGAGTCACAGGCTCCCGGGAAGGAAGAAGGGGGGGAGAGATAGGGGGATCCCAGCTGGTCACTCATTCCACGGGGATCAGGCAGGCACAGCGTGATTCTAGTCTGCAAAATGCTTGCTGTTCTGCAGACACTTCAACCCTTCTACCCCTTCCCTTCACTTTTACAGCACTGCCACCACCACGCACAGATACCTGTATGCATTGCTGTGCTAAGGGCTCTTTCACATTAGGGCAGATTTTCTGCGTTTCAACGCAAAGGGTAAAGTTTGCGTTACCCAAGGTGAAATGAAAGTCCATAGACTTTCATTTTAGCTTTCACATATAACGCAGCCTTTTTGTGCGTTGCGTTACACTGCACCCAGGCGCAGTTTTTTGGCTAACGCTAGCTTTATGCGTTACAATGTTAGTCAATGTAAAACGCACACTATGCGCGTTTTTAATCCGTTAACGCAGGCAATCAGTCCCAGAATGCAACAGAGGAACAATGTAGAAAGTTGACAACTAAAAGAAAAAAAAATTACCTGCGTTTTTCTATGTGCAGTAACGGATTGAAAACGGATTAAAAACGCACACTCACTGCAGTGCAACGCATATCAAAACGCAGTAAAAGGCATACAACAAAACGTATGCTTTGAGCGTTCTCCAACGCAAGCTCTGATGTGAAAGAGCCCTACGAGTAGCCGCCCGTCTTCTTGATCTGAATCTCGCGCTTGGCTTCTCTGCTCAGCCCCTCCTCCCTAGTGTCAGAGCAGAGAGGAAAGGAGGGGAGGGGCGCTTTCCACCGTGCACTGCAGAATGCAGATCCTAGGAGAGACTGGGGACAGCGCGGCTGCCTGGTGCACAATGTGCGGCAACCGCCCCAGCTTTTCTATCGGCAGGTTTCCGCCCTAGGAACAGGCCTAGGTGGCCTGTGCGGAAATCCGGCCCTGTCTGGAATGCCCTTCCACAGCACATCCGCCACTCTCCCACCTTTAAAATCTTTAAGCTCTCCTTCAAAACCCACCTTTTCCGACAAGCATATTCTCTAGCTTAGGCCATGCACCCACTAAATTACCTAATTACGCACTGCCTGTACATATACTGTATACTTCCCCACCTCTTGTTTCCACCCCATTCCTTTAGATTGTAAGCTCGCAAGGGCAGGGCTCTCACCCTTGTGTGTCATGGAATGTTATTAATTTAATTGCATGCACTCTGTTAGACATTTATACATTTTATCATGTTAAACTTGCTATTGTAATCAGCAGTTCTGTATTTTGTACCAGTGTTCATATTTGATGTACATCATTGTCTGTATCATTATGTATCCCTTGTTTGGTTTCTTACATTGTACAGCGCCACGGAATATGTTGGCGCTTTATAAATAAATAATAATAATAAATAATAATTATAACATCAAGTAGTGTGCGTGTAAATACAGTTTTATAATCTAGTTTTGCCCAACAGCGATACGGACAGCTATTAAGTTTTGGTAGTGCTGTGTTTTACTGGAAGTCTGTTATAGGGTGCTGTGACTGTCTGCTACTGGGAGTCGGTTATAGGTTGCTGTCTGTTATTGGAAGTCTGGTATAGAGTGCTGTGTTTTACTGGAAGTCTGTTATAGGTTGCTGTTTGCTACTGGGAGTCTGTTATAGGTTGCTGTCTGTTGTTGGAAGTCTGGTATAGAGTGCTGTGTTTTACTGGAAGTCTGTTATAGGTTGCTGTTTGCTACTGGGAGTCTGTTATAGGTTGCTGTCTGTTGTTGGAAGTCTGGTATAGGTTGCTGTCTGTTGTTGGAAGTCTGGTATATGGTGCTGTGTTTTACTGGAAGTCTGGTATAGGTTGCTGTCTGTTATTGGAAGTCTGGTATAGAGTGCTGTGCCTGTGTTTTACTGGAAGTCTGGTATAGGGTGCTGTATTTTACTGGAAGTCTGTTATAGGGTGCTATCTGCTACTGGGAGTCTGTTATAGGTTGCTGTCTGTTGTTGGAAGTCTGGTATAGGGTGCTGTGTGTTACTGGAAATCTGTTTAAAATAGGGTGCTGTGTGTTACTGGAAATCTGGTATAGGGTGCTGTCTGCTACTGGGCTCTGTTGTAGGGTGCTGTCTGTTACTGGAAGTCTGGTATAGCGTGCTGTGCTTTACTGGAAGTCTGTTATAGGGTGCTGTCTGCTACTGAAGTCTGTCATAAGGTGCTGTCTGCCACTGCAAGTAGGCTATAGGCAGGGCAGTTTCAAACCAGCAGCCCCCCCCCCCCCCCCCGTACACTCGTGAACCCATACTACGTCCCCAGTATAGGTATTCAGGTATATGTGCCCCCAGTGTAGGTGGCCAGACATAGGTGCCCCCAGTATAGGTAGCCAGCTGTAGGTGTCCTCCAGTATAGGTAGCTAGCTAAAAGGTACTCTTAGCTAGGTTAAGTGCAGCCAGTATAGGTTAGCTAGGTATAGGTGCAATTAGTATAGGTTAGCTAGGTATAGGTCCCCCCCCCCCCATAGGTGATGGAGGGGCAGGGGGGAGCGCAGCCACCACACTGAGACTCACCCGCGTGGAGGGAAGCCCAACTTCTCCCTCCCTTCACCCCCCCCCCCCTGGCCCCCCTCTGTGCTTCCCCCCTCATATAGCCTATTGGCTATACTGCATGTTTTATATGGAACCAATAAAGATTCACCTTGGATGTGCCAGCTCTTTTTGATTGGTACAGGGTGCTGTCTGCTACTGGGCTCTGTCATGGGATGCTGTCTGTCACTGGAAGTCTGTTATAGGGTGCTGTCTGTTACTGGCAGTCTGTTATAGGGTGCTGTCTGTTGCTGGAAGTCTTATAGGGTGCTGTCTGTTACTGGCAGTCTGTTATAGGGTGCTGTCTGTTACTGGAAGTCTTATAAGGTGCTGTCTGTTACTGGGTTCTGCCATGGGGTGCTGTGTGTTACTGGAAGTCTGTTATAGGCTGCTGTCTGTTCCTGGTAAGCTGTTATAGCGTGCTGTATGTTACTGGTAAGCTGTTATAAGGCGCTGTCTGTTACGGGAAGTCTGTTATAGGGTGCTGTCTGTTACTAGAAGTCTGTTGTAGGGTGCGGTCTGTTACTGGGCTCTGTTGTAGGGTGCTGTCTGTTACTGGAAGTCTGGTATAGGGCATTGTCTGTTACTGGAAGGCTGTGTGTTACTGGGGGGCTGTTATAGGGGGACAAGAAAAAGGAAGCTGCCATATTTATTTTCCTTTAAACACTACCAGTTGCCAGGCACTGGCAGCCCTGCTGGTCTACTTGGCTTCTGTAGTGTCTGAATAACACCAGAAACAAGCATGCAGCTAATCTTATCAGATCTGACAATGTCAGAAACACCTGATCTGCATGCTTGTTCAGGGTCTATAGCTAAAAGTATTAGAGATAGAGGATCAGCAGGATAGCCAGGCAACTGGTGTTGTTTAAAGGGAAATAAACATGGCAGCCTCCAAATCCCCCTGGTTACAGTTGTCCTTTAAAGGGTGTCTGAAGCCATAAATTTAAAAAAAAAAACAGATACTTACCTAAGGAGGGGGAAGGCCTATAGAGCCTTCCTGTTCTTCTCCTCATCCTGTTGTTCCTGCGCTAGCTCCCCCATTAGCAGCCTCTGACTAATGGGTCGGAGACTGCTCTCTTCTGCTTTGGGTGGGCTCCCAAAGACAGGCTGCTCCATACTACGCATGTGTGAGTGCGTACTTGTGCATTACGGAGCTGCCAGTCTTCAGGAGCACTCAGGCTCCCGAAGGCTTCCAAAGCCTCTCGTGGCGGGAGGTTTAAATGGAGGAGCCTGCAGGGGAACCAGAGGATAAGGAGCAGAACGTAAATGGGAAGGCTCTGTAGGACACAGAGCCTTCCCTATCGGTTTGTTTTTCTTTTAGAATTTCCTCACCCAACAGTATCTCGGGTGTTTAGAGAGTGGCAGTTGAGAAAAAAAACTTCAAGCGATAAGGACTATTCTTGTCGAAAAACCCTGGTGAACCAGAGAGGTGAAAGATGAGTCGCCCAAATAGTCTGCAGCAACAAAAGGGCAACAACACAACACATTACAGCTGAATACAATGCAGGTGCATCACATAGCATATCCTAATGCACAACAAGATGGACTTTGAAAAGCATGGGCTTTAGCAGCAGCAGACCATCAAGAGTGCCTTTGGTGTCACAGAAAAATAGGAAAAGACGCCTGCCGTGGGCCCTTGCCAACGTGCTTGATTGGTCTCAAATTGGTTTGAGGAAGTTCATTCAGTGTTTAACCCGCTTTCATAGCCAGCTCAGTCCCCTGACATAGCCAGCTCAGTCCCCTGGGACAATGTCAAAAAGATCACTTGAAAATGCCACCATCCAATCTGGCCCAACTTCGAGCAGCCATTATGTCAGCATGGGCCAACATTCTCCAGCAAAGGTATGGGCATCTTGTTTAGTCCAGGCCAAGAAGCATATCGGCTGTGAGAGCTAAAGGTGGACCCATTCCTTATTAGGCCTGGCACCCCCTAGAAGAGCTTTTCTGAGCGCTTTGTGATTTGAAAAAGCTCTTGCTAATGTAATGCTATGGGTGTGATCCCACCTGAGTGATTTGATTTTATAAAAATCACTAGAAAAGGCTGCTAGTGGGTTTGAGCTCTTAGGCCCTGTTCATACTGTCATCGTTTGCAGAACGCATGCATTTCAAAAAAGGGGTGCATCCTGTATTAATATTGAGGAACACTTTAATAGGGAGCACTGGGAGACATTTATCAAGAGTGTCTGAGACAAAATATTAGTAGGTTTTTAAAAGTCCGTTCAGAACTGTCTAAGACAGCCTAAGAAATCACTAAAATAGTGCAGATTCCTTTCTAAACTGTTAGGAATAGGAGGAGTAAAGGTGGGTACATACGTCAGATAAAAGTCTTTGGAAAATGAAAGATCACAGACCAATTTTACCCCCTTCCCTGTAGTATGAGAGCCATACCTTGAGGGCTGGAACCCACAAGAGCGTTTTTTTGAGCATTTTGGCAGCGCTGCGATACGCTAGCGTTTTGCCAAAAACGCTCAGCTGATGTTAATGGATGGGGCAACTTCCACAGGAGCGTTTGCGTTTCCCAGAAACGCAAACGCAGGACCTGCAGCATTTTGGGAGCGTTAGCGCTTCAATGTAAAGTATTGAAACGCTAGCAGAAACGCTCAGCAAAACCTAAACTGAGCGGTTTTGCTAGCGTTTTGCGGTTCAGCACACTGTAACAAAATTAAAAATAATTCACAGGACCAATCAGGATAAAAACGTAAAACGCAAAACGCTACACAACCGCTGAGGAAAAAAATATACTGTTGCAAAACGCGACCGAAAACGCGCATGAATCCGCTTGCAAACCGCTCAGACAAAACGCTAGCGGTTGCGTTTTGCGTTTGCGGATTTCAGTGGGTTCCAGGCCTCACAGTCTATTCTACCGAGCTGAACTCCCCATCAGATAAAAATCTTTGCAAGATGCTGCACGCACAGATGCTGTACACATGCAACAGATCAGTATCTGCAAAAGATCTGTTCCTGCAAAAGATCCGTTCCTACAAAATGCATTCATAGTCTATGATATCTGCAGATCATCATACACACCTTGTTTAACGGGCAATCAACTGTAGATCAGATCCACCAGGTTGGATCTTCAGATCGGCAGATAATTGTCTGATCTGCAGATGAATGTCCATTAAACAAGGTGTGTATGAGGATCTGCAGATATCATAGGCTATCAATGCATTTTGCAGGAACGGATCTTTTTCAGGGACTGATCTTTTACAGATTCTGATCTGTTGCATGTGTGCAGCATCTGTGTGTGCAGCATCTTGCAAAGATTTTTATCTGATGGGGAGTTCAGCTCCATAGAATAGACTGTGTAGAGCATGGCTCTCATACTACATGAAAGGGGGTAAAATTGGTCTGTGATCTTTCATTTTCCAAAGACTTTTATCTGACGTGTGTACCCACCTTTAGGAAGGTTTCTCAGACAGTGCTATGTGTGAGGGAAATTGTTGTTGCTGAGGTAACCAATACATCTGCTGTATTGCATCACTGCCCAGCACTGGAAGGGTTAATCACAGAACAGCTTCACAGGACAACTGACAGCAGGGGGGAGGAGCACTTCACTAATCACGTCTAACCTGAACTGCTGCACTATCTGTAGAACTGCTATGAAGCACTTCTAAATCTGCAGCAGTTTAAGGATAGATTTGCACTTTTCTTAACCGTAGTGCAGCTCTAGATAAATCCACGCTAAACTGCTGCTATTAAGTAGGATTTGAGAAGTTTCTTATTATCATGCAGAACAGTTCCTCTGCTGGTTAGAACAGTGTAAAGAAGAAAAAAAACTGTCAGTAATGCTTTGATAAATCTGGCCCATAGGGCGTTTAATACTGGCCTGTTTTCTGATCTTAGCCACCTCTGGATTATTTACATTAGATGGGATGTGGTTACACCAGGATAGTTATAACCTAGTGATGTAGTGATGCTGACTGGTGGATAAGTATTTCTAATGGTGTGTACACACTTGAAAGATAAATAAAAGATATCAGACCAATTTTACCCCCTTCCATGTAGTATGAGAGCCATACTCTACACAGTCTATTCTATGGAGCTGAACTCCCCATCAGATAAAATCTTTGCAGGATGCTGCACACAAAGATGCCCGTACACACTCAAAAGATCATTATCTGCAAAAGATCTGTTCCTGCAAAAGATCCATTCCTGCAAAATGCATTCATAGTCTATGAGATCTGCAGATCATCATACACACTTGGTTTAACAGACAATCATCTGCAGATCATCTGCAGATCAGATCCACCAGGATGGATTTTCAGATCTGCAGATGATTGCCAGATATGCAGATGAAGTCTGTTAAACCAAACCTGTGTATGAGGATCTGCAGATCTCATAGACTATAAATGCATTTTGCAGGAATGGATTTTTTGCAGGAACAGATCTTTTGCAGATAATGATCTTTTGAATGTGTACGGGCATCTTTGTGTGCAGCATCTTGCAAAGATTTTATCTGATGGGGAGTGCAGCTCCATAGAATAGACTGTGTAGAGTATGGCTCTCATACTACATGGAAGGGGGTAAAATTGGTCTGTGATCTTGCATTTTCCAAAGACTTTTATCTCAAGTGTGTATGAAGCATTAGACTACTTTCACACTGACGCGCTGAGGTGCATCAGACAATATAATTGCATAGCAAACACACATGTACAGTATTAGAGCTTTCAAATTAGCACGTCAGCAGTGCGCTGCAATGGAATGCGTTGGAATACCATGACATGCAGTGTGGTAGATGTGCGTTTATGGTTGCAGTGAAGCATGCTTTTCATGTAGTGTATGCTTCACATTGCATGCGTAAAAGCACTATGCAACTTCTCCCCCGACGTTGCATTGCAATCCTTTCTATACAGGATGTGCAATGCCACAGGTTGTGCAAACCAGCCATATACCGGTAGTGATCTTTTATAGGCGATAGACGTATACCAATCATGGACTTTGCAAGAGTTCAACTTCACCCACTTTATATCGATTCAATCAAATAGAAACGGAGGGGAACAATAGAAAAAAAAAAAAAAATTACACAGATATTTGGTTACCCCAAAATTGTCTTCAGTTTATGGTAGGGACATCAGAATAGAACTATGGTAGGATTAGATTGCAAGCTCCACTGAGTTATAGTTAGTAACGATTATGTACTCTGTGAAGCTGTGGAACGAGTCAACACCATAAAAAAAACAAGAATATATATCTACATCCATATGTGTAATGTAATAATTTAGCATTTATATAGCGCCAACATCTTCCACAGCGCTTGCAAAAAGGGCGCCTGGAAAAAAGGGGGCGTAGTAATAGACGAAATTTTAAGTTTTAATGTAAAACAATATTTTTCGTTTCATATAATCTAAAATCAAGTGCTAAATATGTTGAACTAACGGTAATAAAAACGCAAAATACAGTCTACAACAAAAAAACAATATTTACACTTGAATTGCATAGTAATAAAATTGTAGATGTTACAGATATTTTACTGCAACTATACCTAACCGTACTGTCACAAAAAACCCTCCCTGTACCTATCCCTAACCCCTAGACCCTCCCCCCCCTCCTTGTGGTGCCTAACCCTAAAACCCCCAGGTTGTAATAAACATAGTAATACAATTGTAGATATTACAGATATTTTACTGCAACTATACCTAACCGTACTGTCACAAAAAACCCTCCCTGTACCTATCCCTAACCCCCTCAGGTGGTGGGTGCCTAACCCTAACCACCCCCCTGATGGTGCCTAACCCTAACCACCCCCCTGATGGTGCCTAACCCTAACCACCCCCTGTGGTGCCTAACCCTAACCACCCCCCTGTGGTGCCTAACCCTAACCAACCCCACTGCACAAACACCCTTACACACATAGGGCTTGATTCACTAAGACAAATAGCATGCCTTTTCCAAGTTAACACGCCATATCAGAGATAACACGCCTTATCAGAGTATCATAGAGAGCGCTACGAACTTATGCCTGCTAATTGGCAATGACGAGAGCTTCATTCGTCCTGCTCTAAACCCCTGTGGGCTCATTAAACTACTCTGATAAGGCATGTTATCTCTGATAAGGCATGCCATTTGTCTTAGTGAATCAAGCCCATAGAAACAATAATATATTTGATAACGTAAAATACTTCACTACAAATAACATGAATAGAAAAATGTATATATTTTTAATAGAATAAATAGCCTTACAATAACATATGCATTAAAAATATTATTAACTGCTTGCCGACCGCGTCACACCGACGCGGTCCGCATAAGGTCCTTGGGGCTCACAGTGCAGAAGATTGCGTGCAGGCTGCGCACGGCTCTCCTGTTGGTAGGCGAAGGTGGAGCGGAGTGAAACCGCCGTCTAATTACCTTGTACAGCGCTGTTATCTGCAGCTGCGCTGTACTGGGGACAGCCGTGCGACACGGCTGTTCCCCTGGGACACTAGAGAGCGATCGACTCTCATAGGCAGAAGCCTATGACAGCTGATCGCCAGGATTGGGTGGCTGCGGGGAGGGAGGGGTTTGAGAAAAATTAAGAAATAAATAGTAAAACATAACAACAATAATAACAAAATAAAGACAAATATTTATAAAAAAATAAACAATAGGGGGGCCGATAAGACCCCACCAACAGAGAGCTCTGTTGGTGGGGAGAAAAGGGGGGGGGGGGGGGGGAATACCTTGTGTGCTGTTTTGTGCAGCCCTGCAGCTTGGCCTTAAAGCTGCAGTGGCCCATTTAAAAAAAAATGGCCTGGTCTTTAGACGGGTTTAAGACTGCGATCCTCAAGAGGTTAATTAAAAAATGTATATATTTGTACTAGAATAAATAGCCTTACATTCACGTATGCATTAAAAAATCTTTAAATTATCGTAATATGAAAAGTGATATATTAGTAAGATAATAAATCTGAAAACTATAATTAACGCATTATAATTCTGAAAACAAGGTTAATACCAAAAGCTATATATTTGTAATACAATAAGCTTGAAAACGAAAATGTACGCATTATACTTATGAAAACTAATTATACTCCTGAAAGAGAAATTTAAAAACGATAAAATAAGTTAAACTGAAAGTCAAAACTAATTTGTAAACAATATTTGCTGCTCGGATACCCCTTTTCAAAATCCAAATTGATTTGGATCCGGATACCCAGATATCCGGTTCCGGATTGGATATCCAAATTTTTTGATATCCGAATAGAATCGGATATTCGAACCCAATGGTGGTATCAGTGGCCTGTGGCACCCTGGTGGTGGGAGCAGCACAGGCAGCAGAAGCAGGGCAATGCAGCAGCAGGTGTAAACGTGTACCAGGAGCATGCCGGATGTGGCACGTGCCAACTGGCACATAGCGTTGTTGGTACCACGGCTGTAAACAAATTGTGAACCAGGCGGCTTAGTTAGTAATAGTTAATCAGGAGGAGCCAGGAGGTTGTGGTGGTGGTGGTAAAGGGTGGTAAGGCAAGCATAGTGATTCCCAGCCACTTCATGTCCACCTCTTGCCAACAACAGGGAAAGACTCGCCCAACAGGGTCCAACGGGGTCTGGCGGCGTTTTTTCCTTGCACGGAGGGAGCAGAGGAGGCCACTGAGGACTGGCTGCCTGAACAGGCCTCAGTGTCGGCAGGAGTGGCAGAGGGGGTTCTGGTGCTCCGAGTCTGACCACTGCCAGCGCCAGCTTGCTTCAGCCACATGATGTGGGGTACTTGTACTTTATTAAAATCGGGGTTAGACTTTAAAGTAAAACAGCACGAAGTGACAGACAGCAGAGGAGAAGACACTAGTGCACACTAACTGTCACACTGGCACTGCTCAGCAGCACAGCAGTTCTGTAGTAAGCTAACACAGTAGTACTACTCTAACAACTAACTAGCACTGACAGCAGTACTAACTACACAATAACACAGTAATCCTATTCCCTAACCTATACTGTAGCTGAGGCTAATAGCAGGCCAGCAGCTGGCCTGGTCTGTGCATAGCACACACACAGACACAGGACAGAACCTATAGCAGATGCTGCAGGCCTGCAGCACACACTCTGACTGTCACTGAATGAAATCAAGCTAGCTACCTAATAAACAATACAACAATAGTGTAGTGGTAGTGAAGGTGTTTATCACTGAAAAGCTTTAGGTTTATCACTTTATACAGCACTTGCTAGGCCAGCAGCACTGGAGCATGTCTCTCAGTGAGCAGTCACAAGCAAGGACGAGATTTCTCATCATGGCACCCCTCCTTAATATACGGGGGGGAAGAGGGCTGGCCAGGGTTCGCTTCTGTGATTGGGTGCTATGGCTTAGGCTGGGAGCCCTCTGATTGGCTCAATGAGGTCAGGAAGGGCCGGCCAGGCTTCCCTTCTGTGATTGGTTGCTAGGGCTTCTGCTGGGAGCCCTCCGATTGGCTCAGTGACGTCATGGACGTCATATCCATAGTTACGGTACCCGGATTCAGATATCCGACCGGATATCCGAATTCCTATCCGGATACCACATTCCGAATTTGGCCAACTATCCGGAATCCGAATCCGAGGTCGGATAGTGGAAAAAGTTTGAATTATCCGGGTAGTTCGGATATCCGGAATCTGGATGAGCACCACTGTTTGTCATAAACCTTATTCTGTTTTATTATCACGATCCCTGTAACCGCTATTTATCGGATGCCCTAATATCCTCTCTGGCGTCCAATAGCCAATATTTTGGATTGCAGCCTATGGTGCGCCCATTAGCCATATGTGCCTTTTTTACTGTTTCCATGCTGTACAAAGTACATAGTCTTGTCACTAACTGTCCCTCAGAGGAGCTCACCATCTAATCCCTACCATAGTCATATGTCTGTGTAAGTATCGTGTAGTGTATCTGCCATAATCTAGGGCCAAGTTAGGGGAAAGCCAGTTAAAACTTATCTGTATGCTTTCGGGGCGAGGGAGGAAACCAACGCAGACACAGAGAGAGCATACAAACTCCATGCAGATAGTGCCCTGGCTGGGATTCGAACCAGGGCCCCAGTGCTGCAAGTGCAAATGCCACACCATATATGAGAGAAAGAGAGAGAGAGAAAGAGAGGGGGGGGGGGGGGGAGAGAGATGGAGAGAGAGATGGAGAGCAAATACGTAAATACAAATGTTGCCAATATTGAATTTACAATATGGACTCCGGTAGCTAACATTCATTATTGTGATATGTGTAGTTCAGATTGCTCTGAGCGTTCGGTACTCACCTCCACAGATGTCTGCTGTATAAGCTCTATAGTACAGCACAGCTAATCACCTTCGCTGCTATCACAAGCTTTTTAAAGCTGTGGCCACGCCCCCACGTTGGGAGTTGTCACCAATACAGACACCTGTATACTATGAGGGAATTATTTCTATAGAGACCAGAGTCACCATAGCATTATACAGTGATCTTACAGAGAGTGATAGAGCAGCAACAGGCACAAATGCAGCAAAGTGTATACATTCATTTTCTTAATGTGTCCTTATCATCTAGGCTAGATAGAAGTGTTATTATGATTTACAGAAGATCAGATCACAGAACGTATAGGTTTACATGGACTGTAGAGAAACCTGTAACTCAGGTTTTTCATATCTCTCTGCTTCAGGCTGACCATTATTTACTCAGAAATACAGACATCTCTGTCAGGCGGACTTTTCCACATACAAAGCAAAATGGTGTAACCAGGGTCAGGTGCTGGAAGGTGGAAATGTGATCACGTGAGCAAAATATACAGAAACAGCAGAATAGTGGCCACAAGACAGCAATGACTTTCAGAATGATTATTAAGACAAATACCACCACCACCACTACCACCAACAACATCAAAAAGATCACTAAAGAGGAACTTTAACCAAGGATTAAACCTCATTCCAATCAGTAACTGATGCCCCTTTTTTTTTCTACAAGAAATCGTAACCTTTTCTGGAATAGATCATCGGGGGGGGGGGGGGGGGGGGGGGGTCTGTGTGGCTGATAGTGTTGTGAAAGCCCTCCCACAGTGGGATGTCATGACAGTTTGCTTTCTGTAAACCTCATTGCATTGTGGGAAATAACTGCTTTTTCCAGCTGCCAAGCAATATCTCCTTCTTTGCATAGAATTCTCAGTGATGAACATTCTGTACTGATCACTTGGCAGAACTAACAAGGTCACCACCAGGGAAATTTCTTCTTTTTTAATTGCAGTACTACACAATAATATGAAGAATGTGTGTTTTACAACACATAAAATTGGGGGAAAATGTTTTCATTAACTTTCTGACTTTCCTGAATAGTTTAATTAACTTTCCTCTTTCCTTTACCCTGTTTCCTCTTCTTTCTCCTTCTTAACACCCTTCTGAAAGACGGTTTTGAATGACTTTCTGAATGATGGTTTTGTATCTTACCGACAGGCTGAAGATAATATATGGAACATCTTGCTTGTTTTACCACCTTATTCTTTGTGAATTGCAATTTATAAAGTACTAGCCGACCCGCGGCGTAGCATACGCCGCATAAGAGGGTAGAGGGCAGGAAGGGGGTATTGGGCACAGCGGTGGGGAGGGGGTTGGACCCCCCTCAACTGGGTCCCCATGTGTGCTCTACCTCCAGCTTAAGCTCAGCAGGAACCCCCCACCCCCCTCACCTGGGTCCCCCATGTGCGCTCCCCCTCCTGCTTAAGTACAGTAGCAGCCGCCACTATTAGTAAGAGGCAGCGGGCGGGGATGACTCACCTCTTCCGTGTTCCATCGTGCATTCCACTGTCGTCACTTCCTGCAATGCCGCACACTGTATTGGTGTAATTTGCCTTTTTAAAACAGAAGGAAATCTGCAATAATTCAGCTATAAGTGAACATTTGTGGTTACCCACAATGCACTGCTACTAAATATGCAAATTTCCCCCTTGGTAAGCCAAGCAAGCATCCAGAGACGCTGGTGTATAGCAAGCATATAGCTTTGAATTTTACACAGTCATATCAAACCCACATGTAGACAGCCTATTTCAGACTTTTGGTCCTCATCAGTACATGGCAGGGATTGATACGACTGTATGAGATAGGGCTTGGATCAGTACAACAGAGTAACCAAGCATCAAACAAGGGAAGGTCCGCACAATGTCCATAAAAGACAAATGTTTTATTATGGACGTATCCAAATCACCACATCATACAACTGACATGTTTCGAACCAGACTGGTTCTTAATCATAGCTGCTAAAATTTGACACACCTCCAGATTATATACCCTCCTCTCGTGGATTGGGCCATCCCCTCCAAGGAAAAATTACCTCCGGAGTGAGCATGCCCGAAAACTCCACATATCGGAAGGGATATTTACATTCCCATATAGGAAAATATAATATTAAAATAAACAAATATATATACATGAACAAGTATAACATTGAGAGCAACGCACTAAGACAGAGCGAAGAAAAGATGCAAAGAAATCAAAAAGAAAAAAAAAAATATATAAATATATATATATATATATATATATATATATATATATATATATATATACATATATATATATATATACACACACCAAGCATTATGTGGCCAGGGCCAGGTCCCACCGAGAGTTCAGACCCTTCGGTGTTCTAGTACCCAACCTAAAAATCCAAAGCGCCTCACGGCTCAAAAGCCGCTTGGCCACATCCCCACCCCTACAAGTTGGTAGGACCTTCTCTATGCCATGGAAGGAAAATGAGGACATGTCGCCTTGATGCACCTGACGAAAATGCTTGGCGACGTTGGAGATGTTAGCTGTCTGCCAGGCCGGACCCCTATAATGTTCACCTATTCTGGCTCGTAGCGGTCTAGTAGTACAACCCACGTATTGCAGAGCACACTCCCTACAGGTGATAAGATAAACAACATTTGGGGTTCCACAATTGATAAATTGTTTAATAGAGAACACACGTCCGTTTGAAGATGACGTGATCGTCCGTGATCTGCTATGTGCATGGCAGTATTGACATGTTTTTACTCCGAATCTGTATGAACCCCTTAGATTCAGCCAAGTGGAAGATGGCCCGTCCTTAGATTCATACAGAGACGGGGACAGGGACCGGGCCAGGGTGGGGGCTTTCCTGCTGGCAAAACGTACCCCCTGCTGTAAAATACCTCTCAGATCTTCATCACCCTCCAAAATAGGAAGGTATTTTTTAAGGATCGAAACTATCCTGCTGTATTCTACACTGTATGTTGTAACAAAAGTGGGTTTGTGATTACCCGTGGGCTTAGTTGCTTAGTTCTTTCCATACCCAAAAGCTGGTCCCTGCTCCTCTGATTGGCCCTATGTTTTCCTCTATTGATCATCCAACTAGGATACCCCCTCTCCCGTAATCTGCTCTCCACCCTCTCGAAATCCTCTTCAAGCCAATCTGCCTCTGAGCAATTTCAACGCACCCTTACGAACTCACCCACAGGGACACCCTGTATGGTGTGCCCAGGGTGGCAACTGGTAGCTCGAAGGGTGGTATTCCCACCACAGAGCTTTCTGAAGGTCCTAGAACAGATTCTACCCTGCACGGGGTCCCCCACTAAAGTTACATCTAAGTAATCAATGGAATTAGGGCCCCAGTTATGAGTAAATTGTAAATTGTAGGGGTTGGAGTTCAGATATTCTAAGAAAGCAGGAATTTTATCAGGAGGGCCCTTCCAAACAAGGAGAGGGTCGTCGATGTACCTCCCGTACCACGCAACATCCCCCAGAAGGCAGCTCCCACCCCCAAAGATGCAGCACCCCTCCCACAACCCCATGTAGAGGTTGGCAAGGGACGGAGAGAACTTAGCCCCCATAGAGGTGCCACACCTCTGGAGATAGAAGCTGCCATCAAACATGAAATAATTGCGGGCCAGGAGGTACTCGACAGATAGACAGATAAAATTCTGAAGATCAGCAGAATATGTTGAGAATTTTTTCAAATGATATTCTACAGCTTTTATGGCCAGGGCGTGGGGAATGCAAGAATACAGGGCCTTAACGTCTATAGTAACCCAAACATAATGATCTTTCCAAACAAATTTCTCTAAGCTAGAAAGGAGATGCTTGGTATCCCTAATAAATCCCGGAAGGTGCCTGACTAATGGCTGGAGCAGGGAGTCAACCCACTCGCTCAGGCGCTCCCCCAAAGAGCCAATTCCAGCCACAATGGGCCTACCCTCCGGGGGAGAGCCCGGCTTATGGATCTTAGGAAGATGAAGAAAAACTGGGGTAATGGGATGTACAACCCCCAGATAGTCCACCATCCTCTGATCCAAAACTCCCAAACTGCAGCCAAAAGACAACAAATCAAAGAGTTCTTTTTGGAAACCTTTCATAGCGTCCATCCTTAATTTTTGATAGACAGTAGTGTCCTCCAGTTGTCTTAATGCCTCGGTTCTGTAAGTCTCACTGTCAAGAACGACAACAGCCCCCCCTTGTCCGCATTACGGATAACACTTTTAGAATTATTCTTGAGGCTAAGGAGGGCCTGCCGTTCCTGACGTGAAAGATTAGATCCCATCGATCTTGGTGCACTCTCTAGTTCCACCAAATCTCTTTCCACCAATTCTTGAAAGGTTTCCACGTGATGTGTTCTACTTGTCAAGGGATAAAATCCGGATTCCGGGTCATAATTGGCTTGACATCATCTAGGGTGACTAGACCCGTGCTTTCGGCAGCCAGACAGTCTAAAGACCACCTGGCACCGACTTCCATAAAGTCCCCAATGTCAGTTAGTTCAGCCATAGACCTTTCGTCCGAACTTCCATCACCCCCCTTATTTGAAAAATGTTTTCGAAGTAGAATGGACCTCACGAATCTATTGACATCCACGAGAGTTTCGAAGACGTCCATATGATTCGTGGGCGCAAATGAGAGTCCCTTAGTAAGGACACAGATTTCCACATCAGAGAGCACATATTGGGAAAGATTAACTACATTACACGTTTGATCCCCTACCAAACTAAATCTATTTTTCTTGTGTTTTATTCCCGCCCGTCTGGTCTTTTTCCTGTTCTTTTTCCTCCCCTCTCCCCCCATTTGCGACCCTTCTTGTATTTCTTGTAATAAGTTGGTGGGTCTACTTCGTTTTTTGATGTATTATTGCTGGCCATTTCCCGGCTATGAGCACCACATCTCTCAGTATCTGAGACATCAGAGTAACCAAGCAGCTCAGGGTGACCCAAACCACTCGGAATGTATAGGGGGATAAAAGGGACCAAAAATACCTCCTATTAAAAAAAGCAAAGCTTGGTGTAATTTGCCTTCCTAAAACAGAAGTAAATATGCAATAATTCAGCTATAAGTGAACATTTGTGGTTACCCACAATACACTGCTACTAAATATGCAAATAATTCCTTTTCACCTTTTCCTTTTCACCTTTAGTAAGCCAAGCAATCATCCAGAACCACTATAAGCCTATAGCTTTAAATTTTACACAGCCATATCAAACCCACATGTGACAGCCTGTTTCAGGCCTCTTGCACACTGTTTTTACATCCGATTCAGATTCCAATTTGCAGTTTGCTCCCTGCACACTGCAAATCGGAATCTGAATCGGATGTAAGCGCTGATTAAAAAGCGGAATCTGAATTGGAATCACTTGCAGTGTGCAAGAGGCCTCAGACTTTTAGGGCTTGGACCAGTACAACAGAGTAACCAAGCAGCTCAGGGTGACCCAAACTACTAAGAATGTATAGGAGGATAAAAGAGACCAAAAATCCCTCCTACTAAAAAAAAAGCAAAGCTTGGTGTAATTTTCCTTCTTAAAACAGTAGCAAATCTGCAATAATTCAGCTATAAGTGAACATTTGTGGTTACTCACAATGCACTGCTACTGAATATGCAAATTATCCCTCTTTGCCCTTGGTTTGATATGACACTACTTCTTCGTCTTGCTTGGACCAGCCCCTTCTTCTTGCTTGGACCGGCCCTGGGGGCAGGGCACTACTTCTTCTTCTTGCTTGGACCAGCCCCTTCTTCTTGCTTGGACCGGCCCTGGGGGCAGGGCACTACTTCTTCTTCTTGCTTGGACCGGCCCTGGGGGCAGGGCACTACTTCTTCTTCTTGCTTGGACCAGCCCCTTCTTCTTGCTTGGACCGGCCCTGGGGGCAAGGCACTACTTCTTCTTCTTGCTTGGACCGGCCCTGGGGGCAGGGCACTACTTCTTCTTCTTGCTTGGACCGGCCCTGGGGGCAGGGCACTACTTCTTCTTCTTGCTTGGACCGGCCCTGGGGGCAGGCCACTACTTCTTCTTCTTGCTTGGACCAGCCCCTTCTTCTTGCTTGCACCGGCCCTGGGGGCAGGGCACTACTTCTTCTTCTTGCTTGAAGGTTGAGGCATTTACTCTATTATATATATAGATTTACCCAACAATTTTAGTTTTCCATGCAGTAACGCGTCCGAGAAAATTTGCTGCCGGTAGACTTGGGTGCAGGACACAGCCGGTATGGCTTATCCTGCTGCTGCACAAGTCCCGGCGGTGTTAAATACTATTCCCCCTCCAGGTCGACGTGGATAGTGGGGTTGGATGTAATTCGTCTTCCAGCTATTGCTGGAGGCCAAATTACAGTGCTTTAAAAGTAACTTCATCTCCATCCTCTAACGGTGCTGAAGTTACTGACTGTGTGCCCCGCTATAGCTGTAATTCCTATTACAGTCTATGATAGCACCGGCTGCGCCCAAGTCTCCTGCGCTACATTTGCAGTGTTCGGCAGTAACAGCCTTTTTGAATTTACATTTTAAAGGGGAACTTCAGCCTAAACAAACATACTGTCATTAAGTTACATTAGTTATGTTAATTAGAATAGATAGGTAATATAATTTTTTACCCACCCTGTTTTAAAAGAACAGGCAAATGTTTGTGATTCATGAGGGCTGCCATCTTTGTCATGGGGGCAGCCATCTTTTTGGTTGAAAGGAGGTGACAAGGAGCAGAAGACAGTTCCAACTGTCCTGTGTCCTGATAACCCCTCCCAGCTGCACACGCTAGGCTTCAAATGTCAAATTCAAAATGTAAAAAAAAATTTTTTGCACCAAAACAGTAGAACGAGAGCAACAACATCAGAAATCCCATCATGCTTTGCACAGCATCAGGGGAAAAAAGCCCGGGCAGTTTTCTTCTGTGCAGCTAAAAATGAGGCTTGTATAAGAGAAACAAAGTTCTGATGCTGTGAATCTGTTAAAGAAACACCAGGCCTTTTCAGTACTGCTGAGTCGATTTTTAGTCCGGAGGTTCACTTTAAGATGCATGGGGTGGTTAGGAGGAGGGAAGTTGGCGGCCAGATGTGTATCTGCTGACCAGGTCAGAGATGTAGGTCAAGCAGGACTTGAATTGAGCTCATAGTCCAACACTTTGATCTAAAGGAACCAACGCTGTGCTGGACTAGATCCTGCAGGCAGGGAACACACTTGACAGTTTTCGTGCGCGTTTTCTGCACAGAAAAACTGAGAACTCATGTTAATCAATGGGCTAGTCCACACTTAAAATGTTGTTCGCGCGCAGAAAAAAAACTGACATTCTGTATCCTGATTCTGCACATTTTGTCAGTTTTGTCTATCAATTACATCAGCTGCTGTGAAAAAACGTGCGCATTTTCCTGCATAGAAACACACTTGGTGTGCAGAAAAAGTATGCAGGAAAACGCGCGCAGAAAACTGAAAGACAAGTGTGTTCCCTGCCGCAAGGACTCCTCTAGCGGCAGGCTGGCAGCCACATTTTCCTATGTTGATTTCTATGTCTGACATTGGGTCTCTTCTGGGAAATGCCAACCTCTGACAAAGTCCAACATATTGGAAAGGGTTAAATGAGACCAAATGTTTTATTATTAGAAGTGTTACAAATATTTACCCGCAGTAAAATTTTCAGGGTAGTAAAAATGTGATGCTGAAGGCAAGTACGGTAAATCCAGTTACTGTTACAGTAAGTATTCACAGGTGCACACTGCTGTAAGCACTTTTCAAACATACATAGAATGAAATCAATGGATTACCACCATGTGCACAGTAGGTGTGGCAGAAGCTCAGAAACTTCAGAAGGAGTATTTGGTGAGAGTCTTGTAGCATGTTAGCCATTGATAATGCTACAAAACGGTACCTTCTGCTGGCCATCTGAGTACAACTGAAAGCTTTGTAGATAGTAGTCCTTTAAAAAGACCTGTGCTATCGTGAAAAAAGTAGGCAGTTAAAATCTGACAGAACCGACAGGTTTTAGGCCAGTCCATCTCTTTATGAGGGATTCTCAGGGTTTTCTCTGTGTTCAACAGCATTTCCTGAACAGCAGTTTAACTTTCCCAAATGGTAAGATGCCAGCCAGCCTCTCTACTCACTTGAACGCTTTTTTGTCAGTTAGACTTTGAAACTGCTGTTCAGGGAATGATGTTGAAAACAAAGAAATCCCTAAAAATCCCCCATGAGGAGATGGACTGGCCCAAAACCTGTCGGTTCTGTCAGATTTTAACTGCCTACTTTTTTTGTAATATTGGTCCTTTAATACACATAACAGAATACCCAAGCAGCTCGGGGTAACCCAGAACCACTAAGAAAGTATAGGGGATTAACCTCCTTGGCGGTAAGCCCGAGCTGAGCTCGGGCTAAGTTGCCGTGAAGGATTTCTCAGGCCCTGGTGGGCCGATTGGCATTTTTTTTTTGTTACACGCAGCTAGCACTTTGCTAGCTGCGTGTACTACACAATCGCCGCCGCTCCCCCCCTCCCCCCCCCCCCAGGCCCCTTGCGCAGCCTGGCCAATCACCAGCAGGCAGCGCTAAGTGGTGGATCGGGACTCCCTCCGACGCCATGACGTGGATGACATCATCCCGATCGTCGCCATGGCGACGGGGGAAGCCAGACAGGAAATCCTGTTCTGAACAGGATTTCCTGTTTGCTCTGATCGCCAGAGGCGATCGGAAGGGGAGGGGGGATGCCGCTGCACAGCGCCTATCATGTAGCTAGCGCTAGGCTAGCTACATGGTTTAAAAAAACTATTTTTTTTTAAAGTGCTGAGCTGCCCCCTGGCGGTTTTAATATACTGCCAGGGAGGTTAAACAAGAAAAAAAAAGCCCTACTACTAAAAAGCAACACTCAGCGTAGTTTGCCTTCCTAAAGTGACACTGAAGCGTAAAAATTATGATGTAATGAATTGTATGTGCTTTTTTTTTTTTTAAAGAACATTCTGTCATATTTGCAGTTTACCAACCACACTCTATTTTAAACTATAAAACAAAGCAGAGCTAATGACTCTTTGAGCTTCCCTGTAGAAACAAAACAGAGCTAATGACCGTTTGAGCTTACCAGCAGTAAATCCTTATTTGAAGCTGTCTCTCACTGTTTCTTTTATGTATAAGTGTTTCAGAAAACAGGGCTGTCTTCAACCCAAGTTGGGTCTACGAGCTCAGAGACGCTCTTTTGCATAGATAACAACTTAAGTTTCTTCACTCTTGCTGTACTGGAAAACAATATGAGACTCTTTTCCTTGCTACCAATGTTCTATTTCTTAGCTGTACTATACAAGTGCGCCCCCTCCATCCCTCTCACCCTAGCCATCACACACACTGATTGCTATTAGGCCACATACACACATCAGACCATAGTCTTTGGAAAATGAAAGATCACAGACCAATTTTACCCCTTTCCATGTAGTATGAGAGCCATACCTTCACAGTCTATTCTATGGAGCTGAACTCCCCATCAGACAGAAATCTTTGCAAGATGCTGCACATAAAGATGCTGTAGACATTCAAAAGATCAGTATCTGCAAAAGATCCATCCCTGCAAAATGCATTCATAGTCTATGATATCTGCAGATCAACATACACACCTTGTTTAACAGGCGATCATCTGCAGATCAGATCCACCAGGATGGATTTTCAGATCTGCAGATGATTGTCTGATCTGCAGATGAATGTCAGTTAAACGAGGTGTGTATGATGATCTGCAAATCTCATAGACTATGAATGCAATTTGGCAGGAACAGATCTTTTGCAGATACTGATCTTTTGTCTGTGCAGCATCTTGCAAAGTTTATTTTCTGATGGGGAGTTCAGCTCCATAGAAAAGACTGTGTAGGTATGGCTCTCCTACTACATGAAGGGTGGTAAGATTGGTCTGTGATCTTTCATTTTCCAAAGACTATAGTCTGATGTGTGTATGAGCCTTTAGACTAAAGGTGGGTACACACATCAGATAAAAGTCTTTGGAAAATGAAAGATCACAGACCAATTTTACCCCCTTCCATGTAGTATGAGAGCCATACCTACACAGTCTATTCTATGGAGCTGAACTCCCCATCAGATAAAAATCTTTGCAAGATTCTGCACACAAAGATGCTGTACACATTCAAAAGATCAGTATCTGCAAAAGATTAGTTCCTGCAAAAGATCCGTTCCTGCAAAATGCATTGATAGTCTATGATATCTGCAGGTCTCATACACACCTTGTTTAACGGACATTCATCTGCAGATCAGACAATTATCTGCCTGCAGATGAATGTCTGTTAAACAAGGTGTGTATGAGGATCTGCAGATATCATAGACTATGAATGCATTTTGCAGGAACGGATCTTTTGCAGGAACTGATCTTTTGCAGATACTGATCTGTTGCATGTGTACAGCATCTTTGTGTGCAGCATCTTGCAAAGATTTTTATCTGATGGGGAGTTCAGCTCCATAGAATAGACTGTGTAGGTATGGCTCTCATACTACATGGAAGGGGGTAAAATTGGTCTGTGATCTTTCATTTTCCAAAGACTTTTATCTGATGTGTGTGTGTACCCACCTTTAGAGGTGCCCCAGGGCCACAACCCCCCCCCCACACACACCTTAATCTCTAGTTATCTGGCTTGCAGTCACTGCCGTGTATTCCGTATTCTTATTTCTTTCTCCTTCAAACACAATAGGGGAATACTAGCTGAGTGAGTTGTACTCCCCCCTCCTACACTGCAGCTAGAGCCTCTCTCGCCTCTGCCTCAGTCTGTCCCTTTCCATGGCACAGGGACAGAGAAGGAAGGGAATCTAAATCACAGACAGCAATGCTTATTTACCAGTGTCACTAAATGAACTTTTATACCAATGCCTGTGTCTCCACTAGAAATGCCATTCCTTGTTATTGGTGTCCCTATCAGTGGGACACAAAATAGTGGGAATTTGTGACCAAACACCTGACCAATTGTTCTCTTCCTGTCTGTCCAAGGAACGCAGAAACAGCTGCTGACTCAAGTGGTTTATAGAAGGACTGAGCGACTGAGAGCTGCAATGAGCATCATCACATCCTTCCATGTGTTCATTCCTATACACCACAGGTGTCATGGCCCATACTCACGGGCTACAATTGTCGCCCGTGAGTATGGGCCGTCGCACGGGCGCGCACCCCGAACTGTCGCCCGTCACTGATGTCGCCAGGCGATTGAAAGTTTCAGTCGCCACCGCACCTCCGCCGCAACTGTCGCTAGTCCGCGTGAGTACGCGGACTAGCGACAGCAACCTCCATTGAGGTATGCGGAGCTTCCGGCAGGGGGAGGAGGAACGTCGGCGACAGCTTCCGTCGCGCCGCTGGTCTCTCTTCCGCGTGTGTACGCGGAGGGACCTGGCGAAGAGCTGTCGCCGGCCTGTCGCCCACACGCTCACGTGTGCTGGCGACAGGCCACTTTTGCTGCCCATGAGTATGGGCCATCAAACTCAAGGCCCGAGGGCCTTCCTTTCCATTCTATGTGGCCCCCAAGAGTTAAATGCATATCAATGTAAGCAGTAAAATATCAAAATAACACTGCCTACTCATCCAGAGGATGACAGTGTTTCTGATTGCAACATTGTCTATTTGAGCCTGGCTGCAGCAAAAACCCACGGGACCCCCTTGCAAAATTTCCTTGAATTCTGTGTGGACACAGACACACACACACACACACACCCCACATAGCAGAGCAGTTTAATATTTAACCTCTTGAGGACCACAGTGTCTAACCCCCCCTAAAGTAAAGGCTTTTTTTTTTTTTTTTTTTTTTTTTTTTAATAGGCCAAGCTGCAGGGCCGCACAACACAGCACACCTGTGATTCCCCCCCCCCCTCCCCCTTTTCTCCCCACCAACAGAGCTCTCTGTTGGTGGGGTCTGATCGTTCCCCCTGTGTTTATTTTTTTGAATAAATATTTTTGTTATTTATTTTATAATAAATATGTCCATTTCTTTCTTTTTTTCCCCCTCCCTCCCCGCAGCCAGCCAATCATGGCGATCGGCTGTCAAAAGGCTTCTGCCTATGAGAGCCGATCGCTCTCTTGTCCCCCAGGGGGACAGCCATGTCACACGGCTGTCCCCAGTACAGCGCTGCTGCAGATCGCAACGCTGTACAAGGTAATTAGACGGCGTTTTAGCCGTCTAACAGTCTCCAGAGTGTTGATCGCACGCAATCTCCTGCACTGTGAGCCCCAAGGACCTTACGCCGATCGGCGTTAGGCAGTCCTGCGCTTGCTGCCGCGGTCACCCCCATCAGCGTGACACGGTCGTGTAGCAGTTAAATTCTCCACTGCGCTACTGTGAAAAATGAACACTGCAAATGCAGCGCATGAGACTTGGGCGCAGCCGGCGTCACCATATACCATAATAGGAATTACGGCTATAGCAGCACACAGTCAGTAACTTCGACGCCGTCAGAAGACGGAGCTGAAGTTACTTTTAAAACACCGTAATTCGTCAGCAATAACTGGAAGCTGAATTACATAAATTCCCACTATCCACGTGGACCTAGAGGGGGAATAGTAATTACCGCTGCCGGGAACTTGTGGATAAGGCATACCGGCTGTATCCTGCGCCCAAGTCTCCCCGCGGCAAATTCTCTCAGACGCGTGCAAAGGGGGGAGGAGCAGGAATCCAGGCCCCCTAATGGTGACTATAGTTACGTCACTTTATTTGAGACTGTTCAATAAATATTACATCTTAAACAAGAATATGTTTTAGCTTTTGACCCCTTACGTGATTGAGTTTGACACCCTTACTATACATAATGGTGCTGGGTGGAGCATACTGCTTGACGCGGAGATACTCCACAGCATGTCCTCTAAATGGGGCTGCACATCTCAAGGCTTCTGGCTACACTTATTTTATTTCACATCACACCAGTTTGAACAGCCACTGGGCAATTTATTTAGCGGTCTGACCTGCTGGTGTGGGGATGTGGCACCAAGCGGTGAGCACATCAGGCACTGCCTCCAGTGCCAGCATTCCCTTAGGGCTCCATTTGTGAAAGTGAAAAGAGCACAAAGGACTCACTGTTTTGCCGATCTCTTTTCCATTTTTTCTCAATAGTTATGGTCATGTCCAGGGGAACTCATGGAGAAACATGTGATCAGTTTGGTCAGGTGATAGATATACAAGTCCTAATTTGTTAGTCATGATCATGTGGTAAAGCAGGATGTGACCGCAGCAAATCAGAGCTTTGCAAATCAGCTGATCAAACAAATTACATGCTTCTCTATGAGTTCTCCTGGACAGGACCATCACAATAACTTAAACAGGGAAAAAAAAACCTGCCAGTATTGCCTTCCTAGCTGGCTATACACAGATTATTGCCCAATGGTCCTACCTGATCGATTCCTCTCTGATTGAAATCAATTCAGAGAGGGATAGATGCCACCCTTGCACTGCAGATACATTTTTAATAGATTCCAGCAGGTAATCTACTGAGAAATTGATTGAACCAAAGCATTGCTCTGTTAGATGCAGTGCAATGCTAAGAGCTGGTGATCGACCGCTACTCCTGCCCCGCCCAAGCAAAATTGTCATCAGGTCCAGTCAATACTTTGGCCAAATTGGAAATATAATTTTTTGGGGAGGGCTGTGATTACAGCGCATGAGATTTGGGTGCAGCCGGCGCCACCATAGGCCGGAATAGGAATTACGGCTATAGCAGCGCAGTATCAGTAACTTCGGCACCGTCAGAAGACGGAGCTGAAGTTGCTTCTAAAACACTGTAATTCGGCCGCCAGCAATAGCTGGAAGCCGAATTACATTATTCCCCACTATCCACGTGGACCACGTGGGAATAGTAATTAACACCGCCAGGATTTGTGCGGCAGCAGAATAAACTATACCGGCTGTATCCTGCGCCCAAGTCTCCCGGCGGCCAATTCATATGTATGCATCAGCAGGGCCGGGCCGAGGCGAGAGAGGCTCCAGCCTCAGGGCGCAGTGTAGGATGGGGCGCACAACTGACTCAGCTGTCATTCCCCTACTGTGTGTGAAGCAGAGAGAAATAAGAAAAGGGAATATATGGCAGTGACTGCAAGCCAGATAACTAGAGATTAAGGTGTTGGGGGCCCTGGGGCACCTCTTATGCCTAATACACACAATGGGGGTTTCTGGCAGATTTGGGGATTTCCGATCAATTTTCTGTTCACTTCTATGGAAAATCGATTGGCAATCAGATTGGACATACTGGAAATAATCGATCTGGAAAGAAATCTGCCAGAAAATCTCATTGTGTGTATAAAGCATTAGTCAAATAGCAATCAGTGTGTGACGGCTGGGGTGGGAGGGATGGAGGGGAGCACTTTGGTGTCTCAGCCTTGGGTGCTGGAGGACCTTGTCCTGGCTCTGGGCATCAGTTCCCATTAGATACAATCACAGTGGCGGGAGTCTGCTGGGAATTGAACAGGAAAATCGATGCATGGCCCGCTTTACCTACTACTACTGCTGTCACTGACAGTTACAGCAATTTACAGTTATTTAAAGAGGAACTGTAACCCAGGTTTGAACTTCATCCCAATCATTAGCGGATACCCCTTTTCCCACAGGAAATCTCTACCTTTTCTCAAATCGATCATCAGGGGTGTCTGTGTGGCTGATATTGTGGTGGAACCCCTCCCACAGTGTGATGTCAGGACCATGGTCCTGACAGTTTGCTGTCTGTGAACCTTATTGCATTGTGGGAAATAACGTCCGTTTCCAACTGCCAAGCAAGCCATATATTTCTCTGTGCATAGAACTCTCAGGGACTGAGCCCACTACTGCGTTTTTAAAAACGCATGCATTTTCCAAGCGTTTTCGAAACGTGTTTGAGGTGTTTTAGCGCACGACCCACAAAAACGCATTTCAAAAAATGCTTGAAAAAGTGGGCCCAGGTTCTCAGTAATAAACATTCCGTACAGATCACCTGGCAGAACTAAAGATGTCACCACCAGTGATACATTTCAGAATGTGAACCAAGGAGAGGAAAGATTTTACATTGGGCAAACACTGACTAAATAATCCATCAATGAATATTGTAAAAAAATAAGGAATTCTATGCATCATTTTCACTGTATTTTGGTTCACCTACCTAAAAGGTGGCAACATCGATGCAAAGCAATTGGGTAATGAGTCACCGGATGCATTCACTCGTCAGCTGCAAGGTGCAGGGTTATCGTTTCTTTCTGAATAAAGCTTTTAAAGCAAACATGTCATAAAAGAATTATGAAAGTTGTCATTTCTGACATAAAAAAAAATAAAAGCTAGTTTCATCTAGCACTGCCCTGAAACTGCCGCTTGTCAGCAAAGCCAACGTAGTAATCGTTCCTAGTCCGAGGAAAAACATTGTCAGGCAGCACATTGATAAAGCAAACCTTTCACCGCTAGATGCAAGCTCATGTAGTGTGAATCAGCCTAATGCTAGGTACACACGATACAATTTTCTGTTAGATTTACCAGCCAGATCGATTTTTTTCCAACATGTCCGATCTTAAATTCGATTGATTTTTCTATCAATTTTCGTTCACCTCTGTGGAAATCGATCAGAAAATCGATCGAAATGAAGGATCAGTCATGTTGGAAAAAAATCGATCTGGCAGGTAAATCTAACAGTAAATTGTATCGTGTGTACCTTGCATTAGGGCCTATTTCCACTAGTTCTGCATCAGTTTTTCTGCATCCAGATCTCTGGACGTGGCTATTTAGACTCCATTGAAAGCCTATGGGCCCTGTTTCCATTAAAGAGGCACTATGGTGAAAAATTGTAAAATTTAAAATATGTGCAAACAGACAAAAAAGTAGTATGTTTTTTCCAGAGTAAAATGAGCCATAAATTAGGATTGTCCTGCAGTGAGCTCTCCTTCCACAGGACATCCGCATTGCACCTTGTGTAAATTTAGCCTCAAGATCCAGCTTGAACTCTGAATTACAAAAAAAAAAAAAAAAATAATAAAAAAAAAAAAAAGGAAAAAGACCAAACAAGCATCTGTTTAAAAAGGCTATAATTTATTACTTCTGCAGTTTTCTTACTAGAATGATATTTCATACAAAGCATGTAAAACCGTTCATTTCATGAATCTAAAAAAATCATATACAGTACTACAAAGGACAATGATAGATTTACACAACTGTATGGTAGTAAAAACAACTGCTCAACAGCAGGTAAGGTGAATACGTGACATTTTCAGTATATTACAGAATACCTCTCCCCAAACCACTGGAAGAATAGGAAATAAAGCAGATATGCCATTACCACCAGTGATGATACAATGAGAATACTTCAGTTGCAGCTGTATTGGTCAGTTACACAGTACTGTGATAGGACCATCAATACTTAGGATACTGGTTAACGGACCTCTAACAGCTTATGTTTTCTACAAACCAAATATTCAGCATCTCTGAATGTTATCCAACATTATTTATGATACTTACTTATGATCCCATTTGGAAAGTTTGGCAGCTTCTAGTTGTGTTTGATCCCCTAGCCAGGTCTAACCATTTTTGGAAAGCTGAAAGTCCCGGCTTTCCTTTGCACTGGGTCCCGAGTCAATGCGATACCCCATTCCCAAGTTAGGGGGGGGGGGTTGGGGGACGGGTGTCCCCTGCACTTTGCTACAGAGAGCACAGTGGAATTGAGTCTCCTGCCCATGCCAGTAAGACAGAGAGGAGAGGAAGGTGTATAGCTGCGCTGCTCATTCATCTGTAATGAGACCCACGGCACTTGACATCAGTTTTGAAGACACAGATTTATGCTGCGAAGTAAGAAGGCCTACCGGGTGTGCTGCTTATCATCATGTTGGGTTCATCCCATACTTCTGTAATTGTACTTTCTGCAGCCAAGTTCGGGGGACAACCCTCCTTCAAAACCCTATAACTTGGGAACTGAGCATCATACCGGGACCCAGTGCAGAAGAAAACTGGGACTTTCAGCTTTCCAAAAGTGGTCCGATCTTCCAGGGGAGCAAACAGAACTTTAACAAAAATCTGCCAAACTTTCCAGCCGAGATAATATGCTAATACCTTATTTACAGTGGAGGAAATAATTATTTGACCCCTCACTGATTTTGTAAGTTTGTCCAATGACAAAGAAATGAAAAGTCTCAGAACAGTATCATTTCAATGGTAGGTTTATTTTAACAGTGGCAGACAGCACATCAAAAGGAAAATCGAAAAAATAACCTTAAATAAAAGATAGCAACTGATTTGCATTTCATTGAGTGAAATAAGTTTTTGAACCCTCTAACAATAAAAGACTTAATACTTAGTGGAAAAA
The DNA here is from genome assembly GCF_040937935.1 of Hyperolius riggenbachi. Classification (NCBI taxonomy): domain Eukaryota; kingdom Metazoa; phylum Chordata; class Amphibia; order Anura; family Hyperoliidae; genus Hyperolius; species Hyperolius riggenbachi. Next base: position 98,013,913 of record NC_090647.1, read on the forward strand.
CCCTTGTTTGCAAGCACAGAGGTCAAACGTTTCTTGTAATTGATGACCAAGTTTGCACACATTTTAGGAGGAATGTTGGTCCACTCCTCTTTGCAGATCATCTCTAAATCCCTAAGGTTTTGAGGCTGTCTGTGCAACTCTGAGCTTGAGCTCCCTCCATAGGTTTTCTATTGGATTAAGGTCCGGAGACTGACTAGGCCACTCCATGACCTTAATGTGCTTCTTCTTGAGCCACTCCTTTGTTGCCTTTGCTGTATGTTTTGGATCATTGTCGTGCTGGAACATCCATCCACGACCCATTTTCAGTTTCCTGGCAGAGGGAAGAAGGTTGTCGTTCAGGATTTCACGATACATGGCTCCGTCCATTTTCGCGTTAATGCGAATAAGTTGTCCTGTGCCCTTAGCAGAAAAACACCCCCAAAGCAAAATGTTTCCACCCCCATGCTTGACGGTGGGGATGGTGTTTTGGGGGTCATAGGCAGCATTTTTCTTCCTCCATACACAGCGAGTTGAGTTAATGCCAAAGAGCTCTATTTTGGTCTCATCAGACCACAGCACCTTCTCCCAGTCACTCACAGAATCATTCAGGTGTTCATTGGCAAACTTCAGACGGGCCTGCACATATGCCTTCTTGAGCAGGGGGACCTTGCGAGTCCTGCAGGATTTTAATCCATTGCGGTGTAATGTGTTTCCAATGGTTTTCTTGGTGACTGTAGTCCCTGCTAATTTGAGGTCATTCACTAACTCCTCCCATGTAGTTCTAGGATGCTTTTTCACCTCTCTCAGAACCATTGACACCCCACGAGGTGAGATCTTGCATGGAGCCCCAGAGCGAGGTCGATTGATGGTCATTTTGTGCTCCTTCCATTTTCGAACAATCGCACCAACAGTTGTCACCTTCTCTCCCAGCTTCTTGCTAATGGTTTTGTAGCCCATTCCGGCCTTGTGCAGGTCTACAATTTTGTCTCTGACATCCTTGGACAGCTCTTTGGTCTTTCCCATGTTGGAGAGTTTGGAGTCTGCTTGATTGATTGATTCTGTGGACAGGTGTCCTTTATACAGGTGACTAGTTAAGACAGGTGTCCTTAATGAGGGTGACTAATTGAGTAGAAGTGTCTAACCACTGTTTGGGAGCCAGAACTCTTAATGGTTGGTAGGGGTTCAAAAACTTATTTCACTCAATGAAATGCAAATCAGTTGCTATCTTTTATTTAAGGTTATTTTTTCGATTTTCCTTTTGATGTGCTATCTGCCACTGTTAAAATAAACCTACCATTGAAATGAAACTGTTCTGAGACTTTTCATTTCTTTGTCATTGGACAAACTTACAAAATCAGTGAGGGGTCAAATAATTATTTCCTCCACTATATATCTTTTGTAATAGAATAATCCAGTTCCCCTGCAGGAGTTAGCTAGTTAGCACATCCCAACTGTCTGCACAGCAGCCATTTTGTAAATGATTCAGATATATATTTGAGACACCACCTTCTCATCCTTCCACTCTTACTGATTGGCCTTAACGCCAGTATGTTTGCCTATGGGCACACAGAAATAGGAAACGCACACCATGCTGGGGAACCCCAATCATCTGGGCGTGATTTCACAGGCCGTTAGAGACTTGCTACAAATGACAAGAACGGCGACCGAAGAGAACTGGACTTACTCCATCACCATGTTTTTAATGTGGAGATCTATCAGGAAAAGGTGATGGATCTTCTGAAGCCTAAGAATAAAACACATTTTCCTAAATGCCTTCACTAGAGTATGTTTAGTGACCCATGTTATCCCTGGAAAGGATAACCCCAATATGCAGTGGTTCAGTAAATCACAGCGAGGTGTGATGACCGCAATGTATAATAACCCGTATTAAATAGTTAATCTTTGGGCAACAATGAAAAGCCTTCAGCAGACAGCCAAGCCAGCAACAAAAAAGTGTTAGAGTCAGCTCACCACCACTTCTGGTCATTGAGAAGGTTAGAATAAAAGATGTGGTACAGCACTAAACAGAGGAGGGAAGCCTTTACCTTTGCTGTATCTGTGCTAAATGCTTACTCCTTATACACGCTTCCTGCCCGAGAAGTACCCAGTCACAGAACACTAAAGCACAGCTTCCAGATGCAAACAAGCAGTTCTGCTTTCTATATATGCTCTTTAGAGGTCATTCCAAAAGCTGTGAGCCTAAGGTCGGTAATAAGAAGGTGAAGCTTCTCCACCCATAACTGTGCCAAGGTGTCAATCAGGACAGGGTGGGAAGATGCAAGCGACAGCCCTAAAATTACTGCAAGATGTAGTAGTGCTGGTTCGCTGATGAAAAAAATAAGGTGTTCTGTTCCCCCAATGTCACACTGCCAGAGCAATTCTATGAAAGATCAGTGTAGCAACACAGGGCCAATGTGATGCCCAGAGTTTTTGATTGGATGAACTGAGGCAGTGAGTTTTGATTAGTTGTTGCGGTTCACGGCATCCAATAGCATCACTTTGTAATGCTTTACTGAGGCATGGCAAAGTTGGCTTTCTGGGAAAGAAACTACCACTTTTTAAAATCGGGAATGCATTCAATTAAAAAGGTGTTTTAAATAAATACAGTTAGAAAAAGAAACCGCTCAATCCATTTTAAAACTGAATATCCGTAATCTCTTTCCATTGTGGGATGTATAAGGAAGGGGGGGGGGGGGGAGGAGGAGCAAACAGCAATGTATTGTCATTCAGGCTCTATAGCATTGCACTGGATGTTTGCTGTTATAAGGATATAGGATAGTGACCTCATCAGTATCTTCACTGTATGGAGATACATCTTCACTCTCCAACCAGAAGGTAGCCCATGGTGTAGTGGTAAATTTTAGTGGGAAAAAGCGGGTCACAAAACTGCCATGCTGTTTGGCAACAAGGTGTATGACAGGACTGATAGGCTGCTTTACCACTTGGTGCACTTTACAGGAGTTTTCCCAATGACACACAACAATGCAAATTGCAGTACATCATTACCACTAGCGCACTCAAATTCTCTCCTTGATGTTGAAATTCAGCACAACAAATTCAGAACACCCAATTCACTTCCGTACCATGTCAGTACCCAACAAGTCGCCCCCAATACTTCTCCTTCCATACTGCATTTCATTATGACTTGGAGTTCAGTCCTATTTAAATTGCACAAAACATTTTTCATGTTTTCGCTAGTGGAAACGAGCTCTAAACAGAATTATAAAATTAGCAACAAATAAAAATCTACTCTGTATTTAGCCAATTTATCTAGTGGCTGCCAAATGCTCCAGGCCAATTTATTTTAGCACTTTTTTAATTTCTTGTTACATTTTCCTGCTTCTAATCAGTGCTGCTGTAATGTGTATTTATGGCCACATGTCACTAGGAGGCAATGTGAGACAATAGCAGAGGACTTCTTTTAGTTTCTATATTTTCTGCTAGAAGTGAGAGATCAGAGCATTCAAAGAATTGACTGCACGACTGCACAAGTTCTGCTGACTTAGGTCAAAAGCAGAGCACATATCTCAAAGTAGATAACTCCATTGAAGCTGCTAGTGGCTTAAAGGGATACTGTAGGAGGAGGGGTGTGGGTGTGTGTGGGGGGGGGGGGGGTCGGGGGAAAATGATCTGAACTTACCTGGGGCTTCTAATGGTCCCCCGCAGACATCCTGTGTTGGCGCAGCCACTCCCCGATGCTCCGGCCCCGCCTCTGGTTCACTTCTGGAATTTCTGACTTTAAAGTCAGAAAACCACTCCGCCTGCGTTGCCGTGTCCTCGATCCCGCTGATGGCACCAGGAGCATACTGCGCAGACACAGACCATACTGGGCTTCTGCTATACACTCCTGGTGACATCGGCGGGAGCGAGGACACGGCAACGCAGGCGCAGTGGTTTTCTGACTTTAAAGTCAGAAATTCCAGAAGTGAACTGGAGGCGGGGCCGGAGCATCGGTGAGCGGCTGCGCCAACACAGGATGTCTGCGGGGGACCATTAGAAGCCCCGGGTAAGTTCAGCTCATTTTCCCCCGACCCCCCTACAGTATCCCTTTAAAGCACATCTGTCACTCCATTACTGGAATAAACAGAATTAAATCACTGCCAATTATTACAGGTACACTCATTTATCATAAGGAGCCATAAGGATGATTATGGAAACAGTAACCGATCAGCATTGGTCAATGTATGTTGGGAATGAAGATTACATCCCTCTTCAGTATACATAACAGGACATATCTCTTCACAGAGCGACCCAAACCGCACAGGATTCTCTCAGGAATGCACTCACTATGAGAATAGGATCACATGGCGGAGTATACACATCACTTTTCCGTTTGTTAAATCACTAGCGGTTTTATCCAAATCAGCTTTCCAGCTCAGTGAACTAAAGTGTTTAGTTATGAGAATGTGTCAGTGTGGTTAACTGTTATTAGTAAAATAGCTTACATCATGTGCAGCAGCATAAAACGCCTCAAAGTAAGGCCTCGTTCACACTGTACCCGATTAAAAAAAATGATCCTGTAAAAACGGATCCATTTTGCCTTTAAATGGGAACCCGAGGTGAGTGGGATATGGAGGCTGACATGTTTATTTCCTTTTAAATAATGCACATTGCCTGGCTGTCCTGCTGATCCTCTAAGTCTAATACTTAGACCCTGAACAAGCATGCAGATCAATGGCTTAGACGTTTATGACATCTGACAGGATGAGCTGCATGCATGTTTCAGGTGTGTGATGTAGGCTGGTTTTACACCTGGTCTGTGTGTTTGCGGTGGGATGCCGCGTCACATCGCAATGCACAAAATGTCAATCATATGACCTTGCGGCAGAGTGCGGCAGAGTGCGCCAGCAGGGTCATATGCATAGTGGCGGTCATGTCTAGGAGAACTCTTGAAGAAGCATGTGATCAGTTTGGTCAGGTGATAGATATGCAAGTCTCTGATTTGCTAGTCATGATCATGTGCTAAAGCAAGGTGTGATCACAGCCAATCAGAGCTTTGCAAATCTATCAGTTGATCAAATGCTTTTGCATGAGTTCTACTACACATGAGCTTTCTGTGTCACCAGTAGTGATGGTCAATAGTTCCTGATGGCAATAGAAAAACGAGGGAAATTCCCACCAGGTGGGCACAGGCAGTCTGGCAGAGGTGCTAAACCTGTCTCCTGTGGTCGGAGTTCAGATTTAATGTGCAATCAAAACTAAACAAAGCAAATTCTCAAGGTAACCATGTTGATTAACCAAAGTTATGAGTCTTATTTTTGGGACTTAACACGGAACTGAATAGCTAAAAAAACCAAACAACAACAAAGTGTTTCACTTACCTGGGGCTACTGCCAGCCCCTTGCAGCCTTCCTGACCTGCACCTGTCCTCCACAATCCTCCGTTCTCCTGCTGCCAGCTAGTTTCGGTCAACACGGCAACTGTATCTGCGTGCCCCGGGCCACGCGTATATTTTTTTTTTAGTTCCTGCCCGCAACAGCGTCCTGCATTATCAGCGCAGGACGCTATTGCAGACTGGAACGCAAAGAAAGATACATGTGGCTCCTGGTGTGCAGTCGCAGTTGCCACAACGACCGAAACTTGCTGGCGGCAGGAGAACGGAGGATCGTGGAGGACAGGTGCAGGATAGGAATGCTGCAAGGGGCTGGCAGAAGCCCCAGGTAAGTGAAACACGTTGTTTTTCTTTTAACTATTCAGTTCTGCTTTTAAGTAAAACTGAAAAACTGCTTTGTTCAGTTGGGTTGAATTTATAAATACAAGATCTGTAATATTCTGTATAGTCAGTTACAAAGTAACGTGTAACTATGTTAAAGACAAATGCACTATTAAATTCCTGGCCATAAGCCGGCCACTTAATCAGCGCTCTTAAAGAGACTCTGAAGTCTCATAAAAATCATGTTTTTATATTAAAAATCTCTTTAACATGATAGCTTTAACTAAAACGCTGCATGCCCGCAGCTGAACTCTAAATCTCCCCGAAATCACAGGGGCACATTGCGGGGAGCGCTTCCATGAGAGGCAGAGCTTTCGGCTGCAGCTCTGCCTCTACACGCGTCGATCAGCGAGGATCACCGCCTCTCCCCGCCCCTTTCAGTCTTCCTTCACTAAAAGGGGCGGGGGAGAGGCGGAGATACGCGCGGATTGACGCACATGGAGGCAGAGCTGCAGCTGAAAGCTCTACCTCTCGGGGCAGCAAAATCCACGACCAAGAAAGTTGTGGATTTTGCGGGGGGAGTTAGGGGGGATTTAGTTAGAGTTCAGCCGCAGAGATGTTGCGTTTTAGTTAGGGCAATCATGTTAAAGAGATTTTTAATATAAAAATATGATTTTTATGAGACTTCAGAGTCTCTTTAAGTCACATATAATGAATGCAAACATTTGGCAAGTGGGGCCAGGCCATTCATTTACTAACTATGACATCACTGTGGAATAAGATATAAATTCACACGATGATGCCATAAACCTGTAGTAAAATGATATGCTAAAAGTATGCTCTCCATTTGGCTGCCTTTTTACATAAGATACACTTTAAAAAGCACCAATCACCACTACCAGTTCACTAAAAGCATGTCAAAACTGAAAATTCAAAAAATAATAATAAAAAAACACTAATAAAATAGATTAGTCCTCATGTGTAAAAGCTAATATTAAAAAGTTGTGAGGTTCTGTTTAACCTGCTTCGGCAAGTGTCTTCAATTCATCGCACAGCTGTGAGCCGTGCGTCTTCGTAAGTCAAGAAGTAAAATCCATAAGCTAAGAGTAATATTAAAATACTGGCAAACTAGTTTCGTCTTCTCAGTGTTGGTGACTGAAATTTTTTTGTTCTGTTAGAAATGCTTTCAGGTTACTGCCACCCACGTTGCGGCAATCCTGGCTGAAGAGGGAAGGGGGTCCCTGGTCCAGTGGGGAAGCCGGCAAAAGCATCTTCAAGGGCAGAAGCTGAGTGAGCCTGCGGAGATAAAGTATAGATAGAGATTTACATTGAAGTGAAACTGCAATGTCACGGTGCACCAAACATGCAGAGAACACTCGCTTTGTTGTTCAGTAAGGGCTTGTGTTCACACTAAGGGCGCGTTTCAAAATTGCCCTAAAAGCGCTTGTGCAATGATTCCCTATGAGAGAGTGTTCACATAGGAGCGGTTCAATTCCGATCTGCTCACCAAAAGCGCCACCTGCACCATGTTTGCCTTAATGGAAGGTGTAGGGAAAATCGCAAAATGCTTGATAAAACGCTTTGTATAGCGATTTCCCCAGCACTTTTAAGACTAAATACATTCTATTTATTCTTTTCCAGGTCAGAGAGTTCACTTCCTGACTTGAGTCAGGAGGTGAAAAAACAAATCCCTCTGCAAAAGCGCTTATAAAAGAGTTTTACAAGAAAATCACAATGCGCAGGTAACCGCTGGGAGGCGTTAAAAATAATCGCGCACAAAATCGCAAAATATTTTAGATGTGAACAAGGCCTTACAGTCAGGTCCATAAATGTTTATATGCATCCAGTTTGCATGAAGTGGTTAATCCATGAGCAAAGACACTTACAGTCAGGTCCATAAATACTGGGACATCGACACAAATCAAATTTTTTTTGCTCTATAAACAACCACAATGCGTGTGAAATGAAAAACGAACATGATGTGCTTTACCTGCAGACTGTCAGGTTTATTTTGAGAGTATTTCCATCCAAATTAGGTGAATGGTGTAGGAATTACAACAGTTTACATATGTGCCTCCCACTTGTTAAAGGATACCAGAGGTGACATGGTAAGACAGACATGTGTATGTACAGTGCCTAGCACAAAAAGGACTATGCTGTGTTCCTTTTTTTTCTTTCTCTGCCTGAAAGAGTTAAACATCAGGTTTGTAAGTGGCAGATCCCTTCACAGCTATGTGCCTCCCACTTGTTAAAGGGACTCAGAGCTGGATAATACAAAAACATTTTATACATACCTAGGGCTTCCTCCAGCCCCATATGCTCCGATCACTCCCACACCGACCTCAGCCTTCCCGCAGATCTGATACTGGGTCCCCGCACTTCCGTCAGTCGGAGCCAGTCTGACGCAAGAGAAGTGCGCTCCTTGCGCATGTCTCCAGCAGCCACTGGAAAGACATGTAGAGGGCGCACTTCTCCTGCATAGACTGGCCCCAACCGACAGAAGTGCGGAGACCCAGCGTCAGAGCTGCGGGAAGGCTGAGGACGGCGGCGTGGGAGCGATCAGAGCGTATGGGCTGAAGGAAGCCCCAGGTATGTATAAAAAGTTTTGTATTATCGAGCTCTGATACACTTTAAAGAGAACCAGAGAGGAAGCACCCTCATGTATTTTACTACATTTATCAGTGGGAACATGACAGTAAACACCTACCCTGCTTTTAGTTTCATTCTTATCGGCACATAGGCAGACTTGTAATTCCTACACCATTCACCTGATTTGGATGAAAATACCCTCAAATTAAAGCTGACAGTCTGCACATGTTAATTTCATTTCAAATGCATTGTGATTGTGTTTGAGCGAAAAATGTTAGAATTGCGTCGATGTCCCAATATTTATGGACCTGACTAAGTGTCTTTGCTCATGGATTAACCACTTCATGCAAACTGGATGCATATAAACATCCTATCTGTCTACCTTATGTGCAAATAAGACGTTCATATGTGCCTGGTCATTATGCCGCCATGCGCATACAGATGTGCTCCAGTCGCAACTCACTCGGCAGTGAATGGGAACATGTGCTCCCTGAGCCAATCTTAGGCTTTGTGTAATAAATGAACACTGTTACAGCCAGTAGGCTTACATTGTTACAGCCAAGAAACGTATTCAACTGGCATGGGTCATATAAGTTTAGGAGGACCTTTCGCTGGAACGGTAGGCTGTGAAGGGATTATGGGAAGCCTATGGACCATCCAGATGCTTACTTCTACTGAGGTAATTTAATGCTTCAGTCAGGTATACGTTAATCCAGTTTGGAATTGGGCCAGTTAAATGCACCTACAGTTAATTCAGCTTGGATCAACTCAAGCTGCATGCAAGCTAGAATGATAAGCATCCCAAAGACTCCATGAAGCATCGGTAGTAGATTACCTGTAACAATGCTGTCTGAGCTGCTGCTGCAGCTGCTGCACTTTGCTGGAGTCCTTGGAGGGACTGAGAAGGATTCTGCGGAAATCCCGGAAGACCAGAGAGAGACAGGAGAGGAAATGCTGACGGCCTGCAGATACACAAACAACACAGACATTTTATTGCTATACAGCAATAGGGGAAAATAACAGTTATCAGCTCTTCAATGTTAAGGGGGGAGGGAGTGAGTGGGTACCACTGTGTACACATGGCAGATTTTCAGCAGAGGTGGCCCTGAAAGGCCCGCTTGGCTCAAAACAGTCTAGCGTGTGCACAAGGCTTAGAAAACCCATATTAGGATTTGTAGGAAACACAGTAGCAGAGTTAATATACAGTTAAGAACAGACAAGACTGTACTATCTGCAGAGAATCCTTATACTAGATCATTCCTGCAGTTTATGAATATGAAGACAGCTACAGATCTCTACAGTTGTAGCATTTTAAATGTTACTATTTTTTGTGATAGTGGAGCTTTAAGGGCCTGGGCACGCTAAGTATTGTGGCTGTGTGTTTTACAGAAAAAAATTACATTGCAGAAGATGCCAGCACTATGTATCATGTAGTGTCTGTATGGTAGTCTAGAACCAATTAAGAAGGATGCCAATTAACTTTTCTGTATGTTTTTGGGATGTGTGAGCAAACCAGAGTGCCCGGACGAAACCCACACAAGGGGAGAACATACAAACTCTATGCTGGGATTCGAATTGGGGGCCCAGCTCTGCAAGGCAAGAGTGTTAACCACTATGCCACCATGCTGCCCATAGGACAGTGAATAGGACATAGTCTCATTACATAGGGCCTGTACACACTGCTGCACTTTTAAAATCTCATGCAATTTTGGAATCGCAAAGCCTTTTGAAAATAGAAAAATCGCATTGCACCAGTGTGTACAGGTCTTCGTGAATTACATGATTTGTCAAAAGACCTTGTGATTAAAAAACGCGTGCAATTTTAAAAGCGCAGCAGTGTGTACAGGCCCTAACAGAAATGCATGCAGCAGTGTGTTGTCAGACCTCACTGCTGCACAGCGCACAAGTGTGCCTATGAGACAGTGCTATCTACACACTGTAATGCCCTTAGGCAACACTGATGCACATTGCTGAAATCTGCCTAGCGACAACAGTGTGTGCAGGCCCCTTATACTTGGCATTTGATTTTAATGCAAGATCATTCTGACACAAATAATCAGTGGCGTGGCAATAGTGGATGGGGAGGATATGACTGCACTAGGGCTTATGGACCAGAGGGGCCCACCAGAGGCCCTCCAAGTGCTTTATTGGTGCTATGCTGCTAATGACATCTATATGTGCTTTGAATATTATTAATCATTAACAGACTGTTCCCCTCCCCCTGCTCCATATCAATTGTTCTATACAGCATGCCACTGGGGCCCAATGTAATACTCACACTGGGGCCTATAACTCTTCACTGCCAACAATACTACAGTAAGGATTTCACAAGAGTAATACTGTAAAAAACTACTAACCCAGCTTGTGCAACCAGAGCGGAGTTGAAGTTCGAGCTGAATGCTGAAGCAAATCCAGGAAGAACTGAAGCTGGAGAAGTCGCTTGTGGTACAGGAGGGCCTCCTGCTAAAGGTGACTGAGCCTGAAGTCCAGGAAAGGAAGGAAGTGCAGGAAGAGCGGGATTGACTGGTGGAGTACTACAAACAGGAAATCCAGGAAAAGATGGGTTTGATGCCACTAAGGGACCCTGAGGTACAGAAAACAATGAAGGGACTGCTGTGGACAGGTTGAGTGGAAACTGGGAAGCAGCAGCAGCGGCTGCAGGTGCAGAGAGGCCTGGAAATACAGATGAGGTAAGTGGTGGGGTTGCAGAGGCAGCTGTGCTCATAGGTACAGTAGGGCTTCCTGCAAATGGAGATCCATTGGCTAATGATGTGAAGGGAGAAAATACCGGAGGCATGCCTACAGAGGAACCCAATCCTAGAGAAGCCAGGGTTGGATTACCAAGACTTCCATTGAGAGCAGACAGGCCCGATAGGCCTGGGTTTAGGGAATTAGGCAAGCTGCAAGGACCGGGAGGGAAAACATGACCCAGAACACCTGGCAATCCCAAGGAACTGTGTGATGGAGTTGCTGAACGTGATGGACCTTTGAATGCTGAAGGTGATGGACTAGCTGGTTCAGCTTTAGCCAAGGGGGCGATATTGGATGCTGAAGGAGATGTAAGGCTATGCTCAGACATGGAAGAGGGTGTGTTGTGTCCCTGAGGAGCAACTGGATTGCAGCTAAGCGGAGAATGATTGGCCAAAAAAGACTGTCCTGGCATGGGGGCAGCGGAAGTAATGGGATTTGTTGATGAAGGAGAGGAGGAGCCTGAAAATAAAGACATAGCTGGAGTAGCTGTTCTCTGAGGTGTGGAACAAGGGGGAGTAAAAGATTTGTTTAATGCAGAGACGGGGTCAGAATTCTGGAGATTTGGTAATGGCAAAAGTCCTCCTGAGGAAAGGGAAGCCATTGAAGGGGAATTCAATAAACTTGGATCGTTGGCTAAAAATCCTTTTAGGACTGATAACAATGGATTGCCTAAATTAATTTGTCCAGCAGCTCCAGCAATCTCAGATAGTGTTGGGCTAGCCATGCCCTGGAAAGCAGGGTTCAAAGCTAACGGGAGACCAGCGAATAGTGATGGCATCATATTGGCAGTGCTTACGGAAGATGTAGAGGTAGTGGCAGAAAACGGGAGGCCTGGAAGTGACAGAGATGTCAAAGGATCACTAGTCCCAAAAGAAGCATATGGAGTGGAAGAGCTTTGGTGGGTTGGAATGGCAGTAGGTGGAAGACTAGAAAACACTGCAGGGCTTGGTATTGATGCATTTCCAGTTGATGTGGGAGTGCTAGAGGACATCTGAGCACTTTTTATGACAGTTGGTGTGGATGGTTTAGGAGACGACATGGAAGAAGTGGATTGGGTGGAAAAGGTTGGTATTGGAGCAGGGAGACTCATTGCAGAATGGACAGGCGTTGAAGGAGTGGAGGGTGGATTCAGAGCTCTAACAGGAGAGGCTGCACAAGGTGGAGCAGGCGTAGCAGGTGAAGGTGTTGGAGGAGCTGAGGTGTTTGTTCCATGTGGTGAAATATGTGGTGTCCCTGGAGTCGAAGCTGTAGCATAAAAAAATAAAAATAAAATTACATGTAATAAAGTCTCTAAAATAATTTAGTCTACAGTTATGAGGGCAATACATATGAAATAAACATAATTTAAAAGAGCCTGATTGCAAATCTGAGTATTGATGGGCTCAAGAGTAGTTACCTACTCGAATTCGTGATTCAAATGAGGCTTAATTGCCTTAGGTGTATATGGGAGACAGGGGGTTAATTACCCAGAATTCCATCGGCTCCTATGGGTCCCAAACGTCTTGCACGCGGCCTATGAGACGGGGGAAGGAAAAAGTGCACGGTAATGAGTCTTGCAATGTGTCCCATAGGCCGCATGCAAAACGTTTGGGACGCATAGAAGCCAAAAGAATTCTGGGTAATTGAACATGCACACAGCTGAGGCAATTAAGCCTCATTTGAATCACAAATTAGAGTAGGTAACTACTCGTGAGCCCATCACTTAATCTGAGTAGAAAATAAGGATTTAATATTATGCAGGACTCAATTAAAAAAAACGTACAAACTTACGCCAATCTCCACTAAGACATGTCAATACAGTAAAGTCCAGCTCTAAGCAGCATCATGGCATCCTCGTATGGCTCCTGTTGTGTCACCTGACCTGCATCGGGTCACGTGACGCATTGGTACTGTGCATGGAGAATGCCGCAAAACCACTGGGAGCTACGGGACTGAAGCAAACCGATGCCCAGAGGATTCACAAATGATTTCAGTTGCGTACCCACTCTGCCTGTCATCCGGGGAAGGTAATGTTAGTTTAACGCCGTTTGCTTGATTTCTCAAGCAACCACCAAGAACACATATCCAGCACCAGGCAATCCCCGCTTGTGCAAGATACATGAGGTTCTACTGAATACAATCTAAGGGAGGGTTTACACCTGTTTGCATGGAATAGGTGCACTTTCTTCACACATAAATTATCAGACACTATGCACATTTGTCAAAACTGTATTACAACACATGCATTTTGCCACAGCTGTTAAATGAATAGTAATGTAAAAGCACAAATGGTGTACACAATGATGCTGCAGGTTGTACGTTTTTTTTCCATGTATGTGAAAAAAACAAAAAACAAAAAAAAAAAAACGAGATGTGAACAAGCTCATTTACTCACGTTTCTTGTAAGTTTTAATGCAAATTTGCATGCAGAAAAATGCATGTGAAACAGTCAAGTGTGAACCCTGCCAAATAGCTTAGTACACAGAGTGCTTCGTTTTACATAAAACTTGTATTTTATAGTTAAGAGATTCGATATTATTTGTGGCTTTGTTTATGTGACTGGTCTTGCTTACGGAGACACATTACTGATGCATGCAGACAAGGAGGCAGCAGAGCAGATACACAGACACAGGTCTAGAGAGCTAGAAAAAGCAACTCCTGTAAACACTGAGGGCCCATCCACACTTACGTTTGCAAAACGCCGGCCATTACAGCCGACGTTTTGCAGGAGTGATTTTTCAGTGAAAAAAAATCACTGAACACTGCGGCAATTTTTCCACAATCGCGTTTAGCGCTTCTATAGCACTGAAACGCGATTGCCGGGAAATCGCCTGAAAATGGTGCAGGCGACGCCTTTGCATTTTGAGATTTTGGACGATTTGTGCAAATCGCCCAAGTAAGAACGGGCCCATAGGGTTTAATTACACGAGCGCTTTCAAAAGCGCTAGTGTTTGAGCGTTTTGCCGAAATCGCCGGCAAAACGCTCAAGTGTGAATGGGCCCTAAGGTAGTTCGCTTTTCAGAAAAGGGAGAACAGACAGGTTGAACTGGATGGACGTAGGTCTTTTTTCAACCAAAATAACTATGTAAGAAAAGGGGGAGGGAAAAGTGAACGAAAAAGAAGTTAAGGAGAGCAAATGAGGAGACTGACCATATCAAGCTAAGAAAAGAAATGTATGGTATACCTCATTCACTGCATTTACCTTGACCAGGTGTAGCTTTTTCTTGAGATGAAGCATCTTCAGCTCCTAATTCAAGACAAAAGAAGGGATGAATATCTATTCATATATACATGTGCATACACACACACAAAATTTTTGACTTCTACTAGTACAGGCATTTCTTACCACAGGCAAGGTTGAGGGGATTTGGAGAATAAGGAGGCGGAGGAGCTGTACCAGGAGTGGCAGCATTGAGGGCAGAAATATGTGTACCGTTAATATATGCACCTATGGAAAAAGTATATAAAATAAGCATACATTTTTCTTTTTTTGCAACAGTTGCTCACGGAGATGCTGCTTAGCATCTGTCTGAAATACAAAGGGATTGTAAATCAGAAGGGTCACAGGTTCCCCTTAGCAAATCTAATCTGCTAAGAAATGTGAATTTGTAAGAATACAAATCTCCGCTCTTAAACTAGGCGTTTAACTCACTTGTTCAATATGTACACAGTAAATGAAAATTGATTGTTTACAGTTGCACCCACGGTAAATCGATGTATGGTTAACAGCACATTGAAGAATGCATAACAGCACATGCTTCTAAAGCTGGTCATATACTACTCAATCACTCGATTTTGTATTTGATATTACGGTGGATATTAACCACTTAATCCTATCGGAACGACTATAGTCATCCAGATAGGAGCCAAACTAGTCTATGCGTGTGCTCCTGCCGCTTGCTCGTGGCAGGACTTAGAGGGGATCGATTGGTAAAGGGGAACATGTGTTCCCCTGAGCCAACCGAAGCGCCTGTGAATGAATCAACATGCCTCAAATCAAAAAGTGACAGTTAAATTATTAATATTAATGTTATTTAGGCAAATAAGGGCTTGTAATCATTGATAAAACACAAAACAGAAAAAAATACACCTTTATTTCAAAATAATATATTGTCGCCATACATTGTACTTGGAACATAATTTAAATGTTGTAATAGCTGGGACAACTGGGCAAATAAAATGCATCTATAGTAGCATTGTTTATTTTAAAACTATAGGGGATGGAATTGGAGAAATCATGTATCTCTTTCCTTGTATTTTCCTATTAAATGCATAGAAAGTAAAGCAATTGCTGAAAACAAGCCCAATTGCCCAATTTATGGCAGACAAAAACAAGATAGGCATAATTTAGGTGTGATAAGTAGTGAAAAAGTTATTGGTGAATGAATGGGAGGAGCGCTACTGGGGAGAATTGTTTCCTTCCTTAAAGAGACACTGAAGCGAAAAAAAAAAATTATGATATTATGATTTGTATGTGTAGTACAGCTAAGAAATAAAACATTAAGATCAGATACATCAGTCTAATTGTTTCCAGTACAGGAAGAGTTAAGAAATTCCAGTTGTTATCTCTATGCAAACAAGCCATTAACTCTCCGACTAAGTCTAAAAGTGTGGAGAGGGCTGTTATCTGACTTTTATTATCTCAACTGTAAGTGAACTGTTTACTTTTTCTCTGCTAGGAGAGGTCATTACTTCACAGACTGCTCTGAAAGACTCATTTTAAATGCTGAGTGTTGTGTAATCTGCACATATTAGAGAATGATGCAATGTTAGAAAAAAACACTATATCCCTGAAAATAAAAGTATGAGAATATTTTCTTTGCTGCTAATCTTCTAGTAATTATTCATAATACACAACCAATTCACTATATCATATTTTTTTTTCGCTTCAGTGTCTCTTTAAGGAGAAAACAACTCGCAGGCTGAAGTGGTTAAGGGCTTGAACTGAAAGATTTTCAATGTTGGCTTCTAGTTGGTTGTAAGAAAATTGATTGGAATATCGATCAAAATGTTGATCGAAAATCAAAGAAAAAAAAAACACGAGTGATAACTGAATAATGTATGGCCAGCTCAAGTCTGGTCTTAAAATCTCAACAAATGTTTACATGGTCATCGGACAGTTTTTCACATGACCATTGACCAATAGAGATGGTTTAGATTCTACACTTCACTTTTTGTCAAGCAAATTTAAAAATAAAGAATTGATTTGCCGTTGATTTGATGCAAGTATTGAACAGACTGTGCAACTGAATGGGGGCTATACATTTGAAAACAATCCCTGACTCCTATGTGACCAGGCTCAGGCCTGGCAGTTGGTCATACTGACACTGCTCAGCATCTTGCTGACTATGTGACTAGGCTCAGGCCTGGCAGTTGGCCATTCTGACACTGCGCAGCATCTTGCTGACTATGTGACTAGCCTCAGACTTGGCAGTTGGCCATTCTGACACTGCGCAGCATCATGCTGACTATGTGACTAGGCTCAGGCCTGGCAGTTGGTCATACTGACACTACTCAGCATCTTGCTGACTATGTGACTAGGCTCAGGCCTGGCAGTTGGTCATACTGACACTGCTCAGCATCATGTTAAAGTGAACCAAAGGTGAAAATAAACTGATGAGATAAACAATTATATTTATCCTCCTACTCCTAAAAATGACTCATTATCTCAGAGTTTTCTTTTAAACATTTACAAAGTATGTTGCATGTTTTACTGTCTCTAATCAGTGGCAGCCTATTAAGTGTACCGGAGTTAGAAAAAAGGTCAATAGTTCATGTATTTTATATCACTTCCTGCCCTCAGAAGTTGTATTCGGCCAGGAAAACTTTTACGACTGTAATTTGCTTATCAGTGATGTTTACTATATTCCTGACAAGGTACCGACAAGACAGAAGCTGTCACTTCCATGCCTAGAAATTAACTTTTGCAAGCAGCTAAACAAAGCAAGTAAAACAGCCTGGTTATTAATGTTTGGCACTGCACATACATGTTTATCTCAGGTCACATATCGCCTTGGGTACACTTTAAGGCGAGGACTTAGGACTCAGCATTTTGATGAAAAGGACTGAATAGTTGACAGTACGCTGCAGGCAGTTGCATCTAACCATTTAAAATGTTTTACAAATGGTGCATGCATTTCATAGTACAAACAACTCATGCAGAAAAGAAACATCACAATTTACACATAATACAGATACACAGAAATAGTAAATAAAGGAGAATTTGGATTTAGTCATGTAACTAATTTCTGTTTTTCAATCAAGGATGATGAATCACTACAGAATATCATGTGACAGCAGTATTGAGACATGTTCTGTTGCAATGCTGGGGCACAGGGCCCACAGAGCGCCGCAGGTGTGACATCACACTGTGGGCGGGGTTAGACGGGAGAACAAAGCTCTTGGCCTTCGCTCTGCCAAAGCAATTATCCGTCCGGAGCTGCTGTACACACACTGGATTCTCAGCTGAGGTGGTAGTAATCTAGCAGCATGCGTACAGAGCTTAAAGGGGAACTGAAGAGAAAGGGATATGGTTGCTGCCATATTTATCTCCTTTTAAACAATACCAGTTGCCCGGCTGTCCTGCTGATCTATTCGGCTACAATAGTGTCTGAATCACACCAGAAACAAGCATGCAGCTAATTGTCAGATCTGACAATGTCAGAAACGCTTGATCTGCTGCATGCTTGTTCAGGGGCTATGGCTAATGCTGGGTACACGCGGTGCGTTCCCGCATCGAATGCACCGCTCGATTCCCGATGATCCGATTATTTCGGAGCGCATTTCGATGATTTTTAGGTCGAATGCCATGTAAAGTATAGCAAATTGACCTAATGATCCATCGACCCGCGAATCGGACATGTCAGAAATAAACGAATCGACGGGAATCGAGCTGCGCTTCAACGGGAATCGAGTGCGGGAACGCAACGTGTGTACCCAGCATAAAAGTATTAGAGACAAAGGATGAGCAGGATAGCCAGGCAACTGGTATTGCTTAAAAGTAAAAAAATATGTCAGCCTCCATATCGCTCTCACTTCAGTTGCCCTTTAAAGAGAAACCGTAAATAAGAACTGAACTTCATCCCAATCAGTAACTGATACCCCCTTTCCTATGAGATTTTTCACAAACGAATCATCAGGGGGCTCCGTATGGCTGATATTGTGGTGAAACCCCTCCCACAAATGAGGTCAGCGCCTCACAGCACTGAAGTACTGACATCAAACTGTGGGAGCCTTGTGGGAAATAGCTGTTTACAGCGGTTTCCAACTGCCAAAAAAGCAAGCAGCATCTCCTTCCAGTGACATCACCCGCCATCAGTAAAAATGTCACCATCTGATAAATATCAGAATGTAAATCAGGGAGAGGAAAGATTTTACAATGAGCAAAACACTGAGTAAATCATTTATACATAATTATTGTAAAATTTAAGCACTTTTTTTATTACATTATTTTCAATGGAGTTCCTCTTTAAGGCCCGGTTCACATTAGTGGTAAAAAAACCGGTCTCGCACGAATTGGAAGGGAATGGGTCAGAATGGATGCGAATGGATCCAATGTTAACCTATGGATCTGTTCAAACGGATTCGCTCCGCACGATCCACTGAATGGACTGCAACTTTGGTTATGCAGCAATTTTTCCAAAACCACTGAGCTCAGCAGAACAGAAATGGAAGCTAAAGCGCTGCATTGGGGGCAGTGAGAAAACGGAATGTTTCTTCACATTAGTGAAGAAACAGTCTGGTCTAAATAGAAAAATCCACTTTGGGGGTGGGGGCCTGAGGGTTTGTGGGGAAACGGAGCGGAAGCAGTGGAGTTAAAATTAATCCGATAGACCGGTGATCAGATCAGTTTTCACAGATCCGTTTGCCACTCTAACGCAAGTATGAGCCGGGCCATATTCTACAGTGCAAACACTCAAATTATCTGACCAAGGGGGGGAAGAGACTTATTAGACATGTTTTAAAACCTTGTCTTATAGGTACTAGTAACAAGCAACAAATTCTAACAAGATGAATTGAAGATGCGATTGGAAAACCTTTTAACAACAACATTTGCTAAAAGCTTTGATTTGCTAATCCCAACGTCTGCATCTAGAGCAATGCCAATTAGAACACTTCATGAAAACATCTCGTTCATCACCAGAAGCTCCTGATCCACAACCTCAGAGGAGCCCATCTCTGGCCAAGTAAACCCTATGACCTCTTTTACACTATATGTTGATGTGTTTTAACTCTCCATAGCAGTGAATTGTGAAACAGCTTCCAGTTAAACAGAATAATGTGAACTGAGCCATAGAGAAACATGGATATTACTTTTGCATGTCACTTGTCCGATTAGTTATAACGGACAGCAACTAATTTAGTGTAAAAGTATCCCAATACTTTTTCAACAACCAGAATTTGGAAAAGGCCCGTTAAATATTTATGAGCAAGCCACCCAACTGACATAGCCAAGAACAATCTTAGGCTCAGATTTATTTTAAATTCAAATTGTGCCATCTCAAATGCCTCCATAATCTTAACTGATTCTAAATCATCCTCACAAATGACTTTTCCAAAAAGACAACCAGAAATTAGTAAGTGACCTTAAAAAGAATCACACTCTTAATTTTAGGACATTTGGAATGGATATGGTCCTAAAGCAGAAAACGTAGTCACGTTCTTTGTGAACTGATCCCGGCTGTTACAAACAAAAACAAATATCTTTAGCTAGGAAAAAAAAAAAAAAAAAATCATACAGGCGTAATGGTGGCTAAAAGTCATAATAACAAGCAGTAGTTAATGGTCATTGTAAATTAACTGAACTGTTAGAAGTAGTAAAAAAAAAAAAAATATCTGAGCAAAAGTATAATGCTATTAATCATTGTGACACTATGTGTGATTATATGGAGGACAGGGTAGCCATCTTGGCTATGGTAGCTAGTAGAGGCCATGTTTGTCCACACATTCTGTCTGCTGTGCGTGTGAAATACCATTGTAAGTAAACTGTATACATCTGAATTTCATTTCCTTTGAAAAGTGCTGTAGTGACATTTGAATATCACCTAGCCAGCCACCCCATTCATTAGCCCACTAGAAATGAGGGAACCGGTCAGGTAATTGGGGTTAAGCTCTTGTCAAATGCAAATACCCAGGTATTATCTAAAATAGGAACCTGTCTGAAGCACATAAATAGGCAGCGCTGTCTGATAACACAGGAAAATACATGCAAAGTGAGGCCTGTTACCCAAAGAGGATGTTATCCCATTTCATATTAAGGTGGAAATTAAATCATTGAGCCTAGAGCTACATTTTGGGCTAAAAATGGTCAAACCCTGAGATCCAGTATGTGTAATTCTCTGGAGATCACTATACGGCACGTGTCGAACTCCAGGCCTGGAGGGCCAGATCCATGCCAGTGTTTAGGATGGACTGAGAAAGAAAGGAATGTGTTCTACCTGATGGACCTCACCTTTCCTGATTCAGTCCCATTAGTTAATTTAAGCTGTGTCAAAAATGTGTGAGGACCTTCGGCCCTCATAGGACTGGTTTGACATCCCTGCTATATGGCAATGGTTACCCTGGTCTAAATTAGCATTGTGTTCTCCTGCACCAGGAATTAGACATTACGCAAGGGCAACGTTCTATTACTGTTTTTGTTTCCTTCTTATTTATAAGCAAATGTCGTTCGCAGACGACTGCTAGTGGTGGCCGAGTCTTGCAAGGTGCGGTTGTTCTGAAGCTATAATTCTCAAGCTACTTTTGTATATGCGATACCTGTTTAGATTCAGCATTATAATTTTTGAAACCCTATTTTTCTACCTACTTCTGCATACAGTGGTTTAGTGATACTGTGCAAAACAATGATCTGCAGAAAATAGAATAAACTTAGTTACTGTAGTTCTCGTTTTTCTTTGCCCAATCCCGATTCGCACTATTGGCTGTTGCCCCTCCCCCTTCAGATAAAGTTTGACCTTCTCCAGAGGTACTTAAGTTTGACTGTTCCTTCTTTACCGACATTGACTTCCCATAGTAATCTAAAAAACAGAAAAGCAAGACAAACATACAGAGCCCTGACGCAATTTCATTGGGTTTTGTGCATGCGTGGCATTCTGTACAGTAAAAACGAACACTGTATTCACAAATCCTCTACAGGCCGAGAAGGCAGCCATATTCTTGGTTGCTCATACTTTTGGTATATATGCACTGACCTCTGCATTTGGAAAAAAAAATAAAAAAAAATACAGTATCTAACAGCTGTAGTCTGGACATCTCAGACTCTGTAATTGCAGCAGTCAGGAAGCAGTCGCAGTTTCTGCCATTGCAGCAGTCAGCCGGCAACTGCAGCAGTGAGCCAGCAGTCACAGTCTCTGCCATTGCAGCAGTGAGGCGGCAGTCACAGTCTCTGCCATTACAGCAGTGAGCCGGCAGTCACAGTCTCTGCCATTACAGCAGTGAGCCGGCAGTCACAGTCTCTGTAACAGCAGCAGTCACAGTCTCTGTAACAGCAGCAGTCACAGTCTCTGTAACAGCAGCAGTCACAGTCTCTGTAACAGCAGCAGTCACAGTCTCTGTAACAGCAGCAGTCACAGTCTCTGTAACAGCAGCAGTCACAGTCTCTGTAACAGCAGCAGTCACAGTCTCTGTAACAGCAGCAGTCACAGTCTCTGTAACAGCAGCAGTCACAGTCTCTGTAACAGCAGCAGTCACAGTCTCTGTAACAGCAGCAGTCACAGTCTCTGTAACAGCAGCAGTCACAGTCTCTGTAACAGCAGCAGTCACAGTCTCTGTAACAGCAGCAGTCACAGTCTCTGTAACAGCAGCAGTCACAGTCTCTGTAACAGCAGCAGTCACAGTCTCTGTAACAGCAGCAGTCACAGTCTCTGTAACAGCAGCAGTCACAGTCTCTGTAACAGCAGCAGTCACAGTCTCTGTAACAGCAGCAGTCACAGTCTCTGTAACAGCAGCAGTCAGCCGGCAGTCACAATGTCTGTAATGCTGGGAATACACGGTTCGTTTCTGCCAGAGATAGATGGCTCGATAGATAATTTCCGACATGTCCGATCTCCCGTTCGATCGTTTTGCCGCTCGATTTCTCATAGAAGTGAATAGAAAAGGATAACAAAAACGAGCCGAAGAGAATAGACTTCAGAATCGAGCAGCAAAAACGATCGAGCGGAGAATAGAGCAAATACAGTCTCTGTAACAGCATCAGTCAGCCGGCAGTCACAGTCTCTGTAATAGCAGCAGTGAGCCGGCATTCAGTTTCTCTAAAGCTTCTTTCACATGGATGTGTGGTGGTCTGATGCGTTTAATATAATATAACCACAATTAAATTATATTGTAATGGTACTGTTCAACAAGCACGTTTACAATTGCAGTGAAGCATACTTTGTATGTACTGTAGGCTTCACAGTATGCATCTCAACACACATAAAACACAATTTTTCCCCCCACTGTTGCGATCCTGTTTGTCAAGGGAACACAACGTAGCTCCACATGGTGAAATTAAGCTTATAACAACTGTAAGCTGCCGGTCACAGTCTCTAAGTGTAACCATCTTCACAGTCTCTGTGCTGCAGCTTAGCAGTGGTAACTTCTGTAATAGGAAAGGTGATCAGTCTCTGAAGTAAAGGTCAGCATTCATAGTCTTTTGTAGCAACAATAGTCAGAATCCCTTCATAATGGTGCTGGCCACTGCCTCCCTGTGGATATCAGCAGTATTTGTAGCATGGCAGCAATTGCTCTCCAGTAAAATGATATTTCATTTGAAGACAATGCAGTTTAAGTAGGGAACGTGTACCAATTACCAAGAGTAGAAACAGGACTTTTAAGGCGTACATCACATGTGGAGGAGTCATGGCAATGTGCTGTCGCGAACCTCCGATTTTCGGTTCGCGAACCTCCGCGTAAAGTTCGGTTTGCGAAAAAGTTTGCGAACCGCAATAGACTTCAATGGGGAGGCGAACTTAAAATTTTTAAAACATTTCTACTGGCTAGAAAAATGATATAAAACATATTTCAAGAGATCTAATACCTCCACCCTCCTACCGGAGGGAGGAGGGTCTCATCTGCCAGGGAATAACAGTATTTCAAAAGCCAGCGAGAGAGAGAGACAACTGTTGATCACAAGAGGCAAGGCCATGCCTGGCTACTAATCCTTAAGCAGTGGCTGGATAGTTAATGGTTAAGGGCTCTGCCTCTGACACAGGAGACCAGGGTTCGAATCTCGGCTCTGTCTGTTCAGTAAGCCAGCACCTATGCAGTAGGAGACCTTAGGCAAGTCTTCCTAACACTGCTACTGCCTATATAGAGTGTGCCCTAGTGGCTGCTGCTCTGGTGCTTTGAGTCTGCCAGGAGAAAAGTGTGATATAAATGTTATTTGTCTTGTCCAATTTTTTTTTTTGGGATTGAGCATAAATGGTACATTCTAGGCTAGCTTCAGCTAGTAGTGTTGGTGGTATAATGGATATGTTGGTTACCTACCATACACCGAGACCTGGGTTCAATTCCCAGCCACGGTATGTAAGCTGGCTTTTAAAATACTGTAATTCCCTGGCAGATGACACCCTCCTCCATCCGGGAGAAGGGTAGCTGTCCCTTAACTAATTAGTGTAGGCAGACGAGTGAGTCAAATGGCACAAGGACCTTGCCTTGTATAAGGGGGGGGGGGGGGGGTGTGAGGCTCCAAGAGTGAGTGCAGTCTGATTGGCAACAATGTGTCATCTGACTGTGGTGTAGAGGGTCAAAGTTTTGCTCAATGGAGCATTATGGGGCGAATCGAACTTCCGGGAAAGTTCGTCTATGGTAGGCGAACGCGAACCACCAAAGTTCCCCAGGAACCATTCGCCGGCGAACCGTTCGGGACATCTCTAGAGGGGAGACACGGTTGCGGGGAAATCCTAACGAGCCTGCCTGGGAGGCACGGGGGAGAGCCCGTTAATACTCTAAACGCTTTCAAACACTGCTACACTGTGTGAGTAGTTTTTTTTAGAAATAAAACCTTTTTTTAATCAAACTGGATTACGCTATCTGACCTCTGTTCTCTATGAGTTATTGAGATTGATCATATTGCTGGGAGAAGCTGCTGCCTGAGAAGAGGAACACTCAGCCACCGACCAGTAGACCCGGGGGCTGGACCTAGATCGATCTATGACCAATCTCACAGTGGTCACACGAAACGGGCGAGTGCACTTCCTTTGGGGCTTACTGTCTCTACTAATGTGATGAACCAGAGAAGTGCTATCTATTGATAATATTGAGGTATTATGCTATTGTGTATCTTTCAGAGCAGAGGACATTCTGAGTTCAGGTCCGCTTTAATCAAAGTCTCCAGGATTTTTTTTTTTTTTGAATAATCTATATTTTATTACCTTACTGCTAAAGAACATTAATAAATCCAGTGAATAAAAGCTTGCGCACAACTCTGTTGTAATTTGGACTGGCACATTGCCTGGCTGGCAAGTTTAGGCTCACATATGCTTGCATGTCCACATAATTGTCAAAATGGCATTCAGAAATATTTACTGTATATATTCTCTTGGTTCTGCAGTGTAATAGGTGAACCAACATATTAACATTATTTATTTATTTTTTGCTTGGCCCATCCTATTCTCAGACTTCAGATTTAAACGCATGCACTGTAAAAAAAAAAATATATATTTAAAAAAATATAAACAAATGATTTTTTTTTAAAGCTTTAAATTAAAAAAAAAAAATAGATGTAACAGATAAGAAATTAAAGAATTGCTGATTATACAATTAAGGCCAATTTGGAAAAAAATAATTTCAAGTTCTGTTAAAAATATTTAAAAACAAATTAGGGAATGCCTTTAAACTAACATGGTCACCACTTAAAAGTTTTTAGATATTAGATTAATAATAATTATAAGAGCCTACAGTGCTGTGTAATAGATATATTTTATATAAAACCAGATTTTAAAAGCATCAACTTTCGCCTGCTTTATACTAAAAGAATGGCAAATATATGATGTATGATTGCATTGACTCTGTGGGCGTGCCTGCAGCCTTTTGTCAATGCCTACTTCATATCAGGACATAGCTATAATTGACAAGACTGCCCATGAGGCCGTGCTTACAGGCACTTTTATTTTATTTTTTTGGTAGCTAAAAAATAAAAAACAACCCACCACCACAGAATTGTGCTCAGTCATTTATCTTGGTTATCAAGACATTTAATTTATTGTGTTGGCCCACTGTATTGTGATTATGTATACTTTGTTCGGCTTTGTGTACGGTCCCAAGGGAGAGACTGAGTTCACCAGCGATCACCGAATTCTACAGAATTATATTCACTTTTGAGACCTTAAAGGAAACCTGTAGGGGGAAAAAAAAAAGTGCCTAATTTGGGTACGTACCTCGGCAGAAGGAAGCCTCTGAATCCTCCAGCAGCTTCCCCATACTCTTTCAGCAGCACTTTCCATGCACAAAAACCCAACAAAACCTGATCAGGTGCTTGCTAGTGCACAAGACAACTGTATAGTACAGGCATGGGCAAACTTGGCCCTCCAGCTGTTGAGGAACTACAAGCCTCACAATGCATTGCAGGAGTCTGACAGCCACAGTCATGACTCAAAGGCAAATGCATTGTGGGATTTGTAGTTCCTTAACAGCTGGAGGGCCAAGTTTGCCCATGCCTGGTATAGTAGCATGGGCCCGATTGGACTCAACCATTTTCCCCAAAGCCCAAGTGGGTCCGTGCTACTGTGCAGTTGCAGTTTGTCCACACTATGGGGATCTCAGAGCTGGAGCGGCCCGGTGAAGGAGGACAAGGAAGCCTTTGGAGGACCCAGAGGCATCCCCCTCCCGAGGTAAGTATCTAAATTTGTACATCACAAACAGGTTTGGTTTAAAGAAAAATTTACCTTGGGAAGGGGAAGGCTCTGGATCCTAACGAGGCTTCCTCCATCCTGCTTTGTTCCAAGTAACAGCTGAGCCCCATCGGGTCCGTTCTACTGCGCAGGCAACGTATGCAGCCCGACCGCAAAGCCGCTACTGCACCAGAGCCAATGTCGGCTGTGGTTTTAGGGGATCCAGCATTGGCACCGACTGACAGATGAGGACGGGGGAAGTCTCATTAGCACCCAGAGGCTTCCCCCTCCTGAGGCAAGTACCCCCAGGGGATATATATGTACATTTTTTTAATTACAGATTACCTCTAAGTAAAGCCTTGGAAAATGTGAATATACAGCAAGCACTAGGGCCACATAGCCACATAGCCGGAGATTCCTCACTAATCATACTGTATGCAGTTGATATATCTTGCCAATGTGATGTAGGCCTTACCTTGTTTCATACCTCTTAAGCTGACGAATGCTACTGTGTATAAATGTAGAAAACATGATCCAAGATACATTTTTCCACCATATAAAAGGAGAGCAATGACCACATTATGGAGGGACAGTGCTTATCACCACTGGGTAGCAATTTAAAGTCCTGTTTTCTGGTGTGGTTTCATAAGCATGTCTTCATTACAGGCATATTTTTATGGTTTTTTTCTTTTGGGCTAATCCTGACCAGGATGTGACAGTAAACGTACAAGTATAGATGCCACTCTTTTTGGTATTATTTGTGTTAATTATGCACATCAAATGCCTCACAGATAAGCAGTCTCTTTTTCATGAGTATTTGTTTGGTTCAGGTTTTCAGACGGTAAGATCTGAAGCAGTCTTGCCTTCCCCTTGTCTTGTTGTCCTGGTATGTGACACAGCGGGAGCATGCATAAGGGCTTCACCATGACAGGAACATGCAGTTATGCATCATGGTGAAGGTGGAAAAAAATATGAACATGGTTTTATTTTTAGATTTAAAAAAAATAAAAAATAGAATCTAAAAAAGGTGAACATATATGCAAAGTTTTTCTTTTTTGGTTTGGACAGCCTTCTTATACGGACTTGTACAGGCTCTAAAGTTCTGAAACTCCAGTGTGAGAAGGCATTTGCCTACACTTGAAGGGAATGTGATGTGGCCAGTTAGTTACCTGGGGCTTCTTCCAGTCCCCTGAAATCCTCCTGGTCCCTCGCCGTCATTCCATGCTGCTCCGTTCCCTCACTGCCCCCTTCCATAACATGTACTTGCGAGTCACTTGTTACACGCCTCCTCGATCACACCCCTGCAGTTGGGGGCTTTCTGCGCAGTAGAATTTTTTTGTGATGCAGGGGGCACATGGCACAGGGATGTGTATGCACCATTCGGAGAGGGACAGCAGAGGAAAAGAGCAGCGCGGAATGACAACGAGAGACCAGGAGAACCTCAGGGAGCTGGAAGAAGCCCAAGGTAAGTAACTGGCCACATTATATTTCACTTAATATTTCCCTAAAATTGCTAGAGGAAGCAAATTTTTCAAAGAAAAGGCAAAGGAAAAAAACTTGGAGCAAAAGAGATTGCCTAGGATAAGGGCCCATTAACACTTGGGCAATTAGTGGTTGATTCCCACTAATCGCCGAAGCGCTAGTGTTTTTTAAAGCGCAATGGTAAGTATATGGCAGTGATCTAGCTGCCGCTATTGCTGCTTAGGGCGGGCGATTCAAGATTAGCGGCAATTGCCAAACGTGTTACCTGCGCATTTTTTGCCGATTCGGGAGCGATCACGATTAGCACGCTATAGAAGCACTAATCACGATCGCTCCAAGAACACATATTTGTCCAGTGATTTTCTGTGTTAAATCGTGGAAAAAAAAATCACCCACACAAAGTACAGTTTTGCACTTTTAAGTGTGAATGGGCCCTCAGAGTGGTGTCATTTAACAAAACCGTTGTTCTGGTGAGTCCGTTTTCTGATAATCTATCTTGATAAAAAAAACAAAAACAAAAAAAAACAAACACCTCAGAGTCTTAATTACTGTGGAGATAATGAGAACCACTATTTTGAAAAAGGTCCACACCAGCCTCTGTCCCAACCTAACACTACTGCCAGTTTCTGGGGAGCACTCCTCATCCACAATGCTCTCTACTAGAGTTCAAACTATAGTTGGTGAAGGACATTCACACTTGTTCTATAAGACAAGGGTTGGCAGTAGTGTTTAGAACAGTGGTCCACAAACTAAGGCCCGCAGGTCAAATGTGGCCCCCTGAAGCATTTTTACCGGCCCCTCACACACAAAATGTATTATAGATGGTGTCAGCTACATCTTTAAATATTGGTGGTCCGCATATAGAATGAAGCCAGAAAGCAGTTATTCGCTGGTTTCCAATCACATTCCACATCAGGTGACACTGATGTCCAATTGGACTGCAGGTTGTCATCTGGGTATACTTTACTGTCTGGCATGCAAAGACTTCTACATTATTTTATGTATTCTCCGGCCTCCCCAGCAGTCTGAAGTATGTTGACCCGGCCCTCAACCCTAAACATTTGGAGACCCCCTGGTTTAGAACAATATGGGGTCTATAGATAGTGGAGTGTACCTTTTTTTTTTTTACTTGTATGCAAAAGAAAAAAAAAGAAAAAATTCTAATGTAATGCCTAAAGAGATGCTCCTCTGGAGAAGGTCAATTTTTATCTGCTCTGCAAACTAGATGTGCTCAATGCTGTTAACTTCAATATCCCATCCCCTTGCCAAACCACAAATTTAATTCGTAACACATAGTCCGTCATTTTGCACTTACAAAGCTAAAAACATAATTTGCTTCAGAATAGCTTTTATGCTCTCTACCGCCTCCCCTTCATTTCCCAGCATTCCAAATTTCCAGAACATATTCTTAACTAAACCATGAGCATTGTTTGCATTGCCTTATGTACCAATGTAAAGTTATTGAGCTCTTTACTACCCTACACTGTTTGAGTATTACTGCAGTGTAGAGCAAACCTCTCTGCAGGTCTTCTGGCCACTGGTTAGCCAGAACTTTGCCTACCCAGTAGAGTCAGGGAGAGATTGCTCCATCTATGTCTATTCTTAGGGAAAGTCTGTGGGCCATCTATCAAATTGCAGCCAGTGTGGAATACCAGACTACTAGCAATAACAACTTAAGCAGGAGTTCAAGGATATTACAGGTGCCGAAAATGAGCAACAAAGGCCAATTGTCTGCAGCTAATTATCTCAGCAATTAGGTGAGAGCTTCTCTACAGTATCAACACAACTCCTCAGTACAGAACAGTACTGTTTCCATGAGTTGTAAAAAATTATTTGCCATTACCTTAAATGCCAAAAATACTTCAGCAGCTATGTGCCATTTATGGAAACTTTGTAATTAAATTGGAATTTCTCTTTAAATAAAAAATATTGCACAACTGTTTTTATATTTTGCCCCAACTAGGGAAACTCCATAGCAGTAAAGCTGGCCATAAAAAGACGGATAATGACCAGCCAATCGATCCCTACCCAATTTAAATTTGAGCAGATAGTGATATATCCCTTCCCTATTCGGCATATCAGGGTCTACAGAATTTAAGCAGAAACCTATTCCAATCAAACAAAGATTTGACATCATGTGCAATCATAAATGTTTAGAGTTAAATAGCAAGGAAATCAGATATGTTGTGGCAATAGATGACCGGCAAATTCAGAAGGAATCAGCCACGAATTGATTAGAAAAACCAATGCGGCCAACTTTAGTCTCAACCCCAAGTTAAAAGGGCACTACAATGAAATTTAGGCTACTGGGATAACCCTAGCAGCATGTTTCTTATCATGAGAGCACCACACATTAGGTAGTGAAACTGGTTACAAAGGTCATCAAGGATACGATCATTTATAGCACATCTTTCTGATCCTGCCGTCACTAGAAAGTGATGTCTTTCTCTGTGCAGCTGTAACAGCTATTTCTCTCCTCTCCGTGTGAGAGATAGAAGCTTGTGCTGTAAGGGCCTGTTTGCACTTGAGCAATTAGCGGGCAATACCCACTAATCGATGAAGCACTAGTGCAATAGAAAGTATATGGCAGTGATCTCACTGCAGCGATTGGCGCTGATCGCAGACGATTTGCGGCAATCACAATATGCGTTACATGCAGCATTTTGCCGCGATTCTGGAGCGATCGCGGTACAGTGCTTAGTAAAGCGCTGATCGCTAACGTTTTGAATCACGGAAGTGTGAGTAGTGATTTACCGCGCTAATCGCTGTAAAATCACCCACGCAAAATGGCAGCGCTACCATTTTGCGATTTATAGTCTGAATTGGCCCTAAGGCTGTCCATCAGCAGCAAGTATGGATATCTTAGGTAAATAAACAGGAAGCTGCTTGTTTATTTATCTAAGATATCCATTCTCAAAGCTGACAGAGCCAGACACAACAGGCTTTTATCTCACACACGGAGAGGAGACAAGAGAAATAGCTGAATAGAGAAGGACGTCACTTTCTAGAGACGCAAGGATCTATAAATTATCCTGGATGCTATAAATTATCCTATCTTGCTGACCGTTGTAACCAGAACACTACCTAATGTGGGTTGCTCTTACTATTAGAAACATGCTACTAGGGTAGTCCCAGTAGCCTAAATGTCACTGTAGTGCCCTTTTAAGTATGCTACCCTGACAACAGATTACACAGACTGATAACTAATTCCCAATGTCCTTGTCCTATTTCAGTCGAGTAAATAAGACCAAACCCAGTCACAATGTTTCTCCAGGTATAAAAAAAACTCAGCAGGAACTGCACACTGATTGGCATGCGCTCTAAATTAAATACTTATATAAAATGTGCTATACACAAAACTAAAAAAAAAGGACCACTATCACTAAAAAACTGAAAAATGTAAAATGCATATAATGTTGTCCATTTGTCCCAGAGTTAAATGCAATGTAAATGACTTTTTTCTTATTTAGCTGTTACTTTACAGTAGGTTTCATTAATCTGATGGCTCTAACCTCTTACTGAGTTAGTTGAGAATACCTCTCCTCATGGGGGATTATTTAAGTTCTCTTCTGAATCATCTCTTGTCAAGGACTCATACAAAGATGCCTACTTACTAGCGTAACACTATTCGGGCAGCTGGACTGGACCTCCCGCGTTCAGGGGGTCCTTTTGAAAATAAAGGACTCTATAAAGAACCCTATATGTGAAGATGGACTGTAAGTTGCAGAGGAAAAAAGATATTTACAGTGCACTTTACTCTGGGACAAAAAGTGCATCCTATATGTGTACACACGTATTTTTATAATTTTACACTTTTTTATAGCAGTCCCTTAAAGGACAACTGAGGTGAGTAGAATATGAAGGCTTCCATATTTATTTCCTGTTAAACAATACCAGTTGTCTGGCAGCCCTGATGATCTATTTGGCTGCAGTGTCTGAATAACACCAGCAACAAGCATGCAGCAAATCTTGTCAGATCTGACAATGCCAGAAATACCTAATCTGCTGCATGCTTGTTCAGGGGCTATGGCTAAAAGTATTAGAAGCAGGGGATCAGCAGGGTAGCCAGGCAACTGGTATTGCTTAAAAGGAAATAAATATGGCAGCCTCCATATCCCTTTTCGCTTCAGTTGTCCTTTAAAGAGACTCTGAAGCGAGAATAAATCTCGCTTCAGAGCTCATAGTTAGCAGGGGCATGTGTGCCCCTGCTAAAACGCCGCTATCCCGCGGCTAAACGGGGGTCCCTTCACCCCCAAACCCCCCCTGCAAAATCAACGACCAAATTGGTCGTAAATTTTGCTCTTCCTGGAGGCAGGGCTAACGGCTGCAGCCCTGCATCATCGCCGCCTCTCCCCCGCCCGTCTCAGTGAAGGAAGATTGAGCGGGGTAGAGGCGGAGGTACGCGTCTGATAGACGCGCGGGAGGCAGGGCTGCGGCGGTTAGCCCTGCCCCAATGCGGAATCGCTCCCCCACGGCACGGAGGGGATTTGGGGGATCAGGGACCCCCGTTAAGCCGCGGGATAGCGGCGTTTTAGCAGGGGCACACATGCCCCTGCTATCTATGAGGTCTGAAGCGAGATTTATTCTCGCTTCAGACTCTCTTTAAAGAATATTCCATGAAACTTGTCTTAATTAGGTATTAAAAACAAGAACAGTTCTAATTTATATATTTTTTTAAATAAAATGTCCTTCAAAAATTGATCAGAACAAATATGGTTAAATTGCTCCTATGTTTTTTCTAGCCATTTCTCAGACTCATGCTCCAGAAAGCAAACCAAGAGATAAATAGAGAGATTACTGACAGCTCCAGAGCTAATACAATAGCCATTTTTAGTTATTTTTCCAGATTGCAAGCAAAGAAAAAAGGTTTTCAGAAATCAATTAATAAAAAATAATGGCCCTTATCCAATTCATTTTTTCTCCTGAGTTTTCTCCTAGGAGATTTTTCATCTTCTGTTTAAAATAAACTTTCTGACCTAGGAGAAAACTTAGGAGGGAAAGTGAA
Organism: Hyperolius riggenbachi; assembly: GCF_040937935.1. NCBI lineage: Eukaryota > Metazoa > Chordata > Amphibia > Anura > Hyperoliidae > Hyperolius > Hyperolius riggenbachi. The sequence goes on from NC_090647.1 coordinate 98,046,161, forward strand.
TTTTATTGGGCCCATGCAGCAAGGACTTTTCCTTCAATAGAAATCAGGCTGTGCACTCGGGGGAGTTTAACTGTCCAGAAGCGAGATATGAAGTTTATGGGATGTATGTAAGAAATGAAGATAATGCAGCAGGATGGATGCATATTGGGGTTCTCTGGAGTAAGAGACACATGCAGAATGAAGACAAAACTCAGTGGGAAAAGTAAAGCAAGCTGGAGGCAACGACAAGGGGAGAAGAGGAAGGCAACCAATCAAAAGCAACAAGCTTAGCATCATTTATTTTAAAATCAGAGAGATCGATTGACGGTTATCAAAATGGGTTAATAGAAATATGTGATACAGACTGCAAATGTACTTCTATTAGTAGAATTTTGGTAGATCTACTGGAATTCTATTTAGTTTCTTGCAGCTTACACTGAAATCAACTATTCTTACTTGGAGCAATACATGGATGAGGTCTGCAGGGTGGTATCGGGTATGGCACTGGCTTGTGTGGATTATAGGTGGAGGGAGCCTGCAGGAGAAAAGACAGGAAACAAAGAAAACCAACAAAATTAACATACATTTACTTTCACAAAACTACAATTAGTACTTGGATTAAATCAATCAGCAATCTACTTGGTATCCTTTTTAACCTCTTCAGTACCGCTGGTCAGCGTATCTACCACCCTGTGTATAGTGTACTAATATACACTATCCTTTCGACCTCAATTACCACAAGCCCGCCCACAGCGCAGCTCCCCTGCGTGCTGTGTGCAGTGACTCACATCAGGAACTAAAGCGGCAGGCAGAGGGGGCGGAAGCAAAAACTGGCAGAGGAGGAAGAACCGCCACTTCCTCCCCGCCCATTATGGACGTTCTGCTCAGTTGAAGATTACATCTGAGCAGAGTGGGGGGGGGGGGGGGGGGACACACAGGGGGCGCTGGAGAGAGAGGATGGTGCTGTGACATATGTCTCTTTTTGCTCTCCTTTGCTGCTGCAGGTGTATGGTTACCATAAGCAACCTGCAGCAGTAATTGAAAAGATGTACTTTCTATTTACAGGTGAGCGGTTACCATGGATACCTTCTTCTTGTGCATGTCCATATACTTTTCTATCATGCACATATTTTTCTGTATAATATTGTATATACTCTATATGCAATAAATGAGAACACATGATTTATAGACACAAAAATAAACTATAGCCCGTTGATGAGGCCAACCTCATCGTACCCATGGAAGGTCTCAGGGTCTCTAGGGGAGTTAAACTTTCACAAACAGGTAGTGGAAACTGCCATCTCTATGGGTAATGCAGAAATCTCGTGCAAGTTTTATTCTAAATTTTTAGCAACCCAGCAGCACTACCACCACCAATAGCATTACTGACACTTGTTATTTAACTACTTACTGGCTTACACGGTCCAAGAATCCTGGCAGCGATTCCCTTCCCTTCATTAGTTTCCTCTCCATCTTTTCTCACTGGAGTTCCCTGTAACACAATTACAAATTACAAACATTCCCCAGGGTACTTATAGGAGGACTGTAATGAGAGGCATAGGGAGGCTGCCACATTTATTACCTTTCAAAATATACCAGTTGCCTGGCTGTCCTGCTGATCCTCTGCCTCTAATACTTTTAGCCATAGACCCTGAACAAGCATGCAGCAGATCTGCCGTTTCTGACATTATTGCCAGATCTGACAAAATTAGCTGCATGCTTGTTTCTGGTGTTTCAAGCACTACTGCAGCCAAATAGACCAGCCGGGCTGCCAGGCAACTGGTATTTTTTAAAAGGAAATACATTTGGCAGCCTCCATATTCTGCTCACTTCAGTTGTCAGATAGAGTTGGGGAGTAGCTATAGCGGTAAGGCCCATTCATACAGCATGTGCTCATATTAATCCCTTGCACATTGAAGGTCATACATAGCACAGATTTATCAAAGCAACCCCAGTCAGCTTAGCCTTTAAAGTAAACCGAGCACCATTTTTAGCACCCAAGGCATCTCAATTGCACATTAAAAATGCATGTAAACAATGTGTCTCATTATTAAAAAATACTTCCATCTTACCTTTTTTCTTTTTACATTTAAAAGATTTAAGCAGAGGATTTATTAGCCTACATCAGCCAGCCTGCCCGACCACAGAGGTTTCAGGCAGCTTAGGACTAATGGAATGGTTTTAGTGCACACATCAGCAAAAAGTAAACAATACCTTTCATCAACAGAAGGGGTAGGTAAATAGGACAACTACTTCAAAGAGTATATCCAGAAGGAAAGTATGAAGACAGCATCTGTAACTTCTGTAAGTAAGGTCAGCTAGAATGGGAGGGGGGGGGGGGGGGGGGGGACATGGCAACTCCAATAGCTTTTAGAAACCAGGAGAAATTCCAGTGAAAAAAAGTGCTTAGCTTCCTTTAATACCTCAATTCCTTACAACACAGGAGTGAAGAGTTGCAAAGAAATCCTATAACATCTGAGTTATTTGCAATGTGATTTGTAGCATCATAGGGGATTACGGTACATTCACACTGAGTGCAATTTGCGCATCCTGCAGAATAGGATAGCAACAGTGTTGAAAAGTTGGATCGCATTTTAATAGTAGAATAGTACAATACATAGAAGTATGCTTCACTGCAACTGTAATCACTCAACTTCTTCTGTAAATGCACACCACGCTATTCTGACGGCAGCAACCGCACCACACCAATAACGCGGGGATGTGAACATGCTGTTGCCATATAACTACATCGCAACTGAATGCGATTACAGTGTCCGATGCAAGGCACCGCAACAGATGCAGTGGGAAACTAGCCTTAGGGATTTTTTTTTAATAAAAAGAAAAAAAAAAAAAAAAAGCTAAAAAACAGAAAACAGAAACCGAGAGGAAAAATACGTTTAGGTTTACAAATGCCAGGGCCACACATGGCTGGCAAGAAGGTCAACCTTCCTGGAGTCATGGAAAGCCCCCAGCAGACAAACATGGTAGAGTCTCAGAGTGCCCAACTGTGAAGAACAGGCAAAAAGAGCAACAGAAGCACATAGCTGGGTACCATGAAATTCCTAGGGGAGGAGCTTCCTTTTCCAGGCTTATTTCATGGACTGTTTAATAGTTGTACAGCTGAAATGTCTACAGTTACATTCCTTCTATTTATTCCACCTGTTGCATAAGTTTTGTGTGCTTTAATACAATTGTTCAGGGGTGTAACTAGAGGGGAGCAGCCCCTGTGATGGCAGAGAGACCCAGTGCTGGGGGGGCCCCAACTACTAGCCTTCCCTTTCTCCTATACAGGGGACTATACTTCACACCAGGTGTTTTTGTGGCTACACTTGTTATAGGTGTGAAGACCATGATGGCCACAGTAGTTTATGACCCTTGTGAGATGGGCCCCCTGGCTCTGGAGGGCACCAAGGGGAAGCGAGGAAATTGGGTAAGAGCATTTGAGGCAGGGGGAGCGTCAAAGTTTTGCTGGGGGCAACATGAATTGTACGCCACTGCGATTTGTTATCAAGGATCTTAAAAACACAAACATTCTTAAAATATAACACACACATTCTTAAAACATGCCCGCTCGCACACACCCCGAGAACACACATGATGCATAAAGCACGTGACATGGCTATGCTGTTAATGTGCAACATGAGAGAAGTTGAGCCTTCATAGCACTTCCAGCAGCCAGTCATGTGAAGATCTCATCTATGGCTAATGCAGTCACCGTCTTTAGTCACAGTCCTTACAGGGAATACTCCATTGAGGCGGCTGGGTCTGCCCTTCGGATACGGGTTTCCAGGGATCATTCCGCAGGAGGAGATCATGGCATTTGGAGCTTTACAACCACTCTTTGCAGCCTAAGGAAATAAAGAGATTAAAACACAACTAATAAAGCACATCAGCAGTACTAAGTTCTTGGCCATGCACATACCAGCATCTTGACTGCATTTGCCTTGTGCCACGAATGGGAAACACCACATGAAAACATATCACATGTCTCTGAGACAACAGCAATTTTATTGACAACAAGTATACAAAATGGGAAACATACTAGTGTGAACTCTCTTGTAGTTTGTGTTAGCGCTTTACACTGTATTTGTGTTCACAACGGATATAATTAACGTTTAAAAAAAGATCTGAGCAGCACATATTACATAAAGTTTAAAATCAGTGACAGACAATGCCTCACCCAGTGTATCCAAATGGTAATCTGAAGCAGGAAGAGCTGTAACTAACAGCAATGAAGACTATTAACCTCATTGGCGGTAATCACGAGCTAGGGTCGAGGCGGAAAACCGCAGCTAAGAGCGGTAATCCCGACCTCTGCTCATGTAGCCGGCGGAGGCTGTGTGCAGAGTATAGCGTGCAGCGGGCGTTTCTACACACTTCCTGGAGGATCCCGACGTCGGACGCCATTCTTCTTCCTCTACTCTGGTGCTCTGGTTCCTCCTGGTGAGATCGCTGGCTGTCGTCATGACGACAGCCGGCAATTTGACTTTAGAGTTGCAGCGCCACCTGGAGGATGGAGGCATAACTGAAACGCTGGAGCCAGGAAGGTGAGTGATTGTAAAACTGCTGCAGATCTCCCTGGCGGCATGATTTTTTTCAGGTTTTAGGGTCTGAAAGGGTGCAAAAAAAATGGCACGGCTTTTAGACCCTAAAATCCAGAAAGAATCATAACGTCAAGGAGGTTAAAGACACTTTTTGATCGATTGGCTACAAGCAGCTTCTGCCTATGTATCGTCAGTGAATAAAGGTGGCCATACATAAGGTGACTTGGCGGCCGACCGACCATCAAAGAGCATGCCTGATCAACGATGCCACCAATTTTGGGCCAAGATTGGCCGCATGTAAGTCCAGCATGCTTGATCAGGTGTGCGATGGTATCGGGACGAGCGACGAACGCAATGTAACCCTCAGCACTGGACCCCCTAGTGTTAAATGTGCTCTCCGGTGCCCAGTGCAGTATACTTTACCTGTCGGTTTCCGCCACTAGTTCTGGGCTCCGTCCTCATGCACGTGCCTCACATGGTTGCTGGCACATACGTGGGTGTGTATGATGTCACACACGTGTCCACTTTACGCCGGCAACCACGTGGGGTGCATGTATGAGGAAGGGTGCGGTGTCATAAGGCCAATTCCCAAGAGATTTCATGCTGAAGTCGATCTGGAACCGGCCTGCGGTGTACAGATCTCTCCGATCAGATTTAATCAGAGAGAAATCTACCTTTTGGTCGATCTACCCATACATTGTCTGATGTATGGTCACCTTAAGGGCTTGTTCACACTAAAAGAGCTTTTTAAGCACTTGTGATTTTGAAAAGCTCTTGCTAATGCAACACTATGGGGGATTTTTACTGAATCACATCGCTCCAGTGAGAACACACACATGGGATAACATTAGCAAGAGCTTTTAAAATCACAAAGCGCTCAGAAAAGCTCTTGTAGTGTGAACAAGCGCTAAGTCCGCCAGAAATTACCTGTTCCAGGATTCTTCTGCAGCGTTTCTTTTCTGTTAAGCTTGTTTTAAAAAGTTCTTCAACTGGTTTGTAATTTGTAGCATCAAGAATATTTCTGTGGAAAAAGAAAGGGGGAAAAAAATAAGAAAAAAGTTGAAAAAAAAATATGCAATAAAAATCTCACCATGAATTTTGGTGAAAAATAAATTGAAACACCTATTCCACAAATAAAAAAAAAGCACGCTAGGCATTCTATTAAAAAAAAAAAAAAAAAGCACAAATCATGCAGTCTTTTGCACATTTAAACATTTATATTGCGCTTTTCTCCTGGTGGACTCAAAGCGCAAGAGCTGCAGCCACTAGGACGCAGTTGTTAGGGAGACTTGCCCAAGGTCTCCTACTGAATAGGTGCTGGCTTACTGAACAGGCAGAGCCGATATTTGAACCCAGGTCTCCTGTGTCAGAGGCAAAGCCCTTAACCATTACACTATCCAGCCACTGCTTTAGAAGGGATAGAACTTATACCTTAATACGTGTCACTACAAACATTTGTGAGGGTTCAGTTTTCTGGAGGAGAATTTTCTCCACTTCCCAATGTACTTGTGCTTCCTATGGAAGCAAGTGAAAACAGAAGCTGTTGAGCTTGCCCCTAAGGCCCCTCTTCCATGGGAGGTTATTATAATAAATATATATTAAGTATAACATATTACTCAGCACTGCACCAGAGGTAAAGGGAGACATCGAAGTGAACCGGAAGCATTTCTGGAATAAAAAACAAAAACAAAAAAAAAAAACATACTCACCTAAGTAGGGGGAAGGGTCTGGGTACTACAGAGCCTTCCCTCTCCTGGTCTCCTCTTTCCAGCGCTGTCACCTCCCATAGCAGTCTCCAACGGATGGGTCAGAGACGGCTCTCTTCCACCACAGCAGGCTTCAGAAGTCTCCGGGAGGCTCCCTATTGCCTCTCTAGCGCGCATGCAGTATGGAGCCGCCCATCTTCGGGAGCAGTCAGGTTTCTGAAGCCTCCTGCAGTGGGAGATTTGAACAGGGGAGACCACACTGGAATGAGGGGATAGTGAGAGAAACGGGAAGGCTCAAGGTTCAGAAAGGCAAGTATCTTTTTTTTACTCCAAACACTTCAGGTTTGTTTTAAAGCATTAAATGGTACACAGTGACATTATAGTGTTGGTACATAAGTCACTGAGTCCATAAGGCAGTGGAGAAGTGCACATGGTGAGGAGGGCCTTGCCGAATAGGCTTACAATCTAAGGGGTGGGAGAATTGTGTGCCTGTCGGCCAGTTCAGTTTCCCAGCTGCCAACGATGAGCAATTTCTGGCTACAGTATTATGCAGCCAAATAGCAGTGTTTGTAACATGTTGACACTCGGCGGCGTTACCCGGCAGCATGTCATGTCTGAGGACAGCCACGCCCAGATGTAACTCCATACGTGGAGGGGTGTATGAGGGCAGCTTTTGCATGCCCATGCCAAGCGCTACCAAGCAACCAAGGAGGGGAGCAGCTGACAGGTGAATTCACCACCGTCAGCCTCCCATGGAAAAAAAAGGGGCATTACGTTAGCCACAAGAACAGATTTTTATTTTTTTCAATTTCAAAAGAATTGGAAAAGGAATTTGAACAGTGCAGCCTGTTGCGTGTTTCTGGTAAACCCCTCTGTTATACAGTGTGTTACATATTCATGCACAGCAGCTCAAGTATTGCAGGTTACAGGGATCCCCTGTTGCTAGTGATGCTGTTTGGTGTTATGTCAGGAGGGTGAAGGAGTGGAATATCCTGCCTAGTCAGTATAAAGCAAGTGTGACTCATCCAGCCCCGGTTTTCCATAGCACCATCTCCAGGTCAACAAAGACAACGGGACCGTATCCTATAGAATAGCCCATGTGAATATTTTACACCTGACTGTACATTCCACTTGTATTACACATGGAACGGAAACATGTAAACAGCAAATATGACAGCATAGTTTCCCCATGAGTGCAAAGATATTTGATACTACTGCTCATAATCAGTTCAGTCTGGCTTTCACCATGGAGGACTATGGCCTCGATTCATCAAGCCTTATCGAATCAATTACCGACAGCTCGGTAAAATACCAAACTCGATAAGTTGATTTTAGGATTCATCAGCGTTATCTACAGCAGTTAGCGAGCATTCGGTAATCATTCGGTAATGATGCGATAAACCGGAAGAAAGTGGAATTCATGAAAATGAAAGTGGGCGTCGTTTAGCGTTCATTTAGGATTAGTTATCTCCTTCACTGCTCTGTCGTTATTCCTGTCAGATCATTGCTGACAGAGAAGATGGAGCCATTTGAAGTGGTTATGTATCAGCTGAGAGTGATTCAAAGGCGCAGAAGGGCAAGAATAAGGTCTAGAACAGGTATGTCAAACCGGTCCTACGAGGGCCGAGTGGTCCATCAGGTAGAGCACCTTTCTTTCTCAGTCCATCCTAAACACTGGCATGGATCTGGCCCTCCAGGCCTGGAGTTCGACACATGTGGTCTAGAACCATGTCAATTTGCAAGAGAATGGATTTATTTGCTATACCAGGACATCTGCATTTCTCTTGAATCATCTTGTAAGAGAACACAGGCAGTGCCAGGGTTAACTAAATTGCTAGCTGCACTACATTTTTTCAGAAAAGGCTCCTATCAAGCCGTACCTGGTGAAATTGTGGGATTGTCCCAAGCCACTTCCAGAATCCTGGTCCAGGTTTTAAGCCCTATTTGGAATGTTGCTACGTGGTGTTCAAAGGACTGCCTTTTTACCCACAATTCCATGTGAATCTTATGGCCTGGTGTTAAATTACCACTGTAAAATGAAAATATCGACACGATACCAAATTCACACCGAATGTGGAAAAACCTTGATGAATACAACTAGAAATCTATAAACTTCGAATTTGGTAATTTAACGAACTGGAAAAGGTTATCGCAAAGACAATGATGAATCGAAGTCTAAGTCCACTAAGGAACTCCAGGTAGCATTACAACATTCCACCAACCTATATAAGTTCTTAAACATGCCTCGAATTCCTCTGAAAATCTGCTTCAAAAACCTCTAGCGTTTAGAGAATTTGCTAGAGGTTTTTGATGTGCACTGGGCCTAAAGGTTTTCTAATGCTGGGGATACACGGTACGTTTCTGTACCGTGTATCGACCAGCTGATCCAGCCAGCTGATAATATTCAACTAGCCCGATCATGCCGCTCGACCTGCGCCCACTCGATTCCCGCCGGCGGACAATGGCAGGGAATCGAGCGGTGATAAGGAAGTGCGGTAATCGATCCACGCGAACGCGCGGGGATGCGCTGGCTCGATCTGGCACATAAAACGTGCCGCGTATGCCCGGCATTAGGAGCGTTTTTGTGTAGCAGATTTCATATATTGTTACAGTAAAGCTGTTACTGAACAGCTTCTGTAACAGAAATGCCTGGAAAACCGCTCTGATCTAGCGTTTTCCAGAGCGGTTTGAGCTTTTCCTATACTTTACATGGAGGCAGAAACACATCTGCAAAATGCTGCAGGAGCCACGTTTGCGGTTTGCTAGCAACCTCAAACCGCTGGTGTGCACCATCCCACTGAGATACATTAAATAAATCTCACTTCAGAGCTCACAGTTAGCAGGGGCACGTGTGCCCCTGCTAAACCGCCGCTATCCAGCGGCTAAACGAGGGTCCCTGACCCCCCAAAATCCCCTCCGTTCAGCCGGGGATCACTTCCTGATTGAGGCAGGGCTAACCGCCGCAGCCCTGCCCCACGCACGTCTGTCAGCGCGTATCTCCGCCTCTCCCCCGCCCCTCTCAGTCTTCCTTCGCTGAGAGGGGTGGGGGAGAGGCGGCAATGCGCCGCTGATAGATACGACTGGAGGCAGGGCTGCAGCAGTTAGCCCTGCCTCTAGGAGCAGGGGGGGGGGGGGGGGTGGTTGATGGTGAAGGGACCCCTGTTTAGCCGCGGGATAAACACGTGCCCCTGCTAACTATGAGCTCTGAAGCGAGAATTATTCTCGCTTCAGTGTCTCTTTAACCTCTTGACGACCAGCTAACGCCGATTGGCATAAACTGGTCGTCTGCGGGTTACCATGGAAACGGCCGTTCCATGTCAGTTCACGGAGGGTGTCTCCGTGAACAGCCGGAGAGCCGCCGATCGCGGCTCGCTGCCAAAATGTAAACAGGCGGGGAAGGAATCCCCGCTGTTTACATAATACGGCGCTGCTGCGCAGCAGCGCCGTAAGGCAGATCGGCGATCCCCGGCCTCTGATTGGCCGGGGATCGCCGGCATATGATAGGCTGAAGCCTATCCTTCAATGCGCAGAACGGAAATCCGTCCTGCGCAGCTCACAGGGGGAGGGAGAGGGAGGGAGCGGCGAGACGGCGGAGAACGCTGCGGAGGGGGGCTTTGAAGAGCCCCCCCCGCTAAGCAAATGCAGCCGGCGGCGATCAGACCCCCCCCCAGCAGGACATCCCCCTAGTGGGGAAAAAAGGGGGGGTAATCTGATCGCCCTGTTGCACTCCTGATTGGTGCTGCGGGCTGTAGAGCCCACGCAGCACCGATCACTGAAAAATTCTCTGGTCGGCAAGTGGTTAAGGATACACAAGGTGTCCTCAAACCTCCCATGTACTGCAGAAGAAGATTGCTATATGATTGTAATGACTATTATGTCTTTATATAGAATGTGATTTATTTATTTTGCAAGTGGCTTGGTTTGGATGAGTTCCGTGATGGAATTAAAACAGCAGGCAGGAATTTTAACAATCTGAGATATGCCGGTGATACTGATGGCTGAAAGTGAGGAAGAATTGAAGAGCCATGAATGTCAAACAAGAAAGTGTCAAAGCTGGTCTACCGTTTAACATAAAGAAAAGCAGGGCTGTGGAGTCGGAGTCGTGGAGTCGGGCAATTTTGGGTGCCTGGAGTCGGAGTCGGGAAAAAATGCACCGACTCCGACTCCTAATGAATTTGTAACTGTAATTAAAATATTCCGTATTTTTAAGGTCAGATATACATATCTGATTGTGACTTTATATATATGATGTGTACACAGGAATCTCTTATATATACTAAATAACATCTATGCTGTAAGAATAAAGCCCGATGTGTAGCTGTGTCACTAATAGAGATGGTCAACGAGATGGAAATAATTCTGCATTGATGCTGATTTATGCAAATGTACTCTTTGCTGCTGAAATCAAATAATTTGATATGTTGTTAAAATTTGGTTTGGTGACTACAAATTAAAGGGTAACTGAGACGGATGAAAAGTAAAGTTTTATACATACCTGGGGCTTCCTCCAGCCCCCTTCAGGCTAATCAGTCCCTCGCTGTCCTCCACCACCCGTATCTTCTGCTATGGGTCCTGGTAATTCAGCCAGTCAGCGCTGTCCGGCCGCATGCCGCTTCCACAGCCAGGAACGTTCTGCACCTGCGCAATAGTGCTGCGCAGGTGTAGTATGCTCCTGGCGGCGGAGTGTGTGCATGCGCATTACGCCCGACTGGCTCAAGTATCTGGAATCATAGCAGAAGATCCAGGTGGTGGAGGAGGACAACAAGGGACTGATTATCCTGAAGGCGGCTGGAGGAAGCCCCAGGTATGTATAAAACTTTAATTTCATCTGTCTCAGGTTTACTTTGTTACACAGTAGTACTATACTCTACATATGCACTCCCCACAGAGCTGCAGGGAATCCACTGAGAATGCTGTGCACATTGAACACAGAGGTGTTGTCTGTTTACAATCTCCTCATTCCCCTGCAGAGTACCTGCACATCACTCTTACATGTACCCACACTTACATTGCCTAGGGCCTGATAGATGTTCTTTGTTCCGGTTTGTACCTTTTACAAGTACTCTTACCAAGGACTAGTTTTAGTCTAAAGGGAATAAATATAGTAATCTACATATCCTTCTCACTTCAGTTGTTTTGTAAAATTCCTAAGCGTTGGCAGTTGAGACGAATTTCATGTTACATACTTTTAAATCAACAAAATTGTAATATGCAAATTAGAGGAGTCGGAGTCGAGGAGTTGGAGTCGGTGGAATCCTAAACTGAGGAGTCGGAGTCTGAGGATTTTTGGACTGACTCCACAGCCCTGAAGAAAAGTCAAGTTATAACATCTGCTCCAATTAACCATCTACAAATAGATAGAGGAAAAAGTAGAAGTAACAGATTTCCTCTTCCTGGAATCGCAGATCTCTGCAGATGGTGACTGCAGCCATGAGATTTAAAGGGAACTCGATGCGAGAATAATATGGAGGCTGCCATATTTATTTCCTTTTAAGCAATACCAGTTGCCTGGCTGCCCTGCTGGTCCTCTGCCTCTAATACTTTCAACCATAGACCCTGAACAAGCATGCAGCAGGTCAGGGGTTTCTGACAATATTGTCAGAACTAACAAGATTAGCTGCATGCTTGTTTCTGGTGTAATTCAGTTCACTGCAGTAGCCAAATAGATCAGAAGGACTGCCAGTCAACTAGTGTTTTTATCACTCTCACCTTGGGTTCACTTTAAAGCACAATCTACACAGTACGATTCAATTATGATTCTATTTACGATCCGATTAAATCCGACATGTCCGATCGGGATTCAATTGAATTAGATTTGCCATTGTTTTGTAATGGCAAATCGAATTGAATCGAATCCTGATCGGACATGTCGGATTTAAATCAGATTGTAAATAGAATCGTAATCGAATCGTACAAAGAATTGTATCGTGTAAATTGGGCTTAAAGACACTTGTTACTTAGGCGGAAAACTATGGTAAATTTGTTTAAGATACTAAAGGATAGAGATAACACTTTACCAGCAGAGATCAGGATAGTTAAAGCTATGGTCTTCCCAGTAGTAGCATTGGACTATAAATAAGGCCATTCTTAGAAAAAATGATGCTTTTGAATTGTGGGTGTGGAATACTAAGAGTTCCCTGATCTAACTAATCAATACTTAAAGAAATAAGGCCAGAGTGTTTATAAGAAGGGCTGATATTACTACTAAAACTCAAATATTTTGCACACATAGGCCAATATGCAATTAACTTTTTCTCCTGAATTATCTCCTAGGAGATACTTTTCATATTCTCTTTAAAATAACGTAAGCATTTTACAATTGAAAAAAGTACCTAAATGTTGGTGAAAAAGTACTATCAAAATTATTTTTTGTATTTTCTTGCTTGCTGGTGGTTTAAAGGGCATTTTATGACAAGGTGTGAAAATATCAGATAGGAGAAAACCTGAATTGCATATGGGCCATAATCGGAAGATCAGATTCTTTGGAGAAATCCTTGATGCTTGGAAAAATTGAGGGCAAGAGAAGAAAAGGACAGCAGAGGCTAAATGGATAGACCGCATATGTGAAGCTATGAACATGCCAATGCAACAGCTGAGAGAAGCAGTGACTGACAGACATCTCTGTCGGGCAAAAGTACATATGGTCGCGAAGAGTCAGTGTCGACTAAACAAATGAGGAGAGGCTTTATATAGTGCCGAGATCATTTGCAGAATCCATAGCCAATAGTTCATGCACAGTAACCCTATGGGCCACTGAACGGCTAGTGCTCCTGCCCCAGACCAATGGGCACTCTCAATCCTGCTCGATCAATACATTCAATCGATTGGAACTACTACATAACTACAGGAACCACAGATGAAATGTACAAAAGTCTCCATACAGGAAATATTAATCATTCAAAAGAAAAAGAATCTTCACACTTGTAATGTTCATTACCCAACAGGATCGGAATCATAAGGGAGAAAACAAAACGGTTCTCTGTGGACAGAAGAGGCAATTATATAAGCTGAGTTTGAAAACAACAGATACTCTTAATGACTTTGTGTTTGTTGTTATCCCACTGATGACGTATTTAAAAAAAACACAAGAATGTTTAAGCATCTGTCCCAGCAGGGCCACAGTGATGTTATTTGTCCTTGTTCTCCATTCTTAGCTGTCCTGACTATTGAGAGGGTGATAATTCCCATAGATAGGGTCACCTGCAAATTGTCACAGACATATTGAGCATCCGACAGACAGCCACTACTATTTGTGTTCACCCTCACTCCCTCTCAAAAGTACTGTGTCGGGCTGCACCACTAGTCTGCATTGCTACACCTGAAATGTCAAGCACAGTTATAGTTATAAGTGTTCACAGACAATACATTTATTCAAGAAATCTCTCCATGCACACGTTATCACTTTCTGCTCTGTCCCAGGTATACCCATAGCATTCTGCTAGAACTTGACACCTACAGGTGGTGTTCCCCTTATGGACAAGAGCAATTTTTACATTTCAGTGCTCCTCCCATTCATTTGCCAATAACTTTACCACTACTCATCACAGCATAATGATCTACTGGTAGATCTTGTTTTCTTCATCACCAATTAGTAGTCTTTCTTTGGGTGGTACTTTTTGCTAAGAATGTTTTTATTCTATATTCATTTTAATGGGAATAATAAGAAAAACAAATATAATTTCCCAGTTTTCAGCCATTATAATTTTAAAATAAAAACACACTACTGTGGATAAAACCCACATATTTTATGTTACTTGTACATTTGTCAATGTTTGAATTATGTCCCTAGAACAATATATGCTGACAATATTTTATTTGAAAATAAAGGTGTATTTTTCAGTTTTGCTTATTTACACTAGACCACTAACTACAAGCCCTTATTTGCAAAAAAAGAACACGAATATACCCTCATGATATACTTATTAAAAGCATAGATAGGAAAAACTGATGCTTGGGTGCATACAAAGATTATTATAATTCATGTATATAGAAAACGTAGAAAAAAAAAATCCTTACACACATCACAGACTACACTACACACAAATTATTAAAACAGGTCACAAATAACCAGTCCTAAGTAGACCCAGAGGTCTCTATAAAGGAGATCAAGTCATGCATCAAAAAAAAGGTGTACTTGAAAGGTGGAATAAGCTGAATTGCCTTCAAGGAATTGCATGGATCATTCATAGACTCTTTGCATCTTAGATAGAGTTAGTACAGGCTGATATAAACTGATGTAAAATGCTGGTCCCAATCCGAATTGCAGAAAAGGAGCAGCCAATAGATGTCACACATGGATATAGTACAATCAGACCCAATCACAGTCCAATGATGTGTATAACAAGTACAGCTTCGTAAGGTTGAGCTAGGGTTAATAGCCAGGAGCATCAAACAGCATATATTGTGCATTCCAGAGAGACAAATTCAAAAACAGAAGCAGCACTGTTTGACATTTATTGAATTAGAGGATAAAAGAGGTTGGATATCAGCAGATAGTGATGAGACAACTGGCTCTGCTCGCCCTTTGGGACGTGAAGAGAAGGTCCACTTCTTTCCCACCTTTTTCCCTCTCTTCGGGGGTTCAAACTTTCGTGACATTGGTGGAAAGAGACATGTCATTGTGTCTGGAAGCCAGCAAGATGTCTAATTTAAACCCGCAGGAAAAACATGTCCTGCGGGAATTTCAGACCAATGAGAATCTTGTTATCAAGCCATTGGACAAGGGCGGGGTCTGTATGTGTCACAGGATTCTTAGTCACAGGGAATGCTATTGTAGGGTCTCCCCATCTAGGCCTGTAAAGAACCAGAGGGCACTGTTTGAACTTAAACTGCCACTACTGGAGTTAGCGATACACAAGTGGCCACATTTTTGAAAGTGGATAACCCTATCACGCCTACTTTTTATGCATTCCCGAAAGTCCATAAAAATTTACAGAAACCCCCGGGATGCCTGATTATTTTTGGGATGCGACGCTTTGACAGAAAAGATCAGTGTATACAGGGACTGCTTTTTACAGCCACATGTACACAGACTCCCGTCGTATAAACGAAGGGAAAATTGCAGCGCTGGATCCCAGGGAGGAGAGTGTGCAGGGGCTGCTGCAGATCTCTCTGCGGTGGTTTTCTTTTTTCATGATTTTAGGGTCTAAAAGCCTGCAGAAAAATGGCTCCGCTTTTAGACCCTAAAATCCAGAAATAATCATAACGCTAGGCAGGGTTAAATTAAGTTAATTTCAATCCCAGGTTTTACTGAATATTTCTCCCCCATCATATAGCAGTTCATGTGATCAGGAATGTTCTTGGATTTAGGGCCCCCTGAGGAACCTGTGCATTAGACTTCACTGAATAATCCATGAGCACACAGGTAAGGCAGCCAGCAAGTTTCAGGCAGAAGGTAAAAGTGCTGAGTCCTGGCTGATAATGATGGGCTTATCTTCTGCCTGACACGTGTTAGCCGTCTTACCTGCAGGTTTATGAATTATTCAGTAAAGGCTATTGAATTTTTACCTACTTCCATCAGAGTTGCTCCTGGTTAGTGCACTACAGTATCCAGCAGTGGGGGAAATGTACTGTCTGTGGATGAGAGGTTTTTACTTTTTCTATTTAACCCCAACTAAAACAATTGTACCAATCTAGACTTCAAAATGCAACTCCCCATTCACCAAAAATAAATAGATCCTGGGTGCACAAGTCTTTTTTTTTTTTTTTTTTTTTAATGTAGTTATTACTATCCTCTTTAAACATACAACCACACTTCCTTCCTTTTCTACTGATGGTCAACCAACAGCCATTTAGCTTGTGCCATATATGGACAAATTATGCATAAGGGTTTCTTTACATGGAAATATAGTACTATTTGTTGTCAGAACTACTTCTATGTGCGGAGAGTTGGTGACACTAGTGTAACAGCTCCCTCTACAGGACAAAAAAAAAAAAAAAAAAAAAAAAAAAAAAAAAAAAAAAAAAAAAAAAAAGGGTTGTCCTTGTGTTAAAGCAAACCTGAAGCAAAAAAACCCAAACAACCCCCCCCCCCCCCCAAAAAAAAAAACAAAAACAACAACTATGATATAATGAATTGTTTGTGTAGTACAGATAATGAATAGATTGTTAGTAGCAAATAAAATAGTCATTCGTATTTTCAGTTATATTTTTTTATAACATTGCATCATACTGTTACAGTTGCAATTTTAAAACCTTACTCTGTCTCTCATCTCAAGCTGTCTCTCATTGTTTCTTGGCTGTCTAAGTTCTTCAGAAAACAGGACTGTATTTGACCCAAGTTGTCCAATAGCTCAGAGAAGCTCTTTTGCATAGATAACAACTGAAGTTTTTTTTTTTTTTTTTTTTTTAATCTTCCTGTGATATGAGACTATTTTCTTTGCTATTACTACACATACAATTCATTATCTCATAAGTTTATTTTAGCTTCAGATTGGCTTTCAGTCCACTTCTGTCTGAGCGCAGATAAAACAGGATTGTCATATGGGTATAACTGTAAGTGCTTGTGCAATCAGCGTGAACAGAAGCTCTGTGCAACCAGTGTGCTTGGTGCACTCCTAGTACTAACAATACACGCACACACAGGGGACATCCTCACAATACACACACACACACACACGGGACATCCTCACAATACACACACACACACACACACACACACACGGGACATCCTCGCAATACACACACACACACACACACACACACACACACACACACACACACACACACACACACACACACACACACCATCCTCACAATACACACACACACAGGGGACATCCTCACAATACACACACACACGGGACATCCTCACAATACACACACACACACACACACACACACACACACACACACACAGGGGACATCCTCACAATACACACACACACACACACAGGGGACATCCTCACAATACACACACGGGACATCCTCACAATACACACACACACACACACACGGGACATCCTCACAATACACACACACACACACACACACACACACACACACACACACACACACACACACACGGGACATCCTCACAATACACACACACACACACACACACACACACACGGGACATCCTCACAACACACACACACACACACACACAGGACATCCTCACAATACACACACACACACACACACACACACACACACACACACAGGGGACATCCTCACAACACACACACACACACACACACACACACACAGGGGACATCCTCACAACACACACACACACAGAGTACTCAATACACACACAGGGGGCGTCCTCACAATATACACACACAGGGCCTACTCACATTGCCAGCAGCTCCAGGGCACTGAGTCTATCCTTGCTGAATGTGAAACAGTTCAGGATATTCACTACTTTTGTTGCAGGTATAGCCACCATTTTCTGAGAAAATAAATAAAAGCACAAAGACAATAGTAAGAAAAAAAAATCCATTAGTGCCTTGATCAATTACAACACTGATAGTATTAAAACCTTCAAAGAGATCATATTTTTCCAACTAAAGCAAATTTATTGTCTAGGGTACACTGTGTGTGTTAACTATGGCATTGTCCAGGGTAGATGACATTTAACAGGCCTGCAGTGGGCTCTTCTAGCGAGCTATGTAATGTAAATCAGTGTTCATCTACAAATTAAAGGGGAATTGAAATTGTAAGAAAAAAAACAGTTTCACTTACCTGGGGCTTCTGCCAGTCTCTTGCAGCCCTTCCTGTCCCATGCTGGTCCTCCACGGTTCTCTGTTCTCCCGACGCTTTTGGTACTATCGTACAGCCGACGGCAACTGCGCCTGTGTGCCCTGAGCCACGTGTACCTTTCTATTGCGGAGTAAGATACGCGTGGCCTGGGGCATGCAGGCACAGTTGCCGAGTCCATCGAACCAAAAGCGGCTGGCACCAGCAGAATCGTGGGGGACCAGCGCAGGACAGGAAGGCTGCTCGGGGCTGGCAGAAGCCGGGTAACAAACTGTTTTTTTTTTTTTTTATATATCATTTCAGTTCCGGTGTTTGTTTCTTATCTGGACTATAAATGGACTGGACTAAGGCCTGGAACCCACTAGCACTACGTTACTAAGCAATTGAGACTTGAAAAGTTCATGCTAATGTTGTAATGCTATGTGTGTGTTCTCACTTGAGTGATGTGATTTTATAAAAATCCCCCTTAGCATTGTATTAGCAAGAGCTTTTCAAATCACTAGTGCTTAGAAATGGCTGATAGTGGGTTGGAGCCCTAAAGGAGGTGCCAAACAGGTGTGACAGTTATACATGAGAGTCTGTTCTAGACACTACGATGTGCCAGATGTAAACTCTGTATGTTCATCTAACTGTATACCGTGCAAAGACTGCATCTACGTATTGCCATTCAACATTTTTCTTTTACCAGAGGTAGTATTTAATGGGGTCATAGTCAATATCTCTGTGAGTGAAGAATAAAGAAATTCCATAAGGAGAACACTTACATGCTGCATCGCTTTCACTGCTTTCAGCTGAGGCTCTGCCCATGAAAAATATCTCAGTAACTCGATCACCTAGAAAGTAGAGGAACAATTAAACTTAGAGAGGAACTGCAGTGATAACATTATGAAAAAAAGTGCTTAATGTTTACAATAATCATCATTTATAAATTATTTAGTCAGTGTTTGCCCATTGTAATATCTTTCCTCTCCCTGATTTACATTCTGAAATGTATCACATGGAGGCATCTTTACTGCTGGCAGGTGATGTCTGTGGAAGGAAATGCTGCTTTTTTGGCAAATGGAAACAGCTGTTATTTCCCACAATGCAACAAGGCTCCCACAGTGTGATGTCAGTACCTAGGTGCTGATGTCACACTGTAGGAGGAGTTTCACCACAATATCAGCCATACAGACTTCCCTGATAATCTCTTTGAGAAAAAGGTAAAGATTTCTTGTGGGAAAGGGTTATCAACTACTGATTGGGATGAAGTTCAATCCTCTGTTACAGGTCCTCTTTTAGCATGCTTATTGCTTAGAAATAAGTTATGTCACCTCTGCTCTACACAAGGTTAGGATCAATGGCAATTATGTAAAACTGCTTACTTAGATTCTGAACATACAAGACACCCAGCCCCCTCCATCATAATCCAAACTCAGGCTGTCAGGTTGAAAGTATCCATGCTGCTGCCACTCAATTTGTGCAAGTGAGGAAAAACAATAACAATGTTTCCCTGTCCTGCAACACAGAGTGCAGAGTCCAGGCTGGAAAATAAGTGCATTTTTTTTCCTTAGGGCCTGTCTCCACTCGTCATCTTTCTGCATGACTTGTCTGACAGATTTGCATTGCTGTCGTCAATTGTTTATCTATATGTGAAAGACGCAGTCAAGTGGAAACTAGGCCACTGATTAACATTGGTTCTCAGTTTTCCTGCGCAGAAAATGCACAGAAAATCTAAGTAGTGGAGACAGGCCCTTATAGTTTTAAAACTCCATAATGAAAATGGAAAATTCATTTTCAACCGTATTAAACTACTAATATTTAAGCAGCACTGAAAGGTTTACAGCAGGGGTCTCATTTGCGGCCCTCGATACAATATTTTGTGGCCCTCGCAGGCAAAAGCTTCCTTATAGTTCGCCTCAGTGCTCCCAAGTAATCTGCCGCATCCCCGCCGCTAAATAAGGGCTGCAGAGCCCCCAAATCGCCCGGGGGGCAATCCGCCAGCATTTCCTGGAAGGGGCAGAGCTTTCAGCTTCAGCTCTGCCCCTCCTGACATCAATCGCCGCACGGATCGCCGCTTCTCCCCGCCCCTCTCTGTGAAGGAAGAGTGAGAGGGGCGGGCAGAGGCGGCGAATTGAGTTTGAGACCCCTGCTTTACAGCATATTTTGGAAAAGTGGAATTTCAAAACAAAATATACCTGCAGTATTGTGATGCAGAGAGGGAAGGCATGAAAAGAAACTTCATAAAGGGCCAACTTATGGCCCTTATTCAATCAACTTTTTCTCCTCCGTTTTCTCGTAGGAGGTAATGTTTCATCTGTAGCTGGATAGTGTACCGATAGCTACCAAACGGATCAACGGGAACGATTGATTTTGGACGGAAAGCGATCGTTCTGTCAGCGTTTGCACAATGATTTCACAGCAGATTCGATCACAGTGATTGAATCTGCTGTATATTGGCGGGAAAATCATTAGGTGCATGGGCCCCTTTAGGGGAGAAAGCTTTATCTGCTTTGTTTCCTCACTAATTACTTCCCTAGGAGTACATCTGATAATTTTTCCTGCAGTCAGTCTGCTTCAGTGAGGTACAAATATGCATTCCAAAGACATCAGCAGTCTCAGTGATTTATATTCATTTTTTACTGTCTTTAATGTTTGCTTAATTTGATACTACTTTCACAGCTTCCCATTTAAAGGGAAGGTCCAAGCAAAATAAAAAAAAAATGAGTTTCACTTACCTGGGTCTTCTACCAGCCCCATGCAGCCATCTTGTGCCCTCGTAGTCACTCACTGCTGCTCCAGTCCACCGCTGGCAGCTTGCCGACCTCGGAGGTCGGCAAGCCGCATTGCGTACATTATTACGCATTCCCGCTAGTGCAGGAACATTAACACATACATTTTTACGTGTTACTGGTTCTATGCGTAAATTTTTATGCATTGAACTACTAACACGTAAAAATGTATGTGTTAATGTTCTTGCACTAGCGGGAATGCGTAAAAATGTACGCAATGCGGCTTGCCGACCTCCGAGGTCGGCAAGCTGCCAGCGGGGGACTGGAGCAGCAGTGAGTGACTACCTGAGCACAGGATGACTGCATGGGGTTGGTAGAAGACCCAGGTAAGTAAAACTCATTTTTTTATTTTGCTTGAACCTTCCCTTTAAGGATGTAGATTCTAATGCTACGTACACACATGCGACAACGATCGTTCGTTGTGACCGACGAACGAACTTTTAATTGACAAAAGAACGACCTAAGTAAAGTTAGTTTTAAAAAGGTGTGTAACGATCTGATCGTTAGAACGAACGTCACATCACGTAAAAGCAACTATTGCGCTTGCGCATAAAAATGAAAAGTTCCATGGAGAAATAGTGAAATGCGCATGTCAAGCCTAGTACGAACGATCGTTTCCAACGATGTACTACTTTTGCAAACGATCGTCGTTGGGAAAAATCCGCCAAGCTAGATCATTCGTTTTGAACGATCTAGCTCGTCTGTTGTTAGACTTCATGGTCGTTGGCTGCTTTTTTTCAAACGATCGTCGTTTGAAATGATCGGGGAACGATCGTTTCAAACGACTATAGCCGCATGTGTGTACGCACCTTAAGTCCTGAATTGTCGCCTGCATTGTTTTTGGATGTAGAAGCTACGTCATGCGCGTTAAACAGCTGTGGCGGGAGATAACTCCCATGCGCGTTCCTGATGGCACACACTTGACCATAATTGGTTCCTGTGAAAACTTTTTCTTAAAGAACTAATCAGATTGCCTGATAATGTTGAATAATTGCTGCTAAAGCTATTGGGAGCATTCATTCAGTAAAGGCTTTGTAAATATTTACATTGTTGCGCCTCAGTGCCATTGTCAGATTTCAGAAGAAAGGAGCTTGAACGATGCAATTACTATGATTAAAAATTGATTGTTACAGTTATTAAACAGCACAGTAAATTCTGTGGAAGAAAAAAACCTGAATGGTGCATACCTACATCCAATTTTAATGTCTGATTATTGGCCAATTTTACCGCTTCCATGTAATGTGAGGATTACCTACACAATCTGCTCATAGTATTAATTTATAATTAGGTGACTGAAATTAAGAACTAATAGTTTGCAATTTGTTCTTGAGCTAAAACATTTTCCGTATCAAATATAATTCTTTGAAATCAGTTTTTTCTCCCTTTAAGCACCCTGTATCATAAAATCAGAGGTCATCCTATAGGATTTCAGCATATGTGTCTCAGCCCCCTTTTACACTTCCATTGCAATTGTGCATTGCGTCACCGCATGTTAACGCAATGACAATGCAACGGGGCCTAGCACACTTACTGCTTCACGCCTGAAATTCCCGAATTACCACCGAGCCAATACAAAGTCAGCAGCAAATTACCGTAGGACTTCCGCGGTGATGCAGCAGAAGTCATTGGACGACGCTGGAATTTAACTGACGGGAGGGTGGTGCATCCCAGCACGTATGTGCAGACCAACCAGAATCCCAGTGATGTACTTCCTGCCCAGAAGGGAGTACTTCACTGAGCAGAGGCAGCGTTATGCATATGATCCTGTCGGCACACCCTGCTGCAGGGTCACGTTTCTCATTTATTGCGTTGCGGCAGGAAGCTGCAGGAACATCATATCCACACCGCAATGCAAAAGAAAACAGAAAGCGTAAAACCGGCCTTAAGGTTGACTTAATGTAGAGTTACAGAGAACCCTCCCAATCCTCTGAGCAATCACAACACTACTGAATTTGTACACTGATGTTATCGGAGGCCCTCCTGGTTTGCCCACCAGTGCTCCCACTTCACAAATAGACAATACATGAGCCCAGTATAGCTGTGCCCGCTACCTCAGCTCTTCTCCCTTCCAACCAGCAGGGGGTGAGGGAATCAAGGGGAAGCCATCAGCCGGAAGCTTAAGTGACAGCCAATCATCACCACTTCTCCAAGTTGTGCAGTTTACCTATTAGTGGCCATTTTCAGTCGCTTTTTGTAGTTTACTGGATACATTGACATTTTATTACACACAGTTGCACAGGTTGCTAAAATTTCACCTCTAGAGATGGTTAATGAGATGGTAATAAATCTGGATTGTATGTAGATTTAATGCAATCTGTAATGATTAGCATCTCTATATTCACCACACCCTGTGACGTGTTATTAGCATGTTTCTCACATTACCTGTTCACAAGAGAAGTATCCGTGTACGTATTCTAAAGCCTTGACTTTGTATTCTGTCATAACAGCCTGTGGACAAAGCAAGAAGCAGGGTGATTACTCGTCAATTAATCCATTGTCAAATAAAAAAAACAAAAACAACAGTTTACTGTTCAACTAAAGGTATGTACACATATCTGATCGTTGTCAGCCAACAATTGAGTGTGTGTACAGAGGCCACCTGTATGATCCTGCTTGAAAGTTTCGGACTATTAAAAAAGGACCCTGAGCACCTCTCATGGGTATGTCTAGAGACTCCGACCAGTACTGCAAAGTACTTAAAGATGCATACCTTTCTGTAGCTGGTGCTCTCCTCTTTCATTTGATGCCTGAATCGCCATTCTACACAGAATAGTTTTCATTCGAATTCAATTTAAAAATCACGGCTGCCATCTTGGCTATGTTATAACTTCTCGGTCACCCCTGTCTTCTCTGTTAGAGGAGTGCATCACTAAATGAAGCAGGAAGAGGAAGTGACAAGCATGGCCATTGCAAGAGGCTCCTCCATGGGCGTGGAGCGGTCTTAAGGTAGTTAAGCCAGACGACTTCCAACAAAGTCGTGCTATGACCCATAGCACGACTTTGTTGGAAGTCGTCTGGCTTAACGACCTTAAAGAGAATCTGTATTGTAAGGGGGGAAAAAAAAAAAAAAAAAAAAAAAAAAAAAAAAAAAAAAAAATCGCACAAAAGTAAACATACCAGTGCATTAGGGGACATCTATTACCCTCTGTCACAATTTCGCCGCTCCTCGCCACATTAAAAGTGGTTAAAAACAGTTTTAAAAAGTTTGTTTATAAACAAACAAAATGGCCACCACAACAGGAAGTAGGTTGATGTACAGTATGTCCACTCATAGAAAATACATTCATACACAAGCAGGCTGTATACACCCTTCCTTTTGAATCTCAAGAGATCATTGTGTGTTTCTTTCCCCCTGCAGTTCTCATGCACTGAAGTTTCAGGCTGCTTGTTTTTCTCCTGCAAACAGCTTTGCCCTTGTCTGTAATTCTTCAGTATGTGAAAGCCCAACCAGCTCAGAGGACGATTTATCCAGCTTGTAAAAGATGAGAGAAGAGAGAAGCTGCTCTAATCTAAATAATACACAGGCAGTGTGCATAGAGGGGCCTGGAAGGGGGAGTTCATAGCAGAACCACAACACTGAAGAACTTGGCAGCCTTCCAGACACAGGCCGACAAGTCTGACAGGGGAAAGATACATTGATTTATTACAGAGATAGTGATAGCAGAAAGTGCTGCAGTAAGCCAGAACACATTAGAATAGCTTTTGGAACTTGTAGGATGATAAAAAAAAACAGGATGCAATTTTTGTTACGGAGTCGCTTTAAGACCGCTCCACGCCCATGGGCGTGGTGGCAGCCCCAGGACCGCCTAACGCCGATTGTTGTCAAGTCCTGGGGCTACAGTTTGCGCGAGATACGCGCGCATCTCCTGCTCGGGGGCGGAGCTCCGCCCACTCTTCAGTCTCCAAGCGGCGATTGCCGCTCGGAAGACTGTTAGACGGTACGCTGTCTATTTACATGTACAGCAATTGGCAGCAGCAATGTACTGGGGACAGCCGTGTGGCACGGCTGTCCCCTCCTGAGGCTGGGGAGTGATTGGCTGTCATAGGCTGAAGCCTATGACAGCTGATCTCCCCAATTGGCTGGCAGGGGGAGGGAGCAGGGGATTCAATTTTTATAACAAATATTTATAAAAATAAGAAAATAAAACAAACAACTGTGGAGTGATCAGACCCCCCCAACAGAGACCTCTGTTGGTGGGGGGGAAAGGGGGGGGGGGGGGAATCACTTGTGTGCTGTGTTGTGTGGCCCTGCTGCTTGGCCTTAAAGCTGCAGTGGCCAATTAATAAAACAGCCTGGTCTTTAGCCCTGTGGTCCTGAAGTGGTTAAAGGACAACTGAAGTGAGAAGACTATGTAGGCTGCCATGTTTATTTCCTTTTAAACAATACCAGTTGCCTGGCAGCCCTGCTGGTCCGTTTGGCTGCAAAAGTGTCTGAATCACACCAGAAACAAGCATGCAGCTAATCTTGTCAGATCTGGCAATAATGTCCGAAACACCCGAACTGCTGCATGCTTGTTCAGGGTCTATGACTGAAAGTATTATGGCTAATAATATTAGAGGCAGAGGATCAGCAGAGCTGCCAGGCAACTGCTATTGCTTAAAAGGGAAAAAACATGGCAGCCTCCATATACCTCTCTCTTCAGTTGTCCTTTAAAGGCATACCCATGAGATGTGCTCGGAGTCCCTTTAACCCAATTGTAGCTTCAATAGAGTTATCTCGTTTGAGATTAGTTCTGCCGACTGAGGTCAAAAGCAGTGCACTTGTTGTGGTGTAAATTATTGGAAAGCTTTGATCTATCTGTGCTAACAGTAAATATAGAAACTGAAGGCAGAAATCCTCTGCTATTGACTCTCACTCCCCCCTAGTGACAACTGGCCATATGTACACATTACAGCAGTACTAATTAGAAGCAAGGAAATATAAGAAATGAAAAATGTGCTTAAAATAAATTGGCCTGGAACACTTGGAAGCTTCTAAAGAAATTGACTGCTAAAGGGCTAAGAAGCCTCTGTGGATAAACCGCTATGCCGTACCTTTCGGACCTCATCCAGGACCATCTCAAATGACTTTTTATCCATGATTGCTCTGCTGTCCTTTCAGCCCTATTCACAGTCCATAAAGCCCAAACACTGTATACAGAAGTCTTCCTCTTCAGCTCGGAGGTGTCTTGGTCATATCAGTCATATTACAGAAAGGTAAAGACAGTATTCCATCTTCATGAACAGAGGATATTGGCGCAGCATGCAGGGCACACGTTTTATATGTTACTTCCTCCTACTTCCTCCTGAAAATAAATAAGAGAAAATATAAGAACAACATTTATATAGCCTTTCTAAATCCTCCTGAAGAAGGCCAACGTATTTTGGCAGAAACGCGTAGAGGTTTCTATCTTCTATCTTACAAGTTGGCAGCAGAGACCGTGGACGTGGTATACCGCGGAAGCGCGCAGCGGTTGCCTATGCAAAAAGATCCAGAGGTCTGTCTTTGAGTGGTGACGTCACCCGAAAAACTACAGCCAACACACACGAGAGTTACGCTGAGCAGGAAGTGTGGTGAGCGAAGCTCTGTATTGTCAAAGCGGAAGTGACACACGCTACACTAGGAGGCCAGCGTGAGAGCACTGAGGGAACCGGACTACAGCGGAGCTCCCGGCTAAACGATTGAATACCAGGAGGGGTATGTGGAGTGTATAAGGATCCGTATAGGACTGTTACTTGCACAATCCCTTGTTAAGCAATTGATCTGACTGATACCTACATTCCGTATCTGGAACACAGGATACGAATGGGGGAGGTCCACTAGAACGGCTGTCTAACTGATCTGAGTCCCTATCAAGTCTTGTATATTCATATAGGTAACTGCTGGGGCAGGATTCAAACATATTAGGAAGCACCATATCCCCAAACTCTGAGAAAAACTTGTATATATACACCTTTTATATTATATTTTTATAATTTTTATTGCATATTTTTCTGAAGGGCCCTTCAGTGGTGTGTATGAAGGAACGGAGTGGAATGGATGAATGGATTGGGGCATGATACTTTCCTGTTTATATATTTTTTTTCTACATCCTTTTGACCTATAAACAATAAAGTGAATTGATTCCAGTAGCGCGTGTTAGACGTATATAATTGTAACATTTATATAGCGGTCATGTGTGAGAATTGTTATCTAGAACAGCTTGTTTGCAGCCATTGTGGAGCTTGCACTGTGCTGTTATGTGTCTGAAGTCAGGTCCCAGACTGCCGCTTACATGTATGAGGATTTAAGCAGAGTGTAATTATGCATTTCGATTTACAATTTTGTGTGAATTTGGGTTCACAAATCTCCTTCAGGGGCTGCCAATTCAGGGCCCATTTCCCCTACATGCATTTTCTGCACAGAGATTTGCATATCAATGTATTTCAATAGGCCTGTTTCCACTATATGCAGAATAAATCTGGACAGCAGTGCTACAAAATTTAGAATCGCGCATGGTGTTTTTGTGTTTGTTTGGGGGTTTTTGTGTGTATGTTAATAATCTGAAAAAATAGCTATTTTGCATGCAAAAAAATTTGCAATAGCATGCGATTACGCATCTGGAAAATAGCTACAACTATGCATGCTTGAAGTGGAAACGTACCCTTAGACCACACGTTTGCTTATTTTTCTGCACGATTTGTGTTTCAATGTAAGTCAATAGGTATACTAAAAATTCACATAAAAAAATGTGCATCTTGCACTAAAATTCACATGTGATTAATCAGATGTATTTTAATGTAAGTTAGCTTCATTGAAATTCACCACAATGCAGTAGCACAGAACAGCTTGTGCACGAGCTGCTCCGGCTTACTGCACAGGTGTGGACACCCTCGTACATGAAGGGGAGCGGTCGCTGATCTACTTGAAGGGACCCAGCAGGAAACCTCATAGCGAAATGAAATTCCGTTACCATGATAGGATGGACAGCACCCTCTACAACTTTTAAGGCAAAAGAAATACCGAGAGCCCAATATAGTGTAGTATGCAAAACAAGGGGTTGGAAATGAAAAGTATATAATGTATATACTCACAAACGTGGGTTACCGCCTAAGTAAAAACTGCATAGGCAGGTGAGGAGATTAGACCTGTCCTCACTGAGGATTAGAAGTCGCTCTTTGTAGCTAAGGAAAAATGGGGATCAACCCCTCCACCAGGGGTGGATATTGATAATGTAAGAGTGAACAGAGGCACCAGCAGGATAAAAGGTTCTAAAAGGCTTAAAATTCCTCAGGAGGTGGTGGTGGACTCACCTCCCCGAAGCAGACAAGATACCGTCAGTTTTATGACAACAGGTTTATTAATATACTCCAAAACAAACAGTGCAACGCGTTTCACTGGTATGTTCCCACTTCCTCATGCAATAAACAGATAGGAGTACACAGTATAGTGTCTAGGTCACGGATAGCGCCTCTGTCAGAGGAAGTGGGAACATACCCATGAAACACATTGCACTGTTTGTTTTGGAGTATATTTATAAACCTGTTGTCATAAAACTGACGGTATCTTGTCTGCTTCGGGGAGGCGAGTCCATCACCACCTCCTGAGGGATTTTAAGCCTTTTAGAACCTTTTATCCTGCTGGCGCCTCTGTTCACTCTTGCTCTACAACTTTTAGGTTGTGGATAGGTTGTAGTAAACTACGGCCAAATTATTCGGCCAACTACTTTGCATCTTCAATACGACAAGTTCATATTTGATTTCTAGGTGGGGCGAATGAGGTTCCGGGAGGCCGGTGCGGGAAGCCTCCACAGGAGGGTTGTCAAACAATAAGCTGAGGGGGCAAAAATCTAAAACATAGTATGGCTGAGTCGACGGCTGCTACGGAGGGGAGCCTGTCTTCTGTCTGTTGTGTAAAAGTGCACTATCATCTCAACAGGAAATGGAGCCACAGGATCCAGCCCGCCAGGTATTTTAAATCCATTACAAAAATACAGACAAGATAAGGGTATGTATTGATTGATGTAAAAATATGCTCCAGTAAGACCATATCAAAGAAGGTGACATGCTGTTGTGTGTATGCTGTTCGCTTAGCAGCAGAAAGATTTGATGTATGGTTATATGGAACTTTATTGTTTGCACTGGTTTTGTCTCCCCTGGGGAGTTTTTGGTAAAAGCTTTAAAATCAAAAATATTTTGAAAAAAAAAATACACACAAGAAATGTTTTTCAAAACTCTGCTATGATATGCAATACAACTGGGGACCATACTAACCCTTTCAGTTATTGGGTTTAAAATTCAGTAGAAATATTTTCTATACAAGCAACAAAATGACAGCTGGAATCTGATTGGCTGCTGAGAACAACACCTCCTATTCCCTCCATTTATTTAAAGGAGATAAATGTAAATGTATTTTAGCTGCCATAAATGATAGTCATTCTATCACATCACAGAATGCAGTAAAGTGCAATCTGCAGTAGCGATGCAGGCTGCAGCAATGACTTACCCCACAAACTGGGGACCGTGCATGGCGATCTGCTCTATCAGAGGCTGCGGGCACCCTGCACAGGACCGACCGGAGGGTGCGCAGCTTCGAATGAGAAGGTGTCAGCAGTTCAATGAATGCACAGCCATCCCTAATGCTAATCCATGTTATATTCCAGCGCTGATACAATGTATCAGTAGCCCAGGACACAGCAAGGAGCACTTCCGGAGCAGCACAAAGCCTGGGGCCCCACCGGGGCTGTAATGTCTGATTGTGCTGCCCGGAAGCTCCCTTCCACGCTGAGCAGCGCGCATGCTCATTGTGAAGTTAATAGTAAAATATTAAATATCTCCGCTTTCACACATCCTACACTCCTCAAATTTTCAGGGTAGGGAGGGGACCACCAGAATGACACCTATGCCAAATTGCAGCCCCCAAGCCCCGCTGGTTCAGGAGATATATTACACAAACTTATCTCGGGAACCAGCGGGGCTCGGGGGCTGCAATTTGGCATAGAGGTCATTCGGGGGGTCCCCTCCCTACCCTGAAAATTTAGAGAGTGTGGGATGTGTGGAAGCGGAGATATTTAGTATTTTATCACCAGCAGCATAATTAACTGCACACTGAGCATGCGTGCTACTCAGTGTGGACTGTGGAGGAGCTTCCGGGCAGCACAATCAGACAGTACAGGAACTATACGGGCGCTGTGTGGTGACGCCCCAGCACCGCCCAGCCTATCTGCACAGTGCTGCTGTGTTGTGGGAGGGAGGCGTTTTAACCCTTGCGGTGCTGGAAGGTTGATGTTTTTGTTCCAGGAAGAAGGGAAGGAAAAGCAGCTTCAAGCAGGCTGGACCCGCTGTAATATGTATTTACTGTGCCGCCGAGTTTAGCTTGGAAAGGTATGTGGTCTTCTGCTCTGCTTCACATTACAGCTGTCACCGCCGAGGCTAATGTGTTCTAAGTAACCGTGTTATGGGTTAACTGTCACGTGACACGTGTGTTTATTGACAGTACGCCCCTGTAGATGCTCTCTAGCTAGGGGGAAAAGGCCTATTTGAATGTAATTATATTTTAAAAATTCGGAACTTTTTACAATGATTTGATTGACAGGCAGAAGTATTTTATTAACCCCCTACAAGTACAGGACTCAAACATTGATCAAGAGGGCCTTCCTTTTTTTAATTACATTTATGTTGGATTCAGTGTTTATAGTGTTGTTTAAAATCATAAAGGATAGTATGTAATTTTTTTTAACTGGATTTCCACCCTCATGCTGGGATTATACGGGTCGATTATGGCGCTCGATTCTGCGCCTGATCGTTTTGCACGCTCGATTCTCTTATCTTCCGCTCGTTTTTCTTAACATTTTTTCATTTCACTTCAATGAGAAATCAAGCGGCAGGATGATCGAACGGTGGTCGGACATGTCGGAAATTATCTATCGAGCCATCGTAATGGCTCAAAATCGAGCTGTGTATTCCCAGCATTAGGGCTTCCAAAACTAATAACCCGATTGCTAGCCTGCAAACACCCTAATGTACTTGACATTAGATAATAATAAAAGTGCTGATTAGATTACACAACATTATATTGCTGGCAATGTGTTGCCAAACACTTGTAGAGTCCCAATCCAAGTTAGAACTAGCTTTCTTTCTTTCTTTCTCAGTTAAAGGGGCACTACAGCAAAATTTAGGCTATAGGGATTTCCCTAGTAGCATGTTTCTTTTAGAAAAAGCAACACATATTAGACGGTGCTTTGGTGCTTTTGTTTACAAAGGTCATCTGGGTCATTTATAGCTCAGATACAGATCCTGCTATCACCAAGTCAAGGGAAGCTAGGCTGTGTGATAACCGCTAATATCTTTCTCCTATTGGTCAGTGCAAGCCCTGTTCTCCTAATGCAAGTTCATTCAGCAGCAAGCACCTTGCGGGGAAATGTCCTAGGTAAATAAACAGGCAGCCTGTATATTTACCTAACACCTTTCACAGCATGACGAGAACAGGCTTGCGGGCTTGCATTACAAGAACGGGGCTTGAGCTGACAAGAGGAGAGAGATAGCTGTTAATCACACAGCCTAACTGAACTGAGCAGTGCTTTTCAGCGCTGCTAGATTTGGGCGCAGCCATCGCCGCCATAGACTGTAATGGGAATCAGTCTATAGCGGCGCTCAGTGAGTAACATCGGCTCCGTCAGAAGACAGAGCCGAAGTTGCTTAAAAAACACAATAATTCGGCCTCCAGCAATCGCTGGAAGCCGAATTATTTCATTCCCCCACTATCCATGGTGGCCTGGAGGGGAAATAGTAATTAAATCAGCCCGGACTTGTGCAGAAGCAGGATCAGACATATACCGCTGTATCCTGAGCCCAAGTCTACCAGCGCCGATTTTAAATGTACTCTAACTGAATACAGAGTATGTCGCTTCCTTTGCGAGGCCAGGATCTGTATATGAGATATAAATCTTATACAGACGGCCTATCTAATTTGTGTTTCTCTTGCCGATAGAAACGTGCCACTAGGGAAATCCCTATAGCCTATATTTGGTTGTAGTGCCCCTTTAAGAATCCAGAGCTTTAAATGACAGGGTTTTTTTCGCAGTAGGGTAACACATACAGTGCTGCCCATAATTATTCATACCCCTGGCAAATTTCGACTTAACGTTACTTTTATTCAACCAGCAAGTATTTTTTTTTTGTTTTTTTTGTTTTTTTTACGGGAAATGACATAGGTGTCTCCCAAAAGATAATAAGACGATGTACAAGAGGCATTATTGTGGGGAAAAAAACATTTCTCAGCTTTTATATACATTTGTGCAAAACGTGTCCAGTCCAAAATTATTCATACCCTTCCCAATGATCAATAGAAAGGCCTTTATTGGCTATTACAGCAATCAAACGCTTCCTATAATTGCAGACCAGCTTTTTGCATATCTCCACTGGTATTTTTGCCCATTTATCTTTAGCAATGAGCTCCAAAGGGTCTTCTTGCCATCACCCTGATCTATGATCTTTGATTAACTTGCCTTGATATGACACATTCCAGAACAATGTATTTATACTCCTGAAATCCACGGGGCAAAACTCAGTGATGTTTTCAGGTTGAGACAGAGCTTTGCGCAGTAGCTCTGCCTCTCCCTGCCACTCTGTCTTTTTTCACTGAGAGGGGCAGGGAGAGTTGGAGATCGGTGGAGATTGACTGGACTGGAGGCAGAGCTACAGCGCCAAGCTTTGCCTCCCCCAGGCAGCAAAATCCACGATCTGGAAAGCCGTGAAATTTTGCCCTGGGGTTTTGGGGTATAAATACTATCATTAAACATCAGAGGTCTCAGTTTCTCATGTTTCTGCAGGTGAAGGGGACTTGTCACTTGTGGGAGGAGTCGTGCATGACATGCCTGATGTAATACACAAAGCACTCTGCAGAAGACGTTTCATCACTGCTATGGCTCTGTGACAGAAGCTCACAGTAACATGCAATTCAAATACAGTGTATGTCTGTCTGGGATCCTTGTGTCCCTGGCTGTGCTGCTGCTATACAGCTATGATAACCCTGAGGTAAGTCACCCTATACACAAGTTAAAGTGTACCTGAAGCAGTACAGGGTGGACATATGGGACACAGAGGCATGTTCTCTGGTCCATGACATGCCTCTGTGTCCCTCATGCGCCGCTCTCTTCCCCTCCTGCGCCGCGCTATCACCTCCCGAAATTGTTGACATACAGCTTGTCGGCGATCTCGAGGGAAAAGGGCATCCATTGCAGGACAGGCACTTCTGCAAAACGCCCACTCTGGGTGTCAGGATTGCTCCCTCCCTCCTCTCAATGGCCTTTCGCCGCTTATCCGCCGCCTGTTCCCCACCTTTCTAAACTTTGTGCTTCTCAGCTCACAGCTCTGCAGTGTTGTGACCCCTGGAAGGGAAAGTAAACCATTACAGACTTCAGGGGGTCGGGGAGCGGCGGGGATGGACGCTACCTTATCCGGCTCGCCCCCCCAGATCAGGATGTTGTTTATTACAAATGCACGCCTGCTTAGGTTCTCTTTAAAGGGGCACTATGGCTAATGTCTTCTTTTTTTTGTCACTTTCATGTATTTATTTGTGTGTGGAGCAATGTTAATAACATGTATTGTGGCAGATCAAAAGGATTTTTTTACACTGCCACTATAACCCTGTAGCAAAGCTGGCAATGAAACGGACACCTACTGTTTCTATGGTAGCCACCAAACTTCGAATTTTGAAGTGCGCAAGGGAATCATTGCCAGCTTCGCTACAGGGGTCCTTGGCTGCAGTGTATAAACAGAGATCTGTACGGCTGCATCCTGCACTGTACGGTGGCTGCATTCTGCACTTTACGCGCTGAAGTGAGCTCAGTAACTGCACAATAGTGCAGTTAGAAGATGGAACATCCTAGCTGAGCTGACCAGAGGGGTGGACAATAACAGCAGCTCAAGCTGCAAAAATGAATGCCTCCTACTGCTAAAAGGATTAGTCTGAGTCGCGTCAGAAAGGTAAATCTTCCGATGTGACTCTAAAGCTATAAATGGATGGTGGCAGTGTAAAAATCCTTTTGATCTGCCACAATACATGTTATTAACATTGCTCCACACAGAAATAATTATATGCAAGTGACAAAAAAAGAAGAAATTGGCCATAGTGCCCCTTTAAGGTGCGTACACATGCTCTTCTAAACTTATGTGAACTAGCTATTTGAGGCTGCCTCGGCTGAAAATCCAGTGCTAGTACAAGTGTCCTTAGAGGTCATTTAAAGATCCGAAAACAAATATTTTTATTAATGTAACATTAGATACTTGCCTCAGGATAGCCCAGAGATTTCCCCGACTCTCCTGCAGCCCACTGTTCCAGTGCGGAGTCCTAAACATGTACAACAAAAGCTTATCGAATATGCTTCTCGTGGCCGCACTCCCAACATGCACAAGCACATTCATACGAGGTACACACAAGTATGGTCACTGCATGCCCAGTTGGGTGAAGTCACGTTTTTTTCTTCCGTGCACTAGTGCCTTCACTTTACTGGACATGCCCAGTGTGGATGTGTTTGCACATGGCTGGGAGGGTGTACAGAAGAAGGAGGGGGTCCTGTGCAGCAGTGGTGGCCTCGAGGAGG
Source organism: Hyperolius riggenbachi (assembly GCF_040937935.1). Classification (NCBI taxonomy): domain Eukaryota; kingdom Metazoa; phylum Chordata; class Amphibia; order Anura; family Hyperoliidae; genus Hyperolius; species Hyperolius riggenbachi. Next base: position 98,080,423 of record NC_090647.1, read on the forward strand.
ATCTGGCGGAGCAGTGCTTTTCAGCGCTGCTAGATTTGGGCGCAGCCAGCGCCGCCATAGACTGTAATGGGAATCAGTCTATAGCGGCGCTCAGTGAGTAACGTCGGCTCCGTCAGAAGACAGAGCCGAAGTTGCTTAAAAACACAATAATTCGGCCTCCAGCAATCGCTGGAAGCCAAATTATTTCATTCCCCCACTATCCATGGCGGCCTGGAGGGGGAATAGTAATTAAATCGGCCCGGACTTGTGCAGAAGCAGGATCAGCCATATAGCGCTGTATCCTGCGCCCAAGTCTACCAGCGCCGATTTCAAATGTACTCGGATCTGGGAAGCCTAGTCTAGACCATCCAGAGGCTTCTCACTACTTAGAGGCTTCTCACTACTTAGGTAAATAAATTGTACCCTGCTTCTGTGAGAAAACGCGGAGAAGCCGCCGCGTGTACTAGCGGCAAGGCGGCTGAATCCACGTCCAGCACGGCGGTTTCCGCGCAGCAATGCATGTCTGGGTCGGCTGGGCTCTCTGGTGCACCTGGATGGAGAGCTACGCACGCACGCGTCAGAAGTCAGGACCTTTATGCCAGCAGGAGATGTGTCAGCTGATCAGGATGATCAGCTGATTCCTGCTGGACTCCTGATTGGCTGAGTGGCTCGGGCGGGGCGGCAGAGTCCTGCAACTATATATACAGCTTGCTTGTCAGTTGCTGGTTGTCTGCCATTGCGAACACTTACGTGGAAGCACTCAGACCTTAGTCAGATCCAACAGTGTGTTAGAACCAGGAGGACCTGGGAATTCACACTGAGCCAGATTACCGCTGTTATTATTGTGTTATACTTTAGACTAGTTCCAGGGTGTCGAGACCACGGACCTCACACCCAAGTCTAGGAAAACTTTGTACCATCATATTATGCTCCAGACTAGTTCCAGGGTGTAGAGACCACGACCTCACACCCAAGACTAGGCATTGTTGATATCTGTTATGACCTATTGCATTCCTGACTATCCCTCTGCTTTCTGATTCGGTACCTACGTATATCTGATTACCTGTTGCCAGACACTGCTTGCCTTGGATACCGAATCAGTCTTCTGTCTTTGTACCTTATCTGTCTGTGTGTTGCTGACCTGACTTGCCCGACCCAGAGAGCTATCTCCCTCCTTTAGAGATAGTCTCCAGACCTGCCAGTGACGTCTACCTGTCAGGTGTCACTCACTCGCAGGTCCTTCCTACCTTCACCCTGGGACTCCACCCCTTTGGAGGTCTGAGGCTGCTGGAAGGTTTCTGTGTTTCCCAAAAGGCAGTATCGCCCGTACTGCCAAAGACCACCTGCGCCTCGGGTGGTCTTACTCAAAGTTATTACTGTTGCACCAAGCACTCACACTATATAGGTGTCCAGAGGTTAGTACTATATCTGTATTATTGGTGATTCTGCAGATCATCAATGATCAGGTATATATCTGTATTCTTGGTGATACTGCAGATCACCAATAATCAGATTCTCTCTCTGTGTGCTGGCACCGATCGTTACAGAACGGCAGACCAAAACCAAATGGACGCACTGTATAGTCATGTTGAAGTCCTGACCGCCGCGGTAAACAATCTTTCCCGGGCAGTTTTGAACCAACAGACCCAGATTAGCCAGCTATTTGGGGCTATTCAGGAACTTCAATCAGCTATAAACTCAGTGTGATCTCCTCCAGTCACGGACATTCGTATGCCCGTACCTGAAAGGTTTTCTGGCCACAGATCTGACTTTCAGAATTTTAGAAATAGAGTGTTATCATACTTTGAGTTAAGACCTAGTTCGTCGGGAACCGTGGCACAGAGGATTACGTTCATTAAGACTCTGTTGTCAGGGGATTCCCAGACCTGGGCATATAATCTTCAGCCAGGGAAATGAGGCTTTTGCCTCGGTTGAGGAATTTTTTAAAGCAATGGCTATAATTTATGATGATCCGGACATTGCCTCTACCGCTGAGCGGAAGCTCAAGACGTTGCGGCAGGGCAAGGGTCCGGTTGAAAATTACGCGCTGCTGAGTTCAGGAAATGGGCGGTATCTGCGAGATGGGGGTCATTTGCACTTTTGGATTGTTTTTTGGCAGGCTTGTCTCATGCAATTCTTGATGTGATGATTGGACATCCTGAACCCAAATCTCTAGACGATGCAATTTCTTTGGCCGTGCAGATAGATCGCCGTTTGCGCTACCAGAAACAGATTTGTGGTAGGAATACTGTAAGGTCTATCTCAGACAACCCTTCTCGATCTTCGTCACCCTCTGACGAGCCGATGCAAATCGGATATACAGGGCTGAGTCAGGTGAAGAAGGGAACAGAAATAAGCAGGGCTGTGGAGTCGGAGTCGAGGATTCGGGGCAATTTTGGGCACCCGGATTTGGAGTCGTGGTTTCATAAACTGAGGAGTCAGAGTCAGGAGTCGGAGTCGGATGATTTTTGTACAAAATCCACAGCCCTGTTAAATATTAGACTAAGGAGTCGGAGGCGGGGCCACTTTGGTTACCCGGAGTTGGAGTTGGAGTCTGAGTAGTGGTTTCATAAACTGAGGAGTTGGAGTCGGAAGATTTTTGTACCGACTCCACAGCCCTGGAAATAAGACCATTGTTGCATGCAAAATGACTAAAAAGGCTGCTCAATGTTCAATGCCAAGTATTAAGTATTTTTTTTTCCTACGTAGGACATACGCTTAAAGGTGGTGCATGATGGCACGGCAGGCCAAGATTCACATTCGCACCTGCAAATGGCAGGAACAATAGATTTCTGCAAATATATGCAGCTTGAAAATGGGCCAATAAAATTCCACCTTGGTGGAATTCGACTGGTTCTTTTGATAGTAATGTCAGTTGCCTGTCCCCTTGTGAAGCAGCTTCCAGGTCCTGTAATTTCCTGTTTCCAGTGGGCAAGTGAGTGTCCATTGTGAATATGGAACTATCTGGTACTCTGCCCATGCATGAATGGCACTGCAGTCATACGTCATCCACCTGCAGACAGACTGGGATTTGTAGCCCTGAGTTATTAACACTTGCAATGAAAAAAACACAACAATTTCTAAGCAGGCTTTGATACTAAATATGCACGTGTTTATATCTTCATGAAACATGTAACTTTAAGTACAGGATAACTGAAGTGAGAGGTATATGGAGGCTGCCATATTTATTTCCTTTTAAAGTAAACCTGTGATAAAATAAAAGCATGAATTTATACATACCTGGGGCTTTCTCCAGCCCCCTTCAGCCTGATCTGTCCCTCCCCACCATCCTCCGCCTTCTGCGCAGGCGTGGGAGAGATAAGGGAGTGTGCGCAGCCGCACTGTGCATGCCACGACTGGCCATAGTTACTGGGACCTTAGCATAGGATCCAAAAGCCGGAGGATGGTGCCAAGGGAGCAATCAGGCCGAAGGAGGCTGGAGGAAACCCCAGGTATGTATGAATCTTTATTTCAGGTCATATCAGGTACACTTTAACTACTTTAGCCTTTTGGACGTAGCTGCTACGTCCAAAAGGCTGCTGCTGCGCGCTCCCGCACCAATCGCACGCACGCTCCCATGCAGCCACCTGTTAGCTAGGAGATCAATGAATGGGAACACATTAAACACTCCCTTACAGGAAGAATTTTTTTTTTTTACTGAGGCCATCTTGTGGCCAAATAGTAAAACTACATCTACATACATTTTTTAAAATAAACCCACAAACCATTACATTTAAAATTAACTGTTTACCTCCCACACTTCCAAAAAATACCCACATACAATTTTGAATTAAAAAAAATTACAATAAAAAAAATAATAAATAAATAGTTACCTAAGGGTCTGAACTTTTTTAATATGCATGTCAAGAGGGTATATTACTATTATTTTTTTAAATTATAAGCTTGTAAATAGTGATGGATGCAAAACTGAAAAATGCACCTTTATTTCCAAATAAAATATTGGCGCCATACATTGTGATAGGGACATAATTTAAATGGTGTAATAACCGAGACAAATGGGCAAATAAAATACGTGGCTTTTAATTATGGTAGCATGTATTATTTTAAAGCTATACTGGTTGAAAACTGAGAAATAATGAATGTTTTCCATTTTTTTCCAAGTTTCCCATTAAAATGCATTAAAAAACAATCCTTAGTAAAATGTACCACCCAAAGAAAGCCTAACTGGTGGTGGAAAAAACAAGATAGAGATCAATTCATTGTGATAAGTAGTGATAAAGTTATTGGCGAATGAATATTGCTCAGATGCATAAGGTGAAAATCGACTGAAGTCTGGTCTGGTTAAAGGACTTCCGAGGCCAAAACGAAGAAAATTACACTTTACCTTTTTCTTAGCAGAATCCACGGAGGACGCCCTGCGCATCCTCCGCTCCGTTCCGCCGTCAGTGTATGCCTTTTCGTTCCCCCAGGGCTTGCCCCGACCCCACCGAACGGGTCGCATCGATGCCACCCCTAAGATGGCTGCCGCCTTGATCCGCGGCAGCGCAGTACACTTTGCCGCGGATGCGACTGCGCAGCCTTTAGCCCGCCTCCCGCACGCTTCAGGAGGATGCCGGGACTCATACGCGGCGGGAGGCGGGGTAAAGGCTGCGCAGTCGCAATTGCGGCAAAGTGTACTGCGCAGCCACGGATCAAGGTGGCGGCCATCTTAGGGGTAGCATCGATGCGACCCATTCGGTGGGGTCGGGGCAAGCCCTGGGGGAACGAAAAGGCCTACACTGACGGCGGAACGGAGCGGAGGACGCACAGGGCATCCTCCATAGATTCTGCTAAGAAAAAGGTAAAGTGTAAATTTTCTTCGTTTTGGCCTCGGAAGTCCTTTAACCCTCCTGGCGGTTTGCAAAAAATCCGCCAGGGGGCAGCAAATCCGTTTTTTAAATTTTTTTTTTTTTCTTTTTCATGTAGCGAGACAAAGTCTCGCTACATGATAGCCGCTGCTCAGCGGCATCCCCCCAGCCCCTCCGATCGCCTCCGGCGATCGGAGTTCAGGAGATCCCGTTCAAAGAACGGGATCTCCTGAAGGGCTTCCCCAGTCGCCATGGCGACGGGCGCAATGACGTCATCAACGTCGTGACGTCAAAGGGGACTCCGATCCACCCCACAGCGCTGCCTGGCACTAATTGGCCAGGCAGCGCAGGGGGTTTGGGGGGGGCGGCCGCGGCGCGACGAATAGTGGCGGATCGGCGGGTAGCGGCGGCGATCGCATTGCACACGCAGCTAGCAAAGTGCTAGCTGCGTGTAGCAAAAAAAAAATGATGCAAATCGGCCCAGCGGGGCCTGAGCGGTGCCTTACGGCGGCATAGCCCGAGCTCAGCTCGGGCTTACCGCCAGGAAGGTTAAGCAATACCAGTAGCCTCACAGCCCTGCTGGTCTATTTGGCTGTAGTAGTGTCTGAATCGCAACAGAAGCAATCATGCAACTAATCTTTTCAGATCTGATATTAATATCAGAAACACTGATATACTTATTTCAGGGTTCATGGCTAAATGTAGAGGCAGCGGATTAGCATGATAGCCAGGCAACTGGTATTGCTTAAAGTGAGTGGAAACTGTTTTTTTTTTAAGGTTTTACTATAGAAGACCACTTACCTTATTGTCCTCTCATGCTCTGTGCCCATTTCGCTGCTCTTTCTGCAGCCTGACCCCCAAAATCACAGTTGTTGTTTTTTTATTTGACCAGTTCAGTCGAATATTTCAACACGCGAGCGGGGAGGCAGAGCTTATTTCCCCTGCTCTGTCACTTCTCCGTGATGCGTGGCCATCTCCTTCTCTCTTTCCGCCCCCTGAGTCGTGCTCCCACTGATGTGCGGCTCCCCTGCCCTTACTCCAAGAGCGAGCATCGCTGCAGCCAGATACTGATGTGCGGCTCCCATGCCCTTACTCCAAGAGCGAGCATCGCTGCAGCCAGATACTGATGTGCGGCTCCCCTGCCCTTACTCCAAGAGCGAGCATCGCTGCAGCCAGATACTGATGTGCGGCTCCCCTGCCCTTACTCCTAGAGCGAGCATCGCTGCAGCCAGATACTGATGTGCGGCTCCCCTGCTCTTACTCCAAGAGCCAGCATCGCTGCAGCCAGATACTGATGTGCGGCTCCCCTGCCCTTACTCCAAGAGCGAGCATCGCTGCAGCCAGATACTGATGTGCGGCTCCCCTGCCCTTACTCCAAGAGCGAGCATCGCTGCAGCCAGATACTGATGTGCGGCTCCCCTGCCCTTACTCCAAGAGCGAGCATCGCTGCAGCCAGATACTGATGTGCGGCTCCCCTGCCCTTACTCCTAGAGCGAGCATCGCTGCAGCCAGATACTGATGTGCGGCTCCCCTGCTCTTACTCCAAGAGCCAGCATCGCTGCAGCCAGATACTGATGTGCGGCTCCCCTGCCCTTACTCCAAGAGCGAGCATCGCTGCAGCCAGATACTGATGTGCGGCTCCCCTGCCCTTACTCCAAGAGCGAGCATCGCTGCAGCCAGATACTGATGTGCGGCTCCCCTGCCCTTACTCCTAGAGCGAGCATCGCTGCAGCCAGATACTGATGTGCGGCTCCCCTGCTCTTACTCCAAGAGCGAGCATCGCTGCAGCCAGGTACTGATGTGCGGCTCCCCTGCCCTTACTCCTAGAGCGAGCATCGCTGCAGCCAGATACTGATGTGCGGCTCCCCTGCTCTTACTCCAAGAGCGAGCATCGCTGCAGCCAGATACTGATGTGCGGCTCCCCTGCCCTTACTCCTAGAGCCAGCATCGCTGCAGCCAGATACTGATGCGCGGCTCCCTGCTATCACAGCGCGATCAGTGACTATACAGGCAGCGCTGCACGAGCTCACGGACGCGCCCCTGAAATCTTTCTCTTGCGCTATTTTATCGGCGCTTGAGAGTAAGAGGTATGAGAAAGGAAGAGGCTGCCGACCTGGAAGACAAAGCCAAAGGTCGGCAGCCATCTTGGAATTATAAACCATCGATCTGGGCTAATATTTACCGATCCAGGGGCGGGGACCGGCGATAATGACACAAGGTAAAAATATTTCGAATTTGCAACATATCCATGTTATTTAAAAAAAATAAAATATTCCCAATGGCTTTAAAAGGAAATAAATATGTCAGCCTTCATGTTCTTCTTACTTCAGTTGTCCTTTAAGCATCACAGGTTTATGGGTATCCAAAACATACTAACAATAAGAAAAATACCTATAACCACCTATGGGTAGTACAGGGTAATGTCAGGGTAATGTGCTCAACTTGGTCAGCATTTCATGCTTCCGTATTGTTTTACAACATTGCCTGCTATAAGATATGTTTACATGATTGATTTTGACTTACAGCTCTGGGTGAAAGTAATCTTGGAATATCTATCAGAACCCCGAAACATACAGCTATTCAGGTTGGATGCTGGGTGGCCAAGAGACCCTGACCATTTCACAGGCGTTCCCTTTGATATTGCGGTGGATTACCAGTCCTCGCTGGTCTATGTCGCTCAGGTATTCTTATTTTCTGCTGTGTCGGGCTAAGTTTTATATATGGTGCAATCTCTGTGTTGTTGCACAAGAAATCGTATTGAACAATTATGCTAAATAAAGCTGGGGCTTAAATGATCAGTAAAAATTAACATTGTACAGTTGCTGCTTTTTGACTTTGGTTGCCGATCCATGCTAGACTGTGGCCTTTTCCAATAGTGATGGTCATGTCTAGGAGAACTCATGGAGAAACGTGTGATTTGTTTGATCAGCTGATGGATTTACAGAGCTCTGATTTGCTGTGATCACATCCTGCTTTACCACATGATCATAACAAGCAGAGACTCGTATATCTATCACTTGACCAAACTGATCACATACTTCCTTGACCTTCGTAACCCGTGCCTGGTTACTCACCCGCCAGAAGCTCCCCCTTCCCCCTTTACCTGGCCAATCACTCACTCTGACCTCACCCTCTCTAAAAGCTTTCACTGCGTTAACCGAACAGCACCTTTCTTCACTATTCTCTACCAGCTTGGTCACCTCCCCTCACTCTCGCATCCAGGACTTTTCATGAGTGTCACCTCTCTTTTGGAACTCTTTACCACAGCTTATCCTTCATGCTTCAAGCCTGTAATTTTCCAAACATACCTTCAAGACACACCTTTTCAGACAAGCTTATAATTTGCTATAGCTAAAAAAAAGCTCACTGTCTTATTTGCTAACCCCCTTGTCTACTCCTTTAGTGTCTCCACCCCCTTATCCCCTAGAGATTGTAAGCTTGTAAGGGCAGTGACCTTCCCCTAGTGCAGTGATCTGCAAACTTGGCTCTCCAGCTTTTAAGGAACTACAATTCCCACAATGCATTTGCCTTTATGAATCATAACTGTGGCTGTCAAACTCCTGCAATGCATTGTGGGACTTGTAGTTCCTTAACAGCTGGAGAGCCAAGTTTCCAGATCACTGCCCTAGTGTTTACTGTTTTTGTGCAATTAATCAAATGAACATTTATCAGCATTGGTGATGTTATTCAAACTATACATCAATTGTATGAATCACTACTTGTGTCACTGGTTCTCCTCACTGTACACTATGCTGAATTTCTCATGTACCTATGCTCCCCATTGTATGTTTTGCATGTTGTACAGAGCTAATAATAACTCATAGGAAAGAGCTTTGTGTTAGAAAGTTTACACTACAGCAATTTTACAACTTGTATTAAATAATGTTGTTTTTTTTCCTAGAGAGGGGACAATGTATCCAAGGTCTTGGTGTTCACAGAGGAAGGTGTTTTTAAGGACTCCTGGAATACAGACACACTTGAAATGCCTCATGGCATATTTGCTGCAATTACTCCCCAAGAACAATCACTATGGATCACTGATGTCGGACAAGGTATTGTGACTTCCAGCAGACAGTTAAATATACAGTACAGGAGACATATAGTACATGTGAAATGCTTTAGCTCCTAAAATTGTAACTGCAATTTTGATAAACCAGTTATGAGATTTAGGCAACTCAGCGATACTGTACAGCCAGTATATGTAGTGCTTTGATGCTGCACAGCCAGTATATGTAGTTCTTTGCTGTCACTTTTCACCTCGAAAGCTGACCAATACAGCCTGACTTAAAACTTCCCAATCCCTGCAGTTCAGCAATACAGCCTGACTTAAAGCGGAACTGTAGATACAAATTAAACACATTGTTTCACTTACCTGGGGCTTCCCCAAGCCCCCAGCAGCCGTCCTGTCCCGCGCTGCTCCTCGACGAGCCTTCGTTCTCCCGCCGACAGCTACTTTCGGTTTCGCCGCCGGGCCACTGCGCCTGTGCGGCTATGACCACGCGTATCCTTTCTTCGCATTCCCCGCTATTGCAGAGGGGAACGCGAAGAAAGGATACACTTGGCAGGGCTGCGCTGGCCTCGACTTACAAGTCGAGGTACGGAACTGAGCGGCAGAGGGGGAACGGAGACTCGGCGCGGGTCAGGACAGCTGATGGGGGCTTGCAGAAGCCCCAGGTAAGTGAAACAATGTGTTTAATTTGTATCTACAGTTCCGCTTTAAGCCCCTTCCCCTCTACAGTTGTGCAATATAGCCTGACTGTTCAGCAATACAGACTGACCTAAGCCCTTCCCTTCTCCAACCTGTCCTTGTGACTCCCCAACGGTGCATGTTTAGCAGGCAACCTCACCTATGCACAGGTGGGGCAATAAGTCTCTCAGCTGGGTGAGTTCCATGTGGCTGAGATACTAATTACCCCACCTCTGCATATGTGAGTTTGCCTGGAAAACATGCACCGTTGGGCAGTCACGAGGAACACTGCCCTAAAATATTAGTTGGAACTTTCAAGGTTACCAGCTAAGTGATAAGTGTGTTGTGTGTGTGTGGGTTTTTTGGGGGAGGGGGGTGTTTTTTTGTTGTTTTTTTTTGTTTGTTTTTTGCTGGAAGCTATCATACATTGGAAGCTATCATTCATAACTTTCACAGGCTGTATATGATAATGCATTCAAATCCCTGCTAAAAAATCAAAAATAAAACCCAAGCCAAAACTGACCAAGGGAAATTCGATTAGCAATCCATGTAAGTGAATATACAGTAAAGAAGATATAGAAGCAAAATGCTGGACAGATAAACCTATTTCATTGGTGAAATGTGCTTGGGACTGTAGTGCACCTGGATTTCTCTCTTCTCTAGATTCAGCTACTTTATGGGTCGCTACTATCTTAGTCTTTTAAGAAAGCCTTTAGAATGTAAATATATAACTTTTTTTTTTTGTATTTTTTATTACAATACTGTAATTATTTAAACCTACCGGTATGTTGTGAATGTTTTGCAGGAAGTTTTGGACACACAGTAAAGCAGTACACCATGTCCGGGAAGCTCATAAAAGTCCTCGGCACGGCGGGCCTGGCAGGTTCCGGGCTGAGTCCTCTGCAGTTTGATCAACCTGCCGACGTTTTTGTTAAACCAAATGGTGACATGTATGTAGTGGATGGCGATGGAGGGCTTAACAACAGACTTCTTATGCTTAACAAAGGTACTGCATGCTATTACTTGTGTGACATCACTGCATCTGATGCAAGCACAGTCCTTATTTAGTGTTTATATAGCACTGATGTCTTTTGCAGCCCTTTCCAGAGTATAGAGTTTTGTCTTTCAGAGGGACTCTCAATCTAATCTCTACCATAGTCCTATGTCCTTCGTAGTAGGACCAATTTAGGGGGAAACCATGTTTTGGGATGTGGGAGGAAACCAGAGTGCCTGAAGGAAACTCACACAGACATGGCAAGAGCATACAAACTCCATGCAGATAGTGCTCTAGCTGGTAATCTAACCGGTGACTCAGCGCTGCAAGGTGGCACGTAATGTTTCTGTGGAAAGGGTGAGGAGGGCCGATGGTGGAGCACATGATGGAGTAACTTCCAGCGGATGGGGCAAGAAGCGGAACAATTCCCATGTTTGTGAGCGATCGATACACATGCTATTTCCATAGTGGAAGTTGCATTGAACAGCTACTCTGGCCAAGTTCTCTTTAGTGTCTGTACAATACCTAAAGTACCCCTTAACCCAGAGGGTTTTCTCCTTCTTTTAATAATAGTGTATATGCAGCACCATCCTCACTCTCTGTGGCCCCCGCTCTGCGGAGCCTTTATTTTCTTCAGGTAACCAGAGCGTTGATGGTGGTGGGGGGGGGGGGGTGCAGTTCCCGTCTCTAGGGATGCCCCGTTCACTCCCCTCTTAGTGTTCTGATACACTGTGTCTCTGCACAAAGTGCGCAGCAGAGCTGTAACGTGTTTGCGCTTGAAGCGTTCCTCAGGACGGGCCGAGAGGAGGGAACTGCCACTTCCTCCCTGCCCATAATTGACGTTCTGCTCAGTTGAAGATAGAGACTGAGCAAAGCTGTGGCCACAAGAGGCGCCGGAAAGTGAGGATGCTGCTGTGGCATATGTCACAGCACCGCAGATTAACTATTAAAAGAAGGAAATAACCTACTTTAAGTTTTCAGCACAAAAAAAAACCCGTTATGTTAGGTTCACAGTATGCGTTGCATTCCCTGAAACAGCAGGAATACAATGCAACAGAACGGGAATGGGGTGCTGCAAATTATTTGTACATTGTGTTGCATACAGTGACGTGTACAGTCCATGAAAGTATGCTTCACTGCTACTGTTAAAGAGGAGCTGTCAGCCATACTATCTCAGAAAAAAAAACATATACATAAGTAGATAAATACTTGCTCTACTTAAATAACATATGCATTGCACTGTCCATGGTTTGATTTTAGTGATTTTTCTACAGTAAAAAAAAGAGAAAATCCTTCTTAGCATTTCCCATTTTAAGTGTGGCTATTTTGAAGCCAATCCTGATGTCATTTCCTCCCTTACTCTCCTCTGCCTGATTGTGTATGCATAGCCTGCCCTTCACTATAGAAAGTGCATTGTCTCAGCATGAGAAATACTGGCCAATCAGAGAGGAACAGAGGTGTGGGAGGGGAAAACAGGAGGAAAAGAGGCTTCAGCCAATCAGGCTGCATTAGTTAAGTCTGAGCTGAAGTAGAGCAGCAAAAAAGGACAACCCAGCATGCCCTGCAACTTCCTTTTTGCGTACCAAATTTTGTGTGTACCAAATACGAGTCAAGTAAACTGGGAAATTATCATTTATCTACAAGAAAAGTAATAGTGATTTTAACTTTTGGATTGCCTGGTTAGCATCCTCATTACTTATTTACCAGATAAAAATAATTGCACACATTTTGCAGTAATGCACTGCAGCTTACCATTGTGAACTTAGCTTCATGCTCTGTCATCAGTGAAGGACCAGGGATTGGCCAAGGTTCAAGTGTAAGTGGCATTTCTGCACAACTCAGGGATCCCCGGATCTTAAAGCAGGTGGTGTGACACTATATATTCCTGTGGGAGATCTGCTCTATTTGCCTGTAATAAGCAAAGGTAGTAAAGTTGGGGAAAATCTCCCATACACTTGTCTGTAAACATCTCTCCAAATCAATGCACACTTCAGACTCTGCAGCCTGCCTACAACTTTTTATCCTTTTTTTTACACTACGGTATATTCTGAATATCTGATGTAACTGTATGCTACATCTACAGCTTTTTCGAAAGAAATGACCAAACCGTTTCATGAAACATATAAAATATTTATATATGTGCTTAATCCCTTTAGATTTCAATGTGCAGTGGACTTTGGGTGGCAATGGAACACAGCCTGGTAAATTCTACATTCCTCATAGTGTGGAGGTGGATGAATTTGGACGTGTAAGTCTGCTGTGCATCAATGACTTATTTCACTATATTGCAGCTATCTGCGCTGGTGCTCAGTGACATTATACAGCAGTGATGGAAGGCTGGAGAGAAGCTTGCTGAAGTACAGTGACAGAGGCAATTTAAAGGCTTTGTTCAAGCAGGAGTATTAGCCATACTATACCAGGGAAAAAAAACACATATATAAGTAGAGAAATACTTGATCTACTTACATAACACATGTATTGTACTGTCCACGTTTTGATTTCAGTGAATGTTATATAGTAAATGAAGAGAATTCTGTTCCTGGTGGGGGCCATGTCTTTTGCTCACAGTTTAGGCTAAATCCTGTTGTCATATCTGCCCTTTACTTTTTTTTTTTTTTTCTTTTCTCCTCTAATCGCTGAGTCACCTCAGCCTTGCTTGTAAACACAAGTGAGCAGAGGATCGTGTTTCAGATAGGCAGCTAAGCAGGTAAATAAATGGAAGAGGAGGAATATATTATAGATAAAAAGAACCCCCAGCATGCAACAGTTTGGCACTGACTACTGAAGGGCCAGTGCTCCTTAAAGTGAACCTTAAGCCAGAAAAAAAAGAGTTTTACTCACCTGGGGCTTCTACCAGCCCCCTGCAGCAGTCCTGTGCCCTCGCAGCCACTCACTAATCCTCTAGTCCCCCGCTGCCAGCTAGTTTCGTTTTTGCCAACATGCCCGTCAGGACTGGCCACGCGTAGCTTTTTCCGCATTTCTGACTGTAATTAGAAGCCCCAGGTGAGTAAAACTCATTTTTTTTCTGGCTTAACTGTCCCTTTCAGTATGTGATAACTCCTAATCATAACTGCAGAAAAAGTTTTGAATGCAGGATTAGCATCTTTGTCACTTAATACACTCAGACCAGTTGCTGTTGAAATTTGATTTTTATGGTGACAATACCGCTTTCAGATAAGTGTGTGTGTGTGAGATCACCTGTTAATAGGAAGAACCAGAAAGGTAGCTGCCTTAAAGGGAAGGTTCAGGGAGTGGGAAAAAAAAATCCATATCCACTTACCTGGGGCTTCCTGGGAAGCCCCAGGTAAGTGGATATGGATTTTTATTTTATTTTTTCCACTCCCTTAACCTTTAGTGAACCTTAAGCCAGAAAAAAAGAGTTTTACTCCCCTAGGGGTTCTACCAGCCCCCTGCAGCAGTCCTGTGCCCTCGCAGCCACCCACTAATCCTCTGGTCCCCCGCTGCCAGCTAGTTTCGTTTTTACCGACAGGCCCGTCAGGACTGGCCCACGCATAGCTTTTTCCGCATTCCCGACTGCAATTAGCGCTATTGCGGGCCGCAACGCGTACAAAAATACGCGTTGCCACATATCTATGCGTTCGTAATGCGGCAACGCGTATTTTTGTACGTGTTGCGGCCCGCAATAGCGCTAATTACAGTCGGGGATGCGGAAAAAGCTACGCATGGCCAGTCCTGACGGGCCTGTCGGCAAAGACGAAAGTAGCTGGCAGCGGGGGACCAGAGGATTAGTGAGTGGCTGCGAGGGCACAGAACTGCTGCAGGGGGCTGGTAGAGGGGTGAGTAAAACTCATTTTTTTTTTTCTGGCTCAAGTGTCTCTTTAACGCAACTGCATAAGTAAATTGCTTTTTGCACAGATAGTGAATAAAATGTATGCACACCTCAAACCCAAATTTTTAATGAAAACAAGCACACATCTGCTTTTTAAATACATTTTATTTATGTCCTCAGTTGTATTCCACTTCATAGCATAGATCCTGGTATTGTTTCCCAAAGTGTTCCCCTGTGATCTTGCTTGATTAAAGGATGTACCCCTATTGTCTGTCATTGTTGCAGAGCAGTCTCCAAATGACAGGAGCAAATGGAAATTTTTAGTGCCAAACTGAATCCACATAAGGATTTACTATGGCAGTGGGGTCTTCATAAGGAATCCAGCAAACCTGGACTGGATTCACTAACAATGATCTGCTGATAAACTGTGGATTTGTTACCATCTTCTGAGTTATATCAGATCATAGTCAGGGTTGCAGAGAAGTTTGCCAATTATTGGTCATGTGACAGTAATTGTATGCAATATCCACAGCTTGAGGGGGGTATTTTTATTTTTCATTTTGTTGAGTTTTTTATTTTTATTTTTTTATGGGCACCTGCATGCAACCACACAACTAATGATATACTAAAGGTATCCATACATCTATCAATTTTCCCCGGTGGAGTTGATCTCAGCGATTGAAAGATCAATAACCCAACATGGCCGCCCTATCATAATTTCAATCAATCTCTGGCCATAATTGTTTAAAATGATCGATCATGCCAGATGGAAAATCTAGCTGGAAAGAGGGCAGAGGCACGGGGGGAGGCTATTTCCCAGGGCTCCAGATCTGGTGATGGGCTCCCAGGTCTCCCCACAAGCTAATCATGGCTCCCTGGGACCACTGCAGAGTACAGTACTCGAGGCAGTAGAACAAATTCACCGGGCTGGGCACTGCCTCCAGTCTGTGTCCTTCTGTCTCCATCTCCACCGCAGAGCGTTCTCTGTGACCCGCGGCATGTAACTTGAGCATATGTATGCCACCAGGTCATGGAGAATGGGAGCCAATGGAAATGGAGACAGGACATAAACTGGAGTGACGTAGACTGGAGATTGGAGTGAATTTGCCCTGCTGCCCCAAGTACTAGGCAATGGCCCCGGGGAAGCATTACTAGTTTGGGGGGATGCCTGGCAGGCCAATCAACTGGCTCTGGAGCACATGGGACAATATTATTGGGGGGGGGGGGGGGGCAAGAGGACCACCTAAAAGTTAAATCGATTTCATGTTGAAATATATTCAAAAAAAGCTATGCGTAGTGTGGCAGGAATACATCCCTCTCTGATCAGATTCTTGGCGATCTCAGCCAGAAGATGTGTTACAGTAAATCAGGCTCTATGCGTAATGTTTTATAGCCCTAGAAGACTCCTATAATAATGGTGTTTAGTTGGGTTTTAAAGTTGTTACAGCTAAACTATGGTACAGTATTGTCTAGGCTGACTACAGAACAAGTGAGTTGAAGTTTTCATCTGGTTAATAAAGTCCTTTGTTGGAGGAGAATAGCAATAGCTATAGGGGTGGTAGTTGTTGGGCTTCAGCCATGCATTTATTATGAGTCCTGAGGTTGTTGTGAGAAACGTCATGTTTTTGTTTACGGATCTGCATAACATGATAATGCTACATTTGTCAGAAATAATAAAATGAGTAATTCCACATCAGCATTGCTTTTGCACTGCCTCTATAAATAAGCTCTGTCCCTGTGTCCTGACAAGTGTTTGTTTTTTGTATACATGCAGGTCTGGGTTGCAGATCGTGGTAATAAAAGGATACAGGTTTTTGACAGCGTCACCGGGGAATGGATTGGAACTTGGGACACCTGTTTCTCTGAAGATGGACCCTACTCTGTGAGGTACGTATACCTGAGACCAATATAGTAATAGAATTGGCACTCACCTGGGACTTTCTCCAGCCCCCTTCACACCGTGTGCTCCCTTCATCTCCCCTTGGCTATGTTGCACTTCATTGTATATGTGCGGGCCGGCCATGCGCCCTCTTCTGGACTAATGCACAGTCACAGAACGTTCCTGGCAACAGTAGCATGACAGGGGCCTGCACATGCGTGACTTAGCCAAGTTACTGGGCCAGCTGGTGAATGAATCAAGTGGCCTGGGGAGACGGTGAGGGAGCCAACAGCCTGTAGGGGGGCTGGAGGAAGCATCAGGTGAGTGTCAATTCTTTTACTATCTTCGTCTCAGGTTACCTTTAAGAACACTTTTATAAACTATATAAGTAATAATCTAAACACTGTAAACTGATAAGAACACGTGTTTGTTTTGGGAAAACACTCAGGCAGAAATCACACTCGTGCAGTTCGGCAGCATTTTGCCACAATGCGAAATTGCATGTAAGGCTTTCCTATGGGGACACTGTGTTTTCAGGAGGCATCTGCAATTCTGCATAGCAGTGAAAAAAAGATGCCACTTGCACAACTTTTCTGAACTATGCATGTGATACCTAATCAAAGCATTGGCTGCTGTAAAAAAAAAAAAAAAAAAAAAAAAATCTGAATGCGTTAAAATGCAGAAAACACCCATATGGTGCAGCAAACCGCGTGCAGGGAATTATCTGCTTTTACCACAGATACCACATCCCTCCCTAAGGCTTGTATTCAATTCACCTTTTCTCTTAAGCTTTTTCCTTTGTAGTAGTTTCACATCTTGTCAATATAATTTACTTTAACTGGTTCCGGACCGACGCAGTACAAATCTACGTCCAGCAGGTGTTGCTGTGGCTCTGACTGGACGTAAATACAACGTCGAACTGAATCGCGCATCCCAGCCGTTACCACTGATCCGCCGCTCTGCACCCGCCACAATTCACTTGCTCTGCCGTCTATAAGACAGCAGAGCTCTGTAAGCAAGTCAGGAGCCACGTTCATTGGCTCCTGACCGCGTGATCACGGAGAGCCAATCACATTAGCTCCCAATGATACTGTCAGGAGCCAATGAAAGTGGCTCCTGGCCGGCTGTCAGCATTCTGCCATCATAGATGGCAGAGAGAGAGTCCTGCGGCGATGGGGCAGCATCGTGACCGGCGGGTATGTGCGGCGATTCATCGGGAGGTGGCAGCAGTACCGTGCCAGCAGTCTCTGGTCCTTAAAGTGCACCTAAACTGAGAGGGATATGGATGTTTCCTTTTAAACAATACCAGTTGCCTGGCAGTCCTGCTGATCTCTTTGGCTGCAGATGTGGCTGCATCACAACCCTGAAACAAGCATGCAGCTATTCCAGTCTGACTTCAGTCAGAGCACCTGATCTGCATGCTTGTTGAGGGGCTGTGACTGAAAGTATTAGAGACACAGGATCAGCGGGAGAGTCAGGTAACTGGTTTTGTAAAAGGAAAAATCCATATCCTTCTCATTTTAGGTTCCTTTTTAAGCGGACCCAAACCAAACCGGTTTTTAATTCAAAATATTTAGTTCCACCACTCTGACACATACAAAGATAAATAAACACTCCTTCAGGGCCCGTTTCCACTCTCGCGGAAACGGCCGCGAATCCGCAGAGTTTCCCCGCAGGCAAATCGCGCGGGGAAACTCTGCCATAGGGGACAACGGCGCCGCCGGCCGAATCGCTTGCAGTAGCGATTCGGCCGGAAACCCCCACAGAATTCGCGGCGGAGGCTGCGATTCCCATAGCCGTGCATGGCACGGCTGATGGGAATCGCCTGCGATCCCGCCCACCCGCTCAGTGCCGGCGTGCGTCTACGAGACGCACGCCGCACTAGTGGAAACGAGCCCTCAAGCCTATGAGCATTTCAGTGCATGCTTTTCACCCTTCTCTTTTCACAACTAGGGTTATACAGGTGGCAGCCATTAGCAATTCCTCCTTTGCTGGACACCACCTACTCCACCAGTTTGCCGGATTCTGTCGCGGCAATATGAAAGGAAGGGAGGGGTTCCTCCAATAACTGTAAAATATTTTATATTTGTCATCATGCAGCTGAAAAAAGGCTGCTATTTATTATTATAATTTAGAAAATAGATTTTATTTCTGAAATCTTGTATTTTTAATTTCGGTCCACTTTAAGGGGGCAGAGACTGCTGGTATGGGAGTGGTTAAACCACTAGCAAGCAAGAAAATAGTCAAAATAACCTTGATAGTTCTTTTTCACCTACTTTTCGATACCTTTTCAATTTTAAAGTACTGAAAAAGTATTTTAAAAAGAAGGTGAAAAAATGATCTCGTAGGAGAAAACTCAGGAGTAAAAATTAATTGCATATGGGACTAAGTGCTGTAACAGAAATGTACATTTTGTGAGATTTTTGGTTAGATTTGCCCATATGCAAATCATTTTTTTTCTGCTGAGTTTTCTCCTGGGATATACTTTTTCATCTTCTTTTTTAATTGTAACATAATTATAGCACTTTGCAAAAAGCATAAAAAAATAGGTGAATAAGCAATATCAAAATTTATTGTCAGTATTTTCTGGCTTGCTTTTGGTTTAAATGACAACTTTAATTAGAAGAATATGGAGGCTGCCATATTTATTTCCTTTTAAACATTGCCAGTTGCCTGGCAGCCCTGCTGATCTATTTGGCTGCAGTAGTGTCTGAATAACACCAGAAACAAGCATTCAGCTAATCTTGTCAAATCTGACAATAATGTCACAAACCTCTGATCTGCTGCATGCTTGTTCAGGGTCTATGGCTACAAGTGTTAGAGGCAGAGGATCAACAGGATAGCCAGGCAACTGGTATTGCTTAAAAGGAAATACATTTGGCAGCCTCAATATACCTCTCACATCAGTTGTCCTTCAAAAGGTATTTTATTGGCAAGTTATGAAAATATCAAATAGTGGAAATCTAAGGAGAAAAAGTTAATTGCCTAGGAGCTATTGTAGCTGTTATCCTCCATAAAGGCATAATGGCGATAAAAAGGGATCATAAAGTTTCAGGGACTATTGTTTGCTTTGTTAAAGAGACACTGAAGCGAGAATAATTCTTGCTTCAGAGTTCATAGTTAGCCCCTGCTAAAACGCCGCTATCCCGCGGCTAAACGGGGGTCCCTTCAACCCCAAACACCCCCCCCCCCCCCCCCCGCGCATAATCAACGACCAAATTGGTCGTAGATTTTGCTGCTCCTAGAGGCAGGGCTAACGGCTGCAGCCCTGCCTCTAGTCGCGTCTATCAGCGGCGCATCGCCGCCTCTACCCCGCCCCTCTCAGTGAAGGAAGACTGAGAGGGGTGGGGGAGAGGCGGAGATACGCGCTGACAGGCGCGCGTGGGGCAGGGCTGCGGCGGTTAGCCCTGCCTCAACCAGGAAGAGATCCCCGGCTGCTCGGAGGGGATTTGTGAGGTGAGGGACCCCCGTTTAGCGGCGCGATAGCGGCGGTTTAGCAGGGGCACACATGCCCCTGCTAACTATGAGGTCTGAAGCGAGATTTATTTTCGCTTCAGAGTCTCTTTAAAAGTAAAAACAAGAACAAATACATTTTCTTGGACTGTCTATAGGAAGTCACTATTATAGAAGGATACATTAGCGCATACAAAAATGTAAGAATGGGGGGAGCAGGCATGTGTAGTGGGCTCTTCTGATGCCCACCACTCCCACCATTTGCCTTTGTCCCCCTCCGTTCCTGCATACCGATCCCCCGAACTTCTTGGTCTGGGTGGTTGTGGCTGACTGTGTAGGTGCTGCCCGGCGACACACGTCCTGGACCGCACGGCCGGGAGTGCTCTGTGCATGTGCACGACTTCACAATTACATAGTGCGCATGCACAGAGCACTCGCAGGGGCGCGCGATCAAGGATGTGTGTCGCCAGGCAGCGCAGTCAGCCGCGACCAACCCGACCAGGAGGTAAGTTTGGGGGATCAATACGGGGGAGTGGTGGGCATGAGGAGAGCCCACTACACATGCCTGCGTCCCCCTTCCCCCCCCCCTTTCTTTGTATGCGCTAAAGATTTATAGGTCTTATTGCTCTTGTTTCTTTTAAAACCTAGACAGACTTCTTAAAGTGGACCTCTGCCCAACTGTTTATGGAGTGAGACTCAGACACAGGTCACAAATTGTTCTGCCACTTCCTCCCTTACTAAGCTTTTCCTGTCTGGATAATACCACAAATTGACCAATGTATTATATCTTTAAACTCCCTCCTTACTAATGGGGATGAGCTTACAAATTCAGAACACTGTTCAATGATTTGGAACAGAACCAGAAACTTTACATGTGCGACCCTTGTCGCCTCCTCCAGCCGCTGCACTCCACATCACAGCCTTTGAAGGAGGAAATATCTAGAGATGGAATGCGACGTGGAGCACAGAGGCTGTTACAAGGGTGAGATAACCCCGCCACCACGGTCCAGATATGAAAGGTTCTGGATCCGTTCCCAGACATTGGAAACAGAGTTAAGATTTTGGAAGCTCATCCCTAATGACTAAGTTCATGTGAACTGAACTTCTAGCTCAGATTTATAGTCTTGGGAAAGGTTGCTTGCAGTTATGGGCATTCCTATTTAGAGCAGGAGAGCTAAAGCAATATATGAAAGTAATATATATGAATCTATGCATCAAGTAGTCTCTCCCTTACCTTTTTTCTTCTTTTTGTTGTTGTAGGATAACAGCTGACAGGAAGTATATTGTTGTGGCCCAGCTGAACATAAGCCGACTGCTGTTCCTGTCTTTCCCATCAATAGGGCACATTGGAAAGTGCAAAGTGATCAGCAGCATCCAGATGGCTGATGGGGTCCGCCCGCACCTTGTAGATGTCAGCTCCATGACTGGCGCTGTTTATGTTGCAGAACTTGGTGCTCAGCAAGTTCAGAAATATATCTATGTTGAGACAGAGCTGGACTACAATGATTAGCTTTATTTGCTACGGAACACTTTGCTGCTGTGTGTTGAAATCCCGCAAAATGTTGAGCTAATTTATTTTTGCGCACATTCCCACTCCTGATGAGCTAAACTGCTAAACTGAGGGGGGTAAATTGAGCGCTGGGTGTGATCGTGAAATGAGACACCGCCATAGACATCAATGCACATTTGAGGCTATGGTGTGTGAAGTGCTTAAATCAGGTTTGTCAAACCAGTCCTACGAGGGCCGAGGTCCTGACACATTTTTGACACAGCTCAAATGAATTGATGGGTCTGAATCAGGAAAGGTGTGATCCATCAGGTAGAACACATTCCTTTCTTTGTCAGTCCATCCTAAACACTGGCATGGATCTGGCCCTCCAGGCCTGGAGTTCGAAACGTGGCTTAAATTGAGTGCCAAGGGTGTCGGAGTTTGGCTATCATAGTGCTGTAATACAGGAGGTGCCAGTTTGGTGGTGGGGTGTCAATCAGTGCCAGGTCAGCTGCACTGGGGGGTGAAAATTGCCGCCGAAGTTCATTTATTATATAGCCTAAGCCTGGAACAGTTTGAAACAGTTTTTCAGTGTATAGCCGACTACCGTAAAAAGGATGGTATCAGCTTTAGTGCTTAGGTAAAGTTTCAGGTGTAGGTGAGGGGGTATTAGTGTTATATGTAGGTAGTTGGGGGGGTTGCGTTTAGTGTAGGTGGGGGGGGGTTACTGTTAGGGCTAGGTGGGGGTAAGGTTAGTATTAGGCATAGGTTGTGGGGGTTAGTGTTTGAGGATAGGGCGGGGAGTGTTAGGAGTAGGTAGTGGGGAGGGCGGGGCTGTGTTAAGTGTAGGTAGGGGGTTACTGTTAGAGCTATGTGGTAGGAGCAGTTTGTGTTAGACACAGGTAGGATATTACCGTTAGGGATAGGATGGGGGGAGGTTAGTGTTAGGCATAGGTTGAGAGGTTAGGGTTTGAGGATATGGTGGGGGGTTAGTGTTAGGCGTAGGTGGGGGGGGGGTTGTGTTTGATGCAGGTAGTGTATTACTGTTAGGGATATGATGGGGAAGGTTAGTGTTAGGCATAAGTAGAGGTTAAAGTTTGAGGATAGTGTAGTGGATGAGGTTAGTGTTGCAAAGCCATGCAAATAACGGTACACCACTTACCAAAGCTAAGCTGTTCGATATTCAAATAATGTCAATACCCAGTGCCCAACTTACCTCTTATAAATAGACGCCAGCTAAACAGCCAGGACTACAAAGACAAATCTTGTTACAAGCCTGTGACTTGATGCCAGTCTGCATAGCAGCACCATGATCAGACACTTATCTTTTGTAGGCTGGACTCTGGGCACATAAAATGATTTATTGTTGCACGCATTGCCACTCCTGATGAACTGCACAGCTAAACGGCTACAACTGCAAAGAAAAATCTTTTATCAAGCCTGTGACTCCATCTGCATAGCAGCACCATGATCAGACACTTTGATGGTTGGACTTTGAAGTTACAAAGAAAGCTGTATACAAAAAGGCTACAGATTGTACTTGTATTAAAGAGAATCGTATTCAGTGGTGGACAAAGTCAACAGTGGGCCCTGTGCAGACTAAATGAAGGTGGCCCTATGTGAGTGGCCATGGCTATTACAGATCATGGTTGGATCCTAATAATATTGATAACCTTAGGGATGGTCAATTAGATGCAAATACTTTGATGCAGCATTATGCAGTTTTGTATGTTAATTTATGCAGCTTGAACATGAACCAATCAAATCTTTCTTAAGTAAAATTCAATTGGTCCATTTTCAAGCTGCATACATTTGCATAATCCTGCATCAACTCGCATCTCATTGACCATCCCTAGATAACATAAAAGTACATGAACCTAGGCCACATTCTGTGTGCACTGTATTCATATAGCACACGCTTTATACTTGTGTATGATTGTGCCATAACAATCAGGGCC
Source organism: Hyperolius riggenbachi (assembly GCF_040937935.1). Classification (NCBI taxonomy): domain Eukaryota; kingdom Metazoa; phylum Chordata; class Amphibia; order Anura; family Hyperoliidae; genus Hyperolius; species Hyperolius riggenbachi. Next base: position 98,103,460 of record NC_090647.1, read on the forward strand.
AGCACTTCCATAGAGGCAAAGGGGGCAATTGCCCTATGGCCCCAGAGCCTGTGAGGGCCCCAAGGTGCCTCTCCAGCTATGGTGACCCATGAAAGTGGGGATGCTGTGTGTGCACTCCGTATAGGAAAAGGAGGAGGTGACTAATGGGAAGCCCAAAAAGGGGGTCATATGATGGACACCTAATTATATTGTGTGATGTGGAGGGATTGGATCGGGCTGGGCAGATGGTTCAGGGGCCCTAGGGGTAATTTGGTTGCAAGGGGGCATTGGGGAGGCCCCCAAGTTACTTTTGCCCCAGGGCCCCATTGCAGATAAAACAGGCCCTGATGACAATTATCACTGTTCCTCATGAGCTACAGAGAAATACATGGAGTCATGCCTAGAGGATAATCGGACCCAAACTGTGGTGCAGCTGCATGGGCCCTAGAGGACACGGGGCCCCTGTGTGGCTGCACAGTCTGCACTGGCCTGTGTCCACCTCATATTTTACAGTTGGTGATTAATGATTCGAATCCTGTGGCCTCTTTCACACTGTGTATCTGTGCATTGCATTTTAACACTACGCTCAGTCTTTCTGGTGCAGCGTGGATACCGTCCAAACTGATGATGGCGAAAGCGAGTGCGCTGTGCAGAAAAATACGTGTAGCAGTGAGTTGTGTACTGCACTGCAGCAAGTGGAAAAGGACCTGTTTAAAATCTGCAGCACGCCGTCCAGGTTTTGCACCGCAGTGCGATCTGGATGCTGAGGCATTCAAAAGATAGACAACATTTCTCCATGCCTCTCGCAGGCAGAGAAACGCTGCGAATCTGGACATAGTGGAAATGAGCCCTAAGTCAATCTTCATTCCGCTGTCAACACTTTTTTGCTTCTGTAATAAAACCTGTAATATTGATTCTAAAAATCACAAATCTTTGAAAATGCAAATATACAATTTTTATAATGGTGGAAGGGAGCTAGTAGATTGGTCATTGTTGGTCCTTATTCTATCGTACGTTACAACTTTAGCCAAAAGTGACTCTGCAGTGGATAAATGTATGAATCCACTATTCCGTCCTAAAACAGACGTGGGTAATAGAAACACTAATGCCATTTCTTACTATAAACACCTTTTCAGATATTTGAAGGCATCCTGAAGGTCACTCAAGCCTGCTATGCATTCTTAGGCCACATACACACATCAGACTATAGTCTTTGGAAAATGAAAGATCACAGACCAATCTTACCACCCTTCCTGTAGTATAAGAGCCATACTCTACACAGTCTTTTCTATGGAGCTGAACTCCACATCAGGAAAAAATCTTGGCAAGATGCTGCACACACAGATCATCATACACACATGATTTAACTGACATTCATCTGCAGATCTGAAAATCCATCCTGGTGGATCTGATCTGCAGATGAATGTCAGTTAAATCGTGTGTATGATGATCTGCAGATCTCATAGACTATCATTGCAATTTGCAGGAATGGATTTTTTGCAGGAACAGATCTTTTGCAGCTACTGATCTTTTGTGTCTGTACAGCATCTGTGTGTGCAGCATCTTGCAAAGATTTTTTCTGATTAGGAGTTCAGCTCCATAGAAAAGACTGGGAAGGTATGGCTCTCATACTACATGAAGGGTGGTAAGATTGGTCTGTGATCTTTCATCACAGACCAATCTTATGTGTGTATGTGGCCTAACATGATCATTCCAACCCCCCCTTTCTGATGACTCATGCTGTCTGCTTTTCATTTAGACAGCTTCTGTCATCAGAAGTGAGGTGTTGAGGAATGATCATGTGGGAGTCAATAGTTTAAACTGTTTCTTGACTACACATTAGTGCATATAAACTGCAGGATTTTCATATGGCTGAATAAGACAGAAAAAAAGTTCAGGTTATTAAACAGCATCTGTGCTGTTATTAACTAGTTCAGGACTATAGGCTTACACCCCCATAGTGACCAGGCTTTTTTCATCGTTAGGCGGTCCTGGGGCTACCGCCACGTTCATGCCCAGTGGCGTTACGTGGTCGTCTAAAGGTTAAACACTTTTGCTTTAGGATATAACAGTTGACTCACCTGCATGGATAACATTTTTGGCTAAAGTGATTTTAGTGACATGATGAGATAAACATAGGTACATATAGTACTGACCTAACAAAAAACGTCTGAAGTCCCCTTCTGTTTTCCAGTACAGCAAGGAAAAAAAACTAGTGTGGTTATCTATGCAAATCTTCTTGTTTGAACAGCTGGTCGAATTCAGTCTTTCTTGAAAAAGTAAACAGAAGCCAAAATAGTACTGAATGAGAAAATGAATGTGATACAGTTTTAGTGCTGGAAACCTCAAAGGGTTATTACTTTTTGTCTTTCATCTTAGCATGGCAGATTTGTCTCACGGCAGCTCAATAAAGTCTTAAAATGAAGTTCTTAAACCAGGGGAATCAGACTGAAATACGAAGTGAGTGGACATTGAACACTGGGACCGAGTTGTGGGCCAATCTCAATGTCTAGTGGCCACCTCCCTCTCTTATATACAGTAGTTCCTTAATGCCATCCTTGGTAGAGATGTGGCGAACGGTTCCCGAACCGTTCGCCGGCGAACATCTCTAAATCCATGGGCCTCTTACTACTTCCGGGTCGCAATGACCCGGAGTAGTACGCCTGCGCTGCCCGGCGGAGCGCGTCCTAGATCGCTCTCCCGTTGCCGGGCACTCTGCGCATGTGCGTGACGTCATGAACGACGTCACGCACATGCGCAGAGAGTGCCCGGCAACAGGAGCGCGATCTAGGACACGCTCCGCCGGGCAGCGCAGGCGTACTACTCCGGGTCATTGCGACCCGGAAGTAGTAAGAGGCCCAGAGAGGTTCGCCAGGCGAACTGTTCGGCCCAACACTAATCCTTGGTGGTCTAGAGTGGGCCAAACAGCAAAGTGGGGAAACCACTTGGGGGCCAAATTTGTTGGCTTTGTGGTCCAGATTTCGCCCGGGGGACGGAGTTCGACTGGTTTGCCTGAAACTGAACACAAAAAATGAGACTCCGCTCTGTTATTTTTACTTTTGGTAAAACACAAACAATAATCTTATATATTTACTTTTACTTCAGGTTTGCTTTAAGGTAAAATAGGGCCCAGCTTGAGGAAAGTGAAAATTGATTGTACATTACATATTGCTGTCTTTGTCCTTGTTGGTGCACATTTTACACAACCTCTGTCTGAACCAAAAATTGAATAAATCACCTTCACACGAAAAGGGAGCAAAGTCTTTTTTTTTCTTTTTTGAGTGAAGTGGGGAAGAGGTTAAAACTGTATAAAGTGTTCACTTCTGGAACTTTTTTCATTTTCATGCAAGAGCTCTTGGTCACTAGGATAGGAGATGAGGGGAATCACTGGTGTTGATGTAGACAGCAGCAACAACTAGGTAGGGTTGGCACAGATCAGCAGCAGACCGTTCTGTTAATGAGGAGTTGCTGGTAGGGTGTAAATACTAGAAGACTAAAGCCTGCTACAAAGCTTCAATTAAAACTGGCCAAACACAATTGTGTACCAGGCTTTTCAAAATCTCCGTTTGTATTCCAGGCTAAAGCTGAGTACACACGTACGATAACGATCGTTCGAAAACGAATGATAACGACAATCGGAGCGATAATCGTGCGCTCCAAATTTTCCAACGATCGTTTTTTTGGACGATAACGACCATTATCGTTCAATCCGACCGATCCAACCCGGCGGATTTTTTCGAAAGATAATCGTTCAATCGTTGCAGTGTGTACAAAGATCGTCCGATAACGCATGTTCTTATTGCCTGTCATAACGTCACTTCCGTTTGCGCACGCATTTTTTAATCGTTCGTCGTTCAGTACTTTATACTTCTATCGTTCACGTGTGTACACAATCGTTCATTACGAACGATCTTTTCGGTCTAATTTGAATATCGTGTAAACGTCACGAATCGTTCGTAACGAACGATCTTTATCGGACGTGTATACGAACCTTAAGTATGCTCACTTGGGCTGATTTAACAAGACCTAAACAAAGTAGGTTGGGGCAAGCTTCATGCACTTGCTCAGGTCACCTGATCAGGGTTCCGCTGTTAAAGGCTACTCATATGGGTAATTACATGATATCCTACCTAATAATATACAAGTGACCCTGTGTCAGTGCTTTTGCACTACTGCGCATGTCCTGCACTGACAGGCATTGGGACAGGACGCAGGACAGACAGCTTGGCGGGCGCGTGTGTGTGCGCACACGTGGCAGGCGGGTGCGTGCACAGCGGTCGGGTGCCAGACCTAGAGCCCGTTTTTAAACTGGCTTAGGTCACTAGTCCTGATATATCTTTGCACTGGTTATTTTTCTAATGATTGGGAGTAACAGAATTGCCTGTACACCGACTGCTACAATTTAGAACATTCACTATAATAGGGATAGAGAAGACAAGTACCATAACTGGGACTGGGAACCATAAGAGCCTTAAGGTGGGTACACACATCAGATAAAAGTCTTTGGAAAATGAAAGATCACAGACCAATGTTACCCTCTTCCATGTAGTATGAGACTAGCCATACCTACACAGTCTATTCTATTGAGCTGAACTCCCCATCAGATAAAAATCTTTGCAAGATGCTGTACACATGCAAACAGATCAGTATCTGCAAAAGATCAGCTCCTGCAAAATATCCGTTCCTACAAAATGCATTCATAGCCTATGATATCTGCAGATCTCATACACACCTGGTTTAACGGACAATCGTCTGCAGATCAGATCCACCAGGATGGATTTTCAGATCTGCAGATGAATGTCCGTTAAACAAGGTGTGTATGAGATCTGCAGATATCATAGACTTATGAATGCATTTTGCAGGAGCTGATCTTTTGCAGATACTGATCTTTTGAATGTGTACAGTATCTGTGTGTACAGTATCTTGCAAAGATTTGTATCTGATGGGGAGTTCAGCTCCATAGAATAGACTGTGTTATGAGGTATGTTCTCATACTACATGGAAGGGGGTAAAATTGGTCTTTGATCTTTCATTTTCCAAAGACTTTTTATCTGATGTGTGTACCCACTTTTAGGCCTGGGACCCACTGAAATCAGCAAACGCAAAACGCAACCGCTAGCGTTTTGTCTGAGCGGTTTGCAAGCGGATTCATGCGCGTTTTTGGTTGTGTTTTGCAACATTGTATTTTTTTGCCCAGCGGGTGCGTAGCGTTTTGCGTTTTTATCCTGATTGGTCCTGTGAATTATTTTTCATTTTGTTACAGTGTGCTGAACCGCAAAACGCTAGCAAAACCGCTCAGTTTAGGTTTTGCTGAGCGTTTCTGCTAGCGTTTCAATACTTTACATTGAAGCGCTAACGCTCCCAAAATGCTGCAGGTCCTGCGTTTGCGTTTCTGGGAAACGCAAACGCTCCTGTGGAAGTTGCCCCATCCATTAACATTAGCCCAGCGTTTTGGCAAACTGCTAGCGTATCGCAGTGCTGCCAAAACGCTGCCAAAAGCGCTCCTGTGGGTTCCAGCCCTTACTGGGAAGCTAAGTATTTTGTTTTCTCCTTTACAAGTGGTTTAGTCTTTTTGCCTGGAGATAAGTTTTGTTGTATATAGATTGTATTAATTGCTAACAAAAACATTGGATTATAAATGTCTTTTCTGTATTTTATACACACATCAGGAACAATAGAGGGCAGCAAAGATGCATCTTATCTGTACTAAACATCTGACTGTTGTCATTCACGATGTTAGTTTGATATTTACAAGAAAGCACAGAATCTCCCAGCACTTATAAATACATACTGGGGCACACTTAAAGGAACTCCAGTGAAAATAATGTAATAAAAAAAGTGCTTCATTTTTACAATAATTATGTATAAATGATTTAGGCAGTGTTTGCCCATAGTAAAATCTTTTAAATCCCTGATTTATATTCTGACATTTATTACATGGTGACATTTTTACTGTTGGCAGGTGATGTAGCTGCTGCTTGTTTTTTGGCAGTTGAAAACCGCTGTAAACAGCTATTTCCCACAATGCAGCAAGGTTCACAGACAGGAAACTGGCAAGAGTACGTACTCAGAATTTCTTTGTGGGAGGAGTTTCACCACAATATCAGCCATACAGCGCCCCCTGATGGTCTTTTTGTGAAAAGGAATAGATTTCTCATGTAAAAGGGGGTATCAGCTACTGATTGGGATAAAGTTCAATTCTTGGTCGGAGTTTCTCTTTAAAGTGAACCTGTAGCCAGATTGAGGCCTCTTGCACACTGCAAATCACAAATCCGATTTGCGATTAACGATTCCGATTTTCCCTGGATGCTATTAACACAAGAAGAATAATGCAGCATGCTGGACCGATTAGAAATCGGAATCGATTAAAAATCAGAATCGCATGTAAAATTTGGTCAAATTGGAATTGCATGTAAAATCTGGTCAAATTATATAATCCGATTTTTGATGTTGATTTTAAAAAAAAAGTACCGCATGCTGCTACGTTTTTTTAATCGGAATCAAAACTCGGATCGTATAAAAAATCAAAATCGCATGAATTGTGCAAAAGGCCTGAGGCTGATTTGACACCTGACAATTGCGTTTGCATGCAATGCTCTGTCCCCACCGCATTGCACTGCAAAAAATGTCATTAATGCAGAGTGCGTCAACAGGGTCAAATGCATAGCGCTGCCACTTGCTGCCTCTCACGTGGCGTGAGGTACTCCATGCTGGACAGGAAGTAAGTCACTGTATTTCCTTTGTTCCATGTATCCCCACCGCTGCCAACATATTTAAAATCCCTGCATCGCCCATTGACTTAAAATACTTTCACTGCCACTACGTCGCCTCGGAGGTCCAACAGTAACGCGTTGTTGATTTTGCAAGAGCTCGTTGGGTGATCGGCACTTCTGGGGCGATGCGGTAAGTGTTCTGGGCAGAGGCGGGACAGGGTCCTCCAGCACCCAAGGCTGAGACACCAAAGTGCGCCCCTCCATCCCTACCACCCCAGCCATCACACACTGATTGATATTAGACTAAGAGGCGCCACAGGGCCCACAACCTCCCCAACACGTTCATATCTAGTTATCTGGCTTGCAGTCACTGCTATGTATCCCCTTTTCTTATTTCTTTCTGTTTTAAACACAATTAGGAATGACGGCTGAATTAATTGTGCTCCCCCTCCTACACTGCGCCCTGAGGCTGGAGCCTCTCCAGCCTCTGCCTCGGCCCGGCCCTGGTTCTGGGCACCCTTGCCTTGTATTGTAGTTGCGTTAACCTTGGAATGCAACCAGTGTAATGCAATGCACCATTGCAAGGCTAGTGTAAATGTGGCCTTAAAGAAAACAAAAATGATAGTCACTTACCTTAGAAGAAGCCTCTGGATAGTCCTAAATTCCCCCATCAGCCTCAACCCCACCGATCCAGCACTGGGACCCTCTAAGCAAGCCTCGACAAGAGCATGGCTTCTGCACCCCCCACTCCCATCCATATATAAGCTCGGCTGCACTGCACCTGCATGAGCCCTGGCCGTGTCTGCACAGTAACACGGAGCTTCTTTTGCACAGCTTTTACCTCCATGCACAAGCGGCTCTGTGTGCTGCTGCCAATACTTGCGTCTGTACTGGCGTTACTGCCGACTTACAAGTCAGCGGCCACTATGCCTGCACTGCCCCGGCCGCGCGTGTCCTCACTCCCGCTCACATCGCCGGGAGCATCCTGCACAGTCGCAGTACAAGAAAACCTCGTACTGTGCCGGTCGCTCTCTTTGAAGTGAGCAAGAGTGAGGTAATGTGTGGCCTGGGCAGTGCAGGCGTAGTGGCTGTCGATTGACAACATGAAAGTGGCACGGGTACAGGATGTCTGCAGGGGGCCATTAAAAGCCCTAGGTAAGTTAAACTTTCTTTTTCTTTTTAAAAAGACCTTGCAGGTGTCCTTTAGGGCTGGAACCCACTAGATCGCTTTTTTGAGCATTTAAGGAGCGCGTTAAATCACTAGCGAGTTCCCTAAACGCTCTGCCAATGTAAATGAATTAAATTCCACAATAGCGATTGCAATTAGAAAAATCGCAATCGCAGAACATGCAGCATTTTGGGAGTGTTTGCGCTTCAATGTAAAGTATTGAAGGGCTGGCAAATGGCTCATGAATCACTACACATAGCGATTTGTGTGCCATTTTAAATTACCAATCAGAATTAAAATCGCTACACAATCGCTGGTAAAAAGCTTACACTTTTTAAAATCGTTCCCAAAAGTGCCAGAAAATGCTCATGAAATCACTTACAAAACGCTAATTAAAAACGCTAGAGATTTGTAGTGGGTTCCAGGCCTTATGCAGGAAAAATGTCCCTGTATGATAATAAGAGAGTCCAGCATCTAGAAAAATCATCTATCAAGAAAAGTGCGGAGAAACTTGGCTTAAAATAAAGCAGGAGCACAGAAGAAATAAGCGTTGTTTCAAAAACTGAATGTAACTCATTATTTGCAAGACAGGGTGAGGGTCACTTCAATTGGATGCAACAGCGGCAAAAACAAACAAACGCTATCATACAAACGCCAGCAAAGTTGTTTTCCTATAATGATCTTATACTTTAATTAGCAGACTGAGAACAAAACCTGAATTATTTCCAGCTAAGAGCATTCTGCTTTCTGTGTATACATAAGACATTTAATTCCAAGATGATGGTTTTTTTTATTTTCCAGCAGAATACAAAGTTGCTGCCAACTGCAAGCAAAGCCTAATTCTACTGAAAAAATTGCCCAGTTGGGCCAAGTCCACAGCGAGATCTGCTGCCTCAGCCCAGTTCCAGCTTAAGCCACCACATGTCTTTGCTTCCTCAAGCATATTTATGTCTGAAAAGATTATCTTCTGTGCAAGATGACAGCCTGTCTGCCCTGCTAAATCTCCAGTGGATGTGTTTAATTAGGATATAAAATAATTGATAATGTTCCATAAAAGGTAGAAAGAAAAACTCACTGTAAGATCCCACAGTAAGCAGCATAAAAGTCATACAGCTCAGAACCATAATTAGTGAAAAACAGAAATGCGTCTTCTTAAAACGATTATTCAGGTTCGGAGTGCGCATACAAGGTTTCCCACAATGCATCGCTGCTGAATATGCAAATTGTCCTTTGTTGTCCCCGAAAGCTAAACACACCTCCAGAACCGCTGGAATGCAATGATGTACCTTCACACTAATCCAACATCCATACAGACTGTTTTGGACTGGTTGGTCTGTCCTCATCAGTGCACAGCATGGATTAATATGGCTGTATGAGGTAACTGACACATCATTGCCTTCCAGCAGTTCCAGCAGTCCCTTCCAGGGACAACAAAGAAAAAATGTGCATATTCTGCAAACTTTCTTCCCCCCCCCCCCCCCCCCCAAGGAAGAGTTGGACCACTGCTTGTTTCTTTTGTCCATATCCTCCTTGGGAAGGCCCCCCCTCCCCTCTCTTTTCCCCACTATCTATCTGTTGTGGCATTCTTGAACACAGGGAGTAGGAACAGGAAGTAAAAATTTCTGCAAAGACATCCATAAAAATCTAAGGTTAGGTTCACTGTGGGAGTTGTGTGGCATTCCATGTAACAGTGGAAACGCACGTTATCCGTGCATCGCATCACATACAGTGAAGCATAGAAGCATACACACAGTCAATGAAAAGTATGTACTGTTCACACTGGTGTTTTGAGGTAAACGCCCTGCATGCAGTGCACTGGGATACCACACTCTGTCATTATTCACCACAACGCCCACAATGGGAATGTCGCATTGCTTTTGTATTGCAATGCGACGTTCTGCGCTATATGCGGCCATGAGGATGCAAGTCTCCACTGTGAGCGTGGCCTGACAGATTCTAGAAGAAAGTAGTTATATCACTGTTTTGGAGACTGACTTTCACTTCTTGTCCTTTGTAATGTCCATGACCAGGCCACCCCTCCGTGGGGTTTTCTAGGCAATTGCCCAGGGCTCCAAGCTTGTTAGGGGCTCCTAAGTCAGGAATTTTGGTGGACACACCATTTTTATCCATATTAAAATATAAAAGGGACCCTATATTTATTTTTGCCCATGCACCACCATATTAACTAAAGCCCTTCTTGCCCATGAGACTTACAAGATGTTTTTGAAATTCTACCCCGTACTGCCCTAGATTTATTTATTTTTTTGGGACTTTAAAGAGAACCCGAACCAAAGCTTGGGTCCTGAAATACATACCTTACCAAAGCAGAGGGAAGTCTGTGGATCGTCCAGAGGCTTTCCTTGCTGTCCTCTGGTCTTCCACCACTGCTCAGGACCTTACAGCTGATCGGAGTGACAGTCTTCTTCTGGCACGAGCACAGCCCCGCCTGCGCAGTAGCACAGAGCAGCTTGTGCCTCATACTGCGCTAGTGCTGCCATACTTGTGCAAGCGCAGTACCGTCACACTCGTGCTTGAAGAGAAGTGGGGCCCTGAGTGGCAATGGAGAACCTCCATGGGAAGCCTCTAGATCCAGAAGCTTTATTTTTTTTTAGGGATTTTTTGTTGTTGTGTTTTTTTGCTGATCTAGATTATCCTAGACAGCTAAACACAAGGCCAGCCTTAGGTTACACACACACACACACACACACACACACACACACACACACACACACACACACACACACACACACACTCACCACACAACACACACACACACACACCACACCACACCACACCACACACACACACCACACACACACACACACACACACACACACACACACCACACACACTCACCACACACCACACACACCACACACACTCACCACACACCACACACACACACACACTCACCACACACCACACACACACACCACACACACACACACACACCACACACACACACACACACACACACACACCACACACACACACACACACACCACACACACACACACACCACACACACTCACCACACACACACACACACACACACACACACACACACACACACACCACACACACACACACCACACACACACACACACACACACACACACACACACACACACCACACACACACACACACACACACACACCACACACACACCACACACCACACACACACACACACACCACACACCACACACACACACACACACCACACACACCACACACACTCACCACACACCACACACACACACCACACACACCACACACACTCACCACACACACACACACACACTCACCACACACACCACACACACACACACCACACACACACCACACACACACCACACACACACACACACACACACACACACACACACACCACACACACACACACACACCACACACACACACCACACACACTCACCACACACACCACACACACACAACACACACACACACACACACACACACCACACACACACACACCACACACACACACCACACACACACACCACACACACACACACACACACACACACACACACACACACACACACACACACCACACACACACACACACACACACACACACACACACCACACACACCACACACACACACACACACACACACACACACCACACACACACACACACACACACACCACACACACACCACACACACTCACCACACACCACACACCACACACACACACCACACACACCACACACACTCACCACACACCACACACACACACTCACCACACACACACACACACACACACACACACACACACACACACCACACACACACACACCACACACACACACACACACACACACACACACCACACACACACCACACACACACACACCACACACACTCACCACACACACACACACACACACACACACACCACACACACACACACACACACACCACACACACACCACACCACACACACACCACACCACACACACACACACACACACACACACACACCACACACACACACACACACACACACACACCACACACACCACACACACCACACACCACACACACACACCACACACACCACACACCACACACACACACCACACACACACACTACACACACACACCACACACACCACACACACTCACCACACACACACTCACCACACACACACACACACACACACACACACACACACACACACACACACACACACACACACACACACCACACACACACACACACACCACACACACACACACACACACTCACCACACACACACACCACACACACACACACACACACACACCACACACACACACACCACACCACACACACACACACACCACACACACACACACACACACACACACACACACACACACACACACACACACACACACACACACACACACACACACACACACCACACACACCACACACACACACCACACACCACACACACACACACACACCACACACACACACACCACACACACACCACACACACACCACACACACACACACACACACACACACACACACACACACACACACACACACACACACACACACACACCACACACACACACACACACAACCACACACACCACACACACACACACACACACTCACCACACACACACCACACACACACACACACACACACACACCTCCCAACTGTCCCTTTTTCGGAGGGACAGTCCCTTTTTGGGAGCCCTGTCCCTCTTTCCTCCTCATTTGTCCCTCTTTCAGGACTCTGTCTATCTTTCTATGTAAATACACACACTTCATCTTTTCTTCATTTCTCCATTTTTCTAAGTCATGACATATCACGCCAAATGCTCGGATTTCTGTGACACCTCACATATGGATAATCACACAATCTGGAATAATAGCAAAGCACATCAGACTGAGTATAGGTAGGTAGCCAGGTATAGGTGCCCCAAGTATAGGAAGTCAGGTGTAGGTGCTCTCAGTATAGGTAGCCAGCTATAGGTGCCCCCAGTATAGGAAGTCAGGTGTAGGTCTCCCCCCACAGGTAGCCAGGCGTCTGTGCCTCCAGTACAAGCAGCCATGTGTTGGTGCCCTCCCTCAGTACAGGTAGCCAGCTATAGGTGCTCCCAGTATTGGAAGTCAGGTGTAGGTGCTCTCAGTATAGGTAGCCAGCTATAGGTGCCCCCTTGGAAGCCCGTGCCCTGAGCGACCGCTCCAGTCGCTCAGGTCAAAGGCCGGCTATATACATGCTTGCGCGACAGACTACAGTTTCCTAAGACACCAGCTTCCCAGGTCACCAACTTCCCAGTTCCCTTTTCCAAATCTCTCAAGGGCTGGTAGAATTGCGCAGAGAGTTTGGGCGCGCAGGCATGCCCACTTGTGCACTCACACGTATAGAAGAGCGCGTACGCATGCATTGTGTCATGATACAGAACTATGCATGCTCTGCTTGCAGCCCCGACTGAATTAGTGAGTCAGAGCAGGGGCCCCACATCATCGGGAGAGTGGCTCTGAGGGGCAGGGAAAGGGGAGGAGATGGCCATACGTGACGGAGGAGAGCATTAAGAATAAGCTCTGCCTCTTCCAGAAAGTAGCATATTCGACCTAAATGGTCACATTTTTATAAAGCAGATTTTGGGTGCTGAGCTGCAGCAAATGAAATGACAAGGGGACTGCGCAATGAGCATCATAGCACAAGTAACTGTAAATGGTGCTTTATTAAAAAAAAACATTTACTTTAATGGAGGCATAAATAGAGTGTCCTTTAGGGCTCGTTCACACTAGGGGCGTTTTCGGCCTTTTTTCAAGCGCAGGCGATTTTTAAAATCGAGCACAAAACGCTTGTGCAATGAATCTCTATGAGAGAGTTCATATCAGCGCGGTTCGTGCGCTGTGCATTCAGCAAAGAGGTGCCTGGACCATTTTTTAGGCGATTTTGCCTCAATGGAAGGTATAGGAAAACGCAAACGCTCACAAAATCGCTTTGTGCAACGATTGCGACAAATACATTGTATTTATTATTTTCCGGGTCAAAGAGTTCACTTCCTCACTTGAATCAGGTGATGAATTAAAAAACCGCTCTGGAAAAAGCGATTCGAAAAATGCTTTTACCAGAAACGCAGTGCGCAGTGGAGTGCTGGGAGGGGAATAAAAAAAAAGCACACAAAAATGCAAAACGCTTGCGATTTTAGTTGTGAATGAGGCCTGTTTTGCACTTGAAGGTGTCCCTATTTTTCATCCTAAAAAGTTGGGCTTCATATTAAGGTAGGATTGTCAGCGTCTCATGTGTTTACCCGCATGTGACTTCGCATTAGAACTCAGCGCCTGAGCCAACTTGTGCGTGTCTGTGAGTTTTTCAGCAATGCATATCTGTCTATTACAACAAAGTGTTGCTGAAAAATGCATAGAAGGCTTGCAACCAATGTAATGCTGGGGATACACGGTACGTTTCTGTACCGTGTATCCACCAGCTGATAATATTCAGCTGGCCTGATCAAGCCGCGCTCGATCCCCGCCGGCGGACAATGGCAGGGAATCGAGCAGCTGATTAGGAAGTGCCGGCGGGGACGAGCGGCAATTGATCTGCGCGGACGAACGGGGATGCGGCTGGGGTCGATCCGGCGGGTAATCGGCCGCCGGATCGACCCGTGTATTCCCAGCATAAGTTGATGAGTGTGTTCAAATATTTCTGTAATGCATTTTTTCTCATGCAGGAAAAAAACTACAGCATAATTTTACACACCATGTGCTTTTTTGTCATCATTAATCATTAGCCTCTCTATCTATGGAATCCATGCGCATTTGAAAGGAGGCAAAAATGTATAGTGCCTGAAATTTAATGTGTGAAAAAAACATGCACATTTTACCGCACAGACAAGCATAGTATAGTATACCCGCCTAAACGATTTCTTTTATTTTACAATTTAAAAAGTTGCAATAGCGAAGATCATAGTAAAGTACATGGATAACTTGTAAAATATTTTGTTTCCTCGCACACCATAGTTTTCCATAGGATTTGTGTGACATATGGGTTGGTAGAACTTGGCTGGTTGGACTTCTGAAGAGCTGCAATTTTAATTGGCCTCCCACCTCCCTCCTCCCTCCTCCCCTTCTACCCTTCTACCTATTCCCTCCTCCCTCTTACCGGAGGGAGGAGGGTCTCTTCTGCCAGGGAATTATACTATTTTAAAAACCAGTATACATCATACCATAGCCGGGAATCGAACCCAGATCTCACTGTGTGGTGGGCACGTCACCCTAAGCACTGTACCACTACAGTAGTAAGTGAAGCTTGCCTAAAATTTAACATTTATGCTCAACGCAATAGAACCATTAGGTTGCTTAAAGGAGAACTGTAGTGAGAGGTATATGGAGGCTGCCATATTGATTTCCTTTCAAGCTATACCAGTTGCCTGGCAGCCCTGCTGATCTATTTGGCTGCAGTAGTGTGAATCACACCAGAAACAAGCATGCAGCTAATCTTGTCAGATCTTACAAAAATGTCAAACACCAGATCTGCTGCATGCTTGTTCAGGGTCTAGGGCTAAAAGTATTGGAGGCAGAGGATCTGCAGGATAGCCAGGTAACTGGTATTGCTTAACCACTTGCCGACCGCACGCTTATACCGTGCGTCGGCAAAGTGGCAGCTGCAGGACCAGCGACGCAGTATTGCGTCGCCAGCTGCAGGCTGATTAATCAGGAAGCAGCTGCTCGTGCGAGCGGCTGCTTCCTGTCAATTCACGGCGGGGGGCTCCAGGAATAGCCTGCGGGCCGCCGATGGCGGCTCGCAGGCTAAATGTAAACACAAGCGGAAATAATCCACTTTGTTTACATTGTACGGCGCTGCTACGCAGCTGCGCCGTAAGGCAGATCGGTGATCCCCGGCCAATCAGCGGCCGGGGATCGCCGCCATGTGACAGGAGACAGCCTGTCACTGGCTGCACAGGACGGATAGCGTCCTGTGCAGCCCGGACCTCCAGGGGGGGCCAGGTAGGAGAGGAAGGGGGAGGATTTCGCCGCGGAGGGGGGCTTTGAGGTGCCCCCCCCCGCAACGTCCGGCAGGCAGGAGCGATCAGACCCCCCCAGCACATCATCCCCCTAGTGGGCTGCAGAGCCCACCCAGCACAGATCAGCTAAGACAGCGCTGGTCCTTAAGGGGGGGTAAAGGGTGGGTCCTCAAGTGGTTAAAAGGAAATCAATATGGTAGCCTCCATATACCTTTCACTACAGTTCTCCTTTAAGCAACCTAATGGTTCTATTGCATTGAGCATAAATGTTAAATTTTAGGCAAGCTTCACTTATTTCTGTAGTGGTACAGTGCTTAGGGTGACATGCCCACCACACAGTGAGATCTGGGTTCGATTCCCAGCTATGGTATGATCTGGTGTTTGACATTTTTGTAAGATCTGACAAGATTAGCTGCATGCTTGTTTCTGGTGTGATTCACACTACTGCAGCCAAATAGATCAGCAGGGCTGCCAGGCAACTGGTATAGCTTAAAAGGAAATCAATATGGCAGCCTCCATATACCTCTCACTACAGTTCTCCTTTAAGCAACCTAATGGTTCTATTGCATTGAGCATAAATGTTAAATTTTAGGCAAGCTTCACTTACTTCTGTAGTGGTACAGTGCTTAGGGTGACGTGCCCACCACACAGTGAGATCTGGGTTTGATTCCCAGCTATGGTATGATCTGGTGTTTGACATTTTTGTAAGATCTGACAAGATTAGCTGCATGCTTGTTTCTGGTGTGATTCACACTACTGCAGCCAAATATCGGAGGTTCGGCCCAACTCTAGTCCCTACCTTTCCCTCAATCTAGAGGGAAAGGTAGGGACACGAGAGATAGGGGATCAGATTGCGCGTGCGTGTGTGAGGCCAGAGTGAAAAGGTGAGCTTTGAGGGCCTTCTTGAAGGAGGGGGAAACCCTAGTGGAGGGAGGTAGGGAGTTCCATAGTGTTGGAGCAGCTCTTCAGAAGTCCAACCAGCCAAGTTGGAGCATCATAGCACAAGGCCTTGGGCAGAGTCCTCCTCCTTTTGTGTCCGACCTGATCACGCACCTCCATTACTGTACACCAGGCATGGGCAAACTCGGCCCTCCAGCTGTTACGGAACTACAAGTCCCACAATGCATTTGCCTTTATGAGTCATGACTTTGGCTGTCAGACACCTGCAATGCATTGTGGGACTTGCAGTTCCGTAACAGCTGGAGGGCCAAGCTTGCCCATGCCTGCTGTACACCCATCTTATGGATCTGCGGGAACTCAACTTGCCTAATCTCCATGCTCCCATCCAGTGACTGACTAAGCATTACCTTGTACTCATACTGTGCTGCCTGCGTGATCTGGTCTGCATGTATTCTTGTATTGTTTTATTGCTGTATGTCACCCCTAAATATTGTCTGTATGTCCAGTGCTGCATAATATGTTGTCGCTTTATAAATACAATACATAAATAAACAAATAAATAGAAGAACTTTGGGTGGAATTTATCTACAACTCAAAGCTGAGTCTCGCTTGGGATATTGGTTCTGCTCCTCCAGTATACAGCTGGGCAGCAGGGGGCGATAGCACAGGTAGTTTATTTACAAGTCGTTTTCAGCCTCTGAGATACAGTTTATGAAACTCCAACTCCCAGGATGCCGTGCGGCCCCGCCTCCTGTACTGCTCTCATCATTTGGTGGGGAATTCAGAAGCGCTGAGATGAGTGCGGGAAGGAGGTGAGAGCTGGCATGGCATGTACTGACTGTCACATTATATGGCATGTACTGTCACATTGTTTGCCATGATGTCACACACAGCTTTCCTAATATATGCCTCATCGTTTGTAGAGGAGCTTGTAGTATGCAGCGCTGTCTGTGCCTGGCTGCTTGTAGTATGCAGCGCTGTCTGTGCCTGGCTGCTTGTAGTATGCAGCGCTGTCTGTGCCTGGCTGCTTGTAGCAGAGCAGTCATACTAATCATAGTATAGTGCTGAATGTACAGATCTGCTGAGCTCACTCTTCACAATATTCTGGATATATCAATAGCTGGATGGCTCATAATACGCTTGTTTATTTCATCTTCTGATATGTAACACTAGTGACCTCTGTTCCATCTAGCACTATTGTCCTACATATCTAGATGGTCTCTGATCTGCACATTTGATCCTCCCTGTCTGTAATTACATTTTTAGCATATTATCTTGGGGGTCAGAGGACAACTGAAGTGTCAGAATCCTCTCATCTGCATATGCTTGTTCAGGGTCTATGCCTAAAAGTATTAGAGAGAATCAGCAGGGGTGCCAGGAAACTGGTATTGCTTAAAAGGAAGTAAATCTGGCAGCCTAGGGGAGTTCCTTTTTAGATTAGATGAGTATGTTGTGAATTCTATGACTGTGTAGGTTTATATGAATATTAATAATAAAGTTGAAATGTTTCTGCCTTTTGTGATGTATGAATGTAGTTTGAAATCATTGGGTTCTTTGTATGTAATACACAGGGGCGTTGCTAGCCCCAAAGATCAGTGGCACGTGCCCCGGTGTTCCAACTAACTAGCATACATTGACAGAATAGCATACATTTAAAGTGATATACCCCTTGTTAGTGGAATCAGTGTCCCCTTGCCCGCTCGCTTCGCTCGCTGGGCTGCGGGCTCGGTCCTCGCTTCGCTCGGACAACTTTTTATTCTAACTCTATGTCCACTTGGATAGTGGAGATTGCACATCAGCACACAGGCAGCTAACTGGGGTTGAAAAGGTTAATGCTGCTGATGGGTATTATGGGGTTAATGTATGCCCTGCATGACTTTGCACATGCTCAGTAGCATATGTATGCTATACTGTCGGGTATGCAAAAATGTTGGAACACCGGATCTATTCTGGGGGGCCCCGAATGTCCCCCAGGCAGAGTCAGCACTGTGGAGCATCTATGGGGCATGCTGGGAGCTGTGGTGCTTCAATGGCATGTATGCTGAGACCTGTGATACATCAATGGGAGGTATTCTGGGTGCTGTGGTGCCTTTATGGGGGCTGAGGCCATTCTATGGGGGCATGCTGGGAGTTGTGATCCATTAGGTCAGGGAGCAAGCTAGACCACACAGTAAAAAGCCACAGAAGCCAGGTAACTCTGCCTAGCTATGTTAAGGGGCACTGCCTATTTATGCGAAACATTGCATTTATTTATTGTACTAATGGAGGGGGGGTCTTCATGCAACATTTAGTTTGGCAGGCCTACTTAGACTGCTGTTAAAGTGGATCCGAAATAAACTTTTACTCATTGCGTAATTGTGTTCCTTTCCTATTGTTTATAGGGCATTCCTCAAGCCAAATACTGTTTTGTTTTTGTTTTAATACTCTAATTCCCTATAAACTAAACAAGCCTCGCCCCCAACTTTCCAGTGCCTTGGCACTCTCCGATCCATGTAGCAAGGGCTAATGGGAGCTCAGTCTGGGCAAGAGGAGGAGGAGGTTACTAGCCATAGATTTCAGAGGCAGAGGGGAGAAGGGAGGAGGATGCTGAGGGCTGGAGCTGCAGAGCAGCTTGTTTGTGTAATGTGACAAATAGAACATGGCTGCCCTCATTGTATCACATGAATAAATCATCTTAAACTATTGAAGCTGTTTGCAGCTAGATTTGCTGTGTAAACTATCTAAACTTGAGATAAGATACATAGACAAGTTACTTGTTATAGTTAGTTTCTCATCTCGGATCCGCTTTAAGTTCATATAAATGTGACTCCACCCTTGACCACACCCACATTATTGTGCGTGGTCCCACCTATTTTACAGCTGGAGTGCCCAAAAGTGCCCCGCATCTCTTAGTATCCTAGCAACGCCCCTGGTAATACATAAGACAATACAGAGTTTCAGCAGTTTGCAGGACAACTTGTACACCAGTGGTAATTTGGTATATATGGCTTCTTGATCTGATAGGAGGGGTAGTATTGGAATTCAGCCCTTTGGCAATGTTTTGTGGTTCAGGATTAGTCTGAATAAGGCCTCTTCTCCACAGCAGAAAGGCGCTTGTGACCAGCAGCTGAATAGGAGTATTTGTAACACCGCGTGTCATCGTTTGACATACAGCGATGCCCGGCAGCAAACAAAAAGTCTTGTACTCAGGTGTAACTAACGCCACTGGGGGAAGGCCGCCTGTCCACCGTCAGTGCCAAGCGCTAGTAAGTGCCCGGAAGCAAGTGACAGATGTTGAATTCACCGCCTTTAGCCAACTGTAGAAAATAGGATATATAAGGAAAAATAATGTGACTAGAAGTCCACTTAAATTGATGTGTTTAACCACTTGAGGACCCACCCTTTACCCCCCCTTAAGGACCAGCGTTGAATTCTGTGATCTGTGCTGGGTGGGCTCTACAGCCCCCAGCACAAATCAATTAAATAAATCAAAAAGACCGCACTCACGTCAGTGGGTACGCTGGTGCCGGGCTCCCAGGCCATCACATCCAATCATCATGAAGGAGTCCGCACACAGACTAATCGGAGCAATCACCGTAAATTTATTGTCCCATCACATGTATAGATACAAGAGTCTGACCTGCATAGGCCGACGATCGTTTCGGGGCCACTCAGGGTCCCCTTTATCAAGGCGGGTAGCAGAAAAGACATATACTGTATATATTGTATCTATACATGTGATGGGACAATAAATTTACGGTGACTCTTCCCAGCACAAATCAGACACCAGGCAGAGAGATCGGATCACCCCCCTTTTTTTCCCCACTAGGGGGATGATGTGCTGGGGGGGTCCGATCTCTCCTGCCTGTGTGTGGCTGGCGGAGGGGGCACCTCAAAGCCCCCCTCCGTGGCGAAACTCCGCTTCCCCCTCTCCTACCTGGCCCCCTGGTAATCGGGGCTGCACAGGACGCTATCCGTCCTGTGCAGCCTGTGACAGGACGTCCCCTGTCACATGGCGGCGATCCCCGGCCGCTGATTGGCCGGGGATCGCCGATCTGCCTTACGGCGCTGCTGCGCAGCAGCGCCGTACAATGTAAACAAAGCGGATTATTTCCGCTTGTGTTTACATTTAGCCTGCGAGCCGCGATCGGCGGCCCGCAGGCTATTCACGGAGCCCCCCGCCGTGAATTGACAGGAAGCAGCCGCCCGCGCGAGTGGCTGCTTCCTGATTAATTAGCCTGCAGCCGGCGATGCAGAACTGCGTCGCTGGTCCTGCAGCTGCCACTTTGCCGACGCGCGGTATGAGTGCGCGGTCGGCAAGTGGTTAATGACTGGGCAGTAAAGTTGGTGATATGTCCTGTTCCTGTTCACTTCCTGAGCTTGTTATCTGGCATTTGGCCTCATGCTAGACAGAGATAAAGTTATCTATCATGGTTTCATTTCAAGAACAAAATAAAATTCTGGAACCTAATGAAATTCTTTTGAGCCTGTGTGACAATCCAGAAGTGAAATAAGAGGAACTGCTGGTGCACCGCTACAAGAGCTTTTTAAATGCTAGAGATTTAAAGAGAGTCTGAAGCGAGAATAGATCTCGCTTCAGACCTCATAGCTAGCAGGGGCATGCGTGCCCCTGCTAAAACGCCGCTATAGCGCGGCTTAACGGGGGTCCCTGTCCCCCCAAACCCCCTCCGTGCAGCGGGGGAGCGCTTCCTGGTTGGGGCAGGGCTAACCGCCGCAGCCCTGCCCCATGCGCGTCTGTCAGACGCGTATCTCCGCCTCTCCCCCGACCCTCTCAGTCTTCCTTCACTGAGAGGGGCGGGGGAGAGGCGGCGATGCGCGTCTGATAGACGCGCTGGGAGGCAGGGCTGCAGCCGTTAGCCCTGCCTCCAGGAAGGATATCTCCAGCGACCATTTTCCGACCAACATTTGCGGGGGGTGGGTTGGGGGTGAAGGGACCCCCGTTAAGCCGCGGGATAGCGGCGTTTTAGCAGGGGCACACGTGCCCCTGCTATATATAAGACCTGAAGCGAGATTTAGTCTCGCTTCAGTGTCTCTTTAAAAAGCTCTTGTTAATGCAATGCTACGTTTTTTTTTTGTTTGTTTGTTTGTTTTTATAAAATCACATTGCTCCAGTGTGAACACACACATAGGATAACATTAGCAAGAGCTTTTAAAATCACAAAGCGCTCAGAAAAGCTCTTCTGGTTTGCACCAGCCAAACTGAGATATTCACGGATCATAACTTCAAATCCATAGTCCTTATAGGCGACCTGTGTACTCTGAATTGTGGTCACTTGCTTGACAATTATACATCCGTTTTGGATATGCTTTACATTAAAAACTCTGTCCTCAATATGTTTTAGAAAATC
The DNA here is from genome assembly GCF_040937935.1 of Hyperolius riggenbachi. Taxonomy (NCBI): domain Eukaryota; kingdom Metazoa; phylum Chordata; class Amphibia; order Anura; family Hyperoliidae; genus Hyperolius; species Hyperolius riggenbachi. Next base: position 98,125,581 of record NC_090647.1, read on the forward strand.
GGGTTTGCCAAAAACTCCAGCAAAAAGTTCAGCCCCGACAGAGATGTCAGGAGAATGCTTACAACTGCAGGTAACTACTCTGACCATGCCATGTGCAGTATGTATTGATTATCTGTGTGTTTACTACCTACAATTCACATGAACACTTCTACCAATACCTAACATTATTCCTCCTATTTATGCGTAATACTGACTATATATAACCTCCATCCTACTCCTAACCTATTTCCCCACACTAACCTTCCGACCTCTACTCAAAGGTGCTGATATACGACCATTGGGCCCATTAATTGCTACCTCTTGCCAATATCTGGAACTCGGCTTGTGAAAGTCGAGCCCCAGCGCATTATCTGATCACTTCCCGGCGCTCAACTCAAACACCCTGCGCCATAGCCATTATGGTCTGTGGCAGCACCTGGGGAAACTGAATTGACCGATTTGGCGCCCCATAGCAGCTAATTAACATACCAGTCTATGGCCCAGTGCACACCAAAAACCTCTAGCAGACCTGCAAACCGCTAGAGGTTTTTGAAGCAGATTTCAGAGCGATTCTAGGCATGTATAGAGAGGTTTTCTAAACATGCCTAGCGTTTTTTTTTGGAGCATTTTTGTGTAGCAGATTTCAAATATTGTTCTGTAACAAAAATGCCTGGAAAACCGCACTGATCTAGTGTTTTTCAGAGCGGTTTTCGTTTCCACTTTCCTATACTTTAACATTGAGGCCGAAACGCCTCAGAAATCTAGAATATGCTGCATCCCCCAAGTTTGCGTTTGTGGAAAAAATGAACCACTCTGGTGTGCACCATCCCATTCACTTTTCATTAGCCAAGCAATTTTCCCCCTGCAAGTGTTTCAAAAAACGCTCCAGAACCGCCCTGGTGTGCACCAGCCCTATGAGATGGATCAGCTAATTTCAGTGCAATGCTGCGGCAAACGTTTGGGCAGTGCCATAGGTGATAATGTGAATTATGGCTATATCGCCGCTCAGTAACTAATTTTGGGCACTGGCGATTGCCGGAGCTCAAATTATTATTTATTTTTTTCAAATTCTTTTTTTAAAGCCAACAGTTGTGTAAGAAGTAGATCAGTACATATTACAGATATGTAGCAAATAATCATAGTTATACATATTATGATCTATAGCTAATGATATAACAGTTAAAACAAGACAAAGGCACCAGTGGATGAAGTTCAGCACAGAGAACTTAGTGTACAGTCTACTAATCAGCGCCTTCTGTCATGTTTACGTCAAGGTGCCTTAAAGGGGCACTATGGCAAATTTTTTTAAAATTTTAAATATGTGCAAACATAGACAAATAAAAAGTACCGGTATATACATTACTTTTCTCTTATGTTGCTGTCACTTACAGTATGTAGTACAAATCTGACAGAAGTGACAAGTTTTGGACTAGTCCATCTCTTCATAGGGGATTCTCAGCAAGGCTTTTATTCTTTATAAAGATATTAGCTAAAAAGGATTTATACAATGATGCTGACCAGCCACCCTGCTCACTGCACACTATTTTGGCAGTTGGACAGAGCAACTGCCATTCACTAAGTGCCCTTGAAAATAAATAAATCCCTGGGAGATGGACTAGTCCAAAACCTGTCACTTCTGTCAGATTTCTACTACCTACTGTAAGTGACATCAACATAGGAGAAAGGTAGTTTATGGCTCATTTTACTCTGGGAAAAAACGTACTTCTTATTTGTTTATGTTTGCATATATTTTACACATTTTACAGTTTTTTTTGCCATAGTGCCCCTTTAAGAACACAGCATTCACCTAATTGACTATTATAAGAAAATAAGTACCGTATTTTTCGGTAAATTACACTAAACCTGGTGCGTCCATGGTGCAGGGGCATCTTGTAGAATTTCTCTACCCAAACTGTCTGTTATCCCCCAATACAGTAATACTTCCCATACAGTAATCCAATGTCCCCACCCCAATTGCAGTAATACACCACCAGTAAAAGTAATACACTGCTAGTTAAAGTAATTCTATTCTTTCCAGCCCAGTTACAATAATTGCCCTCAGATGCAGTAATACGCCCCCCCCCCCCCCCCCCCCCCCCGTGACAGTAATCTCCCCCTGTTACAATAATACCCCCCTCATTACCAGTAATACTCCCCCCAGTTAAAGTAATCCCCTGACCCCCAACCCAGTTACAGAAATACGCCCACTTATAGTAAACCCCTGTCACCCACCCCAGTTACAGCAATTACATGGCGGCTTGGAAGGGAAATAGTAACTAACGCCGCCGGGACTTTTGCAGCTTCACCCTGCTCCCAAAATTCCCGGCGACGGTTTTTGCATGTATGCGCTGACGTAAGCTGTCTCTCCCTCCCCTCACTTATGCTCTTATAGGGATGGTTGTTAGTGTGCCATAGATGGCATCTTTCACAGCCCTTGCAAACCCGTTTTTTTTAACCTCTGTGCAAAATTTGAAGCTACCTAAGCCAAGCACAGAGGTATGTTCATTCTGGGTCCACATAAGTGAGTGTAGATGAATTAGATCTCACCACTCTTGATCCATGAGCAGGCAACAAAGTTATCTTCAAGGGAGCCGCTCGATCTTACCCGCCCCGGCCGGCGGCGAGGTAAGAGAGACTAGACGGCTTGGCTGCGTCAGGCTGGTTAGCCCGGCTCCCCTAGAGGGCGGAGGTGATGCTGAATGATGCAGTCCAATGGTAAACAGTTCCGTCTTTCCGTGCGGCATGAACAGCCGCGAGACACCGATGTAACTCCTTCCCCTCTGTTTGTGTGATGTCACAGAAGCAGCCACTGCTGACGTTTCGGGAGGAACGCCTCCCTTTCTCAAAGCTAGGCTCCCTTAAAGATAACTTTGTTGCCTGCTCATGGATCAAGAGTGGTGAGATCTAATTCATCTACATTGCTACAATATAATTGTTGGATACAATATTGATATAACAACGAACAGGGCACAACATCCCATTAGACTTTAACAACACCAGAGACTTTTCAATAACAGTCCAGGCAGCCATATTGCCTTACGGACACTGTTCCTTGGACTTTCACTCACAAGTCATCTTCTATAAGGAAGTCACTTTGCATTTAATATATTGCCAAATCACTACCATCTTTGTGCAACACGTTCTTTGTGCAATATGCATTTGCAGCTCATGTGAAACTGACTTTTGGGCTATTACAGGGAAATATTATTCCCTCATCTACCTCAGGTTGATTTTATTATTTATTTTATCAATTTTATCTACTATTAAAGTATTTATGATTTCATATTAGCGCAGTCTGTTACATATTTCTTATATGTATGTGTTTACATGTATTTTAAAATTGTATTTAACTCTTCATGATAGTGGCGCGTTAAAAGAAAAAAACACTTTATTATGTGTTCTTGCTTATAGCAATGCTCATTACAAGTAGCTATCTCCTCGTAATCAAGGCCGAGGAGGGGTTAACTTAACCAGTTACCAATTCTCTTCAATCATGTTCCATGTCATTCCCATGCTTCGTTCTTCCAAGTTGAAGAATGAAGTGTGGGAGTGACATGGAAAGGGACGTGAATGGAGCGCATCGGCGCCTGGGTAAGTTAAGCCCCTCGGCCACGAGCAGCCCGAACTTATTGAAATTTTGCTTATGAGTAGCTATAAGGACATAGTGATGGAAATGTAACATTGATTCCTTTCGTTACAGCAGGAGCTGGACACACTGAGGCAAGTCCATGCATCCATCCATGCACTGAATGAAATGACAATCAACTTACATAAGGTAAATAACACAAATATCGCAGGAAGGGTACAAGGTAATATAGCATCATCAAGATGTAAATAATGCTGTTATGCATGTAAAATGCCACCTGATCTATCCATATAATAGTGATTAGAAGCTATATGAATACACAAGCAGAATAAAACAGGCCATATGCTGTGGGTCTTGCCGTCTTTCAGGCTGGTTTTACACATGGGGATTGATTCACTAAAACAGTGATAACTCAGATATCACACCTTATCAAAGATATCACACATTATCAAAGATATCACACATTATCAAAGATATCACACATTATCAAAGATATCACACCTTATCAAAGTTAACACGCCTTATCAGAATAGCATTCCAAGCGCTACAAGCTTATGTCTGCTAATTGTCAATGGCACTCGCCTTGCTCCGAGCCCCTGTGAGTTCATAGCGCTCGCTATGCTACTCTGATAAGGTGTGGTATCTTTCATAAGGTGCGATATTTGAGTTATCACGGTTTAGTGAATCAAGCCCATGGTGCGGAGCGATTGTTGTGCAGCATGGGAATACGCCGCAAGACAATCCCACCCCACCATTACGTGTTTAAATCACAGTGCGCCGACAGTGATTCGCGTAGCTCTACCTCCCATTCAGTGACATGCTCCTTGCTGAACAGGAAGTAGCAGTACGTCATTGAATTTTGACTAATCGGCGCATGCACGCTGCACCGCCTCTAAATAGATTGTTTTGATGCCACTAACGCCAGTGTGATTGTGTGTCGAGGGGTACCGCAAGGCAACGCACTGCAGAGTTTGCGTCGTCGACGGAAGCACTTCCATTGCATCGCACCTCGGCTAGTGTGGCCAGTCTCATAGACTAATGGCCACTGCGGCCGTGGAGCATACTGCTAAGCAACGCAACGTGTGAAAGGGGCCTAAATTGTATCTACCTGACATAATGAGATAAACTTGGTTACATGCAGTACCAAGCCTGTTTAGAACTTGCCTGTGTTCGCTTATTATTTCATTACTATTATTATTATTTATTGTATTTATAACAACATATTACGCAGCGCTGCACAATAGATAAATGGGTTAACATACAGGTAGGACATACAGGAAACTCACAACAAAACAAGATCATGCAAATGATTTGATAACAATACAGTGTCATATTTCAAAATAGGGACTGTTCTAGTCCACAAGAGGGGTGATTGTCAGTAAGATTGCATAATCAAGCTGGAAACACAAGAGGGGAGGGCCCTGCCAGAGGCTTACAATCTAAAGGGTGGGGGTGGAGACAATGGGTGCATCTGTTGAGAGGGTGTCTAACAGAACGTATTGTGATGCTGGTGTAGGGGGGTATGCGAGCATGAAAAGGTGAGTCTTGAGAGCTTGTTTATACTAGAAGGCTCTTTGGCTATTTAAAGTTTTATTGGTAAACTAATGCACCCCTCTGACAATAACAAATTGTAACATAATCAAATTGCCAGGGAGGTTCAAACTTGTAATAATACCTTCTATTATTACAAGTTTGAACCTCCCTGGCAATTTGATTATGTTACAATTTGTTAATGTCAGAGGGGTGCATTAGTTTACCAATAAAACTTTAATAGCCAAAGAGCCTTCCAGTATAGGTAGCCAGAGAGCCCCTCAGTATAAGTAGCCAGAGAGTGCTCCCACATTATAGGAAGCCAGAGTTCCATTCCCCCCGTATTGGTATTCAAAGAGAGTCCACCCCCGCCTCATAATTATGTGTAGCCAGTATAGGGTATTTCATTACAAGGCAGTGTTCTCCCCAGAAATGTTTTCCAGCCGGGTGGCATGAAAAAGTAGCCGGGTGGGGCAGGGCCGGGGGAATGTAGGGCCGTTGCAACTCTGTTTACAGCATAGGAGGAGGATGAGGAGGTGAGCGGATGACAGCCGGGTGGTCACCAAAATTAGCTGGGTGGAGCACCCTGCTAAAAGAGCCTGGGGAGAACACTGCAAGGTTTAGCATCCCTGGCAATCTGATTATGGTAGAATTTGTTAATGTCAGTGGCAGATTAGTGTATGGATAAAGCTACAGAGCCCTCCCCCCAGTATAGGTAGCCAGGGAAGAATGTGTCTCTATTACCCCCTCCCCCCTACCCCACCCCCGATGTATAGATAACGAGCGGCAAAGAGGGCATCAGGGCATCCCCATGTAGAGTGTGCAGCCAAGGGATAAACAGTTTACCTCTCCAGCATCCTGCTGACACAATATGAATGTGCATGTCTTGTGGAAAAAAGCTTTAAAACATGAAAATTTCCAATTTCCGAGCCGCCCATTGACTTCAGTGGCAATTGTGTTGGTTCTCAAATTGATTTAGTCACGAGGACACATTGCACTTACCTGATAAAGAAAATCCCTTCAGAACGGTCAAACAACCCGAGTAAATTTCTCCTCATGTAGGGCAACTGGTCATCATAGATAGCCCTGAATGATATTCAGTCAGTTAATAAATTCCTACTTTGCTAACGCCCTGATGAATCCCTTGGACCTGGCTAAACTTTTCTTTTAAATATACAAAATGCAAAAATGAGCGCTATGCTTTCTTTACTTTTTATTGTGGATTTGTGTTATTCTCCTATGTTGTTTTGTCTTTTGGATGGCTGTTTTAGCTGTGAATGTCTTGTTGCTTGATGTTGATATTAAAGCAGTAGGATCAGTTATACTATTCCAGGGAAAAAAAAACACATATATAAGTAGATAAATACTTGATCTACTTGCATAACATGTATTATATTGTCCACGTTTTTGATTTCAGTACATTTTATATAGTAAATTACTAAAATTCTGTTCCTGGTGGGGGCCATGTCTTTTGCCCACAGTAAAGGCTAACTCGTGATGTCATTTCTGCCCTTTACTTTTTTTCTTGTCTCCTCCAATCGCTGAGTCACCTCAGCCTTGCTTGTAAACACAAGTGATTAGGGGATTAGGTTTCAGATAAGCAGCAGGCAGGGAAATAAAGGGAAGAGGAGGAATATATTATAGATAAAAAGAACCCCCAGCATGCAATTCTTTGGCACCGACTACTAAAGAGCCAGTGCTCCTAAGGTATATGATAACTCCAAATCATAACAGCAGAAAAAGTTTTGCAAGTTTTGAATGCAGGATTAGCATCTTTATCACTTAATACACTCAGACCAGTTGCTGTTGAAATTTGATTTTTATGGTGACGATACCGCTTTAACGAAATGTGTAACAAAGATTCAATAAAAATTGAAGTTAAAGTGTTACCTGGCTATGTTGGTTGTGCCTTTATGGCCGTCACATCTCTCTGGCCGGTCCTTTGCAGCTGCCCCGCCTCCTTAAATCAGCTGGGAAAACACGCTACAAAATTGTTAAAAATCTGAGCTACAGGAGGAGGCAGAGCTCTTCTATTTGTTCCTTCCCCTTACCACCCATTGTGTGACTCCATGCACAAGCGAGTCTGTACTGCACTTGCACAAGCGAGTCTGTACTGCACTTGCACAAGCGAGGCTGTACTGCACTTGCACAAGCGAGGCTGTACTGCACTTGCACAAGCGAGGCTGTACTGCACTAGCACAAGCGAGGCTGTACTGCACTAGCACAAGCGAGGCTGTACTGCACTAGCACAAGCGAGGCTGTACTGCACTAGCACAAGCGAGGCTGTACTGCACTAGCACAAGCGAGGCTGTACTGCACTAGCACAAGCGAGGCTGTACTGCACTAGCACAAGCGAGGCTGTACTGCACTAGCACAAGCGAGGCTGTACTGCACTAGCACAAGCGAGGCTGTACTGCACTAGCACAAGCGAGGCTGTACTGCACTAGCACAAGCGAGGCTGTACTGCACTAGCACAAGCGAGGCTGTACTGCACTAGCACAAGCGAGGCTGTACTGCACTAGCACAAGCGAGGCTGTACTGCACTAGCACAAGCGAGGCTGTACTGCACTAGCACAAGCGAGGCTGTACTGCACTAGCACAAGCGAGGCTGTACTGCACTAGCACAAGCGAGGCTGTACTGCACTAGCACAAGCGAGGCTGTACTGCACTAGCACAAGCGAGGCTGTACTGCACTAGCACAAGCGAGGCTGTACTGCACTAGCACAAGCGAGGCTGTACTGCACTAGCACAAGCGAGGCTGTACTGCACTAGCACAAGCGAGGCTGTACTGCACTAGCACAAGCGAGGCTGTACTGCACTAGCACAAGCGAGGCTGTACTGCACTAGCACAAGCGAGGCTGTACTGCACTAGCACAAGCGAGGCTGTACTGCACTAGCACAAGCGAGGCTGTACTGCACAAGCGAGGCTGTACTGCACTAGCACAAGCGAGGCTGTACTGCACTAGCACAAGCGAGGCTGTACTGCACTAGCACAAGCGAGGCTGTACTGCACTAGCACAAGCGAGGCTGTACTGCACTAGCACAAGCGAGGCTGTACTGCACTAGCACAAGCGAGGCTGTACTGCACTAGCACAAGCGAGGCTGTACTGCACTAGCACAAGCGAGGCTGTACTGCACTAGCACAAGCGAGGCTGTACTGCACTAGCACAAGCGAGGCTGTACTGCACTAGCACAAGCGAGGCTGTACTGCACTAGCACAAGCGAGGCTGTACTGCACTAGCACAAGCGAGGCTGTACTGCACTAGCACAAGCGAGGCTGTACTGCACTAGCACAAGCGAGGCTGTACTGCACTAGCACAAGCGAGGCTGTACTGCACTAGCACAAGCGAGGCTGTACTGCACTAGCACAAGCGAGGCTGTACTGCACTAGCACAAGCGAGGCTGTACTGCACTAGCACAAGCGAGGCTGTACTGCACTAGCACAAGCGAGGCTGTACTGCACTAGCACAAGCGAGGCTGTACTGCACTTGCACAAGCGAGGCTGTACTGCACTTGCACAAGCGAGGCTGTACTGCACTTGCACAAGCGAGGCTGTACTGCACTTGCACAAGCGAGGCTGTACTGCACTTGCACAAGCGAGGCTGTACTGCACTTGCACAAGCGAGGCTGTACTGCACTAGCACAAGCGAGGCTGTACTGCACTAGCACAAGCGAGGCTGTACTGCACTAGCACAAGCGAGGCTGTACTGCACATGCACTCGCTACTACCGTGCATACTTGATTGTAAACAGAGCATTCAAAAGCACTAATTTGCAGTTCATCTTGCAGCAACCTGGAAACTGTTCTAAGGTCGGCACCACTTTAAAAATGGAGAAAATAGGATTCCAGAGCGTCTTTGCTTTAATATCATTAAAGTTGTGGGGTTGTGTTTTTTTTTTTTTTTCGTTTTTTTTTATACAGCACATACTCAGACATTTTGTTTCTGTTCTGGCTTTGTTTAATAGCCTATAGTCCTAATGAGCATTTTGATACCTGGCGTGTGATCATTATGGCTAATGATCTAGACCAGTGATTCCCAACCTTTTCCGGCCCGGGGAACACTTTCTGACCATATTTTTCTCCGGGGAACGGCGGGGGGCGCGCGGGTGTTTGCGCGACCTAGTGGACAGTGCCGTGTGTAGCAGGCTATGGGGGGGGGGGGGGGCTGGGGTGCGGCTGCATAGCTAGCATAGTTGCCCCAGTATAGGGAGTTTAGTTGCCCCAGTATGGTTAGTATAGTTACCCCAGTATAGTGCCCCAGTATAGCTAGTATAGTGCCCCAGTATAGCTAGTATAGTCCCAGTATGGATAGGTAGTGCCCCAGTATAGGTAGGTAGTGCCCCAGTATAGCCAGTAAAGTGCCCAGTATAGCTAGTATAGTGCCCAGATAGCTAGTATGGTACCCAGTATAGCTAGTATAGTGCCCAGCATACCTAGCATAGTGCCCAGCATAGCTAGCATAGTAGGTAGTGCCCAGTATAGCTAGTATAGTTGCCCCCAGTGTAGCTAGTATAGTTGCCCCCAGTGTAGCTAGTTTAGTTGCCCCCAGTAAAGCTAGTTTAGTTGCCCCCAGTAAAGCTAGTTTAGTTGCCCCCAGTAAAGCTAGTTTAGTTGCCCCCAGTAAAGCTAGTTTAGTTGCCCCCAGTAAAGCTAGTTTAGTTGCCCCCAGTAAAGCTAGTTTAGTTGCCCCCAGTAAAGCTAGTTTAGTTGCCCCCAGTAAAGCTAGTTTAGTTGCCCCCAGTAAAGCTAGTTTAGTTGCCCCCAGTAAAGCTAGTTTAGTTGCCCCCAGTAAAGCTAGTTTAGTTGCCCCCAGTATAGCTAGTACAGTTCCCCCCAGTATAGATGCCCAGGAGGGGGGGAAGCAGCGCTAGAAGGAGGGGCAGTGGAGGCAGCGGTGGGGAGGGGGGAAATATCCCCCCCTCACCTGGGACCCCTCCTTCTGCCTCTCTCCCCCTCCATTTAGCGGTGGCAAGTGCAGGGCGGCTCGGCGGCGGGGAGACATGCGCAGACTTACCACTTCTGCGTTCCAAGCGCCGACAGCGTCATGTCGTCAGATCTCCGCCTTCAATGCCGCCCACTGCTCTTCCGCTAATCAGGAAGCACAGTGGGCGGCATTGAAGGCGGAGATCTGACGACATGACGCTGCCGGCGCTTGGAACGCAGAAGTGGTAAGTCTGCGCATGTCTCCCCGCCGCCGAGCCGCCCTGCACTTGCCACCGCTAAATGGAGGGGGAGAGAGGCAGAAGGAGGGGTCCCAGGTGAGGGAGGGGGGGATATTTCCCCCCTCCCCACCGCTGCCTCCACTGCCCCTCCTTCTAGCGCTGCTTCCCCCCTCCAGCGTACTGGACGGCACACCTGGCACCATGCCGCGGCACACTAGTGTGCTGCGGCACAGCGGTTGGGAATCACTGATCTAGACTACAGCACTGTATGGAAGGCAGAAAGAAAAGGGTATTATTCAAACACACTCTTAATTATTGAACCCTGAGCTTCTCGGTATAACAGAGAAGTGGAGAGAGATGAATATTACTCTCTCTACAAATGCAAGTGTCTGAGTGCGGAGGGCAAACAATGAAACTAACTGCATCCACTTCCTATCTGGCAGGACACCGCAAGTATGTCTGGGCTCACACTACTCTAATCCAGTGCCGCTTGCCTACGGAGTTCCTCAGGGTTCTGTGCTATCTCCATTACTGTTTGTAGTCTACATGCTCCCAGTGGGCAAAATAGTTTAGAACTTTGGCCTAGGATACCATTGTTATTCCAGACAACACACAACTGTATCTGTCCTTCAAGCCCAGCACTCAAGACCCATCAGTATATATATCAATGCCTGTCTAGTGGAATTACAAAATTGGATGAACACCAGCTGGTTGAGGCTGAACTTTGACAAAACAGAGGTGTTGGTGGTAGGTGGTCCACACATGATGGATAAAGTTCAAAACTCTCACCTCCTCAAACTAGCAATTGGAGGAGATACCGTACAGTATAAAGACTCTGCGAAACCTTGGGGTGATCCTGGATGGAAAGCTAGCACTCAGACAGCAGGTATCAGCTGTCGTCAAGTCTTCCTTCATCCATCTGAGAAATATAGCGAGAATCAAACACCTTATCCCAGCTGAATACCTACCTACCCTGGTTCATGCATTTGTATCCTCCCGCCTAGACTACTGCAATGCCCTGTTTATCGGATCCCCAGATAAGGTTCTGCGCCCCTTACAGCTAGTACAGAATGCTGCAGCCAGACTCCTAGCCAAAGCCCCCCGCAGCTCACACATCACCCCAGTACTGCAATCTCTTCACTGGTTGCCAGTAAAATGGAGAATCAATTTTAAGATCTGCCTGCTGACATTCAAGGCTCTACACCACATGGGACCCAAATACATAGCGGATCTATTGGAACTTTATGCCCCTCCAAGCACCCTCCGCTCTGCCAACAAGATGAAGCTGGTTATTCCCAGGATACACTTAACATTTGGTGCTCGGGCCTTTTCCTATGCATCCCCTACTCTATGGAACTCACTTCCACAATCAGTACGAGAGGCTCCTCTCTGGACAGGCTAAAAACCCACCTCTTTTCCTGAGCCTTTGAGACTGTATAACGCAGGTCACAGCGCTTTGAGCCCCCAGGGAGAAAAGCGCTATAAAAATATTGTTATCCACTGCAAGCAGACTAACCCCTTCACCTCCAAGACTTCGCCATAAACTGTTAATGAAAGTCAGGGTTAAAAAGTCTTTCTTATTTCTTATGGGCCTTGTGTCAAAGTTTAGGGATGTTTATTGGTGGTTGCGATAATTTTTTTGTGTATGATAAGGAGTGTTGTGTTTCCAAAGCATAGCTTCAAATATATTTTATGTCATTGTTTCCCATTCTCAACATTATTACAGCGTGTAACTCCTTATAAATGACTGTGTTGGCCAAGTAACTGCTGTTGTAGGCTACATCACCTCAAGTTCACCTTGACACTCATTTGTTAGGAATACGCCATATATGATTTTCAAACATTGCTTAATGATTTTTATTTTTTATATTTCTTTCTTTTTTTTTTTTTTAATCCCTAAAATCACTATGATGGCTTGGCTATGGGCTAGTGCACACCAAAAATCGCTAGCATAATCACAAACGCTAAGTGTTTTTTGAAGCAGTTTTATTTCAGAGTAATTTCAGGCATGTGCCTAGCAATTTTCTAGGTATGCCTAGCAATTTTTGGTGAATTTTGGTGTAGCAATTTTTTTTTCTTTCCAGTTTGAGTTGGAATTTTTTTTTAAATGCTTGGAAAATCACTCTGTTCTAGCAGTTTTTAGAGCGATTTTCCACTTTTCCTATGCCTAATATCGAGGCTAATTCGCCTCCAAAATGCTGCAGGACCCGTGTTTGCGCTTGGGAAAAAAAAAATCACATCCCTCTGGTGTGATCCATCCCATACAAAGACATTTTGGCAGCGGTAGCGTTTTAAAAAGCGCTCAGAAGCGCTGTTAGTGTGCACCAACCCTCAGACTAGTTCAGTTAAAGCTACTTTCACACTGAGAAGTTGCGTTGCAATAGACACTGTTGTGTGCACTGTAAGGGCTCATTCACACCAATGCGCTTCTGTCCGCTCACCAATGCGCTTCTGTGCGCTTTTTTTCAGCAACATGTATTTGTTAACATTATGTGCTGAAAAAAAGCGGACAGAAACGCACGAAGTGTGAATGAGGCCGTTTCACACTGCACTAATGAAAAACTTTAAAAGGTATCCTTTTTTCACCCATGTTCCATTTGCCCACAGTCAATGTGTCTGTCAAACCGAAAAAATCGCTCCCGCCCCAGACTTGGGGTCCGTTTGGAGGAACAGGCCAAACAGATCATTGTAACGGAGCAAGGTGTACGGATATTGATTAACACAGGATCCATTGACATCCATTAGTATCAGTTCCATTTAGTTCTGCTAAACGGACCGTTTCTAGTGCCAGTGTGAACCGGGACTAACGCGGTGCAATTCAAAATCTATGCGCAGTTCACATTGCATCGTTTGCATTACAGCGCAGCTGATTCCATTGTTACAACTCAGAACATACAGTGCGCTGCTAGAATCGCACATATTGACATGAACAGCGCAAGCTTATGGCAAACACGATACATGTTTTTTATGGTATTTTAAAGAAATGTTGGTGTTGCAGAAAACATGTGTACCCCAGACTGGACGTTGAAAAATCAGTATTATCTTTTCACATGAAAGGTCCTCCTGCTTTTTACATTTTATTCATGTATCAAAAGACAGCAATCCTCAGCAATTAAAGGGTTAAAAAAATGAAATATAATTTTCTCATGGCACCTCCCAATATCTCTGTTCTTATAGCCTCCGTTTAGGCGGGCAATCCATTTATGTTCCTGTCTGTAGTCACTTTAGTTACCGTCGCCTAGCCACAAGAGGGAGCTGGCTCCCTATCTTCTCCTGCTTTAGTTTCCTTCTAAAAGTTCTAATTATTGTTGCACAAAGCTAAAATGCTCCACGGTTTCTGTCTTTTTTTTTGTTGTGGTTTTTTTTTTTTTGTTTTTTTTTTTGTTTTAGTACAAATGAAATACATGGGTACGGGTTTTTTGTTCTTTTTTTGCATACTCCTTTTGTACAAATACAGTGTCAGGCTGTAGACAAAGCAAAAGTAATAACTGCATTTTTTATTCCTTTTGTTAGTCCTTTAATCTTTTGTAACTCCTGAATATAATGCGCCAGAAAACATTACGAATGTATTGACAGCATAATAATGGATGGAATGAAGGCAGCAGTAATAATCAGCAAGAGAACATTAGTAACAGACGTTTATTATTATTATTATTACACAATTGGGTTCTGCATTAATCTGTCTTACACTTTCCAGCTGTTAATTCCAGTCTGGTTTGTAAGAAGTCTGATTGGAGTAATTAAGATACCTGTCCAAGGTAATTGATTGGGGGGGGGGGGGGAACGGATAATACACAGTGATATGTGGATCCAGCATATGTATTCCAATGAGTCAGCACCGTCTTCAGTAAAAGCTCTTTATTCAAAATTCAATAAAATTCCATGGCATGCAAGCAGTCAGCGACAGCTCCGCTGTTTCGGGCTATCTGCCCTTTCTAAAGCTGTATAGCCAGTCATCCATACTAAGATACAATAAAATCACTCCTTATATACTTTGCAAAGAGACCAGGTGACCAAGGCGCAGCCAATCAGATGTATGGAGCCGTCGGCGGACCTGATGGAAAACCGCAGGTATAACATGCAAATTACGTCCTATCTACACCCCCTAACTCAAACACCTCCCTCTTTCATACTCACTACGTATAGGTACCTATTATCGCCGTCTGCCCTGCCCTCCATCACCCTCCTTTCTTCCGCATACGTCACATAATGTATTACGCGTGTGGATCCAGCATAAACATACTTCTGTGCTTATAACCCCAAAAATCCTAATATTCGTATAGCGCTTTTCTCCTGTTGAACTCAAAGCGTTCCAGAGCTGCAGCCTTTAAAAGACTCAGATGACAGACAGCCCAGCTCTGATACTTACCCGGCCCTTCCTCCCACCCCATAAACACGTCTAAGTCCCACGCCGTCCTCCTGCAGTCTGCCGTTCAGCCACGGTGAACTCTGTTACCGGGCTCAGTCAATGCCAGTCAGAGTCTACTGCACATGCGCAAACCTCCCGCGCATGTGCAGTAGACCCGGATGACGTCACTGAGCCTGGTAACGGAGCTCACCACCGCTAAACGACAGACTGCAGGAGGATGGCGCGAGACCCTTTTAAGTGGCCACCCTGCGCTGTCAATCACCGCCACGTGGGCCGGAGCGGACTGCACAGGCGCAGAACTACTACGCCTGCGCAGTCCGCTCCGGGCCAACGTGGCGGTGATTGACAGCGCCGCTCGCGCAGGTGCAGTACAGAGCGACCTGGAGGTCGCTCTGACGTCATCGCCGGGGACTGGGACGGAGCTCCGGCGAACGGCTGCACGCAGAGGTGCGGCGAGGGAGGTCCTGGGAGCTTGGGGCTGGAGGAAGACCCTGGTAAGTAGCATTTATTTTCTGTATTTAGCCCGGATAACTCCTTTAACCTCTCCTGAGCCCCAAGTGCAGCCATTAACTTTGCTGGGTAGACTTATACTTGAAATAAAAAATTACAACTTAAGAGGGTTGAATATTGGAGTCGACTTATACACAAGGTCGACTTGTATTTGAGTATATACGGTAGTATATAAAACAAACCTCTAGGGGAGGTCTGTAAATAGAGTAGGTCCTGTGCAGGGCCTGATTTATAATTGTGCCCCCAGGTCAAGTATGTTCCCTTTTCTTGTGTCGCTGCAGCGCCCATTCCATGTGCAGCCCTCTCTTCTATGTGTACTATCATCCCTGTACAGCAGCCCCTTTCTTTCCTGAACAGCACCCTTTAGTATCAGTTTCCTTTTTATGTGTGTTGCTCCCCATTTTCACACTACATTTTCATATGTAGCAACCCCTCTCTTATGTACCGGTACCCCTTGGCCTGCAGCCGCTCAAGGCCTGGGGCTCTGTGGCCTTTCCAGAAATCTGTGTGTGGGGAGGGGGGGGGGGGGGGGTTGGCAGGCATAGTAGTGGCCAGGGACGTGCAACACTGCATACATAAACACTGTCCGAAGCTTGCCTTCTTAAAACAGAAGGTATTTGCGATAATTCAGGTTGGAAAGAGCGTATGTCTCCCACAATGCATCACTGCTAAATATGCAAATTGTCCATTTGTTGTCCCTGTAAGATAGCCACACCTCCAGAACCGCTGGAATGTAATGACGTGTCAGCTTTTTAATTGTCCAATCTACTGTAGTCATGGATCCCTGTCATAGAGCAAGGCCAGTTTTGGGGAAATCTAGTTAAAGAGGAACTGTCGCGAAAATCTTAAAATTTAAAACACATACAAATAAGAAGTACATTTCTCCCAGAGTGTAATGAGCCATAAATTACTTTTCTCCTATGTTCCTGTCACTTACAATAAGAAGTAGAAATCTGTCATTGCCTACAGATTTTGGATTAGCCCATCTTCTCATAGGGGGGTTCTCAGGGTTTTCGTTATTTTTAAAAGCACTTAGTGAATTGCAGTTGCTCCATCCAACTGCCAAAATTGTGTACAGCGAACAGGGAGGCTGGCCAGCATCTTTGTTAAATCTTTTTCAGAGAATGTCTTTATAAAGAACTAGTGACCTAAACGGACTAGGTCTGTCTCCGCGCGGCTGCAGAGCGCATGCGCTCACCCGCCGTGCGTGCACTCGCATACACGGCCGCCCCTTTCTCCACACACACACACACACACACACACACACACACACACACACACACACACACACACACACACACACACACACACACACACACACACACACACACACACACACACACACACACACACACACACACACACACACACACACACACACACACACACACACACACACACACACACACACACACACGGAACGCAGAGCCCCTTTGGTTTTATTATAGAAGATAAAGGCCATGCTGAGAATCCCCTATGGAGAGATGGACTAGCCCAAAACCTGTCGGCAACGTCAAATTTCTACTACCTACTGTAAGTGACAGCAACATAGGCAATAAGTAATGTATGGCTCATTTTACTCTGGAAGAAATGTACTTCTTATTTATATGCGTTTTAAATTTTAAGATTTTCGTGACAGTTCCTCTTTAACGAATATGCATGTTTTTGGGATTGTTGGATGAAACCTACACTAACATGGACATAAGAAATTCCTGTAATGATCTTTCCTCCTAATAATGCCTCTGGCTGAAATCCCATAGGGGTCCTGTCTTTACTTGTGAATTACGTCTGGTATAAGTTTGTATAATGTATTTCTGTTTCAGACATTACGACTGGTGGTTAAAAACAGTCATGACCTTAAAGGTTAGTATTGCCTTTTCTGCGTTGTCTGTGTAATGTTTTAAAGCAAACCTGTCAGCAGAATTTACTGTGAGGAAAATGTGTTGACTGCTTTTGTTCTGAGGAGAGCGGTTCATCCTGCCCTCTGCTAGATACACCTGTATCAACTATATACACTGGTCAAGAAAAACTGCTCATGACATGACCTGCATTTAGAGGTAACAAAGTCTTTATTAAAGTTGACAGGTAAAAGCCATATGTAGGTGGTGTAGCAGCAGATGAGCAGGCATTGTAGGGATCTGCAGGGATGCTCACCTCATGCATTTACGAGTAATTACTCGTGATTCAAATGATGTTTAATTGGTGCAGGTGTATGGCAGGGATAAAAGGGGTTATTTACCCATAATTCCGCTGCCCGCACTGCATTACAAAATGCTTTCATGCGTCCTATTGATCGCGTTGCAAGCCTCACACCGGTGCATTTCCTCCTTCCGGCTTTAGTGGTCTGTCAATTCGGATCACTAAGTACTGGCCACCATTGTTAAAGGACACCTGAAGTGAGAGGAATATGGAGGCTGCCATATTTATTTACTAGTTTCCTGGCAATCCTGCTGATCTATTTGGCCACCGTAGTGTCTGAAATGCAGCTAATCTTGTCAGATCTGACAATAATGTCAAACACCTTTTCTGCTGCATGCTTGTTCAGGGTCCATGGCTAAAAGTATTAGAGACACAGGATCAGCTGGGCTGCCAGGCAACTGGTATTGCTTAAAAGGAGATAAATATGTCAGCCTCTACCTACCTCTTACTACAGTCATCAAGTTTTTGATGTCCACGTTGCAGGGCACCTGCTGTTTGTCCCACTATTCTCCATAGAACAAACTGTTCTGCCTATCCCATTATTATTATGGGAGATGCAGTTTGGCATTTGCCAGCGCTAGCAAGCCTAAGCAATGCTTGCCGTTAATCTGCAATGATTAGAGCTCAATGGCAGGGCTTTCTTATATAGAGATATAAATACTGGCATTGTATCCTGAGGTTTTCAGTGCTGGGTAAATGGTCACGCCCTGCACATTCACAGCATCTGGAAACTGCAGAAGTCAGACTGAAGAGTGAGATCAAAATAATAGACTGTGGAAAATATTAAACATTGCTTATTTACTTTAGGATATGGGATAATGATAAACTGTACAGACAGGTAAAACAGTTTGCTCACAGCAAATCTAATCAGTAAATGCACAATCCATTTCATTCATCTACTATCGGCTGTTCCGCCTGTCGCCTTCCAGCCATTGAGTAACTACAAGTTTCATTAATCCCTGATAAGAAGTAATGTTTAGTGGGCATTCTGATACTTGTACCTTGTTGTATAGGATTCTGTATATTCTATTTGAATAGAACCTTTCACTTCATATGCAGCAACAGGACTTGTTGGAATTACCACTAATATTTTCATTACAAAGTACCTGCTGTGCCATGGTTAACCCTTTCTGCCCCACCGTCTGATGGAGTCAGTAGTGGAGCATTCTCTCCAGCTCCTGATGTCAGACAGGGAGCGTTGGGTTGCTGCTGGCCGCATTGCTGTCAGATGTAGTCTGACACAGCATCAGGCCCTTCTGATCCTAGCGTTGGACTAATGCTGGGAATACACCATACATTTTTCTGTTAGGTTTTTCTGTTAGGTTTTTCTGTTAGGTTTTTCTGTTAGGTCTTTCTGTTAGGTCTTTCTGTTAGGTCTTTCTGTTAGGTCTTTCTGTTAGGTCTTTCTGTTAGGTCTTTCTGTTAGGTCTTTCTGTTAGGTCTTTCTGTTAGGTTTTTCTGTTAGAATGCATAATTAGATAATTTTCTGTAGAGAATGGTCATTATCTCTGGTGCATTGTCTTCTCCTGCGGACTAGAACAATGCCTAATTGCTCGGCAGATAGATAAAGTTCAAGATTTTGGAAATGTATCTATCTGGCAAGTAAATCTAACAGAAATTGTATGGAGTATTCCTAGCATAAAGGTCTGTACACACGCCGGACTGGAGGCAACGACGGGTCCGTCGTCCCCTCCCGCTGGGTGGGCATTCCAACGACAGTCCGGCGTGTGTAGTCTGTCCGCCCGGCGGATCGCTCTCAGAAACAGCTGTATCAGTCCGCCGACAGTGCGTACACACGCCGGACTGTCGTTGAAACGCCCACCCAGCGGGAGGTGACGACGGACCCGTCGTTGCCTCCAGTCCGGCGTGTGTACGGACCTTAAGTTTTACACGTCGATCCTCGCTGGCACCACGCTGTGCCACATAACTGTTTATGTCGGCACACATGCATTATGATCAGTCACAAGAGTGCATGCGTCGCCGGTCCTGTCCCCCTACTCACTTTTTATGAGGAGGGTAAGTGGATTGTGACCCCGCCGGCCCCCTTCCAATCAGATCACATAGATCATCCAAGTCCACAACCTCCCCCCAGTGTATCAAAAGATAATCTAGGGGAGACATGGATGATCTATAAATAAAAAAAGATTAGAAAGGGTTGAAAGATTGGCTCCCAGGTTTCCACGTTTGCCAGGGACAAAAAAGTTTTAGTTTTTATTCACAAGATTCAATAATGTTGTGTAGTTAGAAAAAGGTATAAGGGGCAGCAAGTAGGACAAGTAATTTTTGTAACAAAACCCTTTTACTTAGTTTACCAGTAATAAAATATTATAGGGTGAAGGTGAATGGGGAACTATGACTTGCACAATTTTTGCATATTTGATAAGGTTATTCCAGAGACACTCCCTTTTAGAAAAGTCAGTCACATGTTTAAAAAAATACAGTGCTAGCAGAAGAGTGGCCGTTTCTTTCTTTGCACAGAGCTATTATCTGACTCCACCGCCTTCTCCTGCTCCAACCTGTGGGGTGCAAGAAGCAGCTAGGCAGGGTCAGCTCTGTGTTTAGAGAGGCCCGACACAGTTTGGACTGAATCCGAAGGCAGATTGGACATCAGCAGCCCAAATGCGCCCAAGTAATATGTTTAAGATTTATGCAAAGATTTATACATACCTGGGGCTTTCTCCAGCCCCATCCACTCGGATCGCTCCCACACTGCCGTTCTCCGATGTCTGCAGCTCCGGTACCGGGTCCCGTCACTTCTGTCAGTCAGAGCCAGTCCGGTGTAAGTGAAGTTCGCCCTCTGCGTATCTCTCCAGCGCCTGCTGGAGAGATACACAAACAGCGCACATCTCCTGCGTGGAATGGAGCCGACTGACAGAAGTATGGGGACCCGGTACCGGAGCTGCAGACATTGGAGGACGGCAGTGTGGGAGCGATCTGAGCGGATGGGGCTGGAGAAAGCCCCAGGTATGTATAAATCTTTTTCTTGTCCTGAGCTCTGAGTCATGCAGAAAGATCACTCTCCGATCATTATCTGATCAGAGGGATCAATCTGCTTGATTCCCTCCACACAGTACACACAGATTTTCAATCCATTTCAGCATAAAATATTTGGAAATCTGTGTGCGCCTGCTGGCTGTGAACACTAGATGCCTCTAGTATTTGGCCTCTGCATTCCGTCACACAGGTGCTCAGAGGCACGGAAGTGAAGACTGGAAGAAGCAGACAGCTGGGAGAGAAGAGACCCGAACTGCGCTGTGGACCGGCGAGAGTAGCTTTGCCAGTCATTGAATCGAACGCCGCTAGTAATGCGCTCCTGATCCGCTGCCAATTTACCTGCATTTTCGTCCGGAAATCAGTCGATCAGGAAGCCTTTGCAGCCTCGATTTTTTAGTAGATTCGTCCAGATGATCAAATCCACCAGATAGCTAAGAAAAAAATCTTTAAGTGTATGGCCACCTTAGGTCCAAACTAATCTGGCGTCATCAGGAAAAGTGCAACTGCATGTGACAGTAACTTAGCTCTGACTTGGGCTAGATATGCTATGTGTTCTACATTACACACATATGTATAGACTGTCACATGCACACATGCACTTGCACTGTCCCTGACGAAGCTCCATAATTTTGGGGCAAAACATGTTGGTCTGAGGGATCATGTATTAGCCTCCAGACTTTCAGAACAAACAGGTAGCCATAGTGGAAGTGGTATTCTTCCAACAATAATTATCTCTATGGGGTGTTTTTTTCCTGTATACACAATCTGCTGGTTTCTGATCAGTTACTTATTAATTCATTATGTAATTCTTGACATAATAAAAGTTATGTTTTAGAGCCCGTAGGACCTTTTTTTTTTTAGCACAGGATCAGTCGTGTTTAGAGAAAAGAATTTCTGTGAGTACCTTCAGTGCTTACATGAACGTGTGATAATCTTTTCTTTGGAATAGTATCCCCTACATGTCTGAAAGTGGTTTAACAGCTCAGCTATGCAATAGATCTAGTTATGCAACCAGCAAATCTACTTGTGTAAGAAAAATCTATGCAGAAATAAGTTTTCTAAACTGTACTTCTTTTCTCTTTAGGTCTAAATGAAGGCTGGCAAATATTCTTTGGGCAAAAGTGAAGACGCCATGAAAACCAAAGCCTCCTTTTAATTATAAGAATCTGATCTTGGAAACCAACATAGGTGCCCAACATACCTGAATGTGTCATTATCTGTAAATTATTGTCCCTTATTCAATTCACTTTTTCTCCTAAGTTTTCACTTAGGGGATCATTTTTCATCTTCTGTTTAAAATAACTTTCCAGTACTCTGCAATTAATCAAGTAGTTGAAAAAGTACTATCAAAATTATTCTGAGTATTTTCTTGTTTGCTGGTGGCTTAAAAGGACTTTTATAAGATGTAAAAATATTACCTAGGAGAAAAAGTGAATTAGATCGGGACTATTGTCATTTTGTACCTGCAGTACAGTAATTGCAGCTATGCAACCAGTATGTCAGAAGTTATATATGGGATCTCACTTTTTTGAGACTTTTCTGTTTTCAGTAAAAGAGCATGTACTGTTCTTAAAGTCTGATGCATTTTTTTGTATTATTTCATATTGTAACCATTCCTGTATTCCTATTGCTAATGGCAATTGTTAACATTTTCCTATAAATAAAGAATAAACAGGAAATGCAGCTTGGGAAACCTAAGCTCTAAGAGCTGACTACTGATTTCCATATAAATGTGTCCACCATGGTTGGCCAGTATGGCCGATGAGAAAAAAATTCTCCTAATGAGCAATTCTCTGCTGACCCAGGGACAAAATTAAATATAGCCTGTCAAAGTTTTGTAGCTGTAAGTTAAACTGTTCCTAAATGTATCCTGTTTACTTGTTTCTGTGGGCAAGTGAGCAAAATGTTTATATGTACAATGCAAACCTAACAAAAATAACCCCATACTGTATTTAAATTAGACCTGAACTGTTGCATGGTACACTAGGAAAACAGAGAGACATGCACTGTCTCATGCACTGGAGGAGAGAAGAGCCTGTCTAATTCCCCCTCATCTGTAAGTAATCACAAGTGTAATTTGATCTCTCACCTGTCAGCTCAGGAATGTCTGCAGTCCTCGGCAGAGCAGCTAATCTGTAAACTCAGGATGTTAACCCTTTGTCTGCTGCCATGAAGGCAATCAAGTAGACACACTGCAGATGTATTGCAGGAGTTCTGTAAGTTGTAACTAAGACATTTTTTTTTCTTTAAAGGTTATCATACTGTTGCCTATCTTTTAGAGCAGAGGGGAAGTTCTAAGTTCAGGTCCGCTTTAAGAGCTATGAAGCGTTTTTTTTATCCTTCCTTCCAAAACTGTCTGGTCTGAATCTCTGTGTGCTGCAGAGAGAGCAGAGAGTGACCAATCCAAAGTGCCGCAGGGGCCTCAGTCTACTTGGCCAATCTCTTGCCAGCTTCCCTCGCCTGATCCTGCTGCTGCTCCTCTCATTGGTGTTCAGGCTGTAGATGGGATGTCTGTAGCCTGCTAGTCTCAGAGCACACTGCACACCATGATATTGTATGTGCACACTGGATCTTGGGGATGTGGAGG
This sequence comes from Hyperolius riggenbachi, assembly GCF_040937935.1. Taxonomy (NCBI): domain Eukaryota; kingdom Metazoa; phylum Chordata; class Amphibia; order Anura; family Hyperoliidae; genus Hyperolius; species Hyperolius riggenbachi. The sequence goes on from NC_090647.1 coordinate 98,148,497, forward strand.
AGAGGAGTATTCTAAACAATACCAGTTGCCTGGCTGTCCTGATGATCTCTTTGGCAGCAGTACTCTGAATCACCCACCTGAGACAAGCATGTAGCTAATCCACTCAGACTTCAGTCAGAAACATCTGGTCTGCATGCTTGTTCAGGGCCTATGGCTAAATGACACAGGATCAGCATGACAGACAAGCAATTTGCATTTTTTAAAGGAAACAAACAACTCCCATATCTCTCTCATTTCAGATGAGCTTACCCTGTGTAGCTCATTTTTTTTCTGAGTCAGCTGATGCTTTGGGTTGATTCAGTATAACAAATAGCGTGCCTTATTAGAGTTAACATGCCTTATCGGAGTTAGCGTGCCTTATCAGAGTAGCATAGTGAGCGCTACAAACGTATGCCTGCTAATTGGCAATGACGAGAGCTTGGCTCGTCCTACCCTGAACCCCTGTGGGTCCAATCACTTTAAAGGACATTATCCCTGCACTTTGATTGGCCCAATAGGCTGCCTGTCAAGTTTCCTGTCAAGCGACAGGTAGCCTATTCAATCAAATTGTGGGGATAATATCCTTTAAAGTGATTGGACCCGCAGGGGCTAAGGGCAGGACGAGTGGAGCTCTCGTCATTGCCAATTAGCAGGCATAATTTGTAACGCTCGGTATGCTACTCTGATAAGGCATGCCAACTGATAAGACACGCTAACTCTGATAAGGCACGCTATTGGTTATAGTGAATCAACCCATAAGTGTGCATAGACTGGCCCCAACTGACGGAAGTGACGGCACCCGGTTTCCGAAGCTGCGGGCAGCAGAGGACGGCGGCGTTGGAGCGATCCGAGTGGATGGGGCTGGAGCAAGCCCCAGGTATGTATAAAACTTTTTATTCAGCTCTGGTACCCTTTAAATAAACACATAATAAAGTTTTTACATTTATAGTTAAATTACATAACACAGCAAAGTTATCCAACTCCCATATCACCTTTGTGGAAAATGGTTTAGATAATCAACAGCTGGGTTCCAGCCAAAACTTTGTAATTTCTAGATCTAGTATGCTATCAACAACATGTCCATCCGCTCTGTCCCGTTTCAGTCTGGGTTTCAGCCTCAACTCCACATTCTCCTTCACCCCCCACATCCAGAACATCTTCAGGTCCTGCCACTTCCCGCTCTGCAGCATTGCTAAAATTTGCTCCTACCTAACACCTGACTCCGCCAAACTCCTGGTCCATGCTCTGGTCATCTCTTGACTAAACTACTGCATCACCCAGCTTTCTGGACTTCCTGAGACCAGACTCTGACCCCTGCAATCTATTATGAATACAACTGCCAGGCTCATTCACTTCTGCCACCACTCCTGTTCAGCTGTCCTCTTTGCAATGGCTCCTCGTCCCCCTCGGAATTATATTTACACTGCTCTGCCTGGCATACAAATTCATCCACTATACTTCCCTTTTGTACATCTCAGATCTTGTCCAGAGATACTCCGCAACCCACTGCCACCATTTCTCCACCCCTTACATCTCCTGCTCACTCTTGAGGCTCCAGGATTCTACTCCATGGCACCATTAGGCTCCCCCCCACCTTCAACTCATTCAGGACCCATCTGTTCAACATTGCTTACCCCCCATCTTCATAGTTCCAATCATCTTCTTTGGACTGACACTCCACTCCCTTGTGTGTCCCTCTACCCCATCCCTTAGATTGTATATTTGCCAGGGCCCACCTCCCTAAAGCTTAATGATAATCGTATGGAAAAGATAGAACCTGTTGCAGCCTGTGGCCCCATTGGGTGATCTTCCCTTATTTCCTGTCACCGAAAACAGGAATTGAGTACATTTTCCAGCAATAATACAGGCTTTATACTCAATGCAATATCCCCTCACCATCAACACATAATCTGTTCAGAATTAGGTTGTTGATTAGGTGTGAATTCTCCTGCAGACTGATCTGGAATGACTTTGTTTTGTTGATTGTTAGTGATCAGATGATAACAGGTAAACAGTCAGTCCTGCAGCGTTTCACCGTTTGCATATGAACAATTGATCGATGTTCACTGAAACCCACATGGACTTGTAATGGTTGGAAGAGTCATTGTAAACTTGCCTGCTGGAGGGGGGTTCTGCCAGAGCTGGCAACTGGCAAGATGGGTAGACACCTGCAGGGCACTGTGTCTGGGGCAGGCGGTTCTGTGAGCCAGGGAAAAAGATGCTGTGGGTAACAGTACTATACAGGAGTACACACATGGAAGACTTGTCATCTTTAGGTGGAAACGTTTTTGCTTTCCCATATTCCTTTGTCACAAACATCATTTTAGTACAAAGTTTTGTCTCTGTGCCAACTTTCTACTTGATTGGGCCTCTTTCACATTACAACGCATGCAGGAGCCGTTCTCCTGTACGCGTTGATTAGGCTGCGTAGTGGCGGTAGTAATTAATTAACCCGATGGGAAAACGCCGATTCCTGACAATAAAATGCTCCCAGTTGCATCGTACCGCAACGCGTGGAAACGCAACGTCAGGTATGAAAGGTAAAATGAAAGTCTGTGGACTTTCATTTTACTTTGGTCAACGCAAAGTTTTGACTTTGTGTTGAAATGCTGAAAAAGGGCTGTATTGTGAAAGAGCCCTTATAAGTTGATGTTGAGGTATGCAAATGTTACTGCACAGCTATGCAGCTTGAAAGTAGACCAATCACTGCAAGATTTTCTTTCAACTTAGTCTGTTTACATTTTAGATGTTCATACTAAATTGCATAATTGTGTTTGATAATGGACATAATTATGTATAATAATGTGCATAATTCTCAATAAACTGAAATTTATTCGCAACTCGTTGACAATCCCTACTTACTAATGTAGATTTTGGTATGGGTAATGTATGTGGGCAAGGCATTTAAAGAATATCTAGATTTAGGGGGAGTAGATTTACTTACCTGGGGCTTCTTCCGGCCCCTGGCAGCGTGTGTGGTCTGTCGCTCCCTTCCAAGGTGCTCCTGTCCCCTCCAAAAGATCTCATCTGCGCCCTCACCCCCACTCGGATATCCTGTAATAAGCACAAGCCAAATGCAGCTGGCGCTGGCGTGTAGCTTTTTATATAATTTTGAATAGCTGGCACTCTTTGGGTTAAGGTCAGCTGTTGAATATAGTCAGAATATAGTCAGGCTTGATAGAAGGTAGCGTTGGTGAATCTATCCTTCGCATGAGATGGAAGTAGTCACTGTAGACTCCATAATGTCATTCTGTGATCAAAAGACATTCCAAATAAGAAAAGATGTGAAAACTGTTTAGCACTCAATCAGATCTCCCTTGTCTGCTATACTTCATGTCAAAATCAGAAACCATTCAGTGTGAAAAATGTGCAATAATGCGAAATCAGGGAGGGACAGACACTTACTTACATCTCTGATTATCCATTTTACTCCCCCATTATACTTAGTTTATGCAATTAGAGGGTAATTACTTACAAAAATGTATATAGGACATGCGCTGATCAGCCAAAACTTTTAAACCAGCTGCCTAATACTGTGTTTGTCCCCTTTGTGTTTTCAAAACTGTGCTGACCCATGGACTCCACAAGGGATCCCAAGGTGTCTTGGCACTAAGATGTCAGCAGCAGATTCTTAAACCCCTCTTCTGTCTGAATGAGAATACAGTTGCCATGAATGGGAAGTACGTACTGTTGGCAACAGTCTGCTGGTAGGAGGTACATGGCAAAGTAACGCCTGCATGATCTAAAGAGAAATGTACCGGTAATTCACTAGGCAAAGTCACCCTTTTCCAGGGCTCTGTGGTCCCATTCTGGTGATCACTTGAGACGCTTTCAATGGTGGATGGCTACCGAGGGAACTATGTGACTTTCTCTCCTTTTTAAAGTCTCAGGTTTTTAAAGAGAAACTGTAACCAAGAATTGAACTTCATCCCAATCAGTAGCTGATGCACCCTTTCCCATGAGAAATCTTTTCCTTTTCACAAACGGATCATCAGGGGGCTCTGCATGGCTGATACTGTGGTGAAACCCCTCCCCCCGTGGGATGTCCGTGCCTCACAGCACTGAGGTACTGACACCACAGTGTGGGAGCCTTGTTGCATTGTGGGACATAACAGCTGGGTCCAACTGCCCAAAAAAGCAAGCAGCATCTCCTTCCACTGACATCACCTGCCAGCAGTAAAAATGTCACCATGTGATAAATGTCAGAATGTAAATCAGGGAGAGGAAAGATTTTACAATGGGCATAATTATTGTATAAATTGAGCACTTTTTTATTACATTATTTTCACCGGAGTTCCTCTTTAAAGTAAATTTGAAGTGACTAATAAAAAAAAAGTTAGATACTTACCTTTTGAGAATGACGGCTCTGGATTCTATAGAGCTTTCCCTGTCCTCTCTTGTTCCCCTTGCGCATGCGTGAGTGCGCTTGCGTGTGCAGTATGGAGCTGCCAGTCTTTGGGAGCACTTCGGGTACACGAGTGCTTCAGAAGCGTTCTGAGGTGGCAATTTAAACTGGGGGTGAAGACACTGGCATGAAGGGTGAACGAACAGGGAAGGCTCTAAACTTGGATCCAGAGCCTTCCCTGTCCATAGGGAAGTATCTGATTATTTTTTTAATTTACTTTTGCATTTACTCTAAACAATGCAGGTTGCCTGGCTGTCCCGATGAACAGCTGCCTTTAATACTTTGTCATAGACTCCTAACAGAGACTAATGTTGGATTGACAGTGCAGCGCTATGAGCTGTCAATCCCTCAGAGCTCTTGCCCTGCAATAAAGCACAAAAAAAATAATAATTCAAAAATGAATTGATTGGATATATTGGAGCAACAGATAGTCATCTGTTGCTCCAATATATCCAATCAATTCATTTTTCAATCAAAGATTCAATCAAAGATTCAATTCAGATTCAATCAAAGTGATCGAATGGGTCATAAATTGATTTTTAAAAAATGGATAAGGTAAGTGTTTGGATATAACTAGTCTATTTAAAAAACATTTTTACTCACCTGAGGCTTCTACCAGCCCCCTGCAGCTGTCCCGGGCCCTCACAGTCACTCTTGGATCCTCTGGTCCCCCGTCGACAGCTACTCTCGATTTTGGCCGACAGGCTCACTGCGCAGGCCTGGCCACACATCACCTTCTTCGTGTTCCTGACTGCAATAGCGCTATTGTGGACGTGAACGCGAAGACTATGCGTCGCCGGGCCCGTCGGTGAACTAGCTGGCGGCGGGGGACAGAAGGATCCAAGAGTGACTGCGAGGACACAGGACAGCTGCAGGGGGCTGGTAGAAGCCCCTGGTGAATAAAAATGATTTATTTTTTGGGCGTAGGTGTCCCTTTTAAATTGTGAATATTACCCCTTCTAGAACAAAGGCTTGAGCTGTTCTATACTTGCACCGCCGTGTTTCTATCATACATGATATTATGATGTGTCTGGGGCAACAATGCAAGATGAAATGCAACTGGGCCAGGGGTGTAGCTATAGGGTAGCAGCCCCTGCGATCACAGAAAGGCCCATCTACTAACCTTCCCTTCCTCCCATACAGGGGACTGTACTTATGATCAGGTGTTTTTGTGGCTACGCTTGTTATGGGTATGGAGATTATAGTGGTCACACTTGTTTTATGACCCTTGTGAGATGTGCTCGCAAGGGAAGGGGTGTGAACATTGCCCCCTCCCCCCATGAATTGTACAGTAGTTAATCACTGGGCCTAACATTTTGACCAGCAGAGGAGCTCTAAGGATATAGTTTGTACTCCATACATCTTTATGTTTTATTTGTGAAGCTTAGCAGAGATTATAAGACTGAAATCTATTAATATTAAATTACCATGCACTTAACTGGACAGCTTGGAAAGCTCTTATTGCTATAATGAATAATTAAAGCAATAAATCCTTACTTAACGAGTCACAGTTACTTTAACTCTTATGCAATTTAAGATGCTAATATATGCACAGATGTCCTAGACCATGACCAAGCAGTTGAACGATTGGGAAGTGCGATCAGTGGATTTACTGTATGATTTACAGAGAGTGCAGATCTATATTTTATACCATATAAATCAAAAATCTAAGAGTACTATCGCCATTCTTAAAGTGTACCTGTAGTGCGTGAAAAAAGTGCCCCAAATGGGTACTTGCCCGGTTACCCCAACAGAGGGAACTCTCTGGATAATCCAGTGGCTTCCCCTGTCCAACTCTGATATTTCAGTTCTGGGACCACTCGTTAAACGTTGAAATTGATGACGCTAGAGAATTTCGTTTTTTTGCGTGTTTCTTTTTCTCCTCCTGGCACGCTTCGATTTTGTGTACAGTGATTTTTAAAGCGCTTTTGCAGAGCGATTTGTTTTTTCACTTCCTGACGCAAGTCATGAAGTGAACTATTTGACTCGGAAAAGAATAAATATAATGTATTTATTCTTGAAATTCCGAACGCAATCACCGCACAAAGCGATTTTGAGAGCGTTTAGTGCTTTTCCTATACCTTCTATTGTAGCAAAATCACCATAAAAATGGTACATGTAGCGGTTTGCTGAGCGGAAAGCAGACGAAACGCTATGATATGAACTATCCCATAAGGATTCATTGCACAAGCGATTTTAGGGCGTTTTTAAAATCGCTCGCGCTTAAAAATGTCCCTACTCCCCCCATAGTAATGTCGCTAGCCTGCAGGGCAGTGATGCATCTGTACACCCCCCAAAGGATCAGTGCCTGCCAGGCGACAGTTCTCCTATATGTATACAAGGCTTTATATCATCATACAAAGATGCTGAAGAGTATATTATCCTCCTTCTACATGATGCCTGTAATGTAATCCACCTGTCATCAGTTCAACTTGATGATTGCATCATTTTTTTGCACCTGCTTTTTTTATCGGTAGTTTAAAGTGAACCAGAGACGAAGCACCCTCATGTATTTTACCATATATATTAGTGGGAACATTAGAGAAAACACCTACTCTGCTCTCTGTTTCATCCTTCACTGCTCAGCCTGCTTGTTATCAGCCCTGATAAAATCCCGACTGAGCATTCAGTCTGGCTTTGCTCAGGAATCATAGCTGAGTCATTATAGCAAAGCCAGAAGGGGGCAGGTTTGGGCTTGAAAATACATCAGAGAAGACAGACTCAGCTATAATGATTCCTGAGCAAAGCCAGACTGAATGCTCAGTCGGGGATTTTATCAGGGCTGATAACAAGCAAGCTGAGCAGTGAAGGATGAAACAGAGAGCAAGGTAAGTGTTTTCTCTAACGTTCCCACTGATATATATGGTAAAATACATCTGGGTGCTTCGTCTCTGGTTCAATTTAAAGGCCTAAATGTAACTTTATTAACGCTGCATTGCTGTAGCTTCAGGTGCCCAAATGTTTTCTGATTACCCCATTTCTCGGGTTCCAGGCACCCATCATTGCCGCTAATTGCGGCCTTGGGCACCCAAATTTCCGTACAGTGTCGCTAGTCACGGTGTTTCCCATTATTATCTATTTTTTTCCAGATCGCAGCTCGCCACATTTCTTGTTTCAAAAAGGTTTGCTTTAACATAAATATACAGTAATTCCTTACAGAAGAGCTTAGCAATATCTAATATGCCTGGTTAGGTGGGAATAGATGCCACTGGCATACTTGGCTTTTTGCACACAAGTAGCACTGTAAGATTAAGATTTCAGTCGTAGGATGATTTTGGAAGCATTGTGCATACATTTACAGGCAAGGCAAACATGCACAGCAGCTATACTGGACATCTAAAGAATGTGGTAGTTTTGAAGCATGTTGTAGGAGTAATGTGGGGTACGAGTTGGCTAATATACTGTCATCACCATGAAGAATGTAGGGATTCACACTAGTATGTACTGGTCTGACCATCCTAGCAGCCCTCTAGGAATGAATACAAGTATAAAGGAATGGCCGGGTGTTCCGACGTGATAACCTACACGTCGAATTTGCCTACATCCACTATCAAACGTATACCAGAAGGGTTAGGGTTGGGGAAGGGTAAGGGTAAGGGATAGTAAAAGTCTATTGGGATGTAGGTTAGTTCGACGTGTAGGATAAAGTGTTGGAGCAGGTCCTCTGGACATTGCTAATTTCCTTTATTAATCACTTACATTGGACATTTTTACAGAAGTATCCAGCATTTCGGAGCTTCCACACGCTCGTTTTTTAAGTCTTACACAAGTCTCTTTTTAATCATACATTTTGCAGCAGAAAATTTGCATCCGAAAAATCACACAACATTGCAAGTCAAATGCGAAGCTATTGACTTGCATTAGATGTCCGGCAAAAGTGCAACATGCGCGTGAATTCCGGTATTTCAATGGGGACCATGGCAGTGCATGGAAAATTGTGTTTTTCCGGGGAAGGGGATGGGGGTGGGTAAAAAATTTTCCCTTCACTGGTCAATTCACAGAAAACAGAAATGGCTCCAGTATTACCATTTTGCTGCTTCAATGCCAACTTTCGAGCTGTTTCATCAATGTAAATCTTACAACCTAAGATGAAAGACTGACAGCTTGTGACAGTATGTGAGTTCTGAAACTCCGATTTATGGGCACAGTTTATTCCTAAATCTTGGCGTTGGCATCCTGGCCATACTAATGTAACCTCTGCAGGATTACAGCTGCTGATCTCGAGCAGGTAACAGTGCAGAATCTCTTCACAGAAATAAGCGCGTTTCCTGCCTAAACATGGCATATGGTGAGAATCGGCATACCTGCATCTAACACACAGGATGTGAAGACTCTCCCTGGCACCACCCACTGCTGGGACCTCCATCTGCTGCTGCCATTTCATGCCAGGTAGAATATCAGTTTGTAGTGCACAGATGGCGAGGACATGAGCAGTATGTTTCCCTGCTCCAAGAGCTGTGGGGAATCATCCAGTGCCCTAATGAGTCATATGGATAGACGGATGCATTATTAATTATTTACCGCTGCAAACGGGAACTTGTTATTTCAGTTGTAAGGCAACGTCAGGATTTACAGGGCACTTGTGTAATACTGAGTTATGTAAATGCTCCCCAGTAGCATCATGATCAATTAGCATGTGGTAATTTGTTCAATAACATAAGGGACTCATGGAAAAAAATATGTTGGAATAGAGTGCTCATTTTTCAAAAGGAACCAATTTGAGCAAACAAGGATGTGTAAAAAAAAAATAGATCTATTTTTGATTTGCCAATGGTTGGGTAATTTTACCACCTCCATGTAGTATGAGGGCTTACCTAGACCCTCTGTATTCAAAATCTATCGGTCCTCATGCTGCATGGAAATGGTGTCTTTGCCAAATAAATTATTATTATTTAGTATTTAGATATAGGGCGGACATTTTCTGCAGCACTGTACAGAAAATAAAGTCTTGTCACTAAACTGTCCCTCACAATCTGTTTTATTGTCTGTAAAATACTGTAATTGTGTCTGTAGAACTTATACTAAATAGAACTTTGCCAAATTTCTTTTTTTTTGGGTTCAAACAGTTACCAACGGCCATTAAGCATATTTACGCCTCTGGAAACTTCACTTGCGCACCAGGGGCGTAAATATGCATACCCGTTTGTTTGCCTCGTTATTCCCGATCGCCATGTCACTGTCGTTCGTTTGTGCCGCAATCCTGCCGTTCCGTGATTGGTGAATGGGAGCAGCTTGTTCCCAAACCTGATCACAGTGAGGAATAAGAGCCTGCGTCAACCAAAAGTAAACAGTACTTCCGTATTCTGTTTACAGTACTTGAAAATTAAGTGTAGCGCCATCTTGTAGCCAAAAAGTAAAACATGCACCCACAAACACTAGTATAAAGAAAAATACGTCCCTTTTTATAATTTTTTTTTACCCATTTCACCCCTACCCTATAGTTACCAAAATTATCCTCTTCAGCCTACAGTGTTGTTTACCTTATGCATCTGAGCAACTTTCACCTCCCATTCATTCGCCAATAACTTTATAACTACTTATCACACTGAAATGATCTATATCTTGTTTTTTCCGCCACCATTTAGGCTTTCTTTGGGTGGTACATTTTGCAAGAATTCTTTTATTCTAAATCCATTTTAACAGGAAGATTAAGAAAGAAATGGAAAAAAAATCATTATTTCGCAGTTTTTGGCCATTATAGTTTGAAATTAATACATGCTACCGTAATTAAAACCCATGTATTTTATTTGCCCATTTGTCCTAGTGATTACACCGTTTAAATTATGTCCCTATCACAATTTATGTTGCTCATATTTTATTTGGAAATAAAGGTGCATCTTTTCAATTTGCGCCCATCACTATTTACAAGCTTATTATTTAAAAAATTATATTAATTTACTCTCTTGACATGCATATTCAAAAAGTTCAGACCCTTAGGTAACTACCGTATTTATGTTGTTTGTTTTTGTATTGTTTTTGTAATTTTTTTAATTAAAAATTTCATTTGGGTCATTTTTGGTGTGGGAGGTAAACGACTAATTTTAAATGTAATAAAATGTATTTATTAAATAAAGTGTATGTGGGTGTGGTTTTACTATTTGGCCACAAGATGGTCACAGTCAAAAAGCATTAGGAGGACGGGAAACTTTTTTTTTTTTCTGCAGAAAGACCGCGGCCTCTGATAATAGGCCGTCGGTTTTTCTGCAGGGGACTTAAATTAATAAATGGGAACTATATTCCCATTCCTTGATCTCGGGGCTAATGGCAGGTGGCGGGAGCACACACCGGAGCACGCACGGCGCAGTGGCAGCAACAGAGTCTATCTGGACGGATAGACATAAGTAGTTAAACATTTGCAAAAAAAAAAATGACATCATTTAAAAAAACAAACAGTTACCTTAGAGATTTTCTTTAAATTTATCTCATGAGGGTATATTACTGTTTTGTTTGCTTTTTGCAATTAAATGCTCGTAATTATTGATAAGGCATAAAATGTGGTATAAAAAACACTAATTGGAAAAAATAAACACCTTTATTTTCAAATAAAATATTATCGCCATACACAATTTAAACATTGTAATAACCGAGACAAATGGGCAAATAAAATGTGTGGGTTTTATCTATTGTAGCATGTTTTATTTTAAAACTATAATGGCTAAAAACTGAGAACAACGTTTTTTGTTTTCTTATTATTCTCTTTAAAATATGGATAAAATAAAACATTTCTTAGCAAAAAGTACCACCCAAAGAAAGCTTAATTTGTGGTGAATAAAACAATATACCGATAATTTTGACGTGATAAGCAGCAATAAAGTTATTGCTAAATAAATAAATGGGAGGAGCATGGTGTGAAAATCACTCTGGTTTTTAAGGGAAAAAAAACCTGTGGTTGGGAAGTGGTTAAACTCCCTAAACTAAAATTGAAGTACTAACGTTTTATGTGTGCATGAAAAAGGTGCCAGAAAATTTGGGTGCCCAATTGGCAATTACAATAGTAAAATATCCGTAAACAATACACATATTTTACTACAACTAAACCTAACACTGTTCTCACACAGAGGCCTCCCCCCCCCCCCCCTCAAACACACACACGCCTTGTATTGCCTGGCAGATCTCCTGCTTTCTTTTAGCTGCTATACCCCAATCTAGTGCTGCAGCTCTTAGCTTGACCCACGTCTCCACCTATAGACAAGCACCCGCTTGAACAGGACACTGAATATGTCTCCTGACTTTGGTTACCTCAGGTCTTAACATGCAAGATATAGCAGCTGAGGCTGAGAAAGCCAGAGTATCACCAGAGCAACAAAACTCTGCAACTGGGTGATATTAAGTAGTAGAGCAGAGTGCTTTTGTGGAGAAAGTTACCCAGATCACACTAGGAGCTATGAACAATGGAGCAAGATTGCTTAGAGCGACCGCAGCTCTGAGCTTCCGATAACCGCCACAAAAAGACAAGACACAATGGTTGCTCAGTTCGACCGCAGCACTGAGCATCTGATGTTTACAACACTGATTAAAAAAGACAGACTGACAGGATGCTTGCCAGTTAACAAGACACAATGGTTGCTCAGTGCAACCGCAGCACTGAGCCTCTGATGTCCAATGCACTGAGTAACAAGGACAGACAGACAGACGGAATGCTTGACAGCTAACAAGATACAATGGTTGCTCAGTGTGACCGCAGCACTGAGCCCCTGATGTCCACCTTACTTAGTAACTAAGACAGACAACAGACAGACAAACAGAATCGCTGCCCCAGCGATACCAAACGTCCACGCTGACAATCTAATCACTGCCCTAGCGATGGCAAACATCCACGCTGACAAGGACAAGACAACCAAGTAGGAGCATAACTAATTGCAACCACTGCTACAGTCACGTCCACAGGAACAGAACTAGCAGGAACATTACCAGTCACCAACGTGGTGAAGGCAATCTCCAAACTATCAGGATGGGAAAAGACTTCACTGTACCCCGCGGATGCAGTGAACATCCAGGCAGGCGCTTGCTTATCTTCCGCTCGATTCCCCGCTATTGTCCGCCCACGGGGATCGAGCGGGGAATCTATCCGACGGGTCATCGGACTTGTTGGATATTATCAATCGAACCATCAGCGGCTCGATTGATAAGCCTGCCTTGACCCCGTGTATGCCCAGCATTAGACTGACTAAAGGTTGCAAGCTGCCTGTGAATGGAAAGAACTCTCATTACAAATGCATGCCAGATTATGCAATCACATGCATGTAAGAAATCCATAGCTGTCTGGCTGCAGATCAACTCCAGCAAGCCATAGGTGGATTCATGATAACATCCTGAACTGCAGAGTGATTGCAGATAGCAATGAGACTCATTGCAAATGCAATCAAAACTAAGCAACCGAATCCAGGCAGAAAAAGCAAAACTGCTCAATTGCAGCTCCACTGCAACCGACAGGAGGGATCCTTACATGCCTATCCTTAACCACCCACCTGCCGATGCCCAAACCTCAAATCTCCTCCTCCACTCCACCCCATGCCTGAACTTAACATATTCCCGCTCGACACCTAACCTTAGACTTCCCCTACCCCGCCCCCACACCTAACCTTATAACTTCCATGGACACCAAATCTTGACTGCCCCCCTGCCACAATTCCGCCATGCAAAAAAACAAAAAATATCAGGCGCCTCATAGGCACCCATACAAAGTATAGGTAAAAGCACCTGATAAAAAGCTGCGGATGCCCAAATTTCAATTTATTTTTTTACCAGTATTCTCTGTGGCGCCACATACACCTAACCCTAAACCCTCCCCCCTATCTGCCCTCGGTGAGTATAGTTACAAAGGGTGCCCGGGCCGCCCACTTTGTAATGATATTTGCCGCCATAGAGACTATTGTTCATTGCCGTGATTAGCTCTGCTATCTCCTGTGCCGCTATAGATACTAATGTTAACTGCCACGATTAGCAACTACCACAGATAAATCTGGCCCCCGATAAAATAGTGGCTGGCCCTGCTGCCCTTTTTACCTGATTCAGATGGGTGGTGTCAGTTGATCAGCATTATCTTCACTCTAAAAGACTAGCCAGGGCCTCCTCCTAGCTCCTCCCTGACTACCTTATATGAGTAATGATAGGGGAGGGGTTTGGACAGAATGCTGGAAGGTATTTTTACAGCTCCAGCAAGCAAGGTGAAGAATGAATAATTCACAAATAGTTTATATACCATGTCCAGACTTGTTCATTGCAAATGATAATATTGTCCACACGATATCCATAAAACAGCAATGAGCCTAAGCTTAGGGCTTTAAAGTGGACCTGAGCTCTTGCACAGGACACAAGGAAAACATAGCAGAAATGCACCCTGTATGTATTTAAAAAGTTTAGCCTGTGTAATTCCCCAGCATTTGTGTCTAATCACAAGCTGTAATTTGATCCCTTCCCTGTGTCACATGACTTTGAAAGCACAGGCTGTAAACAATATGTCTGCTTCCATAAATCAGGAAGTAGAAACAGTGCAGATTTATTGTAGCATTTGTATCACCTGTAACAAAGAATTGTTTTTCGTTTAAAGGTCATTATGCTGTTGTGTATCTTTTAGAGCAGAGAGGAGTTCTGAGTTCAGGTCCACTTTAACAAGGTTTACCGCCTTACTCAATGAATACAATAGGAAATTAGACAAATGAGATGAAACCCAGCCTGAGTTTAATAAAAATGATTAGGTGGGAATGTTTGGCAACATTTCAGTTGAGCAGACCATAGTAAGGATTGCTGCAAGGCTACTGAAATGGCAGAGGTGTGACTGCAGTCATTTGCACGTGCATCAGGTGAGACAGGCTTGCTAAAAGACTCCAGGCTGTTATAAAACATTCTCACTGCTGCTATGTGGCACATGTAGGTAGGAAATATTAGCATGGTGATAATATTTGCCTGAGGCAGTGACATTAAAGAAAACCTGAACTGAAAATTAGAAGTCAAAATAAGCATACACAAGTCATACTTACCTTCCATGTAGTCTACTCCTCAGTGACTTTCTCCTCTCCCGCGTCCTGTTTGTTCACTGTGATCAAGGGAATTTTCTGTCCTCCATTTTGAAAATAGCCATTACCCATAACAGCTTTCTGGTCAGCACACAGTTAAACTGTAACATCGCCCACTTGAGCCATAGGGAAACATGGACATTACCTGGTACATCAGTTTTCCTCTCAGCTATAACTGACAGCAACTGATATTTTACTGACAGCAACTGATATATTTCACATCTGACAAAATATTGTCAGAACTGGAAGGGATTATTGTCAGAAGAAAATGGTGAGCTTCTGAGAGGAACTGATGGTAAGGTTACATAGTTACATAGTTATTTTGGTTGAAAAAAGACATACGTCCATCGAGTTCAACCAGTAGGTAACTATGTAATGTTCATTTGAAGTTACCTCATGTGTTTATTTTAAATATTTTTACTCAGTACAGGTTCTCTTTAGGAGACTTGAAAATCAGAAATCCCCAAATGTCATCCGAATGACACTGGAATGGACTGAAGATCTGCATCACATATTTTAAAGCCTTTGGCTTGGAATGCTTTTCATTACAAGATTATTTCTGTATTTGTAACAGGATTTAAAGGACCACTATCGCAAAGATTTGTAAAATGTTAAAGGGGCACTATAACGAAAAATTTTAAAATGTAAAATATGTGTAAACATAGACAAATAAGAAGTATGTTTTTTCCAGAGTAAAATGAGCCATACATTACTTTTCTCCTATGTTGCTGTCACTTACAGTAGGTAGAAGAAATCTGACAGAATCGACACGTTTTGGACTAGTCCATATCTTCATAGGGGATTCTCAGCAAGGCTTTTATTCTTCATAAAGATATTCCCTAAAAAGGATTTAAAGAGAAACTCCGACCAAGAATTGAACTTTATCCCAATCAGTAGCTAATACCCCCTTTTACATGAGAAATCTATTCCTTTTCACAAACAGACCATCAGGGGGTGCTGTATGACTGATATTGTGGTGAAATCCCTCCCACAAGAAACTCTGAGGACCGTGGTACTCCTGGCAGTTTCCTGTCTGTGAACCTTGCTGCATCGTGGGAAACAGCTGTTTGCAGCTGTTTCCAACTGCCAAAAAAGCATGCAGCAGCTACATCACCTGCCAACAGTAAAAATGTCACCATGTAATAAATGTCAGAATGTAAATCAGGGATTTAAAAGATTTGACAATGGGCAAACACTGACTAAATTATTTATACATAATGTAAAAATGAAGCACTTTTTTTTATTACCTTATTTTCACTGGAGTTCCTCTTTAAACAATGATGCTGGCCAGCTTCCCAGCTCGCTACACAGTTTTTTGGCAGTTGGACAGGCAACTGCCATTCACTAAGTGCTTTTGAAATAATTAAATCCCTGAGAATCCCCCCATGAAGAGATGGACTAGTCCAAAACCTGTCGCTTCTGTCAGATTTCTACTACCTACTGTAAGTGACAGCAACATAGAAGAAAACTAATTTATGGCTCATTTTACTCTGGAAAAAACATACTTCTTCTTTGTTTATGTTTGCACATATTTTAAAATTTTTCGCCATAGTGCCCCTTTAAATACAGCATAGTCCCCGATTTGAGGCTGAAATACTTCCCGAGCCTCCAGCGACATCTAGCGGGCTCCAAGCAGGTCAGGTGATACGCGGGTTGTGTGCACAGAGGAAGCCGAAAAAAGCTGCTAGGAGCCCGCTAGGTGCTCCCGGAAGGCTGCTTGACGTTACTGGAGACTCGGTAAGTTTTTTTTCTTTTTTGGGGGGGGGGGGGGAGTGTTGTGCGTTTTAGGCTGGTTGCTCAAGCAACCGGCTAGCACATGTATCCAATACAATACAATACAATAACATTTGTAAAGCGCTTTTCTCCCATAGGACTCAAAGCGCATAGCTGTGTCTCAGATTAATACAGGGTTTCAGGCTGGGTTGTGTTACAGAGGAGATAGTCAGATATTCATGAATGCCAGACTGAAAAGGTAGGTTTTCAGTTTAGACTTAAATGCTTCCAGGGATGGGGCTGTCCTGATTGGGTGTGGCAGGGACTGGGAGTTCCAAAGTGTAGGGGCAGCATGACAAAAGGCTCTGTCTCCAAAGGTTTTGAGGTGGACTCTGGGGGTGACCAAGGTGTTACGTCCTTTTGATCTAAGATTGTGGGGGGTGTGATGTAGTTGCAACAAGTCCTTCAGGTATCCAGGGCCCAGATTGTGCAAGGATTTGAATGTCAGTAAGCCAATCTTAAACAGAATTCTCCATTTTATCGGTAGCCAGTGGAGTGAGCACAGGGTTGGTGATATGTGGCAATGGCGGGGTTGACTCGTTAACAGCCTTGCGGCGGCATTCTGTACTAATTGCAGGCGGCGTAAGTCTTTCTTATGCAGGCCTGTGTAGAGGACGTTGCAGTAGTCTAACCTTGATGTGACGAAGGCATGAACTAGGGTTGGAAGATCCTCTGAAGGAATTAGGTGTTTAATCCTTGCAATATTCCTTAGGTGAAAGAAGGAATGTTTCACAACAGCTGAGATTTGATTCCTGAAGCTTAATTTCCCATCAATCAGTACTCCCAGGCTGCGCACACAGTCTGAGTTGTTCAGGTCTGAGCTCCCTATCCTTAGCGGTGTTGGTTGAGACTGGAGCTGCTTTGCTGTTGAGCCCTGGCCCTCGATAACAAGAACCTCAGTTTTGTCAGCATTAAGTTTTAGCCAATTATTATTCATCCACTCCTGAAGCTCAGCTAAGCATGCGTTTATTTGTGGAGTAGGGTCTGTGACATCAGGTTTGAATGACAAATATAGCTGGGTGTCATCAGCATAGCAATGATATGTCAGGCCATGTTTTTGTATGATTTCTCCAAGTGGCAGCATGTATATGGTGAACAGTAAAGGGGATAATATTGCGCCCTGAGGTACACCGTATTTTAGTGGTACAGGGTTGGAGAGGAAGGGCCCTAAGGCTACCCTTTGTGTTCTGCCAGCCAGGAAGGAGTTGAACCACCGGAGAACAATGCCATCTATGCCACAGTACTCTTGTAGCCTGTTGAGTAAGATTTCATGATCGACTGTGTCAAAAGCCGCTGAGAGGTCGAGCAAAATCAGGATGGAACATTGACCCTTGTCTCTTGCAATGAGCAGATCATTGCAAATCTGGGTGAGGGCTGTTTCACAGCTGTGATATTTCCTGAAACCAGATTGAAGAGGGTCAAGGAAGTTGTTTCTGGAGAGCCTGGCTTCAAGTTGGAGGTAGACAGCCTTTTCAATAACTTTGAAAGCATCAGGCGACACTCTGCTGTTTATATATATATATATATATATATACTGTATATACTATATATATATATATATATATATACTGTATATACTGTATATATCGTTGGTTGTTACGGTAAAAAAGTAAGTTAAATATATAATATAGGAGACACACACAGTGATATTTAAGAACTGAAATGAAGTTTATTGGATTTACAGAAGGTGTGCAATAATTGTTTAAATAAAATTAGGCAGGTGCATACATTTGGGCTCCACAAAAAAGAAATGAAATCAATATTTAGTAGATCCTCCTTTTGCAGAAATTACAGCCTCTAAACGCTTTCTGTAGGTTCCAATGAGAGTCTGGATTCTGGTTGAAGGTATTTTGGACCATTCCTTATTACAAAACATCTCTAGTTCATTCAGGTTTGATGGCTTCCGAGCATGGACAGCTCTCTTTAACTCACACCACAGATTTTTAATTATATTTAGGTCTGGGGACTGAGATGGCCATTCCAGAAAGTTGTACTTGTTCCTCTCCATGAATGCCTTAGTACATTTTGAGCAGTGTTTAGGGCCGTTGTCTTGTTGAAAGATCCAGCCCCGGCGCAGCTTCAACTTTGTCATTGATTCCTGGACATTGGTCTCCAGAATCTGCTGATACTGAGTGGAATTCATGTGTCTCTCAACTTTGACAAGATTCCCACTCCCTGCACTGGCCACACAGCCCCACAGCATGATGGAACTACCACCATATTTTACTGTAGGTAGCAGGTGTCTTTCTTGGAATGCTGTGTTGTTTTTCCTTCATGCATAATGCCCCTTGTTATGCCCAAATACCTCAATTTTAGTTTCATCAGTCCACAGCACTTTAATCCTAAATGAAGCTGGCTAGTCCAAATGTGCTTTAGCATACATCAAGTGGCTATGTTTGTGCTATGGGCAGAGAAAAGGCTTCCTCTGTATCACTCTCGCATACAGCATCTCCTTGTGTAAAGTGCGCCAAATGGTTGAATGATGCACAGTGATTCAATCTGCAGCAAGATAATGTTGTAGGTTTTTGGTGTTCGTCTGTCCGTTGACTCTGACTGCTTTTGCCATTCGTTGCTTCTGTTTATCTGAAATTTTGCTTGGTCTGCCACTTCGAGCCTTAACTTGAACTGAGCCTGTGGTCTTCCATTTCCTTAATATGTTCCTGTAACGATCGGTGTAACACAGAGAGGGTCTGATTATTGGTGATCTGCAGTATCACCAAAATGCAGATATATACCTGATTATTGATGATCTGCAGTATCACCGATAATCAGATATATTACTAACCTCTGGACACCTGAGTAATATGAGTGTTTGGTGCAACAGTAATACTTTGAAGACAAAATCTGGAGAACAGGTACAAAGGCAGTAAGGAATACTGCACTAGAGAACGAATACCTTTCAGCAGCCTGAGAATCTCCCGCAGGGAGGAGTCAGGCTGGGAGAAGGAAGGACCAGAGCGTGAGTGACACCAATAGGAGAATGTCACTGACTGATCTGTGAACTATCTCTAACTGGGGAGATAGTTCTCGAGGTCGGGCAAGCCAGGTCGGCAACACACGGACAAACAAAGTACAAAGACAGGAGGCTGATTCGGTAATCCTAAGGCAAGCAGGGTTTGGTAACAGAGTATCAGATATAGCGAAGTACCGAATCAGTGAACAGAAGAGTGGTCAGGAAAGCAGTAAGTCATAACAGATAATAAACAATGCCTAGTCTTGGGTGTGAGCTCCGTGATCATCAACACCCTGGAACTAGTCTGACATATAACAGAATGATAACACAAGTCCCTTGTCTTGGGTGTGAGGTCCGTGATCATCAACACCCTGGAACTAGTCTGAAGTATAACAGAATGGTAACACAAGTCCCTAATCTTGGGTGTGAGGTCCTTGATCGTCAACACCCTGGAACTAGTCTGAAGTATAATAGAATGGTAACACAAGTCCCTAATCTTGGGTGTGAGGTCCTTGATCATCAACACCCTGGAACTAGTCTGAAGTATAACAGAATGGTAACACAAGTCCCTAATCTTGGGTGTGAGGTCCTTGATCACCAACACCCTGGAACTAGTCTGAAGTATAACAGAATGGTAACACAAGTCCCTAATCTTGGGTGTGAGGTCCTTGATCATCAACACCCTGGAACTAGTCTGAAGTATAACAGAATGGTAACACAGATTCTGACAAAAAGGTCTGAGTGCTTCCACGTAGTGATCGCAACGGCAGACAACCAGTGAATGAACAGCACCCGGTATATATAGCACAGCGCTCTCCAGCGCCTCCCCTAAGTGCTGGACCAATGGGAACTGGTTGAATCGTCAGCTGACCGGCTTGGTCAGCTGACTCTCTTCTGGCTGTCATAAAAGTTCTGCCTCTCAGCGCGCGCGCGTCCTTCTGAACCTGTGTGGACTATCGGTCCCAGCCACACCAGACATGCGTTGTGTACCACCCGCCACGCTGGACGCGGAACCAGCCGCACGGCTATCAGGGCATGCGGCGGTTTCTCCGCGTTTAGCCATACTGGCAGATGTAGGCCTACGCGTGCAAACCGCTGCGTTACATGCGGAATCAGCCGCCTTGTTCTGAGCACATGCGGCGGCTTTTCCGCGTTTTCTCACAGTTCCTAACTGTGGAAACAGACAGCTGAAATTTCTGAGACAGCTTTCTGCATCCTTCCCTTAAACCATGATGATGAACAATATTTGTCTTCAGGTCATTTGAGAGTTGTTTTGAGACCCCCATGTTGTTACTCTTCGGAGAAAATTAAAAGAGGAGGGAAACTTACAACTGACCCCCTTAAATACTCTTTCTTATAATTGGATTCACCTGTGTATGTAGGTCAGGGGTCACTAAGCTTCCCAAGCCAATTTGAGTTCCAATAATTAGTTCTAAAGGTTTTGGAATCAATAAAATGATAACAGTGCCAAAATTTATGCACCTGCTTAATTTTGTTTAAACAATTATTGTGCACTTTCTCCAAATCCAATAAACTTCATTTCAATTTTCAAATATCACTGTGTGTGTCTCCTATATGATATATTTAACTGACATTTTTATTGTAACAACCAACGATTTATACAGGAAAATCTTGACAATTAACAAGGTTGCCCAAACTTTCGCATCCCACTGTGTGTGTATATATATATTCATACAATATATATATATATATATATATATATATATATATATATAATTATTTATATATCCCAGTGTAAGATGTGCTACTAAATATTTTTTCCTATGTTGCTGTCCCTTACAGTTGCTAGCAGTGCTGCACAGCAGGGGTAGTGCAGGGGTGTCACAGGGAAGGGGGCCCTGCCCTGTGTGACGTGTGCAGCAGGGGCAGTGTGCAGAGAGCAGAGAGGTCCTGTGTCAGGCATTGCTAGACTAAGTTAGCAAGCCTCAGAGCATCTTTAAAATTCCCTCCAGCGCCCCATTGGTCTTTAAACAGACCAATGGGAACCCTCATTGGTCTGTTAAAAGACCAATAGGGGGCACGGGAGGGAATTTTAAAGATTCTCTGCGGCTTGCTATACTTGGTATAGCAAGTCCAGCGCTGGGACTGGGGCAATTGCCCAGGTTGCCCCTACGCTAGTGCCGGTCTGGCCAATAGATGTCTTCAGCACATCTAAGGATTTGTGCACATGCACAATAATTTTTGCCATAACAATTACTAGGGAAAGACTCTGGAGAACAAGTGTTATGCAGACATGTTACATGGCTATAGCCAAGCAGCATGTACTTTCAATGGAAAGGGACAACAGGACGGTGTGGGAGTGGCTTACAGTGGGTAGCGTAAGAGCAAGAACAATGTGCTAATCCATAAGTATTGTTTAGAGATCGGTGTTGTTTAAGGGGGCAGAAAATCTAAAGGATATCGTAAGACACCTGTATACACACTACATTCTCAACCAAGATTAGCCCCCTCAAGCATGCCTGCAAGGTATTATAGCCACAGGTATGTTATGCTATGGAAAATCATCCTGATTTGAATTCCAAGTGAGCCCTTCACTCTCATACACAAGCAAGACTGGCCTAATATTATTTTCCACTAGGCCTCAACATAAACATCTCGAGACTTAAAATTGATTCATTCTTAGTACAGTCATAACAATAAATGTCAGTGAAGTGAGACCTTATTTTGATCTATGGCATAAAAACATTTGGAACAAGCTTCTGTGACAAATAATAAAACGTAAACAGCACCTTGACAAAATACAAGCTGTATAAAACCACTATAAACAACCTATCAGGATTAATGGAATAAGTCCAATGACATACATCAGAGGGCAACGGCAACATAAAAACTATGAAAACACCATTACTCGGTCACTCGGGGGTTGACGATTATATTCATACTTCGCTACAAAAAAAAACTTTAGAGACAAACTTCTGCTTTGCTCCAGCGACCTTTCCCTCTTGTTCGTGTTTTTCTTCCAGCTTCTTTTGATTGGGATTTTCATTGAGAATCTCTAGGCGGTTTGCTTTCTCCTTTTTTCCTTGGCGACACACTCTTTTAGGGTCACAGACTTTAGAACTGATTAGCTGCACTTCTCTCCCTTCTGAAAGACATCCAAGAATGTGTCTTGATCTCCCGCCAGCCTTTCTGGAACACATGAAAGCCTCATAAAAGTATCAGAGGGCTCATTATTAAAAAGGATGATCTCGGCACTGGCGAGTTCATCAGAGAGGCTCACTGTCTGCCTTCTCCTCTGCACAACTGCGCCTATTTAACCAAGGTCATCTGAAATGAGAGGTCTTGAAGGTACGTTGTTTAGTCAACTGAAGTATAAAGCTTTAGATGGGAAATTATGATTGCTGTGACCCATAATTTGTTCTCAAGTCGCATCTTGAAGGTGGAAATAAAAACAAATGGTGGTGATATTCTTAGATGGAGTTTATTGTACTTTACTATTGTGCTTTGTGAAATGCTTATTTGTTGTGTTTGTATGAATGAAAGGGCAACTAAAAACCCAAAATTTCATAGTGGCATAAAAATGTGGCAGCTGAGGTCTGGATTGAAGGCCTGAATCTGTCAAAATAATCTAGTTAGGTATGTCAAATTCTGACACACTATGACCATGCTTCTCAAACCTGCCCTTGTGACTCTTCAATCGTACATGTTATGCACAGGTGGGTTAATGAGTGTCTCAGATAGGTGGATTCCATGTAGCTAAGACACTTATTACCCCACCTGTGCATAGGTGAGGTTACCTGCAAAACATTCACCATCGGGGGAGTCACAAGAACATGTTTTAGAAACACTGCATTATAATGACAGGTGACGTACTTGGTGTGACCGAGGTAGTTCAAGGTAGATCATCCTTTTTCCTTGCCTTTGCTCTCTCTTCACTATTTAAAAGCAGACCTTAAGTGCAAATGTTGTTCAGAGTCATGACAAGGAGACCCAAAGTACGATGGTGATAAAGGAACGCCTTTATTCTGCTTATAGGGTAATAACTGAAACAAGTCTCTGCAGCTCGAACTGAAGTGGTTTGGAGCAGTAATGAGCAACTGCAGTCCAGAAAATTGCGGAAGGACAGCCGCTTCCTTCTTTGTTTTTGTAAGGTGTTGGAAATCTCTCCTTTTGTTTCCTATTCTATTAAAAACTGAAAAGTTTTGGTAGAAGTTCTTCTTAGTAGGAACGGAGGTGAGAGGAATACAGAGGCTACTGAACCAGAATGAGCATGCACATCCATGCTTGTTGCAGGTGTATGACTCAAAAAGCCAAAAGCTCAGCATAATAGGCAGGCAACTGACATTGTTTAAAAGGGAATGAAGATGACAGCCGCCATATTTCTCTCACTTCAACTTCCCGGGAACCTAAGATGGCTCACTAGCGCTAATTTATACTAACCTGGGGCTTAACCCAGCCCCATAAGTACCGTTAAGCCGATATGACTCCCGGTAATCTGGGCAATTGCGGCCTTCTACGCATGCGAAGCTGGGCCACGCGTGCACCCCTCTTCACCCACCCGTCCCATGGAGCGTGCGCAGAATGGCAGGGGTGCGCATGGCTGAGCCGCGCATGCGCAGAATTAGTCTTGATATTTCAGTTTTCCATGAATCCATCATTCGTGATTTGCTACTATTAACCATCAAAGTGCTTCCTAAGTAAAGACAAGCTGATTTTTTAGTATATTGGGAAAATTAAGTTTCACACTAGATACTTGCAAAATCCCCTCTATATTTATGGGGACAAATTCCACTTGGACTAGATTGGTCATCTGTATGGCTGGATAGTGTATTCAGGAGACCAGGGTTCGAATCTCCCTTCCTGTTCAGTAATTCAGCACCTATTCACTAAGGAGACCTTGGACAAGACTCCGTAACTACTACTGCTAACTGAGTGCCCCCTAGTTGCTGCAGCTCTGGCGATTTGAGTCCGCAGGGGGAAATGCGCTATAAAAATGTTCTGTGTCTTGTATGAGAAAGGATGCTAATAAGTATGCAATGGAGAAATCGTTTAACCGCTCCAATACAGAGTCTCGTCCTTACCTTGCTTGGGGATTGCAGTAATTTCTATGTGAAATATTTTCTGCAGAAGATTTGTTATTGGTTATTGAAAGCTAGTAAAACATGGGGAGAGAGAGAACATAATAACAGGATTTATAATACTTATTTGCGAGGCCATCCAGATCTGGGCCTGTGTCTGGTTATATATGTTTTATAGCTAATTTTTACCTTGTGAGAAGTAATCCATTGTTTTTGTTGGAATTCAGTGCTATCATACATTTTTCTCACTCCGGTCTCTTCAGTAAATCCTTGTATTAACCTTTGCCAATTGGCCATTCTACATGTCTTCTCTTGAGATTAATATTATATTTATACTTCATAAAATTCCATGAATCTGGCAGCAATCACAGGACACAACCTAATCAATTTTTATTTTATTTTATTTTTGTCTTTTTTATATGGAGGCTGCCATATTTATTTCCATCTAAGCAATGCCAGTTGTCAGGCCCTCCTGCTGATCCTCTGCCTCTAATACTATTAGCCATAGCCCCTGAACAAGCATGCAGCAGATCAGGTGTTTCTGACATTAATGCAGGGATGAGCAGAAACTATGACAGTGAGAATTTACGCATCGTAGTTTGTAGGTGACGTTTTAAAACTATGCTTACGAATTTACGCGTAGCGAAGTACCGCTACGCGTAGCTTATGCCCACTATGCGTAGTTAACATGTGTATTGTGTAGTGAACTACGAATGCGTTACTCGCGTCTAATTTTCCGCGTGCGATTGTATGCTTACAAATGTACGCATAGGAAAGGGGAATGTACGCATAGAAGAATTCCTGGTATTAGCAATTATGTAGGAATTATTGTGTAAAATTTTCTGTATACGGGCATAAGCATCCGCAAACACTACGCTTCGCACTACGCGTAATTGCGTATTTTAATGCGTATTCTACTAAATGCATACGAAGTGAATATTTCATTTCGAAGTCGTAGTTTGGCGAAGCGTAATTGCGTAAAACTACGCGTAGTTCCAGCGTAGCGAAGTTGGCTGACTACGACCATCCCTGCATTAATGTCAGATCTGACAAGACTAGCTGCATGCTTGTTTCTGGTATTATTCAGATACTACTGCAGAGAAATAGACCAGCAGGGCTGCCAGGCAACTGGTATTGATTAAAAGGAAATAAATATGCCTCTGTATACCTCTTACTTCAGTTCCCCCTTTAACTGTAGTGAATCTCTCAGATTTTTTGATGAGCTTTAAAGGGTACCCTAAATGACACGTGACATAATGAGATAAACGTGTATGTACACTGCCAAGCACACATATAACTACACTGTTCCTTTTTTCTTTTCCTCGATGTAAAGGTTAAGAATGCAGGTATGCATATGACAGTTTCCCTCTAGTCCGACCTAGTAAGACTATAGCGAAACTCTCATTGATAAGTAATTACATGCCATGGAACTCTTACCTGGCAGATAACTTTTGAGTGCAGGGAATAGATTAAAAAAAAGTCAATAATTCAAAGATTGTGGCCCTGGAACAATTAAATAGAATCTGAAGTGAAAATAAACTTATGAAATAATGCATTGTATGTGTAGTATAGCTTATGCTAGGTACACATGATGCAATTTTCTGACTGATTTACTGTCAGATTGATTATTTCCAACATGTCCAATATGATTTTTGATCGATTTTTCAAACGAATTTCTGTTTACTTTTATGAAAAATAGTTTGAAAAATCGATTGAAAATCAGATCAGACATGTTGGAAATAATTGTTCTGACAGTAAATCTGTCATAAAATTGCATCATGTGTACTTAGCATAAGAAATAGAGCATTAGTAGGAAAGCAAAAAGTCTCATATTGTTTCTAGTAAAGGAAGAGTTAAAGGAAACCTTAACTGAGAGGGATATGGATGTTTCCTATTAAACAATTCCAGTTGCCTGGCAGTCCTGCTGAAAAACACACCTGGAACAAGCATGCAGCTAATCCAGTCTGACTTCAGTCGGAGCACCTGATCTGCATGCTTGTTCCAGGGCTGTGGCTGAAAGTATTAGATACACAGGATCAGCAGGAGAGTGGGGCAACTGGTATTATTTTAAAGGAAAAATCCATATCCTTCTCAGTTTAGGTTCCCTTTAAGAAACTTCAGTTGTTATTTGTGCAAAAGAGCATCTCTGAGCTCTTCAACCCAACTTGGGTCATAGATGGTCCTATTTTCTGAAGCACATACATAAAAAAAAAACAGTCAGAGACAGATTTAAATACGTTTTTACTGAGTGGAGTTCAGAGGGTCATTAGCTCTGCTCTGTTTCATAGTTTAAAATGCAGAGTGTGGTTTGTAATTGCAAATATGACAGAATGATGCAATGTTATTAAAAAAAACAACAACTATATAACTGAAAATAAAAATATGAGACTCCTGTTCTTTGCTACTAATGTTCTATTAATAATCTGTACTACACATATAATTCATGAATCTCATAACGTTTTTCTCCCTTCAGTGTCACTTTAAGACTGTTTTTCAGTAGAGATGTTAGCGAACTGTTCGCCAGCGGATCCCTATGGGCCAGTACTACTCCGGGTCGCTACGACCCGGAGTAGTACGGCCAGAGCCGGCCTTTGGGGGTGGCAAGTGGGGCAATCGCCCCAGGCCCCGCACCCTCTGCGGCGGTGGGGAGAGCAGGCATAGTTGTTAAAACTCACATTTCTTCCGCTGATCATTACAGTTTCCATCTCCTCCTCTCCCAGCATCTGACATATTGGTAACAGTGCCCCCTGTGATACCGCATGTCACCACAGGGGGCGCTGTTACCAATACACAGATGCTGGGACAGGAAGGAGATGGAAGGTGCGAGGATCGGCAGAAGAAATGTGAGTTTTAACTTCAATGCCTGCTCTCCCCATCACTGCAGCCACCTACCTATCTAATCTATACTGCAGGCACCTATCTAATCTATACTGCAGGCACCTATCTAATCTATACTGCGGGGCACCTACCTATCTAATCTATACTGCAGGCCCCTATCTAAACTATACTGCGGGGCACCTACCTATCTAATCTATACTGCAGGCACCTATCTAATCTATACTGCGGGGCACCTACCTATCTAATCTATACTGCAGGCACCTATCTAATCTATACTGCGGGGCAGCTACCTATCTAATCGATACTGCAGGCACCTACCTATCTAATAATAATACTCCCCAGAGTGGAGGTGGTTCGTAGTTAGGAGAGGGATAGGAGGCGCCCGTAGAGTCAAGAGCTGTTTGGTAAATCTCCTTATACTCTAAGTAGTTATAACCACGGTAGGTAAGAATAAAATTCTCCTACCTTAAAGAAACAGTATCTTAGACGTGGTATCTTAAACACATTTTCTTACAATTTATTTGTTCAAATAAGCACTTGACAACGCGTTTCACGGCGTAAGCCGCTTCCTCAGGTCTATAGAAAGTGCCTGGAGGTGAAATGTGCAGTCCTGGGCGCCGTAGCATTAAACAAATAAATCGTAAGAAAAGTTTAAGATACCACGTCTAAGATACTGTTTCTTTAAGGTAGGAGAATTTTATTCTTACCTACCCTGGTTATAACTACTTAGAGTATAAGGAGATTTACCAAACAGCTCTTGACTCTACTGGTGCCTCCTATACCTTTCCTAATTTGTTATGCTGGTTGTTTTATACATGCCCTGTAATCTTGTAGTATTATTATTATTATTAGCCACATAACCAGTGGACTGATTGGCTAGTGGTAATGGCCAAAACAAGGTTTTATTCAGGGTGTCACTAAAAATCAGTTCCTCATCTTGTTCTGGTTTTCAATGTCTGTGTGGGGGTTGGGGGTAGCTGTCTCCTCTAGAAAAAAAATCACATCCCTGATTATTTGTATTTTCTCTCTTGCTCGGTTGGGATCTTTCACTGGTTTAGTTTCCTCAGTCTTTGTTGTTTTTTTGTTATTGACATGTTTTTGCTTGGTAGTCCTCCTAGAGTTGTATTGGGCTGACCCCCACCTGACAGCTGCACTTTGGAACAGATGTCACTATCAGTTGGTACTAGTTTCAGACTCTATATTTTTGTCGCCATCATCTGGATTTTTATTTACCCATATGAGAGATGTGGCATGTATACTTATTATTATGTATTAGTTTAGACATGAGCTAGCTTGCACATCACAATGTTTCAGATTTCTGTCATATACTGTATAAAAAAAGGCTTTATAGTACACCGCTGAGGAAGCCCCGATTTTATGGGTTGAAATATGTTGCGTTTTGGGACATGTATGTATATGTATAGCACATTATTGTCCTAAACTTTTGTTATCTAAGAATCCAATAGGGTTATGGGTTTCAGGTAGTGCATTCAGGAACTCTTGCAGTGTTTTCTGTATACATCCTTAGGCTTTATGAAACTTTTAGGTTTCACCTGTCACCTTTAGCTCTCCTTAGTCCCAAACCAATAGGATATTAGTGACTCTAATAACATATTATTTATAGTGAGCTGATTTTAGTGATGACCTGAATAAAAGTTAAAGGGAACCTTAACTGAGAGGGATATGGATGTTGGTTTTTAACCAATACCAGTTGCCTGGCAGTCCTGCTGATCTTTTTGTCTGCAGCAGTGGCTGAATCACACACCTGAAACAAGCATGAAGCTAATCCAGTCTGACTTCAGTCAGATCACCTGATCTGCATGCTTGTTGAGGGGCTGTGGCTAAAAGTATTAGGGCCCGTTTCCACTTGTGCGGTGCGAATCGCCGCGGTAAAAAATTGCATGCGAATGCGAATTTCGCATGTGGGTGTATGTGAATTTTCATGCAAATTTGTATGCGTATTCGCATGGATGACGATGTATGCGAATTTAACCATGGCAGTACCTGTGTGCTTATTCCATTGATTCGCATACCAAAACCGCACGCGAATTCCCTATGAAATACATTGTATGCGAATCGCATAGCGGTATGCGAATTCTGAGGGCTCTGCCGTGCAGATTTTTTCTGCACAGAAAAACGCTGAGAAATCCTGACAAGTGGAAACAGTCCCATCCACTTGTATTGTCTATGCGAATCTGCATGCAGGAAACACATGCAGATTCGCTCTATTGGAAACGGGCCCTAAGAGACGGGATCAGCAGGAGAGTCAGGCAGCTGGTATTATTTTAAAAGAAAAAATCCATAACCTTCTCAGGTTAGGTTCCCTTTACATTTTATAATGCTGTTACAAATCTTTCATTTCATTTTTAAAGCAGACCTAAAGTGTAAATTCCAAAGTGAATAAAAGCCAGAGTGAAACTTACGGTACTAATAATGTCCTCCTCTTTTTCTTTTTTTTTCACCCAATGCAGCTACGGGTGATTTCTGTATTAATCATGAGGCAAGCAGTAAGCACTGCAGCAGCTCTGGTATGCGCCACAGCGTGTCTTTCATTGTGAATACTGTGGTTGGCAGCAGTACACTTCATTTCTCTTCACCCCTCCTCTCTTTGATTGGCTGGCTCGGCGGCACATGACACACCTGGGGGGCTGTAACAGCTACTTCCGACCCTACTATGGCAGAATCACTTAAAAGGCCTTTGGAAGGGCAGAAAACTGTGGTGGCAGTCTTTCAGGAGGGGGCGTGGTCAAACAACAAAACCGGTATTTTCAGATACAACAAGGAGGTCCATTTTTAAACATTTATTTATGCTACTCTAATAGGTTCTGTGTACTGTGCTGACAGTGTGGAATTTATTCATTTTTACAATTTAGGGCCACTTAAAGTGGACCTAAACCCAGGACTTCCTCTCTGCTCTAAAAGATAAGAAACAGCATAATAGCCTTCACAGTAAAACATTTCCTTGTTACAGCTTATAGAGCTCCTCAGAGATGCTGCAGTGTAGTTTCTTCCTGGTTTGCTGCGAGTACAGAAAGGGTTAAACTCCTGTGTTTACATATAGCCTGTCTGAACAGCACACTTGTTTCTCTGTGTTTTCCTTCTGTCCTGTGGAAGAGTTTAGGTCATCTTTAAACTGTTTTTTTTGTTTTTGTGGTTTATTTTCCTGGCCATTGGCATAGTGTTTAACAATCCAAGGTTTGCTTACATCTGTTACTACTGTAACATTTTTAATCCCTGCTCCTTGGCCTTGCTTAGGAAGAGCAGGAAAGTCTCTGGACCATCCCAAAGCTTCCCCCTAATGAGGCGGCTGGATACCTTTGACTGAACAGTGTACTGGTTAAGGGCTCTGCCTCTGAGACAGGAGACCTGGGTTCGAATCTCGGCTCTTCCTGTTCATTAAGCCAGCATCTATTCAGTAAGGAGTTCCTTGGGCAAGTCTCCCTAGCACTGAGTGCGCTCTTGTGTCTGCCTCACAAGCACTTTGAGTCCGACAGGAGAAAAGCGCTATACAAATTATAATGATCTAACTTTAAAAAAAATAAAAAAATGTTAGCGGGTACCCTTTAAGTAAAATGAATTTTTATAAAATGCATGATTTTCTGCATTTTCACAGTTTGAACCAAACAAATCATTCAACTCAATAAGCAGACATTCTGCTTAGCAAAGTGTTTGAACATGATAAATTGAGAGTGAAGAAATACAACCCTACCGTGTCCTTCAAATATAAATTAACCATTGGTTGACCATTACTACTGGCCAATCAGTGCACTAGTGTATCGTGGCTAGCTAGTAAGAGAGATGTGTACCACCTGAGGAGCATCAATCAATGCGGCATAAAGCTGTACTGATTAGCCAATTAGCATTAGGCTGGAGTGACCTAAGGAGGTCTCGGTGTAAATGTTCTGATTTCTGACCCTGATGATGGTTTGGAAATCTATGCACTTTACTGTTTCGACTCCGTTGTAGACGGCTCTATAAAAATAAAATGAAGCAGTTTTCCACATCTCTAGTTAAAAAAAATAATCGATGATGATGAAAGGAAACTCAGTTGTATTCATGTTGCTGTGGATAACAACCACATCCTGCTCTCTTCCCTTTATAATAGAATGTTCAGAGATTGCAGATGTTCCCTGTCAATTAGATAATCATAGAAAATTATCGCCGGCATTCTCTGCATATTGTCCACAGGCTGGTAAGTGTTTAGTGGTGAACTTTGTTGTTGAAACACTAGTTCTTCCAACGTTCATGTATTCATTGCATTCACAAAGCAGGAAGCTATAATGTGTTGTTTAAAAAGCTTTCCAACAAAGCCACCGCTTGCTCTACAGATGACAATGTGTTCTTCAGATGAGAGTTAAATGGAGCTCTTAAGAAAATGGATCCCGCAGTGAAGACCATCATAGCCAGCTACAAGAAACTCTGAACGGATATGCTGAAGAGGCCCGCTCACACTTGTCCATGCATTTTACCACTGCAAAACACATTTTAAAGTGTACCTGTAGAAAACAAAAGTGCTCGTATGGGGTACTCACCTCCAGAGGCTTCCTCGGTACTCCTTCACCGGCCCATTTTAGTGCTGAGACCCCCAAAAGGCCGCTTGTCTTCATGTCTGCTTGTCACACCTATGCACTAGCACAGACCCAGTGCCCAGGCTCCAGTGGAAAAAGTCAAGCCAGAGCGCGTCCATGCTACTGTGGAGATGCGGTGTGGACATGCTTCGGAGGCCCTGCTCACCAATGTCTTTGGAAAGTACCTAATTTTTCACCCTCTGAAATGCACAGGTCTAATTTTACATTTAAATCTCTTTAACGGACACCATATACCAGTTGCATGGCAGTGTTGCTGATCTCTCACTGATCTTGCTGAAATCACACACCTGAAAAAAGCATGTGGCTATGCCAGGCAAACTTCAGTCAGAAACATTGTTCAGGGTCTATGGCTAAAAGTATTAGAGATAGAGTAGGAAATTGGATTACATTGGTCATTTTAGGCCAACCTAGAGCCTTTTGAAGCATTGGACCAATCAGAGAATTGTCAGCGTAATTCGGTTTACCGCATACATTTTAGACCAATCAGAGAATGCAGATTTTTTTCCACGGAAACGCATTACTGCTGTAATTTTAGGCCAATCAGGAGACTTTGAAAGTATTAGGCCAATCGGAGAATGCAGAAGTTTACCGCGGTTGCCAATAGGAAATGCAGTTTCCGCATAATAGAGTACATCTGCAAAAAATAGCGGATTCCGCAATTTATTCTTACAGTTAACTAACTTTATTGACAAAACATAACATTCTTCGGAAATATGTGGAAATTGGAAAATCGGATTTCCAAGAAAATCCGCAGAATTTGAATATCACTTTTCGAAACACAAAAGTTTAGTTGGAATCGGAAATCAGCATTTTCGACCGCCCCTAGTATTAACATTTAATGTACTAAGGAGTGCATTGATGGGCAAGCGGCTCTCACACCCAAACATTAGTGGCTATGGGATGATCTAGAAGTATCATTCCTAGTACTTTTGTAGGCACTTTACCTAATACACAGTGTCTGGCAGTGGAACTTATTTTGAGACACTTGAGTCACAGACTCTCTGGGAAAGGTGACACAAATGCAAGGTTGAGCATACGATACTGGTTGTATCAAAGTTTCATCTAGCAGTGCTCAACTTGTACCAACTATTGCATGTTGTTAATGGAATTGAAAGTCGGCCTCTGATGAAGTAGCTTGTAGGCTATGAAACACATCAGGCATTGTTTTATATGATCAATTTTTGTTGTCATGGTTTTATGGACATGTAGACTGTCCCGTTACATGTATTTTTATCAGGTGCCAGGTAATCATAGTTAGTAAGTATCCAATCTGGAGTCTGGGCAGGAAGATTACAGGAATGGGCCAAAGTCAAGACAGGTGGCAATCAAACATAGTCAGGGTCACAGACAAGAGGTCAACCAGGAGAATCAGATCAGGAATAGTCAGGCGAGCCAGGTCACGAATGCTAACAGCAAATCGGGGAAGGCCTGGCTAGAAGTACTAAAGACTAACATGCGGGTCACTACCTGTCAGAACAAACAGCACCTGCCACAGGGGAGGACTAAACTTTGAAAGGACAACTGAAGTGAGAGGGATATGGAGGTTGACCTATTTCTTTCCTTTTAAAGTGTACCAGAGCTGATTAAAAGAAAAAGTTTTATACAAACCTGGGGCTTTCTCCAGCCCCATCCGCTCGGATTGCTCCCACACTACCATCCTCCGCTGTATGCAGCTCCGATACCGGGTCCCGTCACTTCTTCCAGTCGGGGCCAGTCTACGCAGGAAAAGTTCACCTTCTACATATCTCTCCAGTGGCTGCTGGAGAGATACACAAAGAACGCACTTCTCTTACGTCAGACTGGCCCCGACTGACAGAAGTCACGGAACCCGGTATTGGAGCTGTTGACAGTGGAGGACGGCGGCGTGGGAGCAATCCGAGTGGATGGGGCTGTTTTCCTTTAAACAATGCAAGTTGCCTGGCTATTCTGCTGATCATCTGCCTCTAATTCTTTTAGCCATTGACCCTCAACAAGCATGCAGATCTGATGCTTCTGACAGAAATCTGACAAAATTAGCGCATGCTTGTTTCAGGTGTGTGATTCAGACACTACTGAGGCCAGAGTGATAAGTAGGACAGAAAGGAATTTTTCAAAAAAAAAAAAAAAAGAAAAAGAAAAAAAGGTATTGTTTAACAGGAAATAAATATGGCAGCCTCCATATCCCTCTCGCTTGACTTGTCCTTTAGAGTAGAAGATCTGCCTCCTGGGGTGAAAATTATTGCATCACGCTTGCTCAGAAACGCAGCCAAACGCTACGCATAGACTTGCACACGCTTCCAGACACCCTCAGTGAACTGCAGCCGATGGTGCGCACAGAGAGCCAAATATGCCAGTGCAGGAGCCACAATGTGAATATGACAGAAAAATAGACTGATTAAGTAGAAAGCTTGGGTTCATTCATGACAGATATATGAGTAGACATCTGTGCTGCATTGTGCGCTGCTTGTAGTGTGCAGAACGCCTTGGATATGATCGCAGTCTTACATACCACTCTTCTCTAAGGGTTGTACTGTATGTATCTGAAATTACAAATCGGATGAGGTCTTATTGTAAAAACTCCAGTGATTAAATAATTATTTATGGCATCAGATCTTAATACAGATTTTTGGAAATGACAAAGTTAAAAGACACCATTTATTGGCAGAGTATATAGCAAATGGAAGCTTTTGAGACAGCAGAGGTCCCTTCATCAGGCATGATGTATTACAGAACCTGAAAGTGCTTATAAGTTGTATACAGCAACACAGGGTAATACATTTTATATCAATTGGAACATCCAAGTAGTGCTGGACACATTTTAGCATAAATATTGATCAGCATCCCTGAGCATAGAATGATTTATCCGAGGTGCAGAAACCAGTGTGGCATTTTCAGCCTACTTCCCATCGCATCCCT
Organism: Hyperolius riggenbachi; assembly: GCF_040937935.1. NCBI lineage: Eukaryota > Metazoa > Chordata > Amphibia > Anura > Hyperoliidae > Hyperolius > Hyperolius riggenbachi. The sequence goes on from NC_090647.1 coordinate 98,182,984, forward strand.
GTTTAGCTGCAGTGCCAACGCTCATTGCCATCCTCCTTATTGCATGTTATGAATTATATCACATCATTGATCAGCTCACATTTCACTTCGGATTACATGTTTTACTAAATACATAATTAATATATCCACCCACTGGGATTACATGAATACATAACAGAGACATTAGTCACATCACATTATCTGTACATGACGATTCATTAAGCTGATTTCTAAAGATTAACCAGCTCAGAGTAAATCATGTAACCTAGTTTTTTATTATAATAGGCCTGGGAGTTAAAAGGGGGACAGTTCTGAATTGCAAATATTTCTGTATGATGTGTCCGCCTCTGCCTGTATAATACACTGTAACCTCTCTCCTGTGGTTTATTTTAATGGGATCATTAGGTTAAGAAAAACCCTTATACATTCAAAAAGTAACTTTACTATGAACATATCTTTATAATGAAATGTCTAATGTGATATGTAGTGATTAGGTCTTGTACCCAGAAGTGTTTAAGAAAATGTATTCCTTGATTTTGCGTTGTGGCGGACCTGAACTCACAACTTCCTATCTGCTCTAAAAGATAAGCAAGAAGGTTTGAATCAGGATGATACCATTTTCAAAAGATAAGAAGTAGCATAATATCCTTTAAAGCTAATGGGAACCAAAACAAACAAACAAACAGATACTTACCTATGGAGGGGGAAGGTTCTAGGTCTTATAGAGGTTTCCCGCTCCTCTCTTGGTCCCCTCGTTCCAGCGCTGTCACCCTCAGTGGCAGCATCCGACCGATCGGTCAAATACTGCTCTCTGCCGCTGCAGGAGGCTTTGGAAGATGGGTGGCTCCATACAGCACGTGCGCTAGCGTGCTCTCTCGCACTCGTGCATGCGCAGTACGTTGTGGCCTGTCTTTGGGAGCACGTGGTCTCCCAAAGATCTCCGAAGCCTCCCGCGGCGTGGGATTCAAACGGGGGTGACATCACTGGAACGAGGGGACCTTGAGAGGAGCGAGAAGACTCTATAGGACCCGGAGCCTTCCCTCTCCTTAGGTAAGTATCTGTTTGTTTGGTGTTTTTTTTTCAGTTCCCATTAGCTTTAAAAAAAAAATTATTTGTTACAGCTGATACAAATCCTGTAATTAATTTGCAGTGTGTCTACTTCCTGCTTTCATGGAAGCAGACATAGGGTTAACATCCTTTGTTTCCAAATTAGCTGCTCTGTTAAGGCAGCCAGTTGACACAGCTGAGAGATCAAATTATAGTTGTGCTTAGTCACAGATGAGGGGGAATTAGACATGCTAAACTCTCTAAATACACACAGGGTGCATTTCCCTAGGGTTTCCTTCTGCCCTGTGCAAGAGTTCAGGTCCACTTTAAGCCAATGGTAGACTCAGAATCAAATGGAGAAGAATTCAGAGTCCTAAGATACCTTTAGGCTGCTTTCTCACCAAGACGTTGCGTTTTAGGGGACGTTATGGTCGCATATCGTGCCCCTAACGCAACGCCTGGTGGCAGAGGCGGGACAAGGTCCTCCAGCACCCAAGGCTGAGTCACCAAAGTGCGCCCCTCCATCCTTGCCACCCCAGGCGTCACACACTGATTGCCATTAGACTAAGAGGGCCACAGGGCCCACAACCTCCCCACAACCTCCCCAACACCTTAATATCTAGTTATCTGGCTTGCAGTCACTGCTATGTATCCCCTTTTCTTATTTCTTTCTGCTTCAAACACAATTAGGAATGACAGCTGAATGAATTGTGCGCCCCCTCCTACACTGCGCCCTGAGCCTCTCCAGCCTATGCCTCGGCCCGGCCCTGCCTGGTGGTGTTGGAGGAGGACGCCAGAGTGAGCTGCGTTATGCAGCTCTTTGTGCGCACTGCGCAGTACAGAATGCGGAGGTCTCCGTGGCGCTGATTCGCTGGCGGGACCACGTGATGCGGAGTGTTCCACGTGATGCGGCAGCTCCAGGAAGACAACACTGCAAGTGCAGTGAATATTAAGCAGCCATGTGCCTGGCTACATTAGCGGACTCTCCCCGCCTCTTCTCCGGCAGCATATATTAAAAAAAAAAAACATTACTGAGCATGTGCACACAGTCTAATGCGGCTAAAGCCGCATATAACGTACTGCATGCTGCACTTTCCCAGAACGTGCAGCGTTACCCTGTAACGCAACGTGGGCACTGTGAACAGCCCATTGATTTTTCATTACTGTGCATTACTCTGCGTTACAGGCTGCTCTAACGTGGGACTTTAACGTCTCACTGTGAAAGCAGCCTTAAAGTATACCTGAGCCGAACCTCGATCAAAAAGGAAATATTTACATAAATAAAAGGGAAGTCTCTGGGTCCAGTAGAGGTTTCCCGGATCCTCCTTGCTCCTGCCACTACTCGCTGGCACTCTCCAGAAGATCCAGGGCATGTTCCTCTTCAAGCACAAGCGTGGCCGTGCTGCAACCGTGCATGAACGGCTCCATCTTACTGCGCATGCACACTGCACATCGACTGACGGCAACTGACAGATTTACTGGGATGGACAGCAGAGGATTGAGGAAGCCCGGGAGGACAGCGAGGGAGACAGCCTGAAGGGGGCTGGAGGCAGGGCCGGCGCTACCATAGAGGCAAAGGGGGCAATTGCCCCAGGGCCCCAGATCCTATAGGGCTCCCCCCCCCCCAAGGTATCTCCCCACTAGTGTTGGGCGAACATCTAGATGTTCGGGTTCGGGCCGAACAGGCCGAACATGGCCGCGATGTTCGGGTGTTCGACCCGAACTCCGAACATAATGGAAGTCAATGGGGACCCGAACTTTTGTGGTTTGTAAAGCCTCCTTACATGCTACATACCCCAAATTTACAGGGTATGTGCACCTTGGGAGTGGGTACAAGAGGAAAAAAAAATTTAGCAAAAAGAGCTTATAGTTTTTGAGAAAATCGATTTTAAAGTTTCAAAGGGAAAACTGTCTTTTAAATGCGGGAAATGTCTGTTTTCTTTGCACAGGTAACATGCTTTTTGTCGGCATGCAGTCATAAATGTAATACATATAAGAGGTTCCAGGAAAAGGGACCGGTAATGCTAACCCAGCAGCAGCACACGTGATGGAACAGGAGGAGGGTGGCGCAGGAGGAGAAGGCCACGCTTTGAGACACAACAACCCAGGCCTTGCATGAGGACAAGAAGCGTGCGGATAGCATGCTTTGTACCACCATGCAGTCATAAATGTAATAAAGATAAGTGGTTCAATAAACAGGGACCACGCGGCAACGCTAACCCAGCAGCAGCACACGTGATGGAACAGGAGGAGGCGCAGGAGGAGAAGGCCACGCTTTGTGAGACACAACAACCCAGGCCTTGCATGAGGACAAAAAGCGTGCGGATAGCATGCTTTGTACCGCCATGTAGTCATAAATGTAATAAAGATAAGAGGTTCCATAAACAGGGACCGGCAACGGTAACCCAGCAGCAGCAGCAGCAGCACACGTGATGGAACAGGAGGAGGCGCAGGAGGAGAAGGCCACGCTTTGTGAGACACAACAACCCAGGCCTTGCATGAGGACAAAAAGCGTGCGGATAGCATGCTTTGTACCGCCATGTAGTCATAAATGTAATAAAGATAAGAGGTTCCATAAACAGGGACCGGCAACGGTAACCCAGCAGCAGCAGCAGCAGCAGCAGCACACGTGATGGAACAGGAGGAGGCGCAGGAGGAGAAGGCCACGCTTTGTGAGACACAACAACCCAGGCCTTGCATGAGGACAAAAAGCGTGCGGATATAGCAGCAATGCTTTTTGCCGCCATGCAGTCATAAATGTAATACAGATGAGAGGTTCAATAAACAGGGACCGGAAACGCTAAACCATCCCAGATGTTCATCGGTCATGTTACTTGGTTGGGGTCCAGGAGTGTTGCGTAGTCGTTTCCAATCCAGGATTGATTCATTTTAATTTGAGTCAGACGGTCTGCATTTTCTGTGGAGAGGCGGATACGCCGATCTGTGATGATGCCTCCGGCAGCACTGAAACAGCGTTCCGACATAACGCTGGCTGCCGGGCAAGCCAGCACCTCTATTGCGTACATTGCCAGTTCGTGCCAGGTGTCTAGCTTCATGCCCGGTTTCAGGTCCAGCGGTGCCAGCCACAAATCCGTCTGTTCCTTTATTCCCCTCCAAATTTCCTCCCCTGTGTGCTGCTTATCCCCAAGGCAGATCAGCTTCAGCAACGCTTGCTGACGCATGCCAACAGCTGTGCTGCACTGCTTCCACGATCCTACTGCTGCTGGTGCTGGGTTAGCATTTCCGGATGAGGTACAGCTTTGAGATGCGTTGGAGGAGAAGGAGTCAGAGAGGTAGGTGCTGCTGTTGTTATCCAGCTGTTTGCGGCGTGGGCAACACCCGCGCCGTAGCAGGTGAGGAATCGCTGCCAGGCTCCACAAGGTTCACCCAGTGCGCGGTAAGGGAGATGTATCGACCCTGGCCGAACGCACTCGTCCAGGTGTCAGTGGTGAGGTGAACCTTGCAGGCAACGGCATTCTTCAAGCTTCGGGTTATTTAGCTGACCACGTGCTCATGCAACTCAGGCACTGCAGAGCGCGCAAAGTGGTAGCGGCTGGGAACCACGTAACGTGGGATGGCCACTGACATCATGCCCTTGAAGCTGTTTGTCTCCACCACTCGATATGGCAGCATTTCGCAGGCCAGAAGCTTGGCTATGCTGGCTGGCTGTTACTGCCACGGCCCGGGGGTCATTTGCTGGCAATTTCCTCTTGTGCTCAAACATCTCAGAGACAGACAACTCAACCGTAGCGCTGCACACCGAAGGGCTGTTGGTTGTTGTGTTTGATGAACACTGGGAGACCTCAAGAGCACTAGTCCGGAAAGTGACAGTGTCAGCATCGTCTGATGTTTGTGAATGTTGTGAACCACGCAATGGCTGGGCTACTGCTGCTGCTGAGGCGGGTCTGGTGGTGAGTCTGGTGAACCCAAGGGAGGCAGTGTTGCTGGTGGTACCCTGTCCTGCCGCGTTTGCCCACAGAGTGGGATGTTTGGATAGAATGTGGCGGCTCATGCTGGTGGTGGAGAGGTTGTTAATACTTTTCCCCCTGCTCAGGCGGGTCTTGCACACCTTGCAAATCGCCATGGTAACATCCTCAGTGCAGTCTTCAAAGAAAGCCCAGACTTTAACTGGCTGAGGACTCGGACCTCGTGCGTGATGTGCTGGTGCTGCTTAACCCACTGCTGGACGCTTGAGAGGTCATCCAAGTAATTATCTGGTCCTGTTCTTTTGGATCTGTGAGGGTTGTTGTCCTGGACAACATGGGCAGTATTGAGTGGGTTTTCTTGGGTGCTCCCCTGTGGCCTGTACGTGAACCGTCAGGGGAAACACCTCTTCCCTTGCCCCTCCCTCTTTCACCGGATTTCTTCCTCATTTCACTTATCCTTAAAGTACACGCTGACTGGCAGCAGTACAGTGGCAGTACAGAAATGCTATACAGTGGTGGGTGAGCGGTGTACCACTATTGTCAGCAGTGACACAGAGCACAATGCTATACAGTGGCGGGTGAGCGGTGTACTACTGTTCCCAGCAGACACAGAGTGGAAGTAAACACAATGCTATATAGTGTGGCTGAGCCGTGTACACAGAGTGGCATTAAACACAATGCTATATAGTCTGCTATATAGTCACCCCGAACAGGGTGATGTTCTGCAGAACCCGAACAGTGGCAAACACTGTTCGCCCAACACTACTGGGAGGGAACGCAGATTTTAGTACCTAAACACACGATACAACATGTTTTCCGGGGTCGGACTCTGAGGCACATACAGATGGTCCCGATCATCATCCTCATCATACAACTCTTCTCCTGAGTCTGACCCACCCACCACCTCTGCCACCCCAACATCCCCAGACACAGACCCCTCATCGTCCTCAACATTAACTTGGGATGCTGGCCTGAGCCAGACCTCCTCCTCCACATCAGGCCCCATCATCTCCTCAATGGCAGCCCTCATTAATCGCTCTGGCGACGGACTGATGGACACAACGTTCTCCTCCGGGGAGGGCTGCTGCTGACCACTGGCTGCTGGGGTGGATGTTATAGCTTGCGTGGGGCGTTGGCTGTTGCTGTTGTTGGGAGTGCTGCTCACAGCGGAGGTCTCTGGGGAACTCATGTTGAGCTCATATAGTGGTTGACGGTGAGTGGAGTATTACTGATCCCAGCAATATACACACTGACTGGCAGAGTACGCAATGCTATATAGTGTGGCTGAGCGGTGTACACAGAGTGGCAGTAAACACAATGCTATATAGTCTGGCTGAGCGAGCGGTGTACTACTGTTCCCAGCAGAATCAGAGTGGCAGTAAACAATGGTATATAGTCTGGCTGAGCGGTGTACACAGAGTGTCAGTAAACAATGGTATATAGTCTGGCTGAGCGGTGTACACAGAGTGTCAGTAAACAATGGTATATAGTCTGGCTGAGCGAGCGGTGTACTACTGTTCCCAGCAGAATCAGAGTGGCAGTAAACAATGGTATATAGTCTGGCTGAGCGGTGTACACAGAGTGTCAGTAAACAATGGTATATAGTCTGGCTGAGCGGTGTACACACAATGCTATATAGTCTGCTATATAGTGTCAGTAAACAATGGTATATAGTCTGGCTGAGCGAGCGGTGTACTACTGTTCCCAGCAGAATCAGAGTGGCAGTAAACAATGGTATATAGTCTGGCTGAGCGGTGTACACAGAGTGTCAGTAAACAATGGTATATAGTCTGGCTGAGCGAGCGGTGTACTACTGTTCCCAGCAGAATCAGAGTGGCAGTAAACAATGGTATATAGTCTGGCTGAGCGGTGTACACAGAGTGTCAGTAAACAATGGTATATAGTCTGGCTGAGCGAGCGGTGTACTACTGTTCCCAGCAGAATCAGAGTGGCAGTAAACAATGGTATATAGTCTGGCTGAGCGGTGTACACAGAGTGTCAGTAAACAATGGTATATAGTCTGGCTGAGCGGTGTACACACAATGCTATATAGTCTGCTATATAGTGTCAGTAAACAATGGTATATAGTCTGGCTGAGCGAGCGGTGTACTACTGTTCCCAGCAGAATCAGAGTGGCAGTAAACAATGGTATATAGTCTGGCTGAGCGGTGTACACAGAGTGTCAGTAAACAATGGTATATAGTCTGGCTGAGCGAGCGGTGTACTACTGTTCCCAGCAGAATCAGAGTGGCAGTAAACAATGGTATATAGTCTGGCTGAGCGGTGTACACAGAGTGTCAGTAAACAATGGTATATAGTCTGGCTGAGCGGTGTACACAGAGTGTCAGTAAACAATGGTATATAGTCTGGCTGAGCGGTGTACACAGAGTGGCAGTAAACACAATGCTATATACTCTGGCTGAGCGAGCGGTGTACTACTGTTCCCAGCAGACACAGAACAGTAAACAGAATGCTATATAGTGTGGCTGAGCGAGCGGTGTACCACTATTCCCAGCAGACACAGAACAGTAAACAGAATGCTATATAGTGTGGCTGAGCGAGCGGTGTACCACTATTCCCAGCAGACACAGAACAGTAAACAGAATGCTATATAGTGTGGCTGAGCGAGCGGTGTACCACTATTCCCAGCAGACACAGAACAGTGAACAGAATGCTATATAGTGTGGCTGAGCGAGCGGTGTACCACTATTCCCAGCAGACACAGAACAGTGAACAGAATGCTATATAGTGTGGCTGAGCGAGCGGTGTACCACTATTCCCAGCAGACACAGAACAGTGAACAGAATGCTATATAGTGTGGATGAGCGAGCAGTGTACCACTATTCCCAGCAGACACAGAACAGTAAACAGAATGCTATATAGTGTGGCTGAGCGAGCGGTGTACCACTATTCCCAGCAGACACAGAACAGTGAACAGAATGCTATATAGTGTGGCTGAGCGAGCGGTGTACCACTATTCCCAGCAGACACAGAACAGTGAACAGAATGCTATATAGTGTGGCTGAGCGAGCGGTGTACCACTATTCCCAGCAGACACAGAACAGTAAACAGAATGCTATATAGTGTGGCTGAGCGAGCGGTGTACCACTATTCCCAGCAGACACAGAACAGTGAACAGAATGCTATATAGTGTGGATGAGCGAGCGGTGTACCACTATTCCCAGCAGACACAGAACAGTAAACAGAATGCTATATAGTGTGGCTGAGCGAGCGGTGTACCACTATTCCCAGCAGACACAGAACAGTGAACAGAATGCTATATAGTGTGGCTGAGCGAGCGGTGTACCACTATTCCCAGCAGACACAGAACAGTAAACAGAATGCTATATAGTGTGGCTGAGCGAGCGGTGTACCACTATTCCAAGCAGACACAGAACAGTGAACAGAATGCTATATAGTGTGGCTGAGCGAGCGGTGTACCACTATTCCCAGCAGACACAGAGTGGCAGTAAACAGAATGCTATATAGTGTGGCTGAGCGAGGTACACAGAGTGGCAGTAAACAGAATGCTATATAGTGTGGCTGAGCAAGCGGTGTACTACTATTCCCAGCAGACACAGAGTGGCAGTAAACAGAATGCTATATAGTGTGGCTGAGCGAGGTACACAGAGTGGCAGTAAACAGAATGCTATATAGTGTGGCTGAGCAAGCGGTGTACTACTGTTCCCAGCAGTGACACAATGACAGGGGGGACCCTGGCTAGCGTGGCTGGAGCGCGAACTACCCTGCCTGCCTACCCAAAGCTAAACCCACAGACAAATGGCGGAGATATGACGTGGTTCGGGTATTTATTTACCCGAACCACGTGACAGTTCGGCCAATCAGAGCGCGTTCGGGTCCGAACCACGTGACCCGTTCGGCCAATCACAGCGCTAGCCGAACGTTCGGGGAACGTTCGGCCATGCGCTCTTAGTTCGGCCATATGGCCGAACGGTTTGGCCGAGCACCGTCAGGTGTTCGGCCGAACTCGAACATCACCCGAACAGGGTGATGTTCTGCAGAACCCGAACAGTGGCGAACACTGTTCGCCCAACACTACTCCCCACCAACCTAACTGTGCTCCCTGCCATATCTTTGAAAGGGTAGTATCCCACCTCACCACAGGGGGAGGGGGCGCAGCTGGCTCAGGGGCCCTGTAGGGAAATATGGCTGCAACAAAGCGCCCCTAATGCTGCTTTATTGTCGAGGAAGGGTGGTTTCTGTCAGGGGGGGGGCCCTGGGTTCATTTTGCCCTGGTGCCCCACTGTTACTAGAACCGGCCCTGGCTGGAGAAAGCCACAAGTATGGATAATTATTTTTCCGTCTCAGGTACACTTTAAATAAACCTGATGCATGTTTGCAAACTATTTAGCAGTTCTGTTTTGCTGAATATTGTCCTAGCATTCAGGAGCTGTTGAGATAATAAAATAAAAACTGTTTAATTAGCACATTAATTGTACCTGCCACACCATTGTTCTGTTAATTTGGCAGTCGTAGCTTCTTCTAGGAAAGCTTCCAGTGCTGTGCAGTAAGTTGACACTTCATAAATAAAAGCTAATAGTGTTAATAACACAATAAATTATTAGAACGCCCTTGAAAATATTTCTTCTCTGGCAGCAGCTATCCCTGAATCTCAAGTTACACCGAAATATCTGCTGCTTGCAGAAGCATAATGTTCAGGCTGCCTAAAGCACAGGAGCAGTGTGTTCCACATAGCAATGCAAGATACAGCATTTCCCGCATACATTATTCCGGGATCTCACTGCTCCAATGGAAGATGTTCTGGCTTCTCAGTTGTGAAGATGATCAGATGTCAGATAGCTGCAGGTAACATAGATTGAAGGGAACCTGAACCGAGTCCAATTATTTAAAATAAACACGATGTACCCAGGGCCGGCCTTTGGTTTCACAGCGCCCTGAGCGAAATCTGATTTTTGTGCCCCCTCCTCCATCTGCTTCGCGCGCGCGCGCACACACACACACACACACACGTTATTGCCCCAGCGCCCCCCCCCAAAAAAAACATCATCAGACTCGGTATAGGTAGCCAGGTATAGGTGCCCCCAGTATAGGATCTCATGTGTAAGGTTCCCTCAATATAGGTAGCCAAGCATAGGTTCCCCCAGTATAGAAAGTCAATTGTAGGTCTCCCCCCGTAGGTAGCCAGGCTTAGGTGCCTCCAGTATAGGTAGCTAGGTGTTGGTGCCTTCAGTATAGGTAGCCAGGAGTAGATGCACTCCCTCAGTATAGGTAGCCAGCTATAGGTGCCCCCAATATAGGAAGTCAGGTGTAGGTGCTCTCAGTATAGTTAGCCAGCTATAGGTGCGGCGCCCCCCTTGGAAGCCGGCGCCCTGAGCGACCACTCCGGTCGCTCATATCAAAGGCCGGCTATGTACCTCCAAATGAATATTACATACTTACCTCACTATCAGTTCCTCTCAGATCACCATATCCTTCTAACAATGATTCCTTCCAGTTTTAGCAAGATTTTATCAGAACTGAAATATATCAGTTACTGTCAGTTATATATCAGTTGCCGTCAGTAATAACTGAAAGGGCTACTGATGAGCAAGGTAATGTCCATGTTTTCCTATGACCCACATGGGCGATAAAACAGTTTAACAGTGTGCCGACCAGGAAGCTGTTATGGGGTAATGGCCGTTTTCAAAATGGAGGATGGAGAATTCCATTGATCAAAGTGGACAAATAGGACGCAGGAGAGTAAAAAGAGATTGAGGAGTAGACTACACTGGAGGTAAGTATGACCTGTGTATGTTTATTTTGACTTTTAATTTTCAGTTCAGGTTTGCCTTAAAGTATTTATACTGAAACTTCTAACTTTAGCTATAAAGAGCTCTTGTTGCACATGGACATTTGTGAACATCTAAATCAGTGGTGTTCATCCTCCCAGACATAGAAGTCACTCTGCACTGAGGCCTTCAACATCACCATAGAGTTGCTCTGTTTCATTTAGAAAATGATAGGATTTATATTTCAGCAATAAAACTGTTTTGTTAAAGTTTGTTTGTAAAAAATGTAGAAAGCGTCAAAAAGGCAGTGTGCAAAGGTTTTGGCCTCCACCCATCACTGTATTGCTAACGTCTCTTAGGTCCACAAGCTGCTAGTACAGGCATGGGCAAACCTGGCCCTCCAGCTGTTACGGAACTACAAGTCACACAATGCATTTGCCTTTATGAGTCATGACTGTGGCTGTCAGACTCCTGCATTGCATTGTGGGACTTGTAGTTCCTTAACCTTCCTGGGGGTAAGCCAGAGCTGAGCTCGGGCTATGCCGCGCAGGAAGATATCTCAGCCCCAGGTGGGGCGATTTGGGCCATTTTAAGTGCTGTACGCGCAGCTAGCACTTTGCTAGCCGCGCGTACAGCTTGATTGCCGCCGCTCTGCGGCGATCGCCCGCACGCAGCGGCAGGAGAGGGCCCCCCGCCAGAGCCCTGCGCTGCCCAGACCAATGAGTTCCGGGCAGCGCTATGGGCTGGATCGGAGGCGTCTGACGTCAGCTGACGTCCATGACGTCATTCCTAACGTCGCCATGGCGACAGGAGAAGCCAAACAGGGGTGCGCGTTATATACGCGTTCCCCTGTTTGCTATTGATGCCGGTGACGATCGCACTAGAGGGACACATGCGCCCTCTAGTGGTGTTTCATGTAGCTACCACTCTGGTAGCTTTACATGAAACAAAAAAAATAAATAAAAAAAAGGATTTTTGCCTATTTGGCAAAAAAAATTAACCGCCAGGGAGGTTAACAGCTGGAGGGCCAAGTTTGCCCATGCCTGTGCTAGTAGGACCAGGACAGCAGTACACCCTATAGCCGTACCAAGCAGACTTCACATTGCAGACTTTGGTCACACTACAATGGACCAACAGAAGTTACAATACAATACAATACCATTTGTAAAGCGCTTTTCTCCCATAGGACTCAAAGCGCATAGTTGTGTCTCAGATTAATACAGGGTTGCAGGCTGGGTTGTGTTACAGAGGAGATAGTCAGATGTTCATGAATGCCAGACTGAAGAGGTAGGTTTTCAGTTTAGACTTAAATGCTTCCAGGGATGGAGCTGTCCTGATTGGGTGTGGCAGGGAGTTCCAAAGTGTAGGGGCAGCATTACAAAAGGCTCTGTCTCCAAAGGTTTTGAGGTGGACTCTGAGGGTGACCAAGGGGTTACGTCCTTTTGATCTAAGATTGTGGGGGGTGTGATTCAGTTGCAACAAGTCCTTAAGGTATCCAGGGCCCAGATTGTGCAAGGATTTGAATGTCAGTAAGCAAATCTTAAACAGAATTCTCCATTTTATCGGTAGCCAGTGGAGTGAGCACAGGGTTGGTGATATGTGGCAATGGCGGGGTTGGCTCGTTAACAGCCTTGTGGTAGCATTCTGTACTAATTGCAGGCGGCGTAAGTCTTTCTTATGTAGGCCTGTGTAGAGGACGTTGCTGTAGTCTAACCTTGATGTGACGAAGGCATGAACTAGGGTTGGAAGATCCTCTGAAGGAATTAGGTGTTTAATCTTTGCAATATTCCTTAGATGAAAGAAGGAATGTTTCACAACAGCTGAGATTTGATTCCTGAAGCTTAATTTCCCATCAGTCAGTACTCCCAGGCTGCGCACACAGTCTGAGTTGTTCAGGTCTAAGCTCCCTATCCTTAGCAGTGTTGGTTGAGACTAGGGCTGCTTTGCTGTTGAGCCCTGGCCCTCGATAACAAGAACCTCAGTTTTGTCAGCATTAAGTTTTAGCCAATTATTATTCATCCACTCCTGAAGCTCAGCTAAGCATGCGTTTATTTGTGGAGTAGGGTCTGTGACGCCAGGTTTGAATGACAAATATAGCTGGGTGTCATCAGCATAGCAATGATATGTTAGGCCATGTTTTTGTATGATTTCTCCAAGTGGCAGCATGTATATGGTGAAAAGTAAAGGGGATAATATTGCGCCCTGAGGTACACCATATTTTAGTGGTACAATGTTGGAGAGGAAGGGCCCTAAGGGTACCCTTTGTGTTCTGCCAGCCAGGAAGGAGTTGAACCACCGGAGAACAATGCCATCTATGCCACAGTACTCTAGTAGCCTGTTGAGCAAGATTTCATGATCGACTGTGTCAAAAGCCGCTGAGAGGTCGAGCAAAATCAGGATGGAACATTGACCCTTGTCTCTTACAATGAGCAGATCATTGCAAATCTGGGTGAGGGCTGTTTCACAGCTGTGATATTTCCTGAAGCCAGATTGAAGAGGGTCAAGGATGATGTTTCTGGAGAGCCTGGCTTCAAGCTTTTTCAATAACTTTTCCCAGAAAGGGGAGGTTTGAGACAGGTCTGTAGCTGTTTAGAGCATCGGGGTCTAAGGATGGTTTCTTGAGTAGTGGCTTGACGATTGCTTCTTTCAGAGTAGAGGGAAACCACCCTTCTTGTAAGGAACCATTGACTATTTTGTGGAATGCCGGTGTAAATAGTACAGGGCATTTCAACATGAACTTAGTGGGGCCAGGGTCCAGATCGCAGGTAGTCTGGCGAACGCAACCTTTAATTATTATTTTCGATTTATATACCTCCATCCTGGCGAATCCTATATAGCTTTATTTTCCAGAGAATGTCTGCAGGGGACAGGGAATTTGGGCGCCAGAGGTGCCGTGAAAGTTTGGGCACTCCATAGGCACCCATGTTATTATCTGCGATCAAGGGAAATTTGGGCGCCTGCAGCACCCGATAAAATATGGTTAAGCTTAGTGGGTGCTTAACGGCAGTTTGCATAGAATGTAGCCCCGGAACCCACTGTGAGTGCCAAAATACCCCTTTATTACCGATATTAACATGGGTGCCTATGGGGCATTTACATTTCCACGGTGTCCAATATTTATTGTGTACAGCAGCCAGCAAAGGCAGCGCAGTTATTGATGAGTTTTTAGTGAGTAGGGGGCAGTTAGACTTAGTCATCGGTGGGAGTAGGTTAGGTTTAGGCATTGGTGGGGGTAGGTCAGTTGGGGTTAGATATCGGTGGGTCAGTTAGAGTTAGGCATTGGTGGGGGAATTGTTTAGGGTTAGGCATTGGTTGAGAGCATTGGTTAAGGTTAGGTATCGTTGTGAGGGATCGGTTAGGGTTTGGCATCGGTAGAGGTAGGGAGCGCTCCAATTGTGCATTAACCTTTTCTATGCAGTAACTGGCACCACCCAGCAGTGGGAGCTGCTCCATAAGCATACAACAGATATTTAAAGGGCCATAGTAGACAATAGCTCAGCACAAGTTTATTTACTCTATATCGGTAGAGGTAGCCCTCGTGTTAGAACAGGTTCAGTAAAATTGAATTACCACTGCCCAATGGTAAAATATCGGTAATGTTTCCAGGGCACAAATCTCTGTGATGCCTATTTTGCATGTACGCATATGTGCCGTCATTAGCTGGTCATGCTGCTTTCAGTTAGAACAATTTCTTGAGCTTTTGTTACCTACTTACCTTGTACCTAGCACCAACCTACTGCATTTTCATCATTATTATGTACAGGGATATGTATATATGTCAGTGCTCCCGTTCCCTTACGTGCAGCTGCACACAGCATGGGTCTGACACAGCCTCTGATTGGCTACCAATCAAAACGTTGATATCACACTGTATGCAAGCTGTGCCAAAACAAGTAAAGTAAATTGCTTGTGCATTTTCCCACCACAGGTGGAGCCCTGACTGATATAATTTATTCAGATTGATGAATGGTTAATGAGATGGAAATAAGTGGGACCAATCCAATCTTATCACAGCTTAATTTGATTAGTCCATTTCCTAACGCCATAAATTTGCTTTAAAAAAATTGCAACATTTTGCATCAAAATAATTATTTGCATCTCATTGACCATCCCTACTCAATAGTACAGTAGAATCTCGTTGTAGTAAACCTCTGGAGCAATTTTCACATATCAGTGCTGCTCCCATTCATTTGCCAACAACTTTATTACTATTTATCACATCTTTATTACTATTTATTACACCTATTGTTTTTTCCAGGACAAATTAGGCTTTTAGTGAGTAGTATTTTTGTTTAGTAATTACCTTATTTTCTATGCATTTCAAAGGGAAAATAAGGGAAAAATTTAAAAAACACACAATTTCTCCATTTACATCCATTATAGCTTTACAATAAACAGTGCTAATAATAAGTTAAACCCACAAATGTTATTTGCTAATCTATCCTAGTTATTACAACATTTAGGGTATGTTCCTAGTACAATGTATGTTTTTTGCTTTCTCATTGTACACTATCGATGATTACAAAACCTTATTTACAAAAATAACAGTAATGTACCCTCATGGCATACATATTTAAAAAGCCAAGTTCCTAAGGTAACAATATAGTTATTTTCTTTTATATTCTTTCACTTTGTTTTTATTTTACAAGTCTTGGTTTGGTAACAGAATATACAAAATTTGTATTGCTTTTGACTCAGTTTGTTACTAAAAAGAATACACAAGACATAGCGCTTAACCCTAAACCACAATAAAATCTATTCTACTACTTATCATGGTTAAAATGTTACCCCATATGTCTTGTGTAGCTATACTAATACTTTCCCAAGTTTGATTATAATTTTAAAATGTATTTTTATGTTGGATTGAGTTTGTCCCTACCCAATTCTTATGTGATGTGGGTCCAAGCTTTAAAACACACCAAAATGTATTCTACAACTCGTCCCGGATAAAATGATACCACATGTGCCTCATTTAGTAGCAAACTGGTGGTGCACTCTTCACAATTACACTGGACGTGTATACTCGTCCAGTTGGGCTGAAGTGGATATTCAATATATGACCAATTCTGATATAGTAAACAATTTTTCCTGGTCCCTTGGCTTGGAGTTTACTATAAAAGGCTTTTACTGTATTTAAATATTCTATATATTTCTAACATCTCCCATTTTTTCTTAAAGGGGTTCTGTGGATGTTATTAAAAAATTAAAAAATAAAAACTGATACTTACTTGGGGCTTCTACCAGCCCCCTGCAGCTGTCCTGTCTCGCACCGTCCTCTACGATCCTCCGTTCCCCGCCACCAGGCACGGTCCAATGATTTATCTAACTAGACCAGGGGTGTCAAACTCAAATACAAAATGGGCCAAAATTGTACACTGGGACCTAGTCGTGGGCCAACCTCTCTGTCTACTGGCCACCTCCCTCCCTTATAAAGTTCCCAGGTGTCTAATGGCCCTCCTCCAACCCCTATACAGTTTCCTGGTGTCCAGTGGTCCTCCCTCCCCTATACAGTTCCCTGGTGTCTAGAGACCCCCACCCTCCCCTATACAGTTCCCTGGTGTCTAGAGACCCCCACCCTCCCCTATACAGTTCCCTGGTGTCTAGAGACCCCCCCCACCCTCCCCTATACAGTTCCCTGGTGTTTAGCGCTTTGCCCCCTACCTCCCCTATATGGCTTTCCTGGTGTTCTAGGGCTTCACCTCCAATATAGCTTCCCTTGTGGTCTCAAGTGGGCCAAACATAATGCAAAGTGGGGAAGCCCCTTGGGGGCCAAATTAAATGGCCCTGAGGGCCAGATTTGGCCCATGGGCTGGAGTTTGACATGTATGAATTAGACGAATACAACTGCGCCTGCTCCCGCTCGCGCCTCTGGGAGCTTACTGCGCAGGCGCAGTATGAAGTTTTGCGTACTGTGCCTGTGCAGTAAGCTCCCCAAGACGCGAGCCGGATCTAGGCAGATGTATTCCTCTAGTTAGACGAATAATTGGACCGTGATCTACTGAGAAACGGAGGATCGTAGAGGATGGAACGAGTCAGGACAGCTGCAGGAGGCCGGTAGAAGCCCCAGGTAAGTGTCAGATTTTGCTTTTAATAACATCCACCGAACCCCTTTAATAAAATAAATGTTTGAAATCTAATTCTGTGACTTGTCAACTTGTACCTTCTGCCTATATATTCCTGCTCGCCATTTTAAGTAACGCCTTTCCTTGGCGTACGAGTGAATCACACATAATCAGCTTTACATCTGTAGCGGCATTGAAATCACAGGACAGGAATGGCAGATGACTCAGTGATTGATTGGCGTCGACTTCTGGAACTGTAATATTAAGTTAATTTCTGGAATATGTTCCTGTCACCCAGAATAATCTTCAATCAGGATCTTTTGTTAAAGGAAAAAAATAGAAGAAAGTGAGTCTCCATATGTTGACTTTAATGGAGGAATAAGCTGAGAGTTGAAAGCTCTTTTTATAGTGAAATGAAAACACAAGTGGTATTTCAGAATGGGGGCACTATGGTGAAAAATTGTAAAATTTAAAACCTGTGCAAACATATACAAATAAAGGCTCATACACACATCAGACCATAGTCTTTGGAAAATGAAAGATCACAGACCAATCTTACCACCCTTCATGTAGTATGAGAGCCATACCTACACAGTCTATTCTATGGAGCTGAACTCCACATCAGAAAAAAATCTTTGCAAGATGCTGCACACACAGATGCTGTACAGACACAAAAGATCAGTATATGCAAAAGATCTGTTCCTGCCAAAAATCCATTCCTGCAAATTGCAATGATAGTCTATGAGATCTGGAGATCATCATACACACATGATTTAACTGACAATTATCTGCCGATCAGATCCACCAGGATGGATTTTCAGATCTGCAGATCTGCAGATGAATGTCAGTTAAATCATGTGTGTATGATGATCTCCAGATCTCATAGACTATCATTGCAATTTGCAGGAATGGATTTTTGGCAGGAACAGATCTTTTGCAGCTACTGATCTTTTGTGTCTGTACAGCATCTGTGTGTGCAGCATCTTGCAAAGATTTTTTTCTGATGGGGAGTTCAGCTCCATAGAAAAGACTGTGTAGAGTATGGCTCTCATACTACATGGAGGGTGGTAAGATTGGTCTGTGATCTTTCATTTTCCAAAGACTATAGTCTGATGTGTGTATGTGGCCTTAGAAGTACATTTTTTCCAGAGTAAAATGAGCCATAAATTACTTTTATCCTATGTTCCCGTCACTTACAGTAGGTAGTAGAAATCTGACAGAAATGACAGGTTTTGGACTAGTCCATCTCTTCATGGGGGATTCTCTGGGATTTTTTTATTTTCAAGTGAATAGCAGTTGCTCTGTCCAACTGCCAAAAAACTGTGTAGCGAGAAGGGAAGTTGTCCAGCATCATTGTTTAAATCCTTTGTAGGCAATATCTTTATAAAGAATAAAAGCCTTGCTGAGAATCCCTTATTAAGTGATGGACTAGTCCAAAACCTGTCACTTCTGTCAGATTTCTACTACCTACTGTAAGTGACAGCAACATAGCAGAAAAGTAATTTATGGCTCATTTACTCTGGAAAAAACATACTTCTTATTTGTCTATGTTTGCACGTATTTTAAATTATAACATTTTTCACCAAAGTGCCCCTTTAAATTAAAAATGAATGGCTTGCCTTGCGAAAAAAGTGCAAGCTCATATCCTGCAATCAGGCTAAAAAAATCAAGAGCACCAAGTGCTAGGAAGTAAACGAAGAATTACTGTATATAAAATGCTTATAAAGTTGCCAGCTGTACCTGATATCTAGGGAAAGTAACAGATATGGGAGGTGGGGGTGGGGTTTGTTTTCTATGAAAATGGCCGAAAAATACTGACCCGCTGCAGCTTAGATAACTATTATTTTCATGGTAGATTCCAATT
The DNA here is from genome assembly GCF_040937935.1 of Hyperolius riggenbachi. Taxonomy (NCBI): domain Eukaryota; kingdom Metazoa; phylum Chordata; class Amphibia; order Anura; family Hyperoliidae; genus Hyperolius; species Hyperolius riggenbachi. Next base: position 98,201,612 of record NC_090647.1, read on the forward strand.
TCCCATTAGTATTTATAATTCAGCTTAATGAGTTTATAAGGAACCCAAGTTGAGACATATGGAGGCTGCCATATTTATTCCTTTTAAACAATGCCAGGTGCCTGGCAGTCCTGCTGATCTTTCTGGCATCAGTAGAGTCTTAATCACACCAGAAACAAGCATGTAGTATATCAGTCAGAGTTTTGTCGGAGACATCTGATCTGCATTCTTATTCAGGGTCTATGGCTAAACGTATTAGAGGCAGGGGACCAGCAGGACAGCCAGGCAATGTGCATTGTTTAAAAGTATAAATAATAAATATATAAATAAAAAATAAATATATTTCTCACTTTGGGTTCCCTTCAAAGCCCATCTACATAGCTCCTAATTGTCCCTTTTTCAGAGGGACACTCCCTCTTTGGGAAATAAATGCCTTTGTCGTTCTTTCTCCCTCATGCGTCCCTCTTTTGGGTCTCTGTACAGATCTATGTAAATATATGAATTTTTCTACTGAAAAATGATTTATATCAAATTATTAATATATATTTATATATTATTTCTTGCATTTAAATTGATATATTTCTTATTTTTAACTGTTAAAATGAAGGAGAACTAATGATGATAGAGAGGACCAGTGTGGTCTGAATTTTAAAATACAGTCTTTTGCTTTCAATTCTTTCTGGAATCAGTGACAAGGGCTGTGAAGGATCCTGCTTTACCTGCAGAATTTACTTTTTAGTATCTGCAGGTCTTAAAGGAATACTGTAGGGGGGGTCGGGGGGAAAATGAGTTGAACTTACCCGTGGCTTGTAATGGTCCCCCGCAGACATCCTGTGCCCGCACAGCCACTCACCGATGCTCCGGCCCCGCCTCCGGCTCACTTCTGGAATTTCCGACTTTAAAGTCAGAAAACGCCTGCGTTGCCGTGTTCTCATTCCCGCTGATGTCACCAGGAGTGTATAGCACAAGCCCAGTATGGTCTGTGTATGCGCAGTACGCTCCTGGTGACATCAGGGGAAGCGAGGACACGGCAACACAGGTGCAGGGGTTTTCTGACTTTAAAGTCAGAAATTACAGAAGTGAACCGGAGGCGGGGCCGGAGCATCGGTGAGTGGCTGCGCGAGCAAAGGATGCCTGCGGGGGACCATTAGAAGCCCCGGGTAAGTTCAACTCATTTTCCCCCGACCCCCCTACAGTATCCCTTTAATGCCACATATCTTGGCCACACAGACCCTCCGTATTGGGCCCGATCCTCATATAGGCATGGAGATAACACATCTCCCAATATAGGAGCCTTTTTACTGATAAACCTGCACTTCCTCTCAATTAAAGGAGCTAGTGATGGAAAGGGGTGGGGCACTGGCTGCCACATTTAAACCCTATCGTTCATCTCGTGTATTTTACGCATTACAAGATGGCTGTGCTATACTTCCTGCAGCTGGGCCCCCCTCCATCACTATGTCACATAGTGGAAGTACTGGAAATGCAGAAAACACCATGCCAGAAGCGGACGGCAGCTGTCCATCATGTGGCAGCTTTCATTTAAAATAACAAGACACGGGGGAGCTGGAGCTGTACAGGTGCTCCCATGCTATCCGTCCTTTTACAAATCCGGTAAGCTGTCCATACAGATGCCCTAGCTGTAATTTTGAGCATGCTTGAGATATAATACCTTCCCTGAAAATAAGCCCTAATGGAATGGTTAACGTACAAAGGATGAAGAGGCCAGCAAACGGGTACACAGCGGTGCAGTGCCAATCGTGCAGCGGTCCTGTCATTCCAGCAGACAGCAAGGTTATTGGCTATGTGCAGGGATGACAGGGCAGGTGTCTCATCAGTACAGTAGTAGACCTTCAGTTCCAGCTGAGGAAGAGGCGGCACAGTGGGGAAGGCAGGAGGACACACAACAATATAAGACATCTCCTGAAAATAAGCCCTAGCACATCTTTTGTAGCAAAAATTAATATAAGACTTATTTTCGGGGAAATGGATAAACTTTTATTCAGGGCCGGTTCTAGACTTTTTGCTGCCTGAGGCAAACTTGTGAGGATGCGCCGCACCCCCACCCGATTTGGAATGATCACACAGCACCCGACAATTTGCTCTGCTTCATTTACTGTTCTCACATGACATGCTGCAGCACAGTAGCACACTGGCTGGCTGTGAGTCTGTGACAAACAAACTGCTCACCCTCAGCCACTCCATTCCTCCTCAGTCAAGACAGCAGTGCCACCTCCTCCCTTTTGCTGTGCAAGCCAAATGAAACACTGCTGCTCTCCTGCCTCCCCCCTCCTCACTCACTGTCAGACTCCTCACACAGCACAATAAGCTGCTTTTTCCCAGTGATGACCTCTTCACCTCGCTCTCCTCTCGCTACTCCTAATCTCCTACTCTGACTGCATGCTTTAAGTGTAAACACAATACAAACATGCTTCCCGTGTAATCTTCTCTGTGCCTGATGCAAATGTTTCACCTTGCTTCATGAGAGAACTGGCCCTGCTTATATTGTCCACAGGATATAATCAGACTTTTCTTTTAGGAGACTTATTACACAGCACGTTTTGGCTCTCATTACATCTGGCCCTATTAGCATGGTGCTATTTTTTTTACTTTTAATATTATTACATTAATGATGATGCCTTTTTATATTTCGAATAGTATCTTATCATTAGAGATGGCCCGAACGGTTCGACCGCGAACTTATTCGCGCGAACTTCGGTGGTTTGCGTTCGTGGTGAACCTCGAACTATATGCAAGTTCGACCCGCTCCCTATTAGTGCTGCTCGAAAACCCCTTTTCAAAATCCGGATTGTCCCGGATCCAGACACCCAGATATCCGGATTCAGATCGGATATCCGGATTTGACCATTTTGGTATCCGACCCGGATCGGATATCCAACCCCAGTATCCGGGATATCCAGGCAAATTCGGATATCTGGATAGAAAAACTGGAAGTGGCCTTTAAATTGCTTTAAAAACGGTTTTTTTAGGGTAAATGAGGCATGTAGCATCATTATTTTTTAAAGGGGAACAATAATTGATGATTTGGGGACGTAAAATCCCCCCTCCCCCCAAAAAAAGGCTGTCAATTAACCACTTCCCGACCGCCCACTACACAGGGGCGGCGGGGAAGTGGAGCCCTGCAGGACGGCCTCACCCACAGAGGCGGCGGTCCATTTAAGGGCATGGGCGGAGCGATCGCGTCATCCGTGACGCGATCCTCCGCCGGCGCCTGTCACCGCTCGCTCGCCGCAACATCCCGCCGGCTATACGGAAGCGCCGGCGGGATGTTAACCCCGCGATCGCCGCATACAAAGTGTATAATACACTTTGTAATGTTTACAAAGTGTATTATACAGGCTGCCTCCTGCCCTGGTGGTCCCAGTGTCCGAGGGACCACCAGGGCAGGCTGCAGCCACCCTAGTCTGCACCCAAGCACACTGATTTCTCCCTCCCCTGCCCCAGATCGCCCACAGCACCCATCAGACCCCCCCCTGCCCACCCCCCAGACCCCTGTTTGCACCCAATCACCCCCCTAATCACCCATCAATCACTCCCTGTCACTATCTGTCAACGCTATTTTTTTTTTTATCCCCCCCCCTGCTCCCTGCCCCCTCCTGATCACCCCCACCCCTCAGATTCTCCCCAGACCCCCCCCCAGACCACCCCCCCTGTTTACTGTATGCATCTATCCCCCTGATCACCTGTCAATCACCTGTCAATCACCTGTCAATCACCCGTCAATCACCCGTCAATCACCCGTCAATCACCCCCTGTCACTGCCACCCATCAATCAGCCCCTAACCTGCCCCTTGCGGGCAATCTGATCACCCCCCCACACCAATAGATCGCCCACAGATCCGACATCAGATCACCTCCCAAATCCATTGTTTACATCTATTCTCTCCTCTAAACACCCACTAATTACCCATCAATCACCCATCAATCACCCCCTATCACCACCTGTCACTGTTACCTATCAGATCAGACCCTAATCTGCCCCTTGCGGGCACCCAATCACCTGCCTACACGCTCAGATTGCCCTCAGACCCCCCCTTATCAATTCGCCAGTGCATTAATTACATCTGTTCTTCCCTGTAATAACCCACTGATCACCTGTCAATCACCTGCCAATCACCTATCACCCATCAATCACCCCCTGTCACTGCCACCCATCAATCAGCCCCTAACCTGCCCCTTGCGGGCAATCTGATCACCCACCCACACCATTAGATCGCCCGCAAACCCGCCGTCAGATTACCTCCCAAATGTATCGTTTACATCTGTTATCTTCTCTAAACACCCACTAATTACCCATCAATCACCCATCAATCACCCCCTATCACCACCTGTCACTTTTACCTATCAGATCAGACCCTAATCTGCCCCTTGCGGGCACCCAATCACCCGCCCACACGCTCAGATTGCCCTCTGACCCCCCCCCCCTTATCAATTTGCCAGTGCATTAATTACATCTGTCCTTCCCTGTAATAACCCACTGATCACCTGTCAATCACCTGCCAATCACCTATCACCCATCAATCACCCCCTGTCACTGCCACCCAACAATCAGCCCCTAACCTGCCCCTTGCGGGCAAACTGATCACCCACCCACACCAATAGATCGCCCGCAGATCCGACATCAGATCACCACCCAAGCGCAGTGTTTCCATCTATTCTCTCCTCTAAACACCCACTAATTACCCATCAATCACCCATCAATCACCCCCTATCACCACCTGTCACTGTTACCCATCAGATCAGACCCTAATCTGCCCCTTGCGGGCACCCAATCGCCCGCCTACAATCTCAGATTGCCCTCAGACCCCCCCTTATCAATTCGCCAGTGCAATATTTACATCTGTTCTCCCCTGTAATAACCCACTGATTACCTGTCAATCACCTATCAATCACCAATCAATCACCCGCTGTCACTGACACCCATCAATCACCCGCTGTCACTGACACCCATCAATCAGCCCCTAACCTGCCCCTTGTGGGCAAACTGATCACCCACCCACACCAATAGATCGCCCGCAGATCCGACAACAGATCACCACCCAAGCGCAGTGTTTCCATCTATTCTCTACCCTAAACACCCACTAATTACCCATCAATCACCCCCTGTCACTGCTACCTATCAGATTAGACCCCTATCTGCCCCTAGGGCACTCAATCACCCGCCCACACCCTCAGAATGCCCTCAGACCCCAGCCCTGATCACCTCGCCAGTGCATTGCTTGCATCTATTCTCCCCTCTAATCACACCTTGAGACACCCATCAATCACCTCCTGTCACCCCCTAGCACACCTACCCATCAGATCAGGCCCCAATTTGCCCCGTGTGGGCTCCTGATCACTCGGCCAAACCCTCAGACCCCCTTCCGATCACCTCCCCAGTGCATTGATTGCATCTATTTTCCCCTCTAACCACCCCCTGAGACACCCATCAATCACCTCCTGTCACCCCCCTAGCACTCCTATCCATCAGATCAGGCCCAATACAACCTGTCATCTAAAAGGCCACCCTGCTTATGACCGGTTCCACAAAATTCACCCCCTCATAGACCACCTGTCATCAAAATTTGCAGATGCTTATACCCCTGAACAGTCATTTTGAGACATTCGGTTTCCAGACTACTCACGGTTTTGGGCCTGTAAAATGCCAGGGCGGTATAGGAACCCCACAAGTGACCCCATTTTAGAAAAAAAAGACACCCCAAGGTATTATGTTAGGTGTATGACGAGTTCATAGAAGATTTTATTTTTTGTCAAAAGTTAGCGGAAAATAATTTTTATTGGTTTTTTTTCACAAAGTGTCATTTTTCACTAACTTGTGACAAAAAATAAAATCTTCTATGAACTTGCCATACACCTAACGGAATACCTTGGGGTGTCTTCTTTCTAAAATGGGGTCACTTGTGGGGTTCCTATACTGCCCTGGCATTTTAGGGGCCCTAAACCGCGAGGAGTAGTCTAGAAAACAAATGCTTCAAAATGACCTGTGAATAGGACGTTGGGCCCCTTAGCGCACCTAGGCTGCAAAAAAGTGTCACACATGTGGTACCGCCGTACTCAGGAAAAGTAGTATAATGTGTTTTGGGGTGTATTTTTACACATACCCATGCTGGGTGGGAGAAATTTCTATGTAAATGGACAATTGTGTGTAAAAAAATCAAACAATTGTCATTCACAGAGATATTTCTCCCACTTAGCATGGGTATGTGTAAAAATACACCCCAAAACGCATTATACTACTTCTCCTGAGTACAGCGGTACCACATGTGTGGCACTTTTTTACACCCTAAGTACGCTAAGGGGCCCAAAGTCCAATGAGTACCTTTAGGATTTCACAGGTCATTTTGCGACATTTGGTTTCAAGACTACTCCTCACGGTTTAGGGCCCCTAAAATGCCAGGGCAGTATAGGAACCCCACAAATGACCCCATTCTAGAAAGAAGACACCCAAAGGTATTCCGTACGGAGTATGGTGAGTTCATAGAAGATTTTATTTTTTGTCACAAGTTAGCGGAAAATGACACTTTGTGAAAAAAAACTATTAAAATCAATTTCCGCTAACTTGTGACAAAAAAATAAAAACTTCTATGAACTCACCATACTCCTAACGGAATACCTTGGGGTGTCTTCTTTCTAAAATGGGGTAATTAGTGGGGTTCCTATACTGCCCTGGCATTTTAGGGGCCCTAAACCGTGAGGAGTAGTCTTGAAACAAAAATGACCTGTGAAATCCTAAAGGTACTCATTGGACTTTATGCCCCTTAGTGCAGTTAGGGTGCAAAAAAGTGCCACACATGTGGTATCGCCGTACTCGGGAGAAGTAGTACAATGTGTTTTGAGGTGTATTTTTACACATACCCATGCTGGGTGGGAGAAATACCTCTGTAAATGACAATCTTTTGATTTTTTTACACACAATTGTCCATTTACAGAGGTATTTCTCCCACCCAGCATGGGTATGTGTAAAAATACACCTCAAAACACATTGTACTGCTTCTCCCGAGTATGGCGATACCACATGTGTGGCACTTTTTTGCACCCTAACTGCGCTAAAGGGCCCAAAGTCCAATGAGTACCTTTAGGATTTCACAGGTCATTTTGAGAAATTTCGTTTCAAGACTACTCCTCACGGTTTAGGGCCCCTAAAATGCCAGGGCAGTATAGGAACCCCACAAATGACCCCATTTTAGAAAGAAGACACCCCAAGGTATTCCGTTAGGAGTATGGTGAGTTCATAGAAGTTTTTATTTTTTGTCAAAAGTTAGCGGAAATTGATTTTAATTGTGTTTTTTCACAAAGTGTCATTTTCCGCTAACTTGTGACAAAAAATAAAATCTTCTATGAACTCGCCATACTACTAACGGAATACCTTGGGGTGTCTTCTTTCTAAAATGGGGTCATTTGTGGGGTTCCTATACTGCCCTGGCATTTTAGGGGCCCTAAACCGTGAGGAGTAGTCTTGAAACGAAATTTCTCAAAATGACCTGTGAAATCTTAAAGGTACTCATTGGACTTTGGGCCCTTTAGCGCAGTTAGGGTGCAAAAAAGTGCCACACATGTGGTATCGCCGTACTCAGGAGAAGTAGTATAATGTGTTTTGTGGTGTATTTTTACACATACCCATGCTGAGTGGGAGAAATATCTCTGTAAATGGACAATTGTGTGTAAAAAAAATTAACAAATTGTCATTTACAGAGATATTTCTCCCACCCAGCATGGGTATGTGTAAAAATACACCCCAAAACACATTATACTACTTCTCCTGAGTATGGCAATACCACATGTGTGGCACTTTTTTGCAGCCTAACTGCGCTAAGGGGTCCAAAGTCCAATGAGCACCTTTAGGCTTTACAGGGGTGCTTACAATTTAGCACCCCCCAAAATGTCAGGACAGTAAACACACCCCACAAATGATCCCATTTTGGAAAGTAGACCCTTCAAGGTATTCAGAGAGGGGCATGGTGAGTCCGTGGCAGATTTCATTTTTTTTTGTCGCAAGTTAGAAGAAATGGAAACTTTTTTTTTTTTTTTTTTTCTCACAAAGTGTCATTTTCCGCTTACTTGTGACAAAAAATAATATCTTCTATGAACTCACTATGCCTCTCAGTGAATACTTTGGGATGTCTTCTTTCCAAAATGGGGTCATTTGGGGGGTATTTATACTATCCTGGAATTCTAGCCCCTCATGAAACATGACAGGGGGTCAGAAAAGTCAGAGATGCTTGAAAATGGGAAAATTCACTTTTTGCACCATAGTTTGTAAACGCTATAACTTTTACCCAAACCAATAAATATACACTGAATGGGTTTTTTTTAATCAAAAACATGTTTGTCCACATTTTTCGCGCTGCATGTATACAGAAATTTTACTTTATTTGAAAAATGTCAGCACAGAAAGTTAAAAAAATCATTTTTTTGCCAAAATTCATGTCTTTTTTGATGAATATAATAAAAAGTAAAAATCGCAGGAGCAATCAAATAGCCCCAAAAGAAAGCTGTATTAGTGACAAGAAAAGGAGCCAAAATTCATTTAGGTGGTAGGTTGTATGAGCGAGCAATAAACCGTGAAAGCTGCAGTGGTCTGAATGGAAAAAAAGTGGCCGGTCCTTAAGGGGTAGAAAGCCCTAGGTCCTCAAGTGGTTAACATCAGGACTAGGTTCCAGACAGCGGTCGTGCAGCCCACATTGTGTCCAAAGTCCAACCACGCAACTGGGACATGGCAGTTTTCAGCCCGGACACCTCCAAAAAATTACACAGCAATTGTGTTTTGGGTTAAATATAGGTCTTATCAGCACAGCAGCAGTGGCCTGTGGCACCCTGGCGGTGTGAGCAGCACAGGCAGCAGGAGCAGGGCAATGCAGCAACAGCAGATGTAACATCTGCCAAGAGCATGCCGGACGTGGCACTTGGCAGTGACACTTGCCACTTTGCACGTGGTACTTTGCACTTGGCACGTTGCACTTGGCATGTGGCACTTGGCACATGCGAAGTGCCACGTGCCAAGTGCCACGCTACACCTGCCAAGTGCCAAGGGCCACGTGCCGAGTGACAGTCAGACAGCAGAGGAGAGGACACTAACTGTCACACTGGCACTGCTCAGCAGCACAGCAGTTCTGTAGTAAGCTAACACAGTAGTACTACTACTCTAACAACTACTAGCACTGAATGCAGTACTACAGTACTAACTACACAATAACACAGTATTCCTATTCCCTAATCCCTAACCTAACCTATACTGTAGCTAGCTAAGGCTAATAGCTGGCCAGCAGGCAGCAGCTGGCCTGGTCTGTGCACAGCACACACACAGACACATAGCAGCTGCAGCAGCCCTGCAGCACACACACTGACTGTCACACAATTAAATCAAGCTAATTAACAATACAACAATAGTGTAGTGATAGTGAAGGGGTTAATCACTGAATAGGTTTATCACTCTGTACAGCACTTGCTAGGCCAGCAGCACTGGAGCTAACACTGAGACTGTCTCTCACTGAATGAAATCAAGCTAGCTAGACTAATTAACAATATAACAATAGTGTATTGATAGTGAAGGGGTTAATCACTGAACAACTTTAGGTTTATCACTGTGTAAGCACTTGCTAGGCCAGCAGCACTGGAGCATGTCTCTTAGTGAGCATTCACAAGCAAGGACGATATGTCTCATCATGGCAGCCCTCATTATTATACAGGGGGGTTGGCCAGTGTTCCTTTCTGTGATTGGGTGCCAGGGCTTAGGCTGGGAGCCCTCTGATTGGCTCAATGAGGTCAGGTGGGGCTGGCCAGGGTTCCCCTCTATGATTGGTTGCTAGGGCTTCTGCTGGGAGCCCTCTGATTAGCTCAATGACGTCCTGGACGTCATACAGTATCTCAATAGTCGGGTTTCTCCGGATATCCGCATTGCCAGCCAACTATCTGCAGATAGCTATCCGGATTTTGAAACAGAATCGGATAGCTTAAAAATGGTCGGCTATCCGGGTTACCCGGAATCCGGATGAGCACCACTGCCCCCTATACTACATCATTAGGGTCAACTTTGACCCTCTACATCACAGTTAGCAGACACAGGGTAGCCAATCAGGCTACACTCCCTCCTGGATCCCCCCCTTACAAAACGCAGGCAGCGTCAGCCTTTTCACTCACTCGTGTGGCTGCAGTAATTAGAGAAGGGAAGAACCTGCTGACGTAGGGAAAGCTTAGTTAGGCTCTTGTGTTAGGCTTGTTAGGTTGCTCCTTCTTGCTGATACTTATTGCTAAAAAGCACTCCTCATCCTCAACAGCTCTTTTGAGAGCTAATGTTGTTCTTGTGATCTATTTTTTTTGTGTTTGTGTGTGTGTCCCACAGACACATGTATTGCATATACAGCCCTGTCAGTCATTCGCAGCTGCTGGACCTTGGCCCCTTGGTAATTCCTACTGTGCCACTGCCAGGCCCAGCACATTCAGTGTGTGTGACAGCTGCACATTTGTAATACCAATCACTGCATACCCACCTGTTCAGTGCACCTACCTACCTACGTGAGCGCATGCAGTGTTATATACCAGTCAGCCTCTGCACCTGTTCACGGTACCCGTGTGTGTGACAGCTGCACATTTGTAATACCAATCACTGCATACCCACCTGTTCAGTGCACCTACCTACCTACGAGAGCGCACACAGTGTTGTATACCAGTCAGTCTCTGCACCTGTTCACGGTACCTGTGAGTGTGACAGCTGCACATTTGTAATACCAATCCCTGCATACCTGTTAAGTAGTGCACCTACCTACGTAAGCGCACGCAGTGTTATATACCACCAGTCACTGCACCTGTGTGTATGTGTGACAGCTGCACATTTGTAATACCAATCACTGCATACCTACCTGTTCAGTGCACCTACCTACGTGACCGCAAGCAGTTTTATATTATATACCAGTCACTGCACCTGTTCACGGTACCTGTGTGTGTGACAGTTGCACATTGTATTGATACCAGTCACTGCATACCTGTTCATTGCACCTGTGTGACTGCACATTGTATAAGTCAAGTCAGTGCATCCCTTTCACTTCATCCCCCTCAATATGGGCAAAACAGGCAGAGGCAGGCCACCCGGCAGGTCTGTTCGTCGTGCTGTCGTGATTTCGTGCGGCCCTGGACCAAAGTACAGCGTTGAGAAGGCGTGTGCCATCAACCCCCAATATTGTCAGGATGTAGTTGACTATTTAACACAGAACACCTCATCTTCATCAGCTTCCGCATGTAGGCGTGACATATCTTCCTCCTCCTGCTCTGATTCTGGCACCCCACTTAACACTCAGTCAGCCGCCACCACCACCAAAGTGCCATCACCCCAGGGCTCAGCGGTGTGGACATTTTTTTGTGTGTCTGCCTCAGATGAGATCAGCGTGACCAAGCGTCTTGACAGACGCGAAACGGCCGTCGCAAGTCCCACCTAGTGCCCTGTCTCCCCCACCTCCACCGCACCATCACCAATGAGGAACACCAGACGGAGGCATCCCTTTGATTTGGTACCCTGTTAACTGTCTGCCAACACCTGCAATAAAGCACTGGACGGAAGGTGCCCGGAGTCTTCTTTCCTTTTTCTTGCTGGATAAATCAAGTATATGCTTTCTTTATTTCACATCTGCAGAGCACACGTCCCAGCAGAAGACAGAGGGAGACCACAGATGGTATGGTGAGAACATATTGCTTTTATTCACTCAAGTTTTGCTCACAGATTAGGGAGTGCCACTGTTGCAAATTCCTTTTTCCTTATTTTTATAAGATGAGAGCAATGCCATCTGTACTATCTGCCACCAAAAATTGAGCCGTAGAAAGACCAAGACCCGCGTAGGGACAACTTCCTTACGAAGGCACATGATGACAAAACACAAACTGCAATGGGATACCATTGCAGCACACAAAAGCAAAGCCACACACAGCAGTGGAAGATACCAGCCCGCAATAATATCTCAAAAAAGGTGATACCCAAACTGTACCGTGATGTTGAAAGGCAAGTGGTGTCATCTCTGGCACACAACGTTGGTTCAAGGGTCCATCTTAGTACGTCTGCAAAGCACAGTCAGGCCTGCCCGAAGACTAAGTCAGTCCCCACACACAGCAACTCTGCCTGCAACGGCCACTATAATAATTTTTCTGGTGCGTGTACATGCCTGCCTAATTTTTCTGGCTGCACTGCGGCTGCAACAACAAAACAAAAGGCATGTAAATGTGCCCATTCCCCTTTTTGATCATTACCTTGCCGCGGTGAAGGGGCTTGCGTATCACAATGAAGCAATGACCGGCGGCAATATGAGTGTCTCGGGGGATGGCACACCAAAGATAACAAGGCCGTTGATTCATTGTGGACAGACCAGCTGGACAGTCACTGTTGTTCTATAATTGAGCTACCACAGCCCGGCGACCACATGGGCTTGAAAACTGCCACTCTGGCCATGGTGCGCACCAGTCCAGCATGGCCGTCACTATGCAAACAGCTGTTTGCGGTGCGTTACACAGTGAGTTTGGTGTGTCAGTGTGAAACAGTGCTCTAATTAAACACCCTGATTGATGTATACACATGCAAGATGTTTGAAAGCACTTTAGGCCTGCAATTTAGCATTCAATGTGATTTCTGCCCTTAAAATGCTGCTTTGCGTCCAAGCCGGATTTTCCCCGGGACGTTTGGCATGTTTCCCACTCCGCCATGCCCCCCTCCAGGTGTTAGACCCCTTGAAACATCTTTACCATCACTTTTGTGGCCAGCATACATTTTTCTAGTATTCAAAGTTCGCCTCCCAATTGAAGTCTATTGCGGTTCACGAAAGTTCACGCGTACCGAACTTTCGCGGGAGGTTCGCGAACCGAAAATCGGAGGTTTAATATGTTTAATATGTTTTTGGAAACCCTTCCCCTCTATGGCAGGAGATAGGGCTTGAGGAGCTCCTCCAGATCCTTAACCCATTAGCAGCTTCTAATTAAATGTTTTGTTTGAAATCTGCTGGTGCATTCATTCTAAGCCTCTGTCAGCATATCTCATTTGGCTGCCTAGTCCAGCCAAACGAGTGGGTGGCAGGACTGCTTCTCTGCTCATTTTCAGGCCTAGAACTGCGCTCTGCTTCAGCCTATGATGGGGGGATCCGCTGCACCCATCTTGTGAGCCTTTGTTTTTAGTCTAACACTCTGATATTTTGGATTCAATCAGATTGGCAGATTGGCGGGGGAAATGAGATTCCCACAATGTGGCAGCTCCTCATCAATGCTCCTGAAGATCAATCTTAGGCTTCATTTTCTAAATTGTATTGAGCTCATCATCAATTTCATGGTAATGATAAGCTAAAATTTAGCATGTCCTCATTAAAGAAATTGCATTTTACATTTGATTAAAAAGTTTATTTTCCTCGTCAGATTTTAATTGAATGAATAAGTGTGTTAGTTAGCGTGCTTCTGCTGCGTGTGACTGAGGAGATGGCGTGCGGTGCCGACAGAAAGCTATTAACATCTTCATCCCTCTATGTAGTGCCAGCGTATTCCACAGTGCTGTACAAGCATATATTTATGATTTATTGCTTATTTATTCCAGGACATTACTTGGATTACTTAGCGCCTCTGAGAAAGCAAATTGTTTCTTTGTCATAGAAAGATAGGCACTAAGGTTGGTTCAAGTGAAGAGGCGTTTCTAGCCTTTTCGTCACTCCAGGCAAGAAGTCCTGTGTCACCCCCGCCCCTAAATAAAAACACCACACACTAGAGAATATAAACCATGTGCCTGCATAATACACGGAGACCCTGAGATACAAACAACCCGTCGCATTTCGTTGCATCCCCCTTCCTGCACTACCCCAGCTTAAGGTGGCCACGAACGATCCAATTTTCATTCGAGCGAACCGATAATTCTGACCAGAAGAAAAATCGTTCACTACACCATCAACGAACTATCAATCACAACCAACAAGAAAATCCAAATTTTGGTTTGACAAAAATCTAATCGGACAACTATTTTTTATAATCGTTTATAATGGATTGTGCCCATCAACTGAGATTATTTACAACCAATCCGATCACAATTTCTCATCGCTCACACAATTTTTTCGCTAGAAATTGGACCAGTAATGGCCACCAAGCTGTGCTCTCACCTCTCCGCTGGAGTCCAGTGCAGTGCTTCCGCCTGTCCGCTTACCACTTGCCCTAGTGCCCGGCATCTCCTACTACCTGTAGCATGATTACACACGACATGAGGAGAGTGAGGTGCCAGCACTAGAGGAAGCAGGAGACAGGATGTTCATGCAGGCACAGCATTGGACTCTGACAGAGAGGTGAGAGCACAGCTTCTGCTGCGCCTGCGCTATACTCTGCCTTTACACACTGGACTGGGGGAGAGCAAGAGAGGGACAGGAACAGATAGTGGTACAAGGGGACAGAGGGAGGCACAGAGGCGGACAGAAGGAGGCACAGTGGGACAAAGGGAGGCACAGAGGGATGCACACAGAGCCAGATCACCCACAAGGCAATTTAGGCAGGTGCCTAGGGCCTGCAGAGAGTCTAGGGGGTCCAAAGTCATTGCTTGCCTTGGGCACCATTTCACTTCAATCCATCTCTGGATGCACAGGGTTGTAGAGGTGGCACAGGGGGAATAAAGGTGGCACAAGGAGACAGGAGGAGGTACAAAATGAAACAGAAAGAGGCACAGGAGGACAGAGGGACACACTGGGGGAGGGAGGGGGCACAGATAGTACAAGGAAACAGGGGGACAGATGGAGGTACAAACACCCGTGGGGGCATGGCATTGTCCTGGAGGTGTGGTTTCATTTGGGAGGCTTAGTTCAGGGGGCAGGGCTTAATCAGGGGCATGGCACCCCCCATGACCAATGGCACTCCAGGCAGTGGATTGTAATGGCCCATACTCACGAGGGACTTTTGTCGCCTCAACACGCGGCGCGCGCGTGTTGCGGCGACAGGTCGCCCGTGAGTATGGGCCGTCGCGCGCGCACCCCGAACTGTCGCCCGTCGCTCATGTCGCCATGCGATTGAAAGTTTCAATCGCATGGCGACAGTCGCCGCCGCACCTCCCCCGCAACTGTCGCTAGTCCGCGTGAGTACGCGGACTAGCGACAGCAACCTCCATTGTGGTAAATGGAGCTTCCGGCGGGGGGAGGAGGAACGTCGGCGACAGCTTCCGTCTCGCCGCTGGTCCCTCTTCCGCAGCGCTGTCAAGTGTGACCCCAGCCTTAGATTAGAAGATAAGACTCGTATCACTATTGAACGATCTGCACCCAAATGATGCCTTTGCCTGGCCAGTTTGCTTAGCATTAGCTGGGAATCTGGACTGTTGCTATACTAGCAGCCTCGACCCTTGTAAAAACACATGGTATTAATAACATAGGTATGTGGAAAAATCAAAACATGCAATCATCTGGAATCGTTTTTCTTTTGTAACACATCAGCACATTTTTAATTGTTTTGATATCATTTATGTAATGTTTCTCTTAATTTTCTCCAAAAAAAGGAAAATTATTTGACAGCTCCATTTAAATGCAGATGTGAGACGTTTCTAATTAGTGTATAAAATACCAATTGTGTTAGTTACTTGTCACTACTCTCTTTGAGCATTTTTCACATAGTGTGGCAATTTTCAGCTTCTATTTTTTTTCTACCCCTTACTGAGCTTCACGATGTGTTATTCACGTACGTACGATTGTACGTGTGTGTGTGTTATGGGGCGGGGAAGCTCATTCCTTCTGTGCTTTTTTAAAGAGAAAAAGCGAAAAGGGGGAAAAAATAAATTAATACATTGCAAAGAGAGAAATTAACCACTTGCCGACCGCGCACTCATAACGCGCGTCGGCCAATTGGCAGCTGCAGGACCAGCGATGCAGATCTGCGTCGCTGGCTGCAGGCTAATTAATCAGGAATCAGCCGCGCGCGCGAGCGGCTGCTTCCTGTCAATTCACGGCGGGGGGCTCCGTGAATAGCCTGCGGGGCGCCGATCGCGGCTCGCAGGCTAAATGTAAACACAAGCGAAAATAATCCGCTTTGTTTACATTTGTACAACGCTGCTAACAGTAGCAGCGTTGTACTAGATCAGCGATCCCCGGCCAATCAGCGGCCGGGGATCGCTGTCACATGACAGGCAGGAGCCTGTTAGAGGCTGCACAGGACAGATCCGTTCCTGTGCAGCCTCCGATCTCCGGGGAAGGGAGGGAGGAGAGGGAGAGGGGGAATACTGCGGTGGAGGGGGCTTTGAGGTGCCCCCCCCCCCAGCCACACGCAGGCAGGAGCGATCAGACCCCCCCAGCACATCATCCCCCTAGTGGGGAAAAAAGGGGGGCGATCTGGTCGCTCTGCCTGGTATTTGATCTGTGCTGGGGGCTGTAGAGCCCACCCAGCACAGATCACAGAATACAGCGCTGGTCCTTAAGGGGGGGGGGGGGGGTAAAGGCTGGGTCATCAAGTGGTTAAAAAGGGACAAACAGAATTTCAGCAGTAGCAGGAGTAGCGCCTTACTGCTGAAATTCTGTTCGTCCCCACGTTTATTGCCTGATGAAGCGGGCGTGGCCTGCGAAATGCGTTGCACTTTTGGGGTACTATATAATAAATGTGATTACTATTATACAGACAGTCTTTCATGTCTGCTTTATGGAGGTAAGTCCACCGCTTCCTCCAAGCAAATTTTAAAGGTTTTATCCACTTTTACCCTGCTGGCGCCTCTGTTCCCCGTTTGCTGTACCGTGTCCACCCCTGGTGGAGGGGTGATCTACCCCTTTTCTGATCTACAGAGAGCGACTTCTTATCCCTGAGTGAGGACAGGTCTAATCTCCTCACCTGCCTATACAGTGGTTGCCTTTGTGGTAACCCACGTTTGTGAGTATACTCTTCTCACTAATTATCTTTACTAATTTTATGCTGAACATACTACACTATATTGGGCTCTCGGTTTCTCTAACCTTAGGAAGTGATTGATATTCGTCATGTAATTTGTTCATATTGTTTGATCCACATTCAGCCTGCGCGTAACCATCTGTACTACTAGCAGGCATGAAAAAAAAACAGACAGCACCAACTGCCACTATCTATAACCACACCCCCTGATAATGCTATAGGCTAAAAGGTTTTTTTTTTTTTTTTACAGATATACATATGCACAGAGAGAGATACTGATTGCTTGGCAGTTCGAAACAGCCAATATTTCCCGCAATGTAGTGAGGCTCCCACAGTGTGATGTCAGGATCTAGGTGGGAGGAGTTTCATCACAATGTCAGCCATAAAGATCCCCCTGATGATCTATTCGAGAAAAGGTAAAGATTTCTCATGGGGAAGGGGGTATCAGCTACTGATTGGGATAAAGTTCAATCCATAGGTCTTTCTCCCCCACTTCTGTCTACCACTGTGTCTACCCAGCCACAATAAAGGGCTTTTATGTAGCTGTGCCAGGCTTTCTTTTCTTCCTGTGCTGCAACGTAATGGTCTGAACAGGAGCGCGCTACAGGTAAGCCCGTGTGTGGTTAATCTTTCCCTGCAGCATACTGGTGCTAGAACACACATTTTGTTTTTATTTTTCCCCAATCCTTGGTTACAGTGCCTCTTTAAAGTGAAGCTGTCAGCCATACAATCTCAGAAAAAAAACCACATATATAAGTAGATAAATACTTGCTCTACCTAAATAAAATATGTATTGCACTGTCCACATTTTGGTTTTAGTGATTTTTCTGTAGCAAAAAACAGAAAATCCTGACATAATTTCCTCCCTTACTCTGTCTGTGTGTCATTGCCCAACCCCTCCCAATCTTCAGACACTCCCACCCAGCTTTGCAGTAGAAAGTGCATTGAGAAATATTGGCCAATCAGAGAGAAACAGAGGGTGTGGGAGGGGAAAACAGGAGGGAAAGGGGCTTCAGCCAATCAGGCTGCATTAGTTAAGTTTGAGGGGAAAGTAAAGAAGAAAAAAAGAAAACCAAGCATGATGTTTTATGTAGAAGAAACATAAGAGTGATTTTTAACTTTTGGGTTGCCTGGTTAGCATCCTTATTGCTTGTTTACCAGATAAAAAAAAAAGAATAGTTTTTTGATTTAATGCCCGACAATTACTCTTTAAATGCCCCATAAAGAGGATAAAGACAATATTTTTGCTATGAGATAAGTGATCATCATGTTCCAAAGAGCAGTAAACATATTTCCCAGCTGAACACGCAATGTACATTCTCACAGCAATCATGTTTATTACTGTAAATTATAAGTACTACATAACTTTTTAAATATTTCCCATTAAAAAGTCCAATTGGTAGCCTTGGTTACCTGCAGCACCTGTGCTTCAGATTCAGGACCACTATTTCCTGAGTAGCTTCCTACTGAACAGATCATGAGCTTTCAGTTGCTCAGTATCTGCTTCCTGTAAACTATAAGGGCTCGTTTCCACTATAGCGAATCCGCATGCGGGCACTGCATGCGGATTCGCATACTCAATGTTAGTGGATGGGGCTGTTTCCACGTGTGCGGCGGCGGCGTTTTTCAGTGCGGGAAAAATCTGCACGACAGGGTCGTCAGATTTCGCGTGCGGCAGGAATGCGGGTGAATCGCCGACAATGCATTCAATAGGGAAATCGCATGCGGCTTTGTCATGCGGATTTCCCCGCGATTTCGCATGAAAGGCAATGGAACTTTACACAGGCAGTGACATGGTTAAATTCGCCTGGCTCCTTGCCATGCGAAATCGCATGCGAAATCGCGGGTAAATCCGCATGGGGAAACGCAGCCGCATGCAATTTCTTCAGCAGTGGAATCCAGGCGATTCCGCACCGCTACAGTGGAAACGAGCCCTAAACCTGCATCTATATGCAGAGAAGAGATGTTGTCTGCTATAGTGCAGGGATTCCGGGAAATGCTGTCTGCCCCTATTGCTTTTCCAACCTTCGGTGTTACATGGTCACTTGCTGAACTATAGAGGAGGGTTTGGGAAAAATGTTATACCAAAAAAAACAAGTGTTTCTTCCACCACTTTGCTTTGGTGCGCTGTTTATATTTACTGTGACTTTAGGCTTTGCCTTGGTCAATTTGGGGTATAGCTTGGCTGACAAGGAAGCCTAAGTTGAGAGGGGTATGGAGGCTGCTGTTTTTGAGGGGGCATTTACATTTATCAATGTGAACTCTACACTACCCTGTGTGTTTGAATTTTCAGAGTGCAATTTTTCCTCGCATACCAACGATGTTAATTTAAATGAACTTCCAAATTGCATTGACTTTTCACACAAAACACAATTTTTCAGCGCTATCAATGTGAACGAATATAGAAAAATGCAGACCTGCTGCACCATTTTGAAAAGCAGAAAAAATTGATAGGTAGATTGCAGTAGCAGGCAAGTAGTGATAGGTAGATTGTAGTGGCCAGCAGGTAGTGATAGGCGGATTGCAGTAGCAGGCAGGTAGCAATAGGTTGATTGCAGTAGCCAGTAGGTATTCATAGGTACATAGGCCAGCAGATAATGATAGGTAGAATGTAGTGGCCGCAGGGCAGGATTTACCATAAGGCACTGTAGGCTTGTGCCTACAGGCACCTGATGATGGAAAGGCACCTCACTCCCCTCCTCGAGTGCCGCCCTCCTTCCCTACATAGACTCAGAGTCCCAAGTGGAGCATGAGAGCAATGAGAGGTTACTCAACTAGCTCTCGGCATTCCACTGACGAGATCTCCCTTCAGTCGAGGGCACCACTAGCTTCCTAATATCTGGGGGCACCTCTAGCTACTTAGTA
Organism: Hyperolius riggenbachi; assembly: GCF_040937935.1. Taxonomy (NCBI): domain Eukaryota; kingdom Metazoa; phylum Chordata; class Amphibia; order Anura; family Hyperoliidae; genus Hyperolius; species Hyperolius riggenbachi. Next base: position 98,221,328 of record NC_090647.1, read on the forward strand.
TTAGGTAGCCAGAGGTACACTCAGTATTAAGAGACACCTGTGGCTACCTACACCGGGCAGGGTAAATAAGGGAGAAGTGACAGTGGGGTCAGCCTTGCGGTGCAATTCGGTGGGTGTTTGTAGGCTCGTGGAGGGCAAAGTGTAGGATGCCAGAACATCTGTGCCTATGGGTTATTTATAGTTGTCCTTTAAAGAGGAACTCCAGTGAAAATAATGTAATAAAAAAAGTGCTTCATTTTTACAAAAATTATGCATAAATGATTTAGTCAGTGTTTACCCATTGTAAAATCTTTCTTCTCCCTGATTTACGTTCTGGCATTTATCACACGGTGACATTTTTTCTGCTGGTAGGTGATGTCAGTATAAGGAGATGCTGCTTGCTTTTTTGGAAGTTGGAAACAGATGTAAACAGCTGTTATTTCCCCACAATGCAACAAGGCGCCAACAGTGTGATGTCAGAACCATGGTCCTGACATCACACTGTGGGAGGGGTTTCACCACAATATCAGCCATACAGAGCCCCCTGATGATCCGTTTGTGAAGAGGAAAAGATTTCTCATGGGAAAGGGGGTATCAGCTACTGATTGGGATGAAGTTCAATTCTTGGTCACGGTTTCTCTTTAAGGCTTTCTACCATGCATCCTTGTGATTTTCACCACAGCACTGAAAGCGGAAAACCCCTTTAACAAGGCCTCATTTCCAAAAGGGAAATATTGTCTGCTCTTTTAAAGTAATCTGATCTTATTTAAAGCTACATTCAGCTCTGGATTTTTTTACAGCTGAACCTCGCCAATGTTAACATCTTGAATTAATTTACAAAGCAGATTTGTGGAAAGCAATTAAAATGGGTTTGCTGCGAGCAACTCCCGAGTAAAACGGAAATGAAAATAGCTGTTTACTAGCTGACTTATTAGAGCAATGCTGGTATTATGTGATAAAAAGCGAGCAAATGCTATTAATTATCAATTAATGGAATAAGAAAAGCATATGCTTGTGTCCACAACATACACTGGTAATGTGCTGTGTAATTGCTATTTAAGACAAGTTTAATGCTAAGACTCTTGTGCTTGTGTTGCAGGTACTTTCATATTTTATTGGGCTGTTTTAATGCCTTGGTTTTGTAATAACTCTTCATAGAAGAGAGTGTGAGAACAAGCAACAGAGCAGAGGAATGGAAGACACGGAACAACGTACTTATCTGTACTTATTTAGCTGGAGTGTCCAAGAAACTCAGGAGGATCATTAACTTCAGCCCCAGAGCAATTTTCACATCCAGTATCGGCAATGCTCCCTTTCATTCAGCAATAACTTTATTACTACTTATCACACTTAACCACTTCAGCCTATCTGGACGGATCTGCTCGTCCAGATAGGCGCATTGCGGGCTAAATGGACGCACAAGTACGTCCAGCGTTATTTCCGCGGGTGCGCGCGCATGCGCGCGCACCCGCCGCTCGTTCACAGCCCAGCCGACGGAGCGCTAATTGGTTCAAGGGACCAGCAGGTCCCTTAACCAATCAGATGAGTTTACAGGCAGAATGCACATTGTTACAGCCAGTAACAATGTACATTCTGCTAAATGTTTATAAACAAAGTTTCCCTCTCTCTCTCTCACAGCTCTCTGTCATCACAGATTCTGTGAGTGATCTGTGCTGACAGGAGCTGAGAGAGAGACTGCAGCAGTGTGGTAGGACTTATATTATTAAAATTTTGCCCCCCATTCCTTGATTTTAACCCCATATCTACCCCCTTATCTCCTGATCCTCCCTCTCCTTGCCATTTATTCTTTCTAACCTCCCTTCCTAACTTTTGGGTATTTTCACCCTCTCTACTCTTTCTATATACTCTTTCTATATACTCTTTCTATCTACCTTCTATCTACTCTTTATCTATTTTATCCATCTATTTCCAAAAAAAACAAAAAAAAAAAAACTGTCACTTTAAAAAAAAAAAAACAAAAAAAAAACACAATCTATTTCTTTCTTTTTCTTCTTACTTTTTATTTCTATCTCTTCTTTTTAGTATGGCGAGGAGGCGCTTTTCTTTGCAGGAGGCAGTCGCCTTCTGCGAGCAGAGCAGCAGTGAGGAATCTGGGGATGACTCAGGCAGCGAGTGGTCCCCTCCGAGCGACTCTGATTCAGGTACTGAAAGCTCAGAGTCCGGAGGGCTGCCATCTCACCAATTGTGTTGGGATGATCCTGATTCCCCTGATGAGGAACCATCAGGACAGTCAGAGGCCATAGCTGGGGTCTCAGCGGGCAACACCACAGCAGCCAGCAGCAGCAGTGGGCAGACAGGAGCCAGCAGACAGGAACCAACTGGACAGTCAGAGGCCATAGCTGGGGTCTCAGCGGGCAACACCACAGCAGCCAGCAGCAGCACTGGGCAGAGGGGAGCCAGCAGACGGGGTGAGCGGCCATCGGTACCTCGCAGGCAGCCGGTACCAGATCATATCCTTAATGGCACTTGGTCACCCCCTAATTTTGAGGTGCCCAATATACCACCCTTTACAGCCACTCCTGGTGTGTCAGTGCCTATTGACAATCTGTCACCCATTGAGCTGTACCAGCTCTTTATTACGGTGGACTTTTGGCAGCATATGGTTGAGCAGACTAATCTCTATGCTGAACAATTTTTAGCTGAAAACCCAACCCACTGGACTGTGACAAAATGGAAGCCCACCAACGTGCCCGAATTTAAAATTTTCATTGGCTTGAATCTCAGCATGGGTGTCACAACAAAGCCACAGCTGAGAATGTATTGGTCCAAGGACCTCTATCATAGCGCGCCCCTCTACCCAGCAACAATGAAAAGGCAGCGATTTGACTTGCTATCTAAATTTTTTCATTTGAATGATAATACCAACCATGTTTCACGGACTGACCCTGCCCATGATAGGTTATTCAAGTTAAGGCCCATGCTGACCCACCTTACTGCAGTATTTCGAGATCTCTACACCCCAGACCGTGACATTGCAGTGGACGAGTCCCTTGTACCATTTCATGGTAGACTTGCCATTAAACAGTACATACCTAGCAAGAGGGCAAGATATGGGGTAAAAATGTACAAGGCATGTGAGAGTGGCACTGGCTACACCTTCGCCTTTACAGTATACGAAGGCAAGGACTCTGCTTTACAGCCAGCTGGGTGCCCACAGTACATTGGCACCAGTGGGAAGATTGTTATTGATCTTTTAACCCCTTATCTCCACCAGGGGTACCACCTCTATGTAGATAATTTTTATTCAAGTGTACCTTTGTTTAAGTTCCTGTACTCAGCCAAGACTGGAGCATGTGGGACGGTTAGATCCAACCGTGTAGGCCTCCCACTGCAGGTACTGAACAAAAAACTACATAGAGGACAGTCCTACAGCCTCAGATGTGGCGAACTCCTCGCACTAAAATACTTTGACAAGAGGGATGTGTTGATCCTAACAACGATCCACAGTGAGGCCACCGTTCCTGCCTCGTCAAGAGGGGAGGGAACTGTAAAACCACAGGCTGTAGTGGAGTACACCAAGAAAATGCGAGCAGTGGACTTGGCAGACCAAAAACTGGCTCCTTATATGCTAAGAAGAAGGCGGAGGGCATGGTATAAGAAGATAGCCTATTACTTGCTGGAGGTGTCAATGCAGAACGCATTTGTCTTGTATGCAAAAGCAGGCGGAAGGGACACCTTTGTGCAGTTCCAGGAGAAAGTCCACAAGTCTCTAATTTTTGGCCCTACCCAAATCGCTCAGCAAAACGATCCGATTTATTTGGAGAATACCCTCAGACTTAAAGAAAGACACTTTCCTGCCCTGATCCCCCCAAATGAAGTGAAAGCCACCCCTATGAGAAGATGCAGAGTGTGTGTGAAACACAAGATGAGGAGGGAGTCCAGATATTTTTGCCCCGATTGCCCCTCAGCCCCAGCACTATGCGTTGCTACTTGCTTCAGGACATACCACACTCTTCCACATTATTAATTTCTTCTTCTTCCTTTTTTTTTGGGGGGGGGGGGGGTGTCTATATTTTTTTTAAACCTGGACATATTTTACTGGCCTTTTACTGTCCCTTAAGAAGCTCCCATTTGGCCTACCAATGTGTTTCTGAGGTGTTGGAGGAAACTGGATGCTTGGGAGAAGCCCAGAAACATAATCAAGCTGCCAAATTGAACTTTGGACCCTGCTTCCAAATTTAACTTTAGCCACATGCTTGGAATGAACTATGCTGACCCCTCCCTTCTTCTGACCCACCAATTTGCTTTGGCTTCTGACACCTGACTTCTGACCTCTGACTTTTCTTCAATCCTGCTAGACGTCCAATGGTAAGTTCCATTGTATTTGTCATCATTGCCATTTGGTTTTCTTTTAACCGTGACAAGCTGTAGAATAGATTTTGGTGTGTTTTAGGATTGAGGCCTATGTCATGTGAATTCTTCATACTGCCAAACTGGAAAAAACTGTTCAAAAATGCAATTTTCAGAGTTATGGTGCAACTTTAGCAAAACCGCATACGTCCCAATGTTACCAAATATGTATATCTGAGTAGGCCTGGGTCTCTAATTTTCAGAATGGTAACATTTATGACATGTATTGAATGTTCTGACACTCCATGAGCGTTGCTAAGAAAGAATGACATTGCTGCATTTGTTGAAAAAAATGACTTTGAAAAATCCATTGGCGCTACTTGTGGTTAATAGTGTGCTGTGAGCCCAAAACACTATGTGATTATGTATATAGTGTATCTTTTTAACCGTGACAAGCTGTAGAATAGAATTTGGTGTGATTTAGGATTGAGGCCTATGTCATGTGAATTCTTCATACTGCCAAACTGGAAAAAACTGTTCAATAATGCAATTTTCAGCGTTATGGTGCAACTTCAGCAAAACCGCATACGTCCCAATGTTACCAAATATGTATATCTGAGTAGGCCTGGGTCTCTAATTTTCAGAATGGTAACATTTATGACATGTATTGAATGTTCTGACACTCCATGGGCGTTGCTAAGAAAGAATGACATTGCTGCATTTGTTGAAAAAAATGGCTTTGAAAAATCCATTGGCGCTACTTGCGGTTAATAGTGTGCTGTGAGCCCAAAATGCTATGCGATTATGTATATAGGGTATCATTTTAACCGTGACAAGCAAGAGAATACAATTTAGGCAGTAAGAAAGTTGAGGCGTATTTCATGTCAATTTTTCTAACTGCCAAAGTGAATGAAAAGCAATAATATTGGTATTTTCATAAACTCTGTACCAAAATAAAACACTTGTAAAACCCCCAAAAAGTGACAGATTTGAAAAAAGAATACATAAATCTTTACCTTAGGGACTCAGCTTTGTAAATATGTATGCCATGAGGGCGTATTCCTGTTAGTTATGCAAATAAGGACTTTTAATCCTTGGTAGTGTACAATGAGAAAACAAAAAACACAACATAGAAAAAATACACCTTTATTTCCAAACAATATACTGTCACTATACTTTGTACTAGGGACATAATTTATATGTTGTGATAACCAAGACATATGGGCAAATAAAATGTGTGTATTTTATCTATAGTAATATTGTTTATTTTAAAACTATAGGGGATGGAATTTGAGAAATAGTGTATTTTTTCATTTTTTCCTTGGTTTTTCACTATAAAATGCATAGAAAATAAAGTATTTACTGAAAACAAGTATCGCTCACAAAAAGCTTGATTTGTGGCAAAAAAAACAAGATATAAATCATTTATGTGTGATGAGTAGTGAAAAAGTTATTGGGGAATGAATGGGAGGAGTGCTGAAAGGGGAAAAGTGTCTGCGTGCTGAAGGTGAAACACCTGTAGGCTGAAGTGGTTAAATGTGATGCATGGAAAGTAAGGTAATTGCTAAACAAAAATATCACCCACTAAAAGCCTAATTTGTGCTATTGTTTTTTTTTTTCATCACACAAATTAAACTTTTAGTGGGTGATATTTTTGTTTAGTAATTACTTTAGTTTTTAAGTATTTTAAAGGGAAAAAAATTGAAAAAACACAGTATTTCTCTTTTCACACCCATTGCAGCTGTAAAATAAACAATGGTAATAACTATAAGTTAAACCCACAAATTATATATAACAACATATAGATTATGTTCCTAATATAATGTATTGTATGGTCTGTGGCATAGAAATAGAGGTTACGACCGCATTGGGGCTCTTGGGCCAGAGGGGCGCCAAGGGGCCCTTCTTCAATGGCAGTATTAGCTCTTTATTGGTCCTGTGGTGGTAATGATCATGTCTATAGATGCTTTGAATAGTGGTAATCATTAACAAACTTTTCCCCATTCCCTTCTTGCACCTCTGACACTGGGGTTGTCCTTGGCAGTTTTTTGTCGGCCGTATCAAATGTTATTTATAAAGTGCTTGGGGGGGGGGGGGGCAATGGAAAAGTTGCACGGGGGCCCATAGTTACTTAGCTACGCCACTGTGTATGGTGACAATATTGTATTTGGAAATAGGGCTGTCTTTTTCTGTTCTGTGTCGTTTTTCTTTCTAACTGTACACTATCGATGATTACAAGATCTTACTTGCAAAAATAATAGTAATATACCCTCATGGCATACATATTTGAAAAGCCAGACTCCGAAGGCAACAATATATGCATTTTCGTTTATATTCTGTCACTTTGTTTTCATTTTGCAAGTCTTTTATTTTGGTACAGAATATGCAAAAATGTTATTGCTTTGATTCAGTTTGTCACTAAAAAGAATACACAAGGCATGGGCCTCAACTCTAAAACATTCTAAAATCTATTCTACTTCTTATGTTTAAAATGTTGCCACATACTGTATATCTTTTGTAGTTTTGCTAAGACTTTTTTTCCCAAGTTTGATCATAATTTTGAAAATGACTCTTTATGTTTGATTGAGTTTGTTCCTACCTATTTTTTTATGCAATATGAGTAAGAACTTTAAAACACACCAAAATGTATTCTACAACTCATCACAGTCAAAATGATACCGCATGTGCCTCATTTAGTAACAATCTTGTGGTGCACTCTCCACAACTACACTGTACATAAATATATGTCCTGTGTGCATTAAGTGGTTAAAGAGTACCTACATCATAAATTACAGTTTGCTTTAAACCTAATAAGTTGCCAAGATATATAAAATCCCCTATGATAAAGTGTGATTTTCTCACCCCCAGGGTCCGTATTCCACATATACAGTAATCTTGAAATCCCCGCCACCAGTGGGAAATTGGGCCCGGGGCAGGTTTTTTTCCCCCTAACTATAGGTGCAAGGGATGCTGGGAGATTGATGTCATAACTCCACCCCTGATGTCCATGTGATCTAATCTAGGCAGACAGACATCTGAAATAAAAATGATAGCAAACAGACATGATAAGATAGGCTCCTGCAGTTTCCCTGTCTTTTCTCTGTGCTACAGTTTGTGAAAAGATAAGTAATTTGATCCAGGCAGGCATAGAGCAGGGGAGGGAGGGGCAGGGGAGGGAACCAGGCTGAAGAGGTGGGCACAATGCTTTCAGCTTCAGGAGGAATAAGGAAGTGCTACATACAGATATAAATGTGAATCTGTTCTATCAAATATGATGTACAAGATGTACATTTTATAAGTTCATCTAACTGTACACAGTGCCTAGACTACATATATGTATTGCCATTCAGACCTTTTTGGCTGGAGGTAGTCTTTAACAAACATTGGCTTAAAGTGTATTTCCACTTCCATTAAAGTGAACCTGAAGTCTATTTAAAATGAAGAAACAGATACTTACCTAAGCAGAGGGAAGGCTCTGGGTCCTATAGAGCCATTCCATTTCTTCCACGGTCCCCACGTTCCAGTGCTGTGTCCCCTGTTAGCAGTGTCGAACCGATGGATCTGAGACTGCTCACTTCTGCTGCGTGAGGCTTCGGAAGTCTTCGGGAGCCCGAGTACTCCCAAAGACAAGTGGCTCCGTAATGTGCATGCGCGAGCATGCTCTTTCACGCAGTTGCGCATGCGCAGTACAGAGCTGCCTGTCGTCGGGAGCACTTGGACTCTCAAAGACTTCTGAAGCCTCCTGAGGCAGGAGATTTGAACGGGGGACACAGCACTGGAATGCGGGGACTGTAGGAGAAATGGGAAGGCTCTATAGGACCCAGAGCCTTCCCCCTCCATAGGTATCTGTTTGTTTTTTGTTTTTTTAATAGACTTCAGGTTCACTTTAAGTATAATTTGTCTTCTTAAAACAGGTAAAAAAGACCGAAAAGCCCTGCTATTAAAAAACAATCTCGAGTATAATTTGCCTTCTTAAAACAGAAGGTATAATTCAGCTTTAAGTGAGCAACTGTGGTTTCCCACAATGCACCACTACTGAATATGCAAACTATCTCTTTATGCCCCTGAAGCCAGACTTATATCCAGAACCGCTGGTGTACAGTGAGCCTATAGCTTATACACTTCCTAGAGCCACATCAGCACAACATGTATACAAACTCTTTTGAACTTACTTGTCCTGACCAGTGCATGGCATGGATTAATACAGCCAGGGCCGGGGCAGAGGCAATAGAGGCTCCAGCCGCAGGGCGCAGTGTAGGAGGGGCGCACAATTCACTATCATTCCCCTATTGTGAGAAATAAGAAAAGGGGATACATGGCAGTGATTGCAAGCCAGATAACTAGAGATTAAGGTATTGGGGTCCCTGGGGCACCTCTTAGTCTAATAACAATCAGTGTGTGAGGCCTGGGGTGGGAGGGATGGAGTTACACTTTAGTATCTCGGCCTTGGGTACTGGAGGACCTTGTACTCTGGAAACGGCTCTATGGGATAGGGCTTGGACCAGTACTACATAATACCCAGATGATAGTTGGGTGTGAACACGTGACAAACAACTAGACGAGTGACTGATAACAGGTGGTTAGCCTGATCCAACAGGCAGTTCTACTCACACAACTGTTAGGCTGATATCGGGCCATATGCTCACATGTATACAAGTCGTCTCGGTTATGCAGAAAAGTTGCACGCGTGTACCCAGCCTAATGCTGGGTACACAAGGTAAGTTTTTTCGTGCGATAGCTGGATCAGATAGATAAAATCCGTCATGTCCGATATTGCTCTCGATTGTTTCCGTGCTCGATTACTCATAGCGGTGAATGGAAAAACGATAAGAAAAACAAATGAAGATAAGAAAATCGAGCGCAGAATCGAGTGCAGAATCGTGCAGGAAAAACGATCAGGTCGGAGAATTGCACGAAAAACATAACGTATGTACCCAGAATTACACACTATGAGATTTTCTGTCAGATTTACTGTCAGATCGATTATTTCCAACATGTCCAATCTGATTTCCGATCGATTACCGATTGGTTTCCGATCAATTTTCAATAGCAGGAAAAGGAAATCGATTGAAAATCAGATCGGACATGTTGGAAATAATCGATCTGACAGTAAATCTGCTAGAAAATCTCATAGTGTGTACCTAATATAACACTAATGAATCACAAGATAAACTAAACAGCTGAGATAAACATGAGTTCAATCAGTAACAGCTTTTACTGAATAAGCTCTAATGATAGGTACACACGATGCGTGTTTTTCGGTCGATTTTCCATTGGATCGATTTTCGATTTGTTTTTCTGCTCAATTTCTCACTCAATTCTCTTATCTTTTCTTATCAATTTCCATTCACTTCTATGAGAAATCGACCAGAAAAATGATCGAAAATAAGATTGGACATGACGGAAATTATCTATCGAACCATCTATCTAACACAAAATTGTAAGGTGTGTTTCTAGCATCAGATGAGATAACTTTTTTGTAATTAAGGCTATGATTTTTAAAATCTTGGATAGTTGGATTCTAAAACTTTTTTTAGTCATTAAAAAAAAGTAAAAATGATACTTTTGAATGCCTTTACCCATGTTTTATATATACAGTACATAAACTTGCAGATTTTCCCAGCGCAGGTTTAAAAGTGCTGAATTTGACTGTATAATAGTGACGCTTGATGTTGAGCTGATCTCCTAATAAGGACATTAAGTAGGCTGGTACAGCAGGAGAGGAATGCGTCGCCTCCATACAGCATGTTATTTTTAGTGATAGAATTTATTTCCCCGTCTTATGCCCATCCTTTAATTCATGGGCCAGCCTGCTGTGATATCAGTCATTCGCTGAGAATCCTGACTTATTGTATAAATATCAGAATAATGGAAGAGGCAGAGGCAAGGGATGTGACAGCACTTCAGTAATCATGGTAAATTATTTTGATTTTCAGTAATATAAAAATGGAAATGCGGCAACAGCATTACAAATAACTCTAATAATGTGTGATTTCTGTATCAAGGGTTTCTGTCAGAATTCTAACACCTGCGGCTTTGCTGCAATGTGACTCCGAAACTCAGCCACTGCTATCAGCTCTTGTAGGTCCCCGTCATCTATGTCTAACTGGCTGTATAACACAACCTGACTGGGCAATTGTATAGTTGTGCCAACATCAAAATGGTATCAGACTGAAATGCTTGTATGCCATTTAGCTATATTACTCAGGAAGACCTTTATAGCTCATGAATGTGTTTCACTTAAAGTAAACCTGAGATCACGGGAAAAAAAATTATACATACCTGGGGCTTCTTCCAGCCCCCTTCAGGCTCATCGGTTCCTAGCCGTCCTCCCAGGCCATCTGGATCCTCCGCTAGGCGGCCCAATAATTCAGATGGTCTGGGGGAGGGCACCACATGTTCCCGGCAACGGAAGCATGGCAGGAGAGCACGTTGATGGACTGCACCTGCACCAACTGGTTGAACTACTTGGCCGCCTAGGGGAGAATGCAGGCGGGAGAGCACGTTGCCGGACTGCACCTGCACCGACTGGCTGAATTACTGCGCCACATAGGGGAGAATGCAGGCTGGAGAGCACGTTGCCGGACTGCTCCTGCACCGACTGGCTGAATTACTGGGCTGCCTAGGGGAGAATGCAGGCAGCCTGATAGAGTGACGAGGGGCCAATGAGCCTGAAGGGGGCTGGAGGAAGCCCCAGGTATGTATATATGTCAATAGTCTGGTTGGACTTTATGAACCACATTAACTATGTAACTATGTATATGTATACACGCACAGTTCGGAGCGGCCCGTCTTTGGTGGAAGTAACCATACTCCAACCCACTGGTCGGAGACTGCTAACGAGGGATCCAGCGTTGGAACTCGGGGACTTTTGGAGGAATGTGTAGGCTCTATAGGACCCAGAGCCTTCCCTTAGGTGATTATCTGTTTGTTTGTTTGTTTTTTGGGGGGAGGGGGTCGGCTTCAGACTCACTTTAAGGTAAATAGAATTTACAACTAATTGTTTTATTTGCAGTTTAAGTGCTTAATTGTAACTCTAAACAGCAGCCATGACACATCTGACTTGCTGAGTTGAAAAACTAACAGAAGTAATGACCCTCAGAACTTTCCAACGCTAAAACCTTATCAGAAACATTTTCTTTGTCAGATAAAACTTTTTGGCTTCTATTTACTTTTCAGGAAATGGACTAAATTCAGCAAGCTGCTTGAAAATTTAATTTGCAGTTGTGTAGTATACGTGACCAAGGGTGGAGTCCAAATGACCACAGATTCTTACCAGAGCTCCCCACAAGGGATGGTTAACATTGGCTAGTGCCCACCAAGTCACATCAGGGTATAATCCCACTAGTCATATATATTCAAATGTTGGTGGAGGGCTGCTTCACTTCACTGCTGGGAATTGTGAGCACTAATTATATTACATTGCTATTTGTATATTGTTTTTTGCTGCTGCAATATCTGGTGGATTGTCTGTTGTGGTTCATCTGATATTAAGCAGCAAGTGTCAGTTTTTAAAAGTAAATTTTTTTTTCTTTTCCCTCTAGTTTGTTTTGCAGCAGGCAATTGGCTAGGGGGAGGGACTAGCTGCAACACAGGTGTTAAATTAAACAGGAAGTGTAGGCCAAACCTCTAATCTTGGTGGAGGGCTGCTTCACTTCACTGCTGGGAATTGTGAGCACTAATTATATTACATTGCTGTTTGTATATTGTTTTTTGCTGCAATATCTGGTGGATTGTCTGTTGTGGGTTATCTGATATTAAGCAGCAAGTGTCAGTTTTGAAAAGTACTATTTTTTTTTCTTTTCCCTCTAGTTTGTTTTGCAGCAGGCAATTGGCTAGGGGGAGGGACTAGCTGCAACAGGAGGTATTTGGTCAGCTTCAGGACTCAGTACTGAGCTTGCTCAGTCTGTGGCTTGCTCACCAAGTGGCTGCGACACAAGTGGCATAGGCGTTAAAAACAGGCGTTACAACACAGGCACAAAGAGAGTGGTGAGAGGAAGTAGGTAAGGACTAAAAAAAAAAAAAAAAACAAAAAAAAACAACCTTCAATCAATATTGCGGTTTTTTGCATTGGTTAGAATGTGCTAGGCACGTTGTGGTGTAGTCTTTAAATTTTGAGGACTCCACCCCAACTTCACTCACTCCACCTCCACTCCTCCACCCCTCCCGCCCCTCCTCCTCCCCCCTCCCCCCCCCCCCTTCTCCTCCCCTCACTCCCCACACTCCCCAACTTTACTTACTCTCCCTTTCCTCCACCCCAGCTACACTCAATCTCCCGTTTCATCTTTTACCGCCACAGTTTACTTTAAATAATTTTTCCCCACACAAAAGTCATCATGTTGGACTATGCTGTACAGTGTACATCCTGCAACATGTATGCATGCCTTGATCAGCGGATTGAGGGTGTTTACTGTTGCCCTGGGTGTGTGCGTGTTGCTCAGTTAGAGGCGGAAGTCGCAGAGCTAAATAAGCATCTCGCAACACTGAGAAGCATACACAACATGGAGAAGAGCTTGGATCTCACGATCCAGACACTGGATGGAACCGTTGAAGATGAGGAGGGTGGAGTACAGCCGGACCAAGAAGCAGAGGCAGCCGCTAGTTGGGTCACAGTTAGAAGGGGTAGGGGAAAAAGTGGCAGGGAGGCTAGTCCCGAGTTGTCCCTCACTAATAAGTATGCTTGTTTGCGTAATATTGGGGAGGATGATTCAGGAGTAGCAATGCTGCAGCAGGATGTGCTCCTTAGCAACCAAGGGGCAGACTGCTGTAACAAGAAAGGGAATAGGAGTGCAGCTAAGGCTAGACAGGTACTGGTGGTAGGGGATTCAATTATTAGGCGCACAGATAGGGTAATCTGTCGAAGAAACCGCGAATGCCGTACAGTCTGTTGCCTCCCGGGTGCTCGGGTTCGGCATGTAGCGGAAAGAATTGACAGATTACTGGGTGGGGCTGGGGAAGACCCGGCTGTCATGGTACACATTGGCACCAATGACAAAGTTAGTAGGAGATGGAAGGTCCTCAAAAATGATTTTCAGGTACTTGGAGATAAACTTAAAGCAAGGACCTCCAAGGTGGTGTTTTTTGAAATACTGCCAGTGCCACGTGCTACATCTGAGAGACAGAGGGAGCTTAGGGAGTTAAATAAGTGGCTGAGAAATTGGTGTAGGAAGGAAGGGTTTGGGTTCCTGGAGAACTGGGCAGACTTTGCAGTCGGCTACAGGTTCTACAGCAGGGATGGGCTGCACCTTAATGGGGAGGGTGCAGCTGCATTGGGGGAGAAGATGGCTAAACGGTTGGAGGAGATTTTAAACTAGGATCTGGGGGGAGGTGGGAGGATAAAGTCTCAATACATAGACAAGATGAGGTAAAAAGACAGTGGGAACCTATCATTATGGAGGGTGGAGAGGGGGGTGGGGACAGTGTAAAGATTAAGGAGGTTGGTAAAAATTCAAGTAGCCCATTTCATGTAAATAAAATTGGTAAATGTGGTGGTAAAAATATAAAGTGCATGGTAACCAATGCTCGGAGCCTTGCAAATAAAATAGACGAACTAGAGTTCATTCTGAATGACAAAGGCTATGACATTGTGGGAATAACCGAGACATGGATGGATGAAAGCCATGACTGGATAGCTAATTTAAAAGGATACAATGTGTTTAGGAGGGATAGGACAGGGAAAAAAGGTGGAGGGGTTTGTCTCTTTGTTAAGAATTCTCTTACAGCTGTCCTCAACGATGAGATGGAGGAAGATTGCGAAGATGTGGAGTCCGTTTGGGTAAATATTCATGGTGGAAATAAAAGTTGCCAATTGCTTATTGGGGTATGCTACAGGCCACCTCTTATTAATGAAGCTGCAGAGCTGCGATTACTACAGCAGATTGAAAAAGCTGCAGGTAAAAATGAGGTCATAATTATGGGCGACTTCAACTTTCCAGACATTGACTGGAGTATTGAGGCTACCCATTCTGGTAAAAGCAGCAGATTTCTGGCAGCACTACAGGACAATTACTTGACTCAAATGGTAACTGAACCAACTAGGGGGAATGCGTTACTGGATCTGATCATTTCTAATAGACCAGATAATGTATCAAATGTGCAGGTTCAAGAACATTTGGGAAATAGTGATCACAACATGATAACGTTTGAGCTGGTGACTGATAGGCCACGGGGCAGCGGGACCACTAAAACTATAAATTTTAGAAAAGCAAAGTTCACTCAAATTAGGCAGGCACTAAGTTTGGTGAACTGGGATAATGTACTACAAGGGGAAGACACTGAAGGGAAATGGCAAGCTTTTAAACTTATACTCAATCAATACTGTAGTATGTATATCCCATATGGAAACAAAATGTCTAGGAATAAAAAAAGGCCTCTATGGATGAATAGAAAGGTTAAAGATAAAATGAAGAGGAAAAAGAATGCCTATAAGGTCTTAAAACAGGAGGGGACCGAGGCTGCACTAAGCAATTATAAGGAGTGCAATAAAAATTGTAAAAAAGAAATTAGGCAGGCAAAGATTGAAGCTGAAAAACAAATCGCTAAGGATATCAAATCTAACCCAAAAAAGTTTTACAAGTACATTAACTCTAAAAAAAGAAAGGTTGACTGTATAGGACTCCTAAAGGATGAGGTTGGGAACTCAATGGTGGATGACCAAGGTAAGGCAGAGTTATTAAATGCTTTCTTTGCTTCTGTCTTCACAAAAGAAACAGCACTGTTGCAAACTACAGAGCCGGAAGAGTCTCAATCTTCTAACTGTAATATTAAATACTTAACGCAGGAAGAAGTGAAGGCAAGACTAAATAAATTAAAAATAGACAAGGCACCTGGCCCGGATGGCATGCATCCTCGGGTCCTAAGGGAATTAAGTTCAGTTATAGATAAACCCCTTTATCTTATCTTTTGTGACTCTCTTGCAACTGGCAGAGTCCCAGTGGATTGGCGTACAGCCCACGTTTTCCCATTATTTAAGAAGGGCAAAAAATCTGATCCAGGAAATTATAGACCTGTAAGTTTAACATCAGTTGTATGCAAACTATTTGAGGGGTTACTAAGAGATACTATACATGACTTCATAGTAGAAAATAATCTTATTTCTCAGCATCAACATGGGTTTACTAAAGACAGGTCCTGTTTGACTAACATGCTCAGCTTTTATGAGGTAGTGGATGCTAATATGGATATTGGGAATGCTGTAGATGTTATATACTTGGACTTTGCAAAGGCCTTCGACACTGTTCCCCACAAAAGTCTGGTGCAAAAGTTGAGGATGCAAGGACTGGGGAAGAGTCTGTGTTCATGGATAGGGAACTGGCTAATGGACAGAAAACAAAGAGTTGTGGTCAATGGATCGTACTCAAAATGGGAGACTGTTAGCAGTGGGGTCCCACAGGGGTCTGTTCTGGGTCCAGTGCTCTTCAATTTATTTATTAATGACCTAGTAGATGCAGTAGTGAGCAATGTTGCTATTTTTGCAGATGATACAAAATTGTGCAGAATCATCAACTCTCAGGAAGATAGTGTCATATTGCAACAGGATCTGGATAGGATGGCTATATGGGCACATACATGGCAGATGAAATTCAATGTTGACAAATGTAAGGTCATGCATTTTGGACGTACTAATGGTCTAGCACCATACAAAATAAATGGGATACAGTTGGGGACATCAAACTTGGAGAAGGACTTAGGAGTACTCATTGACAACAAGTTAAATAATCGTACTCAATGCCAAGCAGCTGCAGCTAAAGCTAACAAAATTTTGGGATGCATTAAAAGGGAAATAAAAACTCGAGATGCTAGCATAATATTGCCCCTGTTTAACTCTCTAGTAAGGCCACATCTGGAATATGGAATTCAGTTCTGGGCACCACATTACAAAAAAGATATTGCAGTTTTAGAGCAGGTGCAGAGACGAGCAACAAAATTGATGCGTGGGATGGAAGGTCTCACTTATCGAGAAAGGGTAGATAAACTGGGTTTATTTAGTCTAGAGAAAAGACGCCTTAGAGGCGATCTAATTAACATGTATAAATAAATCAGAGGGCAATATAATAGCTTGGCGGATGAGCTTTTTGTCCCTAGGCCTTCTCAAAGGACTAGAGGACATGATCTGCGCATGGAGGAAAAACGTTTTAGCCATTTATTTAGGAAAGGGTTCTTTACAGTTAGAGTGATTAAGATGTGGAATGCATTGCCACAGGAAGTCGTTATGGCAAACTCTATACCTGCATTTAAAGGGGGCTTAGATGCTTTCCTTGCGTTGAAAGACATCCATGGCTACAATTACTAGGTAATGCCTAATGATGTTGATCCAGGGATTTTATCTGATTGCCATCTGGAGTCGTGAAGGAATTTTTCCCTTTAGGCGCTAATTGGACCATGCCTTGTAAGGGTTTTTTCGCCTTCCTCTGGATCAACAGGGATATGTGAGGGAGCAGGCTGGTGTTGTACTTTATACTGGTTGAACTCGATGGACGTATGTCTTTTTTCAACCAAAATAACTATGTAACTATGTAACTATGTAACAAATGTCTGTTTGGGACCAATTTAGTTTAAACACTTCAGCCCTCAGTCGTGTTGCACTTTATGCATCCAAGCAATTTTAACCTCCTATTCATTCGCCTATAACTTTATCACTACTTATTACAATAAACTGATCTATATCTTGTTTTTTCCACCACCAATTAGACTTT
Source organism: Hyperolius riggenbachi (assembly GCF_040937935.1). NCBI lineage: Eukaryota > Metazoa > Chordata > Amphibia > Anura > Hyperoliidae > Hyperolius > Hyperolius riggenbachi. The sequence goes on from NC_090647.1 coordinate 98,238,313, forward strand.
CTTTGGGTGGTACATTTTGCTAAGAGCTACTTTACTGTAAATGCATTTTAACAGGAAGAATAAGAAAAAAAACAGGAAAAAAAAATCATTATTTCTCAGTTTTCGGCCATTATAGTGTTAAAATAATACATGCCTCCATAATTAAAACCCACGTATTGTATTTCAAACTCAATATCTCAGAGCACATCCATTACTAAAGTCTTTCAATACATCAGTCCATAAAATACATTCATATTTTCAGCCTTCTGTATTTTGCTAGTATCGGCAATCCTTTTCAGGTCCACCACCAGATACACCCTTATAAAAGCAGTAGAGGTAGTCGGTCAGCACACCAGCAATCACATGTCAACACTCTGGTTAACAATTGTTTCGGGGCCACTCAGGGTCCCCTTCTTCTTTTTTTTGTTTGCACTGATCTGAAGAAGGGGACCCTGAGTGGCCCCGAAACAATTGTTAACCAGAATGTTGACATGTGATTTGGAAATAAACTACGCTTATTGAGAAGCTGGTGTGCTGACCGACTACCTCTACTGCTTGGATTACGTTTGGGTGTTGCTTAGCACCCTAGGTCATGCACCCAGAGGATTACAAGGACAAGTGTGCCGCTCTGTACCTTTCTACTAACACCCTTATAAAAGACACACTCACCAGACGTATCTGACCACTGCTAGACTGGTTAGAGAGGGCATAAATCCAGGAGCCTCTGTGCTTCAGGGTTCGTCCTGGTGCAGGTGGTCCCTTTCAGATGGTAAATGTCATTCCCTCCTCCTCAACAATTGATTACCTTAAAAGAAATGAGCTCCTCATAGCATAATACAGTATAACATTTAAAATGTTATTATTAACCACCTCGCATCCAGACCTTGTTTTCAACTTATTGACCAGAGCAGTTTTGACAGTTTAGCTATGTCCCTATTTAATCAGAAATAACTTGATCCCTACGTATGACACAGAAATGAAATACAGTATTCGGCCCCCTTGAAGTTTTCCACATTTTGGCACATTACTGCCTCAAACATGAATCAATTTTATTGGAATTCCACGTGAAAGACCAATATAAAGTGGTGTACATGTGAGAAGTGGATCGAAAATCATACATCATTCCAAACAGTTTTTACAAATAAATAACTGCAAAGTGGGGTGTGCGTAATTATTCGGCCCCCTGAGTCAATACTTTGTAGAACCACCTTTTGCTGCAATTACAGCTGCCAGTCTTTTAGGGTATGTCTCTACCAGCTTTGCACATCTAGAGACTGAAATCCTTGCCCATTCTTCTTTGCAAAACAGCACCAGCTCAGTCAGATTAGATGGACAGCGTTTGTGAACAGCAGTTTTCAGATCTTGCCACAGATTCTCAATTGGATTTAGATCTGGACTTTAACTGGGCCATTCTAACACATGGATATGTTTTGTTTTAAACCATTCCATTGTTGCCCTGGCTTTATGTTTAGGGTCATTGTCCTGCTGGAAGGTGAACCTCCACCCTAGTCTCAAGTCTTTTGCAGTCTCCAAGAGGTTTTCTTCCAAGTTTGCCCTGTATTTGGCTCCATCCATCTTCCCATCAACTCTGACCAGCTTCCCTGTCCCTGCTGAAGAGAAGCACCCTCAGAGCATGATGCTGCTACCACCATATTTGACAGTGGGGATGGTGTGTTTAGAGTGAGGTGCAGTGTTAGTTTTCTGCCACACATAGCGTTTTGCATTTTGGCCAAAAAGTTCCATTTTTGTCTCATCTGACCAGAGCACCTTCTTCCACATGGTTGCTGTGTCCCCCACATAGCTTGTGGCAAACTGCAAATGGGACTTCTTATGCTTTCTGTTAACAATGCCTTTCTTCTTGCCACTCTTCCATAAAGGCCAACTTTGTACAGTGCATGACTAATAGTTGTCCTATGGACAGAGTCTCCCACCTGAGCTGTAGATCTCTGCAGCTCGTCCACAGTCACCATGGGCCTCTTGACTGCATTTCTGATCAGCGCTCTCCTTGTTCGGCCTGTGAGTTTAGGTGGACCGTGGTTGGCCTTGTCTTGGTAGGTTTACAGTTTTGCCATACTCCTTCCATTTCCGAATGATCGCTTGAACAGTGCTCCGTGGGATGTTCAAGGCTTTGGAAATCTTTTTGTAGCCTAAGCCTGCTTTAAATTTCTCAATAACTTGTTCCCTGACCTGTCTTGTGTGTTCTTTGGACTTCACGGTGTTGTTGCTACCAATATTCTCTTTGAAAACCCCTGAGGCCCTCACAGAGCAGCTGTATTTGTACTGACATTAGATTACACACAGGTGCACTCTATTTAGTCATTAGCACTCATCAGGCAATGTCTATAGGCAACTGACTGCACTCAGATCAAAGGGTGCCGAATAATTATGTACACACCACTTTGCAGTTATTTATTTGTAAAAAATGTTTGGAATCATGTATGATTTTCATTCCACTTCTCATGTGTACAGCACTTTGTATTGGTCTTTCATGTGGAATTACAATCAAATTGATTCATGTTTGTGGCAGTAATGTAACAAAATGTGGAAAACTTCAAGGGGGCCGAATACTTTTGCAACCCACTGTATATATTGTTTTTTTCAAGACAAACTAGGCTTACATTGTATGCCATTTTTTTCCCTCAAACAATTTTGTTTTCTATGAATTTTAATGGGAAAACAAATAAAAAAATAGAAAAAATAAGTATTTATCAGTTTTACCAATTCCAGTTTAAAAATAAAAAGTGCTACTGTAGATAAAAAACACAAATTTTGTTTGGCTATTCTTACTGCTTATCACAAAACTTAGATTATGTTCCGGTCACAATTTATGGTGAAGATATTTGATTCTGAAATAATGCTAGAGAGTGCGTTTTTCAATATGAATAAGAAAATAAAAGTATTTTTAATAGTAAAAATCAATCTCATTAGCTCCTGAAACTTATATTCCCATTCACCAATTAGTCCTGCATCAGATAGTGCCAGAAATGTGCACAGGAGCAAGCCCAATCCTGCACAGCACTGCTTCTGGACAGGTCAGTAGATCTACTGACCTGCGGCTTAGATGAAGTCCCAGAGGACGTATATCTACTGACCTGTGGATGAAGTGGTTAAAAACCACTCACATGGTCCTTGGCATACTGTGTACATAGAGTTTTCAGGCGGGCTCTCCCCCGCTGCCTATGCTGGGCTGATGATTTCTCCCATTCTGCCTCCTTCTCCCCGGGGTCCGCCTCATATACAAGACAGGGGCCACTGTACAGCTTCACCGCCAACTTCCCAGTATATCCAGTCTCCGCCCTATCGATTTCGTCACTGCCTCGTGATTCATCAGGGGCACGGAGACTGGACACAATACTAGGAGCTATATTGTGTAGAAGGGCTTCAGATTGGTCCGCCGCGCGCCATCGTCACTACCACTCCTTCCTCCATGCTTTGCCGTGATTGGTGCATTTGCTATCATCTGGTATATGATCGGTATCCGTGGTGCTATAGGTAGCAAGTATTCAAACTCTTTATCATTCACAATTCCTTTATCTAACCCCTTTCTTAGTATACTTCTCAGTTCCTCCTTGTATTGCTTCGTGGGGTCCCCCCTCAATTTGCTGTATGTATTGGTATCTCCCACCAATCTCTCCAACTCACTCCTATACTGATCTATGTTGAGCACCACTACCCCTCCCTCCTCCAACATTCTACTAGCTATTTTTGTTACATCAATACTCTTTTTTACCTCCAATTTCTCCAAGTCCCTTTCTATCAATTTTTTGAACACCTCTACACAATTTCCATTGGAGTTATCCTTGGGGTTAAATGGCTTCCGAGAGAAGCCGCCACTTTTTCTGACGGGGAAAGGGATCAATGATCGGGACGTATGCTATATGTCCAAAAGGCCAAAGTAGTTAATGCACTTTTCTGCTTGGAAAACTAAACATCAAACGGTAAACACAATGAAGTAAAAACATACAGCATGACCTCAATACTGCATAGAGCAATGATGAGCCGTAATCTGGCGTTTGCTTTCCTGATTACAGCATTTAAAAAAGAGAAGTCTGCGAGCGCAACCTCAGATGGTTTACAAACTGGTTCTCAGCCATCCCTTCTGGCTGTTATGCCTCAGGCTGCAGAGGCTTCACTTATACACGTATTATGTCAGGACAAATGTCTTTAACGCCACACTGCAACATCAGATAAATATTTGGTTTCTTTTATTTAAAAAATGTATTCCCTCCCCCCAAGATTCATTAACCTTTTACACAGCATGGAGACTGGGTGGCCCGGAGGGATGAGCCGGTCTGCAAATAACTCTACCTCCCTTACAGGGACATAACTACAAATCATGCCCCCCCAGCAAAACATTGACGGGACCCCCCAAATGTTTACACCGTTTCCCTTGCAAACCCCTGGTGACCCTCACAGCCTGGAGGCTCGTTTCGCAAGGGTCATAAAACAAGTGTGGACATCATAATCTTTTCACCATAACAAGTGTAGCCACAAAAACACCTGATCTGAAGGATGGATCCCTTTATCGGAGGGAGTGAAGTAGTAGTAGTAGTTGCCCCCCCCCCCTCCCCCAGCTCAGGGCTTCCCTGCAGTTGCAGGAGCTGCTCCCCTCTAGTTACGGCCCTGATCGCTTAGCCAGTATGGTACCAACCCATGCAGGGAATACCATAATTTGAGAGGGGATGGGGTATCCCTCTCATCTACTTGTACAGCACATTTGTGCGAATGTTGAAGGACAAGTTACTCTTCCCTACCCCCATGTTCCCCCAAAAAAGAGGTGGAGTAATTAAACAGGGAGTTTATGGGATGTTATCTGTTCACCTCTTTATTAGGAAGCAACCAAATAGCTACTCCCGCCCATGTGAACAGGTAAAAAGGGTCAATTTATGACCCCTTCACTGAGTACTAAAGGTGAAAAGTGAAAATGAAAAATACTGTATTTGGGAGCAATGGCTAAGCACTGCAATTGCGCCAGTACACACACTTTCAAGCAGAAAAAAATTAAAAGTAGTTAGGGGTTCACTAGGTATTGTACAGCATCACCACAGCCCAATAATTAATAAAGGTTGCAAGTGGTGTGTCTGCAATGCCTGGCGATGAATAGGAAAATGTTTATGATTATGACCAGGCACCAATCCTTACGCATTTCAATAGAGAGGATTGTGACACCTGGGGCCATATGCAATTCACTATTTTTTTTTTTCAAACAATCAAGTTTATTGAGCACAAAAAGTCTGAATCATTCAGATCAAACCATATTAGCAAAGAAGCAAATATACAAACCGGCTAAGACAGTTTATACAATATGTGATAGAGATCTCGATACCAAGAATGGGTCAAGCGGAATACCACGTCAAGATGTCCACAGCCCTGCCAGGGAAGACAAGGAAAAGCAAGAAACAAAAAAAGGTACGAATAAAAACTAATTTCGCTATCACTTCAGAAGTGTTATATCTCATTTCCTCCATGTTTTCTATCTGTTCTATTTTTTTAAACCAAAGAACAACCGAAGGAGGGTCCGAAGCTTTCTTCCTAAGCCGGATGCAAGATTTAGCTGCATTCAACAGGTGTTTGACCAAGGACTTTTTGTACGATCTGATACTATCTCTAGAAAGATGCATGAGGAATACCTCTGGTTTCCACTTTAAATCCTCACAAGCAATTTTAATCAGGGACTGGACTTGAGTCCCTGGACATTGCCACCAAATATGCAAAAGAATACCACCTACTCCTTGACATCTCCAGCACACATCGGGGACCTGAGGGAAAAAACTTTGTAAGAGAGACGAAGTCCTGTTACCGTGGGATATCAATTTAAAGTTCATTTCTTGTACTAGGACACTCACCAAGCTTTTGTTCACCATAATACACACTTTCTCTCAATCATCAGTCTAAAGTCAAATCCAATCTGTGTTCCCAGTCCTCTTTGAACAAAAATGTCAGGTGCTGTGAGTGGTCCAAAAGAGACTTGTATAGTCTCGAGATTAAATTTCGCTGCGGTAGCTTCTGTAGTATCAAAAGGTCAAAATGAGTGATCTTACGAGAGGCCACTTCAGCCAAACCCCTAGACAATAGATAACTTCTTAGTTGAAGATACTGCCAATAGGGAATTTTATGGCCAGAATCAGCTTCCAAAAGGGCTAACGGTATGCATGAACGATCAATGTACAGATCCTTCAATAACAGGTCTTTCTGCTGATCCAAGCAAGGCATAAAATCCAATTGATAGCCAGGCAAACATTTTTTATTGAACTGCACGGAAGTCAAGGGACCTGGAGCAAATGACACTTTAGTTTCTGAGCGTCACTTTCTAAATCCCATCCCATCAGAGTGGTGCCAATCAAAGTTATTTTTACCCCCCGCAACAAAGTCCCTTTATAGTCAGTATGTTCCATGGCAACCACGCAATGTCGCAACCAAAAAAGGTCCTCTTTAGTCCCACCTAGTCTTTCAACTCCCCATTACAATGCCAGTCAACTACTCTGCCAAGGATAGAGGCTTGAAAGTATCTCCAAAGATCTGGAAGTCCTGCTCCACCTCTATCTCTCCGATATGCATGGGCGTAGCAATCAACCCTGTGACCCCTGCCATCGCAGGGGGGCCCAGAGGCTTTGGGGGCCATTCCACCTCCCTCTCCCCAACCGCGAGTGCTGCCAATTAGCAAGAAAACTCTCTATTCACTCACAAAAACCATCCCTGCCACCTCCTCCCACCTTGTAGTGTAGCAAGTAGCGGGAGTGTCTGCACTTTTTTCCCACTTCCAGGGTTCTGCTTCACAGCAGAACCCTCTCTGCTATAATTCGCTGGCTGCCAATCACATTACCCTCATGGGGTTTGGCAACCAAGGGAGCCCCATGATATCACTTTTGCAGGGGGGTCCTATTAAATCTAGTTACGCCACTGCCAATATGTCAATTTGTCTTTCCGAATCCGGACAGTTTTCGTCCCCCAAATGAATTTGGTGAAAGCTCGGTGCAATGTGACAAACCACTGTCTAGGAATAAAGATAGGCAGGGTAGCGAAATGGTATAGGACACGTGGAAGTACAGTCATTTTCAGACCGGCAATACGGTCAAACCACGACAAAGGCTTACCATGCCATACTTCCAATGTGTGCTTAACATGCCTGAGTAAGGGCTCGTTCACACTTGAGTGGGAATCGCGCGATTCCCGCTAAGTGAAAAACGCTAGCGGTTTTTAAAAACCGCTAGCCCATGTAAGCCTATGGCAGTGTTCTCACTGCCGTGTTTGCGGTTAGCAAACGTGTAACATTTTGCCGGCGATTCACGATTAGTGATTGCGATTAGCATCCAAAGCACGGCTAATCGAGATCACTTCCAAAATGCTGCAGTGACCAGTGATTTTTCTGCGTTAATCGCGGAAAAATCACTCGCGCAAAACGCTAGTGGTAATCTCCGGCGTTTTGCAGTTTTAGGTGTGAGTGGGGCCTAAAGGTTCAAAGTTAGACTTAAATAAGTTAGGTTTAAATAAGTTGGCGACACGTGAGGGAATCTGGACTCCCAAATACGTGAAGCTCTCAACTGTCCATTTAAATGGGAAATTGTCAACACAAGCAGCTTTGCAATTCCTTTTTTCACCTGAGTTTTCTCCTAGGAGATATCTTCACAACTTGTAAATAAAATGTCTTTTAAACAACCAGCAAGCAACAAATACTCAAAATTATATTGATAGTACATTTTCACCTACTTTTTGGTACTTTTTCCATTGCAAAGTGCGAAAAAAGGATTTTAAATCGAAGATGAAAAACTCAGGAGAAACAATGAATTGCATATGAGCCCTGATGTGCAGATATCAGCTGTCTGCATGTCAGAGCAATATTGGTGAGAATTGGTGATAATCTATATACAGGTATATAAACGCAGATGTATGTATGTGTGTAACTGCATAGAGCCAAATTAATCCATGCCATGCACTGATGAGGATCAAACAATCCGAAACAGTCTGTATGCATGTTGGATTATTATGGCTCTGTACAAATTAACAAGCTGACACATCATTGCATTCCAGCGGTTCTGGAGGTGTGTTTAGCTTCTAAGGGTAACAATGGTTAATTTGCATATATTCAGCAGTGTTGCTCTGGGAGACATCTCAAGCTCACTCCAACCTGAATTATCGCAAATTCTTTCTGTTTTAAGAAAGCAAACTTTTGTTTGTCTGTATGTATGTATGTGTGTATGTGCTGCGATCACTCAAACGCCTTGACCGATTTCAACGAAACTTGGTATACAGATTCCTTACTACCTGGGATGATATATTCTGGGGGTCTTGTGTCCCCCCTAAACACCTGGGCGGAGCTAAAAACAGAATCACATTTTACTCATTTATATCAATGAAAAAAATGTAAAAGGCTGCCATTCTCATACGAATCAAGCCAGGGTCCCCACACTTGGCACAGTTGGTCACTTGGTGACCGAGGTTACAAATTCAGGAAAGGTGGGCGGAGCATAAAACAGCCAATTAAATTTCAGCCATTCATTTTAAAGGAACCCTGAGCAATCCCCTGAAATAAAAAATGTCACTTACCTGGGGCTTTCTCCAGCCCATCGTAGGCCGCGAGGTACCCCAGCATCATTCTAGCTCCTGACCGTGTCCCTCCGGCGGCTCACATTACCAGCGACACCCGGGCCAAGTGTCGGGCTGGCTATTCCTGGTTTCTGATGACTTGCTACAGCTGGTCATTGACTGGGGTCCAAATTCACTAAAGGGGCTCCGCCAATCAGATTTCTTTTCTGGATAAACTGCTTCCATTCACACATTTTTGATGCCAGGTAACCGAAAGCTCACAAACTTGTTCATTGAGTGACTGTGTGTCAAGGTTACAAAAAGTGGTCTGGGAAAATATAAACGGCAACCATTCTTACACTGTTAATGGTAGGGTTCTCCAACCTTGCACAGTTGGTCATTGGGTGACTGGGATTAATATTAAGGAAAGTGGGTGGAGCCTACAACAGTCAATCAAAATTCACCTGTTGATTTTCAAGGGGAATATTTAAATTGTTGGCATTCTTACACTGTTAATTGCAGAGGCCTCAAATCTGGTGCAATCGGTCAGTGGGTTTCAAATTCTGAAAAGTGGGTGGGGCCACAAACAGCCAATCAGATATGTTTTATTTTATTGGGAAGATGCAAATCATAGATGCCAAGGACCCCAAAGCTCATAAACTTGGTCATTGAGTGACTGATGTTACAACCCCCTCTATTTATTTATTTAAGTATTTATATAGCGCTGACATATTACGCAGCGCTGTACAGAGTATTTAACTGCATTGTGTTATGTATGGACTTTATACGGCCATTACATATTTAGGCAAAGGCACATTACAGAAATATTTTCTTCCATTTTTGATTAACAGAAGCACCAGTCATTTTCCTGTGATTATTGCCTCTTTTGGTGAATTTCCCTTTTTATTGCATTTTTTCATCAGAATATTCAGATTAAAAATGCTTTTCATTCTACGAGCGTGAGATGAAAGGCTAAGAAGAGTCGTTATCTCCGTCTCGTTTGCCGTTCACAGATGGAATCTCTCAGCGATCGGATGTAAGCAGTAATCTGCCTTGGCTTTCATATGCAATGCTTTTCACACAGAGCGGCCCACGGTTGGTGTACACCTCACTTTGTTCTCGCCTTTTGTATTCCAGACTCTGTGAAGATAAGTGATCCAGCAGCAAGCAGCAAAGCTGGCGTCTAGTGATGTTACCGAGCTCTGGGCTTATTTCTGGCTTCTGAGCCCACATCAAATGGCAAAGGGGGAAATCTCCTGACTTTTCATTACAGACAGACAGCATGGAGCTTGTACCCTCACTGTGTCTGTAATCTAGAGCTGGCCCTGTCCAGAAATAGCATGATGTATGCTGCTTTTCCAGCCATACGTAGTATTTGTTTTAGCTCTTTGCTGGTTTGCTAGGATTTTTTTGCATGTTTGAAAGTTTATAGAATACAATACAACAAAGAAACATTGGAGGTGAACTGATCAGCACAGTACTGTTCTCGTCTGATCACCTAGATTACGTTCTTAACCACTTAAGTACCAGCGGTCTCTGCTCCTTTAAGGACCAGAGACCGCTGGTACAATAACGATGGAATCCCGATGAATCGCCGCGCATACCCACCGCAACCGCCGTCACTGCCGCACGCCAGGAACCTCCTGACATCCACTCTGCCATCTCTATGACGGCAGAGTCATGTGAGCCGGTCAGGAGCATTGGCTCTTGACCGTGTCTATCAATGTAAGCCAATGGGAGCGGATTACATTGATAGACACGGCCAGGAGCCAATGAAATCGACTCCAGACCCGCTCACATGGCTCTGCCGTCATAGAGACAGGCAGAGACAGTGAGATGCGGTGACAGATGTTGGGTTTCAGTGGGGAGATCGGCGGGGAGCGACGGAAACGGCAGATGTGCGCTGAGTAAGTGATTGATTAATCTACACCTTGCCAGCCAGGTGACCACCAAAACAGGGCTTGATTTCAATCACCGCGGTCCTTAAGTAGTTAAAGAGACACTGAAGCGAAAAAAAAATGATGATATTATGATTTGTATGTGTAGTACAGCTAAGAAATAAAACATTAAGATCAGATACATCAGTCTAATTGTTTCCAGTACAGGAAGAGTTGAGAAACTCCAGTTGTTATCTCTATGCAAAAAAGCTATTAAGCTCTCCGACTAACTTAGTCGTGGAGAGGGCTGTTATCTGACTTTTATTATCTCAACTGTAAGTGAAATGTTTACTTTTCCTCTGCTAGAGGAGAGTTCATTACTTCACAGACTGCTCTGAAAGACTCATTTTGAATGCTGAGTGTTGTGTAATCTGCACATATTATAGAATGATGCAATGTTAGAAAAAACACTATATACCTGAAAATAAAAATATGAGAATATTTTCTTTGCTGCTAATCTTCTAGTAATTATTCATAGTACACAACCAATTCATTATATCATATATTTTTTTTCGCTTCAGTGTCTCTTTAAAGAGCAACTGTAGTGGCACATAGTAGAATTTGGTAAATTGTTCAGGATATCCACTTTTATGTTAAATATCCTGGTTTTAGCATCAGAAACTCTTTTTATGTCTCTATGTTGCTGTATATTGGTGTGCAGCCCCGCCCTCCTAGTGATGTCACAGCCTTAGGATGTTTAGCTATGTGGCATTCTCCTCCCGGAGCATTCTGGGAGACAAGGTATTATTTGTACTGGTTTCGGAACGCAACTTAACGGACAACTGTAATGAGAGGCATATGGAGGCTGCCATATTTATTTCCTTTTAAACAATACCAGTTGCCTGGCTGTCCTGCTGATCCTCTGCCTCTAATACTTTTAGCCATAGACCCTGAACAAGCATGCAGCAGATCAGGCGTTTCTGACCTGACAAGGTTTTCAGATCTGACAAGATTAGCTGCATGCTTGTTCCTTGTGTTAGTCAGACACTACAGCAGCCAAACAGATCAGGAGGGCTGTCAGGCAACTGGTATTGTTTAAGGAAATAAATATGGCAGCCTCCATATACCTCTCATTTCAGTTGTCCATTAAACAAACATTCCACAGAGATGCACCGGCCAGCAGTAAAGATGTCACCATCTGTGATAAATGCCAGAATGTAAATTAGGGACAGGAAAGCGTGAGGAAAGATTTAAGGTGAGGGAAAGTAGGGTTGGGACATTTTAGTGAAATGGAAAGTAGGTATAATGCAATGCAGCAGGAGTATATAATCTTTCCCCCTCTCTTTCCATCTCCTTCTTGTCTCTCTGTCTTCCTCTCCCCATATTTGACGGTCTCTCTCTCCTTGACTCCTGTCTTTTTTTTTACTAATCAAATCAAAAAGAGCTTTATTGGTATGACCAAGATATGTACAGGCATAGCCAAAGCATAAGGATGGAGGAATATGAAAGGGGCTGAGTAGTGATGGAGAGGGATACAGTAGAGATATAATTAATGAGCAAGCAGTTCTTGGACGTGTTCAGATGTAGAGTTCATTTATACTCCTTTCAGTCTATGGCTCTGTGGCCTGCTGTGACATAGTGTGCAGCGATTGTCACTATATATTCTTTCTCATCCTCCGTCTCCCTCTGAACACCCCCGGCCGCCTTTTTCTCCACTTATTCTACTTTCTCTGCCTCTCTTTTGCTGTCTCTTCTCCATCCTCTAATATTTAGGAACTTCCTCTATAATGGTATTCAGTAATGGACAGAGGACTCAATAGTCACGCATCTGCTGCAACTTTCCTCTCACGGAGTAAAGTAGTCGTTTCAAAAGGCTCTTTGCTTCACTTAATATCCTCTCCTCCATCCCTATCCTCCAGATAACGCCTGAGCTGCTGCTGTGAATCCGTTCAGACAGGTACATTGCTGGATGGCAACATTCACTCCCTCAAAGGTCTCATACATTTGTTTACTAACATGAAGAATTATTGAAGAGATTACGCTAAGTCGAGTTATTTATAATTTATAATCTCCTAGGAAATGTCAGATTTAACACTCGACTGGACCAAAGGAATGTTTATCCCGCGTGTCCACGCATCGGCTACTTGCTTCCAGGCATTATAGAAAATCCCTCTTTTTCTTTTTCCCAGGCGCTTCTTCCTCAAAGACTTATTCACAAATGAGCAGACTGGAAAATTACTCCGCTGCCGCTCTTATTCAGCGGCTGCTTCTTATAAAATGAAAGGCTGCTGAGAGGGAATTCATCTTCCTCACCAACCATGCAGCCTGCCTGTATATTCTACTGAGGATACCATAGTGCAGGGGTGCTGCTAAGGTTTATGTGGCCCTAAGCGGCACAGCATTTGTGCCCCCCCCCCCCCCCAAAAGAAGTGACGCGCAAAGTACCTCATAATGATAAATAGGCACGGCTATGGAATGATGCGGGCGGAGCCAACTGCATGATGCTATCATATCAACATGGACCAATGCCATGAAGAATAAGGCCCGGTTCACATTAGTGCTAAAAACCAGTCCATCATGGAAGAACTAAACAAAGCGCGCACAGATTTGGATAAATTACTATATTCAGATGCAAGACGCAAATTGTTAGCGTATAAAAAGGTTTTCTATGAGCATGGGAACAAAAGCGGGAAGTATTTAGCAAGAGCGCTCAGGAAACAGACCAGCCGCACCAATATTACATCCCTGATAGACTGCAAACAAAATAGATTGTACAGATCTGAGGATATCGCTGAAGGGTTCAGGCAATTTTATGAGTCTCTATATAATCTACAAGATCAAGGGCTAGCGTCTGGACCAGGCCCAACTAGATCTAAATGCTTACAGAATTTTATTTCCAAATATGCGTTACCCTTACACTTAGAACAATCGGACCGCGAAGAAATGGAAGCCCCTATCTCAGAGGATGAATTTCTTCTGGCAGTCAAGGCCCTGAAAACAGGGAAAGCACCCGGCCCAGATGGCTTTACAAGCCAATATTATAAGCTACACGCAGGAAAACTGGCCCCAGCTTTTGTTGCCGCATGCAACGCAATTATAGATGGTTCCATTCCCTTCTCCCAATTCTTGGAGGCGCATATTGCTGTTATACCTAAGGCTGACAAGGATCCTCAGCTCTGTACAAACTATAGACCCATCTCATTGCTAAATCTTGATGCCAAACTATTAGCGAAAATACTGGCAAATCGTCTCCTCCCATTTATACCAACACACATAAAACCAGACCAGGCAGGATTCGTTCCAGGTAGGGAAGCAAAAGACAATGTCATGCGATCAATTGACCTAATGGCGTTTGCAAAAAAAAAAGGGCATTCGAGCATTTATGATCTCGACTGACGTGGAAAAGGCATTTGACAGGGTGGCATGGGATTATATCCGTGCCACCCTGTCAAGCCTAGGGATCGGAGAGGCAATGTGTAGGTGGATTGGGTTCCTATACACAAATCCTTCAGCCCGGGTGAAAGTGAATGGGGTACTATCTAAACCATTTCTTATTACAAATGGGACCAGGCAGGGGTGCCCTCTCTCGCCCCTTATCTATATACTTACAATGGAACCCTTCCTAAACGCCATTAGATCAGATCCTAACATTCAGGGAATCACAGTGGGAGAATCCCATCATGTAGTAGCTGCATTTGCAGATGACCTACTGTTTTTTCTTCAAAACCCCCTAATTTCATTACCAAGCCTGATTCATAAATTCACAGAATTTGGACTTGTTTCAAACCTGAAAATAAATTTCCATAAATCACAAGCGTTAAATCTTTCCCTTGATGCTAGGGTGGTTAAAACTTGTAAGGAAAACTTCTCCTTCCAGTGGGCCGAACACTCATTTAAATATTTGGGAATCTACATCACTCCAGACTTAAAAGATCTCTTTGCCAGCAATTTTGGGAAAATAGGGAGAATACTTGAGATGGACTTACTTAGCTGGGGAAAGCAACCATGCATGTCTTGGTTTGGCAGAATGGCCGCAATTAAAATGAACCTGTTACCCAGGCTCCTATACATTAGCCAATGTATCCCTATTGACCTTCCACCTAGCTTCCTTAAGAACCTTCAGACAAAGATCAACAGGTTCATTTGGGGAAATAAACCTCCCAGAGTTAGGAGAGCCATTTTATCCATGCCAAAAGAAATGGGGGGTACGGGTCTACCAGAACTTCAGAAATACCACATGGCCGCCCAGCTTTCAAGGGTAGTGGAATGGGCGCTTCCTGAAAATCCCAAGCCTTGGGTTGAGATAGAACAAGAGACTACTAATTGTACACCAGCATCTCTAGGATGGTTCAGCTGTCCTGCAAAAACTCAAACATCCTGGCAAAACCCCCTCATTGCTGCCTCAGTGAAAACCATGAGAAAATGGCTTCCAAAGTTAGGACTACTGAAGCTTTCAGGTCCTCTTACCCCCCTTAACGACAACCCCGACTTTGCACCAGCTAAAGACATCCCCTTTCTCCTATCTTGGAATAAGGAAAGCCATCCAAGAGTGAAAGACTTTGTAAAGCAAGGTAGGGTCAAATCTATGCAAGAAATGTCTTTGCTGAATGAGAATAGTCCAATCACTAATTGGCAATATTTCCAAATTAGACACTTTTTACAATCAATATTGAAAATCAATGCATGTACAGCTCCGTTATCACCATTTGAAAACTTTCTTATAAATCTCACTCAGCACAGACATATAGTCTCTACATTATATCATATGCTTTCGACCCCATCAGTCTCGTCTAAGACAAAATATCAAGAATTATGGGAAAAAGATCTTGGGGAAGAAATTGAAGTAGATCAATGGCAAAAAATATTCTTACTATCCCACAAAGGATCATTAAATATTAATACACAAGAATTGGGATTCAAGATCCTGACTAGATGGTACAGGACTCCTTGTACCTTGCATAAGATCTTCCCTGCATCTCCAGATGTATGCTGGCGCTGTGGAGCGAGTGGGGGGGATATATACCACATCTTCTGGTCCTGCCCGTCCTTGTTGGGGTATTGGTCCTCAGTTCACCAAATAATTGGCAAAATCACAGGAGAGGCTATCCCTTTTAACCCTGGCCATTTCTTACTACACAATACACATGAACCTCTAAAGGCATATAAGAAATCGGTGACTATACATCTTATCAACGCCGCCAGGGCAATGATCCCCTTGCATTGGAAATCTTCAGTGCCCCCCTCAATTCAATCCTGGCTTAAGAGAATAGAGCAGATCGAAACTATGGAGCATATGATTCTTATATCACAAGATAGGTCAGAGCAATACACTATGACATGGTCAATTTGGAATGACTTTCAACAGTCAGATGAATACAAACAACTTACGAATGACGACGGAAGGGTCTAACTCTCTCCCTCCCAGTTTATTCCTGCGGAGGCCCTCCCAAGCTAATCTTGCTTGTTCTTTAAACTGTCAATGGGACCCAAACCATTTCCGGTGTGAGAGTATGAATCTGTTAAATAGAGTGTGAGCTGATGTTTCCCCCAGACATGTAGTAATTTGTTAAACGAGGTATTCGAGAATTAGCATTTTCTGGTTTATTATATAAGTGGATTGAGCTACTGTATTGAATGATGTGATTATGCTAAGCTGCTTATGTCTATCTACTGTTTTTCTTTTGCTGTAATAAACTTGGATTGTGAAAAAAAAAAACCAGTCCATTCCCGGATTGGAAATGAACTGATCAGAACGGATGTGAATGGATTCAAAGCGGATGCGAAACGGAAGCTGAAGCACTACATCAAGGGCAATGAGAAAATGGAATGTTTCTTCAGAAGTCCCCCCCCCCCATCCCACAGGAAGTACCTCCCAGGTTGCAGCTTAGCTTCCGATTGGAGGAAGCTCACGGAGGCGGGCAGTGGCAGGGACAGAGGCAGGGGTGTGTTGACTGAATGACAGGCTGCAGGTAAATACAAGGCTAGCGACAAGTAGATTGTCACTAGCCTGGCACTTTTTTCAGGGGGGCACAGCAGACCCTGGGGGGGGGGGGGGGGGGACTAGAGGTGGCAATACAGAGACACAGAGGCATGTGAATACGCACAGAACATTCCTCTGTGTGCTCTTAAGATTTAAAGTACCCACCTTGAGTTCTCTTTAGTGGTTGCCCTTCAACTTCCTATAAAGACACAAACCTTTCTGAGGATCAGGAAGTAGGGAATACATCTGCCATGGGTGACGTAGGCAGCCATAATACCTCTCAAAAGGTTTAAAAAGCTTCTCCACACACTATTCAGAACTAGAATTTCATTTTTTATTGTAAAAAAAACTACTGTATGTGATTTTTTAAAAATAATTCATGTAACATCATACCTGACCAACAGAAGCGATTATCTCAAAAACTTGCAACCAAAGCTATATTCAGTTAGTCAGTATATTGTAGGCCCACATTTTTTATTTTCTTCTTCTATCTGTAATTTACATCATGGTACATCACACCACAACAAACTGTGCCTAACCTAGTGAGTAACAATGGCAGAAATTCTACTCATTTCTCAGGAAAAACGAATCACTGTCAGCCCAAAGGTCTTGGAAAGCTGTAAATCTTGACTATAAACAAACGTATTGCAGTGGTCACTGTTTAAAGCAAAAAACCCCCCAAAAATGTTAACCTTTCAATTCCAGACAAGAGACACCAGTAACTACTGCAACTAGGGATGCTCATTCGGATTCCGCGGAAATGCAATTTCCGAAATTCCGATCGGAAATTGCATTTCCGCATCGGAATGCGGAAATCAGTAATGCAAGTGCCGTAGGCGGCTTTCCGCCGGAAATCGCGGAAATTTCCGCCGGAAATCGCGGATATTCCACCCGACTTTAACATTGATTTGTCCCAAAAACTATATGGTCTTTTTGAAAACTTTTTTTGCATCTTGTTCCGAAGATTCTGTTTAATAAACCCTGAAAATTTAGTGTTTCTAGGACTTAAGAAGGCTTTGCTATTAACCGCTAAAGTCGGCGGATTTTTACTGTAATGTAAAATGCAGAAAATCTGCTTCTGCCTATTTTCTGCATTTTACATTACAGTAAAAATCCGCCGACTTTAGCGGTTAATAGCAAAGCCCCCGTAAGTCCTAGAAACACCAAATTTTCAGGGTTTATTAAACAGAATCTTCTGAACAAGATGCAAAAAAGTTTTCAAAAAGACCATATAGTTTTTGAGAAAATCGATGTTAAAGTCGGGCGGAATTTCCGCGATTTCCGGCGGAAATTCCGCCTTGGAATGCGGAAATATGTAGCGGAGAGCGGAATCGGTAATCGGTACATGACGGAATGCGGATTTACCGCGGAATCGGAAATTGGCATTCCGACCATCCCTAACTGCAACTACTGCTTCCATTTCTACTTTACTACCTCTATTGTTTCATTGTTTAATTTGGACTTGCAATCATTACAAGGGGTAATACTGACCACAAGCTGTTGTCTTTGCAGACTGCTGAGGAGTATATGAGTAGGGAAGCCGTGCTTGTCATGTCACCTTGTCAGATGCTCCAGCAAGTGTGCGACCTCTGTCACCTCTGACTTCTTCCTCACTCTCTTCACGGCACGTGTGATCACACAGGAGGAGACTGTCACTTGCATACCTGAATGTTTAAAGAGAAACTGTAACCAAGGATTGGACTTCATCCCAATCAGTAGCTGATACCCCCTTTCCCATGAGATATCTTTACCTTTTCTCAAGCAGATCATCAGGGGACTCCGTATGGCTGATATTCTGGTGAAACCCCTCCCACAGTGTGAAGTCAGCACCTAGGTACTGACATCACACTGAGGGAGCCTTGTTGCATTGTGGAAAATGTTTCCAATTGCCAAAAAAGCAGCATCTTGTGACGGTTTAGTGCCACAACTCAGACATCTGATTATTGGTGATCTGCGGAATCACCAACAATGCAGACGCTATACCCGATTATGTGTGATCCGCAGAATCACCAATAATACCAGTATAGCAAGACCAAGAGCAGAGTGTGTAGTGTTTGGTGCAACCGTAACTTTAATGGTTTTACAGGACCTTACCAGAGGAGTTGGTAAGGAACAACCTGGATACAGACAAGACAGATTAGACAAAAGGCTCCCCAGTGGGGCTGGGAAGGATACAGACAGAGAATACGGAGGTAGTATAGCTGGTCTCTGCGAGGGATACCGGCGAGAGACAAGAACCAATCAGACAGATACTAACAGACATTCACCAGGTAGCAGACTAGTCCTATCAGAGGAGCTGGCAAGGAGCTAGCTTAACTGGCAGCCAGAAGCTACCCCAGGCCTTTCCAGTGGAACTGGAAAGGTGACACAAGTGACTTAGACCGCTTTGGTTAAACCTTTCAGAGGAGCTGAAAAGGTACCATCAATCACTAAGCTCTACCTCACCAGTGGAGCAGGTGAGGATAGTAAATACATAACAGGTGCTCATCAGTGGAGCTGATGAGCCTCAGACACCACGCAGACTAGGCCCCTACAGAGAAGCAGGCTGGCACTAGCTGAAACTAATAAAGGCTAGACCTCTACAGAGGTGCTGGCTGGGACCAGCTACACGGCCCTGCTAAATACGGCCAGACCTCTGGGGCCCTCATAGAACATACTAACAGATATGATAATAGTATTGTTTGGCAAGACCTCGCCAGAGATGCTGGTGAGGTACTAAAGATACACAAGCCGTCCGTATAATAAAGTACAAACCCCAGCCAGCTGGGGAAACTGAAACTGGGATTGAATCTCCCGAGGAGCGGGTGATTCAGACTGCACCGCAGCCTAGGAACAGGAGATACAGACAGTACTGCACTAGCAGGTGATTCAGACTGTACTGCAGGCTAGGAGCAGGAGATACAAATAGTACTGTATTAATGAATAACTTCACCAGAGGAGCTGGTGAAGTTATCACCTCACCAGTGGCGAGGGCCCACTGGTGAGTAGGGTGGTCTGACAGGCAAGGTTCGGCAACAGGGAGGCAAGTATCGGTACAGAATCGTGAGACAAGAGAGTAAACGGTAATCAGGCAGAGGTTCAGCAACTAGTAAGGCAGATAGGCGAAAGCACAGGATCAGAAAGCAGGAACAGGGTCAGAGTATTAGCTAAGAGTCATACACAGAAGATCAATACAATAAGCAATATCCTAGTCTAGAGGGGCTGAACCAACCTGCAAGGTAGATTGACAGGTAGAAGTCAGCTGACCACAATGTCAGCTGATCTGCCTCCTACGCCCATAAAGGTCCTTTTGCTCCATGCGCAGGCGTGTGGACCTAAGCTGCTGTGCAACAGAAACCCCTGTCCCACCTGAGTCGAGAAGTGACACCCAGGATGGCGTGGCCGCAGAGGTGACAGAGGAGAGCGGAGGTTGGGGGACACAGAGCCATGTCATTAGGCAGAGAACATGACTCTTTGTCCCATCTGCCCCCCGAAGATCCACCTTGGGTTCTCTTTAAAACATTTACAAAAAAAATGTGCTCATGCTTATACCGGTAAGACGTACATTTCTCCCAAAGTAAAAGGCATTATAAATTACTTTTCTCCCAATGCTGGCGCTTACAGTAGGCAGTAAATATCTGACAGACCTGACAGGCTTTGGTCTAGTTCATCTCCTCATGGTGCATTCTCAGAATCTCCTTTATTCTTTACAAAAGTCAGTGCATCGTATATATGGTGCCGCGGTGATGCATTCTAACCACATATGGCAAATACTTTCTCCCAGAAACTGACTTCCCCCCCCCCACACACACACTTTTTGGGAAGAAAAAGTGCGTCTTATAGTCCGAAAAATACGGTACTTATTTTACATGTGTGTAAACATGTAATTTATTTATTTATTTATTTTTTGTATTTATAAAGCGCCAGCATATTACACAGCACTGGACATTAGTTTAGGTTACAGACAATATTTAGGGGTGACATACAGCAATAAGACAATCCAGGAATACAAGAAAAACCAGATCACACAGATCTTGAATCTGATTCTGGACTGGATAGAAAGCCAGTGGAGGGATTCCCGGAGGGGAGCCGCCATGGTGGAGCGATGGGAGGAGTGGCTAATTCTGGCTGCATGATGGACTGCAGCGGGGCTATTCGGGTCACAGGGAGACCAGACAGAAGGGCATTGCAGTAGTCAAGGCGGGAAATTATAAGGTTGGATTCAGCCACTGCATATACATGTAATGTACATTTTACAATATTTTGGGACAGTGGTCCTTTATACAGGGAGTTTTGACCTATTCAAAGCTGGACTATTCCTGGACACTGGGGCTTCTCATCTGCTAAGGACTTAAATTTCCCACAGGACTAAAGTCAGCCATTTAAAGTAATGATATTAAAAAATTCAATGAAAAATGGGAACTCTGGCTAGACTCCCACCCTCTTATAGAGTAATCGCATTACAACCCAATACAATTTAAGTGTGTGACTATGTTACGGTATGAAATAAACCTACAAACTATCCAAATAACAGATTAAGCAACAATTTTACAGAGCCATATTCTTCTTATGTTTTTGTTTAGTTGTCTTTGTTTTATTTTGTTTGTTAGTTGAGAATATAGTCCATTAATTGGACTAGTCTTCTGCTTAGTTAGATAAAAAATGTGGTACTAACTGACTGTAATGTAACACACCAATATACACTGTTATTGACTTGTTAAACCGATGGCATGTTATGACATGATTATTACCACAATAAAATATTTTAAAGTGAACCGTAGGTGAGAGTGACATGGAGGCTGCCATATTTATTTCCTTTTGAACAATACCAGTTGCCTGGCAGCCCTGCTGATCACTTTAGCAGCAGTAGTGTCAAGAAACAAGAATGCAGCTAATCCAGTCAGATCTGACAATAATGTCAGAAACATCTGATCTGCCTATGCTTGTTCAGGGTCTATGGCTGAAAGTATCAGAGGCAGAGGATCAGCAGGACAGCCAGGCAACTGGTATCGCTTAAAAGGAAATAAATATGGCAGCCTCCACACCCCTCTCACCTCGGGTCCACTTTAAGTTTATTCTTTCCAGAAGAGAAGCATCTTTGCGTTTATGTTTTCCCTGAATCTAAAGCACTTCATCAACATTACATAGGAAGTCCTAGTCCTGTGATGGTTGTGCTATGGGAGATCCCATATTTATTTTCCTGATATAAATCCTCATATGGGATCAGTGAGAGAGTGAAGATCTATAAATGCTTATTTTACAGTAGTTGGGGGATTTTTGTTTCTTTCGGATCAATCTGCATTAGTCATGGTGACTGTGTGGTGTTCTATAAACAGAACATGATGTTACTAGGCTGCTGAACTATGCTTGTTATCTCAGTAAGGCAGGGTAATACATTTTGATTTATTGAAACTTCTGATTCCTTGCATTTTATTTTTAGCAGCAAAAATAAAACATTAAGTATTGTCCATTTAAAGGATACCCCAACTGAAATGTGACATAATGAGATAGACATGTGTATGTACAGTGCCCAGCACACAGATAACTATGCTGTGTTCCTTTTTTTCTTTCTCTGCCTGAAAGAGTTAAATATCAGGTATGTAAGTGGCTGACTCAGTCCTGACTCAGACAGGAAGTGACTACAGTGTGACCCTCACTGATAAGAAATTCCCCTTTTTTACCTCTTTCTTGCTCTCAGAAACCATTTTCTGCTAGGAAAGTGTTTTATAGTTGGAATTTCTTATCAGTGAGGGTCACACTGTAGTCACTTCCCGTCTGAGTCAGGACTGAGTCAGCCACTTACATACCTGATATTTAACTCTTTCAGGCAGAAAAATAAAAAAAGGAACACAGCATAGTTATCTGTGTGCTAGGCACTGTACATACACATGTCTATCTCATCATGTCACATGTCAGTTGGGGTATCCTTTAAGGAAAAAGAGCAGTGGACCAACCAATGAGCTGCCATGAGGGTTTTCCCTGTTAGAACGGAAATAAGAGTTCTACACCCTCGTGTGGGAGTCACAGAGAGATATTTCAAGCAGAGACATCAGGAGCCCTGACTTTCCTTTTATTATCAGACTCAGTGGCGTAGCTAAAGAGCTGTGGGCCCCGGTGCAAGTTTTACATGGGGCCCCCCCAAGCACTCTATACATAACAATTGATACGGCACACCAAAACCTGACAAGGACAACCCCAGTGTCAGAGGTGCAAGAAGGGGATTGGGAACAGTGTGTTAAGGATTACTACTATTCAAAGCATCTATAGAAGTGATTATTACCAGCACAGGACCAATAGAGAGCTAATACTGTGATAGAGGGTGGACCCTTCGGGGCCCCTCTGGACCAAGGGCCCCGATGCGGTCGCTACCTCTGCACCCCCTATTGCTACGCCCCTGATCAGACTATAATTAATCATCTCCACAGATCCTTCTGGAATGTATTACAGAATGTTTTCTCTCACAAGACTTGGTTATGCTCCCATCTTAAAAATGTTACCATGTGAAATTCATTTACTGCGGGCTTTTCTTTAGTAAGGCTGGGTCCACACTAGACCCGGTTGCAGGACGGACCCTGCAGTCCGGATCAGGGGAAGTACCCACCGTACTGCAAACTGATGAAAGTGCATCAGTTTTGCATCAGTTTTGTATCAGTTTCCGTTCAGGTTTTTCCCTGACAGAAAACGTCTCTATCATTAGAAAGGAGTGGGAGGATTTTTTGGGCCAATCATAAAGCTCAGGCTATCCGTTTTAACACCCGTTTTTTGCCTGTGAAGCTGAAGATGCGTTTTCTCATTGCTTTCACTACCCCTGCGTGTATCCGTGGTCCTGATCCGTTGCGTGAAAATGCAGCAGATCCGGACCTTCCGTTCAGGTTTTCAAAACGGATCCCCGCAAACGCAGACGGATCCGTTTTTTACTTGGGTGAGGCTGGCTGCTATTTTAAACATTAGTATCCGGGACTCCGTTTTTCATCAGGTTTGAAAAACGCAGCCACGGATACGTTTCCGGACCTAGTGTGGACCAGCTCTAACTGTCATGTGTTAGAGAATATCTATGCCGTCTAAAGGTCCATACCCACAATGCAATTTTTCCACAACTAGCAACTTTCTACCACAACGAACGATCGGTTGTCATGATATTGTGTTACATTGTTTAACTAAAGTCAGCAGGAGTGTAACAATAGACCCTGCAAGGGGGCCCAGAAGCTGCGGGGGGCCCAGAAGCTGCGGGGGGGCTCCGTGTTGGGAGAAGTTTCTTTTCCCTGTCCTGAGAGACTGACAGCTAAGGGCACAGAGAGAAAAACACTTTCTGCTCTCTGCACAATTGTTCTAATGACTGCATCTTCTCAGCCACTGATAAGGAATCATACAAAGTTTTGTAGACAGAGATTTGTAGACAGTCCCTATTTAGTGTGCAGCAGCTCTTGTGTACAGTGCCCAGCCCCCATCTCTACTCCTCCCTAAGTGCTCTGTACTGTAGTAATGCTGGATACTGCAGAGCCAGTTCTGCTCCATCAGAGATGGATGGTAATAAGCTGTGGCTGGGAGCACACTAGTCTGTTGGATCTCTGTATGCGTTTTCTGCACACCATAGCCAATATGCAATTCATTTTTTAACCTGAGTTTTCTCCTTGGAGATAATTTTCGTCTTGTCTGTAAACTAAATTTTCTGCATTTTACAATTGAAAAAGTACCAAAAAGTTGGTGAAAAAGTATGATCAAATTTATTTTGAGTATTTTCTTGCTTGCTGGCATTGTGGGTATGGATCAAGGCATTTAATGACAAGTTGTAAAAATATCACCCTCAGGAGAAAACTCAGGAGAAATGGTGAATTGCATATGGGCCCATGTGTCTCTGTGTGTTTGAAAACATGCAAAATTTATAGATCAATAGCTTATGCTATTGATAGAGAAAATGTGTGCATTGCTTCACTGCTGTTAGTTTTTATCTGCATGGGGAAACACATTCACGTGTGCACTAGCCAATGGATTAAAGGACAACTGAAGAGAGAGGTATATGGAGGCTGCCATGTTTATTTCATTTTAAGCAATACCAGTTTCCTGGCAGCCCCGCTGATCCTCTGCCTCTAATACTTTTAGCCATAGCCCCTGAACAAGCAGGCAGCAGATCAGGTGTTTCAGACTTTAAAGGCAGATCCGACAAGACTAGCTGCATGCTTGTTTCTGGTGTTATTCAGATACTACTGCAGAGAAATAGACTAGCAGGGCTGCCAGGCAACTGGTATTGATTAAAAGGAAATAAATATGGCAGCCTCCGTATACCTCTTACTTCAGTTCCCCTTTAACATTGGTTCTCAGTTTACTTGTGCAAAAAGCGAGGGGGCCCTATCTGAAGTTTTGCAGGGGGCCCCAGTGATTTCTAGTTACGCCCCTGAAAGTCAGTTAATCAATGTTTAGCGATGTGCAGCTATTGCAACAGTCACAACAGATCCCATCGTGGACTATCGTTCCAATCCCCTAAGGCGCCTTTTACACTTAATTAGTTGCTCTCACTTATAACTGAAAGAAAACTGATTTTTAAAGTAATTCCCACGTTTTCCTATGGCACAGTTTACACTTTACGCGTTTTAACTGAAAGCTTTTTCACAATGCACTGCTATGGAAAAAACGCGTACCAACACACACTAACTGCATACCAAATGATTAAGTGTAAACGGGGCCATAGACTTCCGTGCGCTACGTTCACTTATCTCATCACTGTTTCCATGGACCCCTGATCCATCTCCAGCTGAGTACTTAGCTATAAGCTTGGCTTATGGTAAATTGGTAGACTGTACAATGTGTGGTGGTGTGATAGATCAAGATTTTCCAGATATCAATCATTTACCTGGTCTGCCTCTGTGTACCATTAAATATTAGATACGTCTTAGCTGAAATCTTATCTATTATCAATTGCAGATGTGGATTATTATTATTTTTTTTTTTTTAAATGACCAGGATCATGCAGTCACACTGTCCACAACATGGGGGTAGGTCGTACTGCAATTCTTTCTGTGGCTGCATCTCCCCCAAGTGACTGGCAGCCAATGGTTATGCTGTCTGGCAATAAGGAAGCATGGTTATGGTGGAGTCATAATCAGTTCTGCCTCTCCATGATGTGAACCCCTTGAAGCTGCTTATATAGAAGTTATAAGAAAGCAATGCTTTAACGTGAACCTGAGATGTGAAATAGCTTGTGTTTATATTTTACTACGATGGAGGTGGTTAAGAGTTGAGGTTAGCCTTGGTGGGGGTGGTTAAGGGTTAAGGTTAGCCGTGGCGGGGGTGGTTAAGGGTTAAGGTTAGCCGTGGCGGGGGTGGTTAAGGGTTAAGGTTAGCCGTGGCGGGGGTGGTTAAGGTTTGACATGGTGGGTGATAACTGATATTTTACTGACATCATTTGCACTGTAATAGTAGAATACAGAATATCTGTAAATTTACTTTTTTTTTCATGTACGTATAAGAGGGACAGTCAGGCAACTTGAATTGTTTAAAAGGAAATAAATATGGCATCCTCCATATCCCTCTAACCTCAGGTTCCCTTTAAAGGGAGTCTGAAGCAGGTAATAAAATAAAAAACCAGATACTCACCTAAGGAGAGGTAAGGCTCTGGGTCCTATAAAGCCATCCCGTCCTCCTGCTGGTCTACTTGTTCCCCCGCAGTCTCCACGTTTTGAATTTCACTTCGGCAGTCTTCGGGAAGCATTCGGACTCCCGATGACTGGCGGCTCTGTGCTGCGGACGAGCATGTGCAGTATGGAGCGGCCTGTTTCCCCAGAAGCCCAAGTGCTTCTGAAGACTGCCGAAGTCTCCCCAACCCGTAAGAGGGCAGTCCACTATCAATTGGTCGTGGACCGCTAACGGGAGGGCCTGCGGGGGAACGTGGAGACCGGCAAAAGAACGGGAAGGCTCTAGAACCCAGAGCCTTCTTAGGTGAGTATCTGTTATTTATTTTAATACTCGCTGCAGTGTCACTTTAAGTGCAAAATGAGTGGAGTACTTTGTGTAGAAATGTTACTTTGTGTATGTGCCTTCCTAGTGTAAATGAATATTTAGCCAGTGTAGTTTTGTTTGGAAAGTAACTTTAGCAGCACATTTACATGTAGGCTCTGCATTGGCATAATGTATCTCCCTCCAGAGTGTGCTTTTCAAGGATGCACATCGGGTATGACATCCCCCAGAGTACAACACGACGCCTGTCATTAACAGGAAATCACCCAGTGCAGCAAGTCATCTATTCCCCACCTGCGTGTGAGGCAGCCGGCTGATAAACACATTCATCAGGAAAAAGAACATCAATGCAGACAAACATTCCAAACGATATGAGATGTATCATGTCACTCGATGGCAGTATGTACAATCATTCATCATACAGCCTTCATAATACAATGATCAACCACAGACAGCATAAACAATAGGATGATTCTATGGTAACTGTTCAGTCGATGAGGAAACGCAGAGGTAAAGAAGCTTGCTGTTGGCCTTGTATGAAGCATTGGTAACACAAAGCAGCCATTAGGCCGAACACTGCTGAGCACCCGCTGGCCTGCGATTAAATCTGGAACATGACATCATGTCACCATATGGAATAAAATACAACTCTCTGGCTCAAAACCCTGCTTTTCTGATACCTTCTGTTGAGAGGCTAAAGCGTCTGATGACTGAGATTGCAGCAAATACAGCTATAACCTAGAGTATGTCATGGCTTCCTGTAGCTGAAG
Source organism: Hyperolius riggenbachi (assembly GCF_040937935.1). NCBI lineage: Eukaryota > Metazoa > Chordata > Amphibia > Anura > Hyperoliidae > Hyperolius > Hyperolius riggenbachi. The sequence goes on from NC_090647.1 coordinate 98,265,372, forward strand.
ACTAGAGCAACAAGTGAACACCAAAAGAACAAGAATTAGTTTCTGGAATAGTTTGGATTGTCTATCAGCAGGGGCATAGCAATAGAGGTTGCAGAGGTAGCGACCGCATCGGGGCCCTTGGGCCAGAGGGGCCCCATGGAGCCCTTCCTAAACCAGAGTATATGCTGTTTATTGGTCCTGTGGTGGTAATAATCACTTCTATAGATGCTTTGAATTGTAGTAATCATTAACAAACTGCTCACCATTCCATTCTTGTACCTCTAATACTGTAAATGACCTTAGCAGGTTTTGTTGTGCCGTATCAAGTGTTACGTATAGAGTGCTTGGGGGGGCCCAATGTAAAACTCGCACCGGGGCCCCGAGCTCCATAGCTACGCCACTGTCTATCAGTTAACCAGTTCACCCCCAAGGGTTTTTATCCTAACGGACCAGAACAATTTTCAGTTGTCAGTGCTCCTCCCTTTTATTCCCTAATAACTTTATTACTACTTATCACAAGAAAATGATCTATACCTCGTTTTTTTCCCCACCAATTAGGCTTTCTGTGGATAGTACATTTTGCTAAGAATTTTTTTATTCTAAATGCGTTTTAATGAGAAAAACAGAAAAAAAATAAAAAAAAATATTATTTCTCAGTTTTCAACCATTATAGTTTTAAAATGAAACATTATCCTGTGCATAAAACAAACACATTTTATTTGCCCAGTTGTCCCGATTATTAAACCATTTAAATTATGTCCCTATCACAATGTATGGCGACAGTATATTATTTTGAAATATAAGTGGTTATTTTTCTGTTCTGTTTTTTTTTTCCTGGCCATAATTACAAGCCCCTATGTAATAAATTAAAATTAATTTTCCCCCATAAAATATAGGTTAAAAAAGCTGAGTCCCTAAGGCAACTATTTATTTTTTTTTTTTAAGCTGATTTTTCTTACAAGTGTTTTTTTTTTTGGGGGGGGGGGGGGGGGGTCAGGGTTGGAAGTGTAATTTTATTAATGATGTGTATGTACTTGAACATGTATGTATTTTGTAGGTGTAATATACTTTTTGGCCACAAGATGGCGTTAGTGAACACTCGTTATAGGAAGTGTTCACTTTTTTTTTTCTTCACTTTATTTAATTCCTGTTTTTTGTGAATGGACGTAGCCGCTGTTCGCGGTCACGTCCATTCACTCCAGGCACTGCGATTGGGTAGAGGACCGTTCGGTCTTCTTCCCCAATCACCCAGCACGGGATCCCGACGGAAACAGCGGCGGTAGCTGCGTGCACACGGCGGTAGCAGTGGCGGGAACGCGCGACGTATTAAAACATCGTGTTGCTGTTAATAGCGGTAAGCATGATGTTTTAATATGTTAGGATGTCAGCATATGGTTAAAGCAAGTCTGGTGCCAGCTTAAAGGATACCTAAACTGACACGTGACATGATGAGATAGACATGTGTATGTACAGTGCCTAGCACACAAACAACTATGCTGTGTTCCTTTTTTTCTTTCTTTGCCTGAAAGAGTTAAATATCAGGTATATAAGTGGCTGAATCAGTCCTGACAGGAAGTGACTACAGTGTGACCCTCACTGATAAGATTTTCTCCTTTTTATCTCTTTCTTGCTATCAGAAGCCATTTTCTGCTAGGAAAGTTTTTTATTGTTGGAATTTCTTATCAGTGAGGGTCACACTGTAGTCACTTCCTGTCTGAGTCAGCCACTTACATACCTGATATTTAACTCTTTCAGGCAGAGAAAGAAAAAAAGGAACACAGCATAGTTATTTGTGTGCTAGGCACTGTACATACACATGTCTATCTCATCATGTCACATGTCACTTCGGGTATCCTTTAAAAAAAGCAGGGCTGTGGAGTCGGAGTTGGAGTCGGAGTCGAGGAGTCGGTGTCGGGCCAATTTTGGGCACCTGGAGTCGGAGTTGGAGTCGGAGTCGTTGATTTCATAAACTGAGGAGTCGGAGTCGGGAGTCGGATGATTTTTGTACAAAATCCACAGCCCTGTTAAAGAGGAACTGTAACGACAAAACGTCCCCTGGGGGGTACTCACCTCGGGTGGGGGAAGCCTCCGAATCCTAATGAGGCTTCTCACGCCGTCCTCCATCCCTCAGGGGTCTCGCTGCAGCCCTCCGTGCAGCTGTGACGTCAATATTTACCTTCCCGGCTCCTGCGCAGGCGCTCTGACGGCTGTCGGCTCCGAAGTATGCGGAAATACCCGATCGCCGTCGGGTCTGCTCTACTGCGCAGGCGCAAGTTTCCGGTGCCTGCGCAGTAGAGCGGACCCGACGGAGATCGGTATTTCCGTCTATTTCCGAGCAGAAAGCAGCCACAGCGCCCCCGCTGGAGCCAGCAAAGGTAAATATTGAATCTACAGTCGGGTCTGTCGCCAGCTGTTCGGAGGGCTGCAGCGAGACCCCCGTGGGACAGAGGACGGCGTGGGAAGCCTCATTAGGATCCGGAGGCTTCCCCCACCCAAAGTGAGTACCCCCCAGGGGAGGTTTTTGATGTTACAGAGTCTCTTTAAGTATTAGACTAAGGAGTCGGAGCCATTTTGGGTACCCGGAGTCAGAGTTGGAGTCGGAGTCGTGGTTTCAGAAACGGAGGCGTAGGAGTCGGAGTTGGAGTTGGAGTCGGAAGATTTTTGTACCGATTTTTGTACCAACTCCACAGCCCTAAAAAAAAGTCTGATACTTACCTATGGAGAGAGAAGGCTCTGGATCTCATAGAGCCTTCCTGGTCCTCTCTCGGAGTCCTTGTTCCCCCGCTGTCCTATGTTTACATTTTCCACCTCTGGGAGTCCTCGGAAGGCTTGAGAAGCATGCACAATTTGGAGCCGCCCATCTTCTGAACAGTTCTTCCAAAGCCTTCCAAGTTCCAAGGATCTCCGAAGGCTACTTTCACTACCTTGCATAATTAGTTAATCATGCTGATCAGAATGATCAATCAGTAGTGCACAGCAGTCTGGTGTTGCAGAAGCCAGTGATACAGGTAATGGTCTAGCTCAGCTTTTCTTAACCTTTCTACTCTGTAGGAACCCTACAAATAACTTTTGGATCTCAAGGAACCCCTGCAAACAATTTTTGATCTCGAGGAACCCCTGTATTTTTTTGCAGGAGGAAGGGTCTTTAAAAGTATGTGTGGCTGTTTATTTCACTACCCCCTATTACACTGCCACTCATTACATTATACTATTTCCTGATTCCCCCAATTTAGTGCTTATTGTTACAGTACCACCTATTACAGTGTGCTCTATTATACTTCCCCCACGATGGGGAAAATGCAAAGCAGAGCCGGATTTAAGCCAAGGCCACATAGGCCATGGCTTAGGGCACCACAGGATCAAGGGCGGGTGGGCAGCAGGCTATACTGGGGTGGGGAGGTGGGGAATGGTCACCTGGTTACCTATACTGGAGGGGGGGGGTCATCAGGCTATTTAGGGTGGTAGGGTCATCTGGCTTCTTATACTAGAGGAAAGGGGGAGGGGTCATCAGGCTATCTAAACTGGAGGAGGGGGGAGGAAAGGTTATCTGGCTACCTATACTGGAGGTGGGGGGCGGAGGGTCATATGGCTGCCAATACTAGAAGGAAGGGTCATCTGGTTGCCAATACTGAAGGGGGACGGCTGCTGACAGTGGCCTTGGGCGGTTAAGAGTACAAATCCGGCCCTGAAGCCAAGGAACCCCTGCAGAATACTCAAGGAACCCTGAGGTTCCACGGAACCTGGTTGAGAAATCCTGGTCTAGCTGGTGTCTGTAATAACAAGAGCAGAGAGAAGCATTGTTTGAACTCCTAAATTAGATAAGATTATTTGATCAATATAAAGAGGGTCCAGATAGCACGGCATACAAATATGTAATAAGCGTATACCTAAAACTGCGCGTATCTAGAGATAGAGAGTAATTGTAAGTCAAGAAAAAAGAAAAGCATCTCACAACGCACCAGTAGGTAGAAAATAGTACAAAAATAATCTTTATTGTAAATAAGCAACAATATAAAAAAAAAATACTAAAAAACTACATGAAGGACCATGACACTAACAGTATGCATAATACGGGAATACAATTAAAAATGGGGGGCGGGGGTGTATTTGTAGGCTGCATAGTCACAGCAAGTTGGCGGTGAATGCTAAATCAAATATATAAAAATAGCATAATATGTATCAGCGTACGCAGGCAGACCAATATATATGAGTAAATATATAATATATACAGTGGTGTGAAAAACTATTTGCCCCCTTCCTGATTTCTTATTCTTTTGCATGTTTGTCACACTTAAATCTTTCTGCTCATCAAAAACCGTTAACTATTAGTCAAAGATAACATAATTGAACACAAAATGCAGTTTTAAATGATGGTTTTTATTATTTAGTGAGAAAAAAAAACTCCAAATCTACATGGCCTTGTGTGAAAAAGTGATTGCCCCCCTTGTTAAAAAATAACTTAACTGTGGTTTATCACACCTGAGTTCAATTTCTGTAGCCACCCCCAGGCCTGATTACTGCCACACCTGTTTCAATCAAGAAATCACTTAAATATGAGCTATCTGACACAGAGAAGTAGACCAAAAGCACCTCAAAAGCTAGACATCATGCCAAGATCCAAAGAAATTCAGGAACAAATGAGAACAAAGTACTGTAATTGAGATCTATCAGTCTGGTAAAGGTTATAAAGCCATTTCTAAAGCTTTGGGACTCCAGCGAACCACAGTGAGAGCCATTATCCACAAATGGCAAAAACATGGAACAGTGATGAACCTTCCCAGGAGTGGCTGGCCGACCAAAATTACCCCAAGAGTGCAGAGAAAACTCATCCGAGAGGCCACAAAAGACCCCAGGACAACATCTAAAGAACTGCATGCCTCACTTGCCTCAATTAAGGTCATTGTTCATGACTCCACCATAAGAAAGAGACTGGGCAAAAACGGTCTGCATGGCAGATATCCAAGGCGCAAACCACTTTTAAGCAAAAAGAACATTAAGGCTCGTCTCAATTTTGCTACAAAACCATCTCAATGATTGGCAAGACTTTTGGGAAAATACCTTGTGGACCGACGAGACAAAAGTTGAATTTTTTGGAAGGTGCGTGTCCCGTTACATCTGGCGTAGAAGTAACACAGCATTTCAGCAAAAGCACATCATACCAACAGTAAAATATGGTGGTGGTAGTGTGATGGTCTGGGGTTGTTTTGCTGCTTCAGGACCTGGAAGGCTTGCTGTGATAGATGGAACCATGAATTCTACTGTCTACCAAAAAATCCTGAAGGAGAATGTCCGGCCATCTGTTTGTCAACTCAAGCTGAAGCGATCTTGGGTGCTGCAGCAGGACAATGACCCAAAACACACCAGCCAATCCACCTCTGAATGGCTGAAGAAAAACAAAATGAAGACTTTGGAGTGGCCTAGTCAAAGTCCTGACCTGAATCCTATTGAGATGTTGTGGCATGACCTTAAAAAGGCGGTTCATGCTAGAAAACCCTAAAATAAAGCTGAATTACAACAATTCTGCAAAGATGAGTGGGCCAAAATTCCTCCAGAGCGCTGTAAAAGACTTGTTGCAAGTTATCGAAACGCTTGATAGCAGTTATTGCTGCTAAGGGTGGCCCAACCAGTTATTAGGTTCAGGGGGCAATTTCTTTTTCACGCAGGGCCATGTAGGTTTGGAGTTTTTTTTCTCACTAAATAATAAAAACCATCATTTAAAACTGCATTTTGTGTTCAATTATGTTATCTTTGACTAATAGTTAACGGTTTTTGATGAGCAGAAACATTTAAGTGTGACAAACATGCAAAAGAATAAGAAATCAGGAAGGGGGCAAATAGTTTTTCACACCACTGTATATATCCCAAAAAATGTGTAGGAACATATATATGCCAAAGTGCTAATTACTGAATAAATCGCAAAGTGCTGCATGTAAGATATACAGGACAATATTATATAATCGCAATAATCATAGAAAAAAATATATATATCATACAAAAAATAGATAATTAAATTATCCTGTTTATAGGTCATATATTCATGTTGTAAAACAGGCCAACGGTCACATCCAATAAAAACCACTGCTGTAAAAGTGAACTAGAGGGACTACTGAACCCAGCGGTCCCTAGCAATAATAAAACATAGTAACGGACCTCTTAACTAGGCAACACGCAAACACACAGAAAAATAAAGATAGCCGAATGGCCAAGCACAACCAATGAAGCAGTGGCGTAGTTAAGGAGCTGTGGGCCCCGATGCAAGTTTAACAATGGGGCCCCCCAGGCACCCTATACATAATAATTGATACAGTATCAGAGTTGCAAGAAGGGGATGGGGAGCAGTTTGTTAATGATCACCACTATTCAAAGTATCTATAGATGTGATTATTATGAGCACAGGACCAATAGAGAGCTAATACTGTAGTTGTGGGAGAGCCCTATGGGGCCCCTCTGGCCCAAGGGCCTGATGCGGTCGCTACCTCTGCACCCCCTATTGCTACGCCCCTGCAATGAAGTGAATAGTGAAGTAGATGAGAAGTGTGAGAAGCCCGCTTACCGCAAACACCACCGCTGCAGCCTACCCGATTATTATTATTATCTGATGACTGACTTGTTGGACTCTTGACCCCCCCCCCCCCCCCCCCACCACCACCATGTTATTTAGCTCTCTCTCCTGTTCTGCTGTGTCTCCTGCAAAGTACAGGATGTTGTGGCATGTTTTTTCAACATGTCCCTCCCATCTGATTTCCGATTGATTTTTTGGATCGATTTTCCGTTCACTTCTATGAAAAATAATTCGCAAAATCGATCGGTAATCAGATCATACATATTGGAAAGAATCGATCTGACAATAAATCTGTCAGAAAATTGCAACGTGTGTACCTAGTATTACAGGCAGAAGGTCGGTAGGACAGCCAGGCAGTTTGCATTGTTTACAAATAAATACATATGTCAGGCTCCATATCTCTCTCACTTTAGATGTATTTTAAAGGGAACCTAAACTGAGAAGGATATGGCTCTTTCCTTTTAAAATAATACCAGTTGCCTGACTCTCCTGCTGATCCTGTGTCTCTAATACTTTCAGCCACAGCCCCTCAACAAGCATGCAGATCAGGTGCTCTGACTGGAGTCAGACTGGATTAGCTGCATGCTTATTTCAGGTTTGTGATTCAGCCACTACTGCAGCCAGAGATCAGCAGGACTGTCAGGCAACTGGTATTGTTTAAAAGGAAACATCCATATCCCTCTCAGTGTACGTTCCTTTTAACTACCCGATGCTTTGAGTTCCACTGGAGAAAAGTGCACTACATATTTTAGGGTATATTGCATTAATGTTTTATTAATTCTGGGCTAAAAAGATTGACTTGTGCAGAAAAAGCTATACTAACCTTCTCCATGAGTTTCCCAGCGCACACTGGCCTCCTTGCCTTGATCCAAATTGTTCTCCTCCCCCCTGTCCCCCGAGGCAGACAAACACTGGCATTGTTAGTCCCAGTATAAATCTCTGCTGCTAAACTTTTGCAGCCACTGGTCCATTACTAATATAACGCAAAATTTGCCTTAGGGTAATATTAACCACTGTGGTACCAGCACACTCTTTGGCCCCTTAACGACCAGAGACTGCTGATGCATAAAACACAGGGAGGCAGAGGCGAGAAAGGCTCCAGCCTCAGGGCGCAGTGTAGGAGGGGGCACACAACTCACTCAGCTATCATTCCCCTATTGTGTTTGAAGTAGAGAGAAATAGGAAAAGGGGATACATGGCAGTGACTGCAAGCCAGAAAACTAGAGATTAAGGGGTTGGGGGCGTAGGGCGCGCATCTTAGCCTAATAGCAATCAGTGTGTGACGGCTGGGGGGGAGGGATGGAGTAGCACACTTTGGTGTCTCAGCCTTGGGTGCTGGAGGACCTTGTCCCGCTTTTGATAAAACGGGACTCGCCGACGTCACGCTGCACTGACCAGTCACTCTCGCCATTCACGCCGCTCTTCCATCACTGAAGCCTATTCGCTCTGCCGTCCCTATGACAGCAGAGCTCCATGAGCTGGTCAGGAGCCGATTTATTAGCTACTAGCAGAAAAAATTGAAACTGAAAGCAGAAGTCTTATATATCTTATATAATATTATAAATGCGAAAGTTTGGATGTTTGTTACTCAATCACACAACGATGGCTGAACGGATGTGAATGAAATTTGGCACACACATAGTACATGACCTGGAATAGCATATAGGATACTTTTTATTCCCATAACCAAAAAGTGGGTGGAGACAAGTACAAATTTAACTGGGAAAATATAAACTGCAGCCATTCTTACACTGTTAATGGTAAGGTTCTCAAACTGGTCACTGGGTGACTGGGATTAATATTCAGAAAAGTGAGTGGAGCCTACAAGAGCCAATCAAAATTCATCTATTAATTTTTAAGGGGAATATTTAATTGCTGGCCTTCTTGCACTGTTAACCACTTCGCATCCAGACCTTGTTTTCAACTTATTGACCAGAGCAGTTTTGACAGTTTCGCTATGTCCCTATTAAATCAGAAATAACTTGATCCCTACTTATGACACAGAAATGAAATATATATTGTTTTTTTCAAGACAAACTAGGCTTTCATTGTATGCCATTTTTTCCCCTCAAATAATTTTGTTTTCTATGAACTTTAATGGGAAAACAAAGAAAAAATAGAAAAAACATGTATTTCTCAGTTTTACCTACTCCAGTTTAAAAATAAAAAGTGCTACTGTAGATAAAAAACACACATTCTGTTTGGCTATTCTTACTGCTTATCACAAAACTTAGATTATGTTCCTGTCACAATTTATGGTGAAGATATTTGATTCTGAAATAATGCTACAGAGTGTATTTTTCACTATGAAATGAGAAAATACAAGTATTTTTAATAGTTAAAATCAATCTCATTAGCTCAGGAAACTTATATTCCCATTCGCCAATTAGTCCTGCATCAGATAGTGCCAGAAATGTGCACAGTAGCAATCCCAATCCTGCACAGCACTGCTTCAATTCAGGTCAGTAGATTCTACTGACCTGTGGCTTAGATGAAGTCCCAGAGGACGTATATCTACTGACCTGTGGACGAAGTGGTTAATGGTACAAGCAGCAAACCTGGTACCTGGTCATTCATTGACTGGTGCTCAAATTCAAAAAAAGGGGGTGGAGCCACAGCCAAGAAGTTTTGTTTCATTTCAATGCAAATTATTGATGCCAAAGACTGCAAAGCTCACAAACTAGGTCATTGAGTAATTGTGTGTTAGAGTTAGAAAGAGTGGGCGGAGCCAACACCAGCCAAATACATACCCGGACAACGCCAGGCCATCAGCTAGTGTATATATATATATATATATATATATATATATATATATACATACACTAGTAAAAAGGCCCGTCCATTAAAAAACGGGTGCTAGGCCACGGGAGCTAAACCTCGGCAACGTGCATACCGATGTGTCCTGCTCACCCGTCTCCCACCACTGTCTGAAGTATATGCACACAGGGAGATGTTGCTTACTTGGCAGTTGGAAAAAGCTGTGATTTCCCACAATGCAATGAGGTTCTCAGACACAGGGACAGGATGCAGAGACACAGGTTTTATTATATATATATATGAATATATATTAAAAAAACATAACTCTGTTATTGTCTTACACTGCCCCCTAGTGACAAGTGGCCATAATTACACATTACAGCAGCACTGATTACAAGCAAGGAAATTTAACAAATACGAAATAAAAAAAAAAGTGCTAAAATAAATCTGCCTGGAGCACTTGCAAGCCTCTAAATAAATTGGCCGCTAAAGTGTTAACAGAGCCCCCAAATCGTCTTTATTTTACAACTAATCCCTTACATTTAAAAATAAAGATAGTTATTAGATTATTAAAAGTTATCATTGGTAAAGGTATTTTAACAGGCAAACTCATCCTTCGAACCTATCGGAAGTACCCCTAGGATTACACATGTTCCTCATTGGCAACCTAATATCTGTTACAACAAGCTTTTTGTAAATTGAAGATTTTGAGTTGTTACTGCATTTAGCTCATTGACACATTTTCACGAGGTTTTTACATTTTGCTACAAAACAGATAATGGATCCAGTTTTCCGTAACAGTTATTTCAATAACAAATGCAAACATCAGCTGTTACCTAGCAATTAGCCCATCTGCTGTGCTGTAATTTACAATTAATCAGGCTTCCTACAGTCTGTTCTGTACATGATATGAGGAACGTCTCAGTGAAGTAAAATGGTCCCTGTATATACAGAGCTGACAACGTGTGAAATGGGCGTCAGTACAGCATGTGATGCAAAAGCTCATTTCTTAGGGAACAAAAACTATAATGCCCCAATAATAAAGCCAGGAAATATGGCAGCCACTAACAGGAAACCTGATATTTGGAATATTGGAAACTTCAATGCCAATACGTAAGTCCTAGTGATGGGTTAGCTCTAGGCAGTGCGGTTCCCTAGGTGACCGATGGACTTGCTTAGGCACTTTTGTGAACAGACCAATCCCACTGTGAATGATGTGCATATGCACACATACTTCAAAGTATCTTGGTCAGGAGTTGATTTCATTGGCTACTGACCCCATGATCACTGTAAACCAATGTCAGAGATCACTGCTCAAGTTTAGAAAAAAAAAGTCACATGGTACAAAATGATTAAACATTGGGCACTTAATTTAAAAATTTTAATTTCTCTTGAAGTATGGAACTGGCCTAGTCAAAGGCCTGACCCAAACTCAACAGCTATGATGTGGCAGAATTCAAAACTTGCAGTGTACACATGAAAATGTATATTAAAGAGACACCACCATGATATATAGTAGAATGTAATACATTATTAAGGATACTGCATTACAGGGGCGTTTCTAGGGTCCTTGGAGATCGGGGGCACCTGTGGGCACCAGGCGGGGAGGTATATGCGGCGGCAAAAATGGGCGTGGCCATGAGGTGAGTGGGCGTGGCCATGGGTGGGGCCAAATGTACATGAACTTAGCAGCGGTGTAAGCTACAGATAACGGGCCTGCCCATCGAAATATTGGATGGAGCCCCCTGTCCTTTATTTAGATAATTTACAATCAGTATAGGCATAGATCAAAGATGTATATGCACATACAATTTTGATTGGTCAATCACTGACCCCCAATTTTACCACCCCCGTGCAGTAAGTGGGCCAACAGACAATGAATTTTATGAACAGAGCTAAAATTGGCTAATCAAAATTGTATGTGTGTACCAGGCTTTACAGCTAATACTGTACATACTGAAAGTAGCAGGGATCAGCATACAATATAGCTGGTTTACAATCAGTAAAGGCACAGAGTAACACCTTACACTGTACACACTGGAGGTAAATCAGCACACAGTGCAGGCACTAGAGAACAGCGTATACTGTACATACTGTAGGCAGCAGAATTCAGCACACTGCAGCTAGCGTGCCAAAAATATGAGGATCACGTTGTGCGGCGTGCTTATCGCGCCGCACCGAAAAATGGGTGGGCCATGGACCAGAATATAGGTGTGGTAACGGGTGGAGACAAATTTACATGAACCTAGCAATGGTGGGACATTAGATTATGACAGTGGTGGCAAACCTTTTGGAGGCCGAGTGCCCAAACTGCAACCCAAAAGTCACTTATCTATCGCAAAGTGGCAACCGCAATTTAAACTAAATACTGTACAAACGTTTTAACTCATACATGAATATTATGGAAAATCCAAGTTGAAAATAAACTCTGAAGATAAACAATTTCATCCATCCTATTCCTGAAAAATGTATTCAATTTTTTAGAACCTCCCAGTTTTATTTTCTGTTTTAAAAAGCTAAAAAAGTAGGTTTAATGCTATTGTCTCATATGATAAGGATTCAGCTTTTCCCATAGTCTCGCAGTTAGCAATCATGTGACCCCCAACAAGACAAATTCAGCAATCATGAGACCCCCAACAAATCATGAGGCCCCCAACAAGACAAATTCAGCAATCATGAGGCCTCCAACAAATCATGAGGCCCCCAACAAGACAAATTCAGCAATCATGAGGCCCCTAACAAATCATGAGGCCCCCAACAAGACAAATTCAGCAATCTTGAGGCCCCCAACAAATCATAAGGCTCCCAACAAGACAAATTCAGCAGTCATGAGGCACATAAATAGACAGCATTTCACATAAATAGGCAGAATGCCCCCTTAATATGGTAGCCCCCCAAGTTAGGTAGTGAGTGACAGGGACCCCCAGGTTAGCTAGTGAGTGACAGGCGCCTCCAGTTAGGTAGTGAGTGACAGGGACCCTGATAGTGAGTGCCAGGGAGCCCCTTCAGGCAGTGAGTGAGTGCCAGGGAGCCCCTTCAGGCAGTGAGTGAGTGCCAGGGAGCCCCTTCAGGCAGTGAGTGAGTGCCAGGGAGCCCCTTCAGGCAGTGAGTGAGTGACAGGGAGGCCCTTTAGGTAGTGAGTGAGTGCCAGGGAGCCCCTTCAGGCAGTGAGTGAGTGCCAGGGAGCCCCTTTAGGCAGTGAGTGAGTGCCAGGGAGCCCCTTTAGGCAGTGAGTGCCAGGGAGCCCCTTTAGGCAGTGAGTGATTGCCAGGGAGCCCCTTTAGGCAGTGAGTGAGTGCCAGGGAGCCCCTTTAGGGAGTGAGTGAGTGCCAGGGAGCCCCTTTAGGGAGTGAGTGAGTGCCAGGGAGCCCCTTCAGGCAGTGAGTGAGTGACAGGGAGCCCCTTTAGGCAGTGAGAGAGTGACAGGGAGGCCCTTTAGGTAGTGAGTGAGTGACAGGGAGCCCCTTTAGGCAGTGAGTGAGTGACAGGGAGCCCCTTTAGGCAGTGAGTGAGTGACAGGGAGCCCCTTTAGGCAGTGAGTGAGTGCCAGGGAGGCCCTTTAGGTAGTGAGTGAGTGACAGGGAGCCCGTTTAGGGAGTGAGTGAGTGAGTGACAGAGAGCCCCTTTAGGGAGTGAGTGAGTGCCAGGTAGCCCCTTTAGGGAGTGAGTGAGTGCCAGGGAGCCCCTTTAGGCAGTGAGTGAGTGACAGGGAGGCCCTTTAGGCAGTGAGTGAGTGACAGGGAGGCCCTTTAGGTAGTGAGTGAGTGACAGGGAGGCCCTTTAGGTAGTGAGTGAGTGCCAGGGAGCCCCTTCAGGCAGTGAGTGAGTGCCAGGGAGCCCCTTTAGGCAGTGAGTGAGTGACAGGGAGCCCCTTTAGGCAGTGAGTGGGTGACAGGGAGCCCCTTTAGGGAGTGAGTGCCAGGGAGCCCCTTTAGGGAGTGAGTGAGTGACAGGGAGCCCCTTTAGGGAGTGAGTGACAGGGAGCCCCTTTAGGAAGTGAGTGAGTGACAGGGAGGCCCTTTAGGGAGTGAGTGAGTGAGTGACAGGGAGGCCCTTTAGGGAGTGAGTGAGTGACAGGGAGGCCCTTTAGGGAGTGAGTGACAGGGAGGCCCTTTAGGGAGTGAGTGAGTGACAGGGAGGCCCTTTAGGGAGTGAGTGAGTGACAGGGAGGTCCCCCCTCTAGCCGCCGCCGCTCCCCCCTCACCTGGCAGACCTCAGGATCAGCGGTGACCCGACCAGTACCAGCGGGTGCCGGGGGCACCCGCTCGATATGCGGAAGTGATGTCACTTCCGCATCTCAGTGCGGGCGCTGGGTCCTAGCGCCCGCACGATTGGTCGCCGGCTCGCCGCCTGATCCTGAGGTCTGAGTGACGCGGCGGCGGCTGGAGGGAGCCGCTGACAGATCGGCCGGGCGGAGATCCGTGGCACCCCAGGACAGATTGGGGGCACGTGCCACCCCAAAATAGGGCTAGCGACGCCCCTGCTGCATTATACATGAGTTATTCTGCTTTCAGCATCAGAAAAACTTCCTATATCTATATATTGCTGTATATTCGTATGCAGCCCTGCCCTCCCAGTAATGTTTAGCCTAAGCTAAGATGTTGCCTTCTCCTGTCAGTGCGCTCTGGAAGACCAGGTGTTGTTTCTGCTCACTTCGGAACACACAACAAAGAAACATTCTGCAGTGATGCTCCTTGCTAAGTAAATATGTTGCCTCCTGTCATAAATGTAAGACTGTAAACCAAGGAGAGAAAAGAGTTTACAATGGTCAAACACTGATGAGGATGGTCTCATCGTGGCGGAAGGGTCTAGTATGAAACACTCTGCATGCAATCTGTTTGTGGAAGCTAACATCCTCCAATAACAGTAATTTGATGCATCTGTTTTGAATGCAAGATATGTATCTTGCCTATAAATTAGGCTCTGCACACCTATGCTGTTGGTCTTTCAGACACAGCTTGTCTTGGGAAGCACTGCCACCTCTCCTCTGCTGTAAGATTACCTTATAGCTAGCTGCACCCATTTGATATTTCATGTTCAGTTTTTTTCCAGACTTTAGAGCTCTAGTGCATAGTTTAGCATCTGTTTTGAATACAAGGAGTGCATTTGCCTCTAGGGGGCTTTGCACGCCTCTGTTGGTAGTCATTCCAGATGCTGCCTAGTTTTAGGATGCGTTGCCATCTCTCGTCTGTTGTTTTAAAAAAAATGTGTAAACCATTTTTATGGCCAGTAGCTCCCAGGTTCACACTATGCTTATTTAGTAATTAGGTAATTAGTTAGAGGTTAGGGTCCATTCCAGAAGAATGGCCTTAGCAGGGCAGAAGGGTCTCGTATGGAACACTCTGCATGTAACCTGTTTGTGGAAGCTAACACCCTCGCATTAATGGTAATTTGGTGCATCTGTTTTGAAAGCAAGATGTGTATCCTGCCTATAAATTAGGCTCTGCACACCTATGCTGTTGGTCATTCAGATGCAGCTTGTTTTGGGAAGCTCTGCCACCTTTCCCCTATTGACTAAACATTAGCAACTTTAATTATTAAGTTACATTCAGTAAAGTTCCTCTGTAATATACAGTAGTACTGACCTACTGTAAAATGGGTTTTATATGTGAGGGCAACTCATCTTAAAGAGGAGCTGTCAGCCATACAATCTCAGAAAAAATCCCCCACATATATAAGTAGATAAATACTTGCTCTACTTACATAACATATGTATTGCACTGTCCACGTTTTGATTTTAGTGATTTTTCTATAGTAAAAAAGAGAAAATCCTTCTTAGGATTCTCCATTTTAACTGTGTCTATCTTGAAGCCAATCCTGATGTCATTTCCTCCCTTACTCTCCTCTGCATTATTGTGTATGCATTGCCCGCCCTCCTCCCAGTTTTCAGGCACTCCCACCCAGCTCTGCAATAGAAAGTGCATTGTCTCAGCATGAGAAAAATTGGCCAATTAGAGAGGAACAGAGGTGTGTGTGTGTGTGTGTGTGGGGGGGGGGGGGGGGGGGGATAAGAGGGAAAGTGGCTTCAGCCAATCAGGCTGCATTAGTTAAGTCTAAGAGCAAAGTAAAGAAGCAAAAAAGACAACCCAGAATGCCCTGCAACTTCCTTTGTGCGGCAATGTACCAAATAAGAGTCAGGTAAACTGGGGAATGATCATTTATCAACAAGAAAAGTAATAGTGATTTTAACTTTTGGATTGCCTGGTTAGCATCCCTATTACTTGTTTACCAGATAAAAATAAGGAATTGATTTTTGATTTTATGCCTGACAGTTACACTTTAACAGCTTTCCACTTAATGTGTTATATATGTGTTATATGCCATCAGTGCAGGCTTACCCAAAATATCCATTAGCAACCTATTACATGAAAAATAAATGATTTAGGTGACACAAGTAACAAGCAGGAGATTAAAGAGCAAATAAAGAATAATTGTGTGTAAACAACTGTAATATTATTTTTTCCCACTTCCAGTGTGACCCTCATAGTGACATTCTGTATCACTTTCTAATTAGCTGAAGCATGAGATGCAGCTTTACAGATAATTAAGTTTAGTGGATCCCGGGTTCCACCCCTAGAGAGTAAAGTCATTGCATAATATTATGAGAGCTGAGAGAACAGTCTGATTGATTCTTACATGTATAACTGCACTGGCCCCGGAAGGTCACTTCTAACTACTGCAGGGAAGTCATCTGCATAAATCTATGTAAAGATCATATATTAAGATCAATATCTGCCGACAGTTTTATTACTGCTCTGTAATGAATGTATATTACATAATCATTATTGCAATCAAATATTACTTATAGGATTAGTTCATTCATTTTTATATTAATGCAACCCTTCAATAGAAATAAACCCTCACGATCTTAAAGGAAACCCGAGGTGGGAGGGATATG
This sequence comes from Hyperolius riggenbachi, assembly GCF_040937935.1. Taxonomy (NCBI): domain Eukaryota; kingdom Metazoa; phylum Chordata; class Amphibia; order Anura; family Hyperoliidae; genus Hyperolius; species Hyperolius riggenbachi. Next base: position 98,281,568 of record NC_090647.1, read on the forward strand.
GAAGCTGACATATTTATTGCCATTTAAACAATACCAGTTGTCTGTAAAACAAAAGAAAAAACAGGGCACCGAGAGCCCAATAGTGCAATATAGTTTTAACAGAGAAAATCTGTCTAGATAGTTTGTGCAGAATTATACTCACAAAAAAGGGTCACCAGCAGGCAACCACTTGAAAGGCAGGTGGGGAGAATTGGTACCCGACCCCACTCGGGTATAAAAGTCGCTCTCTGTAGATAGGAAAAAAAGGGGGCGTACCTCTCCACCAAGGGTGGATAAGTAATATGTATCAAACGCAGATAGAACAGAGGCGCCAAAAAGAGTAAAAACACTATTACTTAAAAACAGTAAAAAGAGGGAAGGTAAGGTGGACTTACCTCCCTCTAGCAGTGGACAACAAGACTCTGAGGTAGAGTAGAATGCATTTATTAAACAGTGTAACTCCTAAAGATGCAACGCGTTTCGCGGGCCACAGCACCGCTTCCTCAGGCTATACAGGAGTTCAAAAAAGCTGTATCCATCCAAGTATTGAATGAGCGCCTCATTCAATACTTGGATTGGATACAGCTTTTTTAAACTCCTGTATAGCCTAAGGAAGCGGTGCTGTGGCCCGCGAAACGCGTTGCATCTTTAGGAGTTACACTGCTTAATAAATGCATTCTACTCTACCTCAGAGTCTTGTTGTCCACTGCTAGAGGGAGGTAAGTCCACCTTACCTTCCCTCTTTTTACTGTTTTTAAGTAATAGTGTTTTTACTCTTTTTGGCGCCTCTGTTCTATCTGCGTTTGATACATAATACCAGTTGTCTGGCAGTCCTCCTGATCCTGTGTCTGTAATACTTTTAGCCATAGACCCTGAACAAGCATATGCAGATCAGGTATTCTGACGCAGCGGACTCAGGTTTTACTGGATTCGCCGTATGCTTGTTCCAGGGTTTTGACTCATACACTAATTATGCCAGCAGAATTACAGGGCTGCCAGGCAACTGGCACTGTTTCCAAGGAAATAAATATGGCAGCCTCCATATCTCTCTCACATCGGGGTTCCCTTTTTCTTGATTAAGGAACGAAACATGTCAGTTGCCTGATGTGTGGTGTATCTTGGACACGTCCATAATAAAGTATCTTGCATTTCATCTTTATCTCTTTTGATCGAGTCTGCATCTGGATTAAGCTATCCTGGTCCTGGCACTGTCCGAAGACAGAGTGAGTGGTTTCTACTTTTCTTTGTTCCCGGGTACCCTTTAAAGTTGCTTGCAGGGCCGCTATCAGAGGTCCTGTGAAGTCCATGCCTCGGTGGTCAGAGCTGGTTTTGTAGCACAAAAGGAATACTAGGCAAGCGGTATTAGGTTACGTTCCCTGCAACAGCAAAGAAGCGACAGAACGGGAAAGTCGCACTGCAAGTAATTCGAGCGTTGCGGTGCATACAATGAAACATACATTCAGGCTAGGTTCACAGTGGGACGTTGCGTTGCTATGCGACGTTAAAATCGCGACGAATAATTACAATGCAACGCACCAATAAAGTCGCAACGCACATTAACACTGCATTACCGTGTCATACAGTAGATACAGTAGAGCATACAGTCAATGAAAAGTATGCTTCCCTGTACCTGTCAACGTCTCCGTTTAGAGGTAACGCACTGCAGCAGGGTGTTACAATAAATGCAACAATTACAACGCGACTTTAACGTCGCACTGTGAACATCACACAGGGTTAACATTGCAGTGCGGTAACCTGCGTTTTAATGACTGTATAGCACAGGACAATAATGTCCCACTGTGAAGCTAGCCTGAATAAAAAGTATGCTACACTGCCACTGTTAGCATTGTTAAACTGCACCTGCTGCACTGTGAACGTCACATGGGTGGTACATTGCAGTGCGGCCGGCAAGCCACGTTACAATGCGGCTGTTAACCTCCCTGGCGTTATGATTATTTCTGGATTTTAGGTTCTGTAAGCAGTGCAATTTTTCACACGCTTTTAGACCCTAAAAATCATACCACGAGATAGATCTGCGGCAGCCCTGCACATTACACACCTCTCATGGATCCAGCTTGGGGTTATCGCTCTGAGCTACAAATTTGCATACCGAGCCTAACTCGGCGTTACTGCTAAGGAGGTTAAAGTGTAACCCCCTGCGCCACACTGTCACCCTCCCAAATTGCCAACATGCAGCTTGTCGGCAGTCTCCAGGGAGAGGGGCGTCCCTTGCAGGAGAGGCATTCTGGCAAAATGCCCGCTAGGGGCGTTCTAAACACCCCTTCCCCTGCTCTCATTGGGCAGCTCTGCCTCTCTCCCAATGCTCACCCCGCCTCCCTGCTCTGTTGAGACACAGAGAGCACAGAGCTGCAGCGTCGTGACCCGTGGGGTCACTGAAACTACAGGATATCTGGCCACAGGAGCGGAGGTAATTGAGGCCACCTAATCTGACTAGCCCTCTGGATCAGGTCACTTTTTTTTGTTTTTATTTTACAAAAATGTCAACCTTGAGTTATATTTTAGTTGCACCACAACCTGATACTGTGAACGTAGCCTTAAAGGGACTCCGAGCAGTGCAAAAACTATGGAAAGATGCATATCATTTTAAAGCTCTCTTTCTCCTCTTTCCAATGATATATAAATAACCGCCCTACGCCTTTTAGTTTTCGCTATTTTCGCGATTGAAATTTCCGCGGCTGCGGTTTCGAGCGCGAAAATAGAGAAAACTAAAAGGCGTAGGGCGACGATTTAGGGGTCGTCAGAAAGCGGAGAAAGAGAGCTTAAAAAATGATATCCATCTTTCCATAGTTACATTGTATTACACAGGGCGACTTTTTCCTAGTCAGCAGCTTCATTCTGCTGAATGGAGCAGCTGACTTTGAAAAAAAGTCGCCCTTTGTAATAGAAGTAACTATGGAAAGATAGATATCATTTTAAAGCTCTCTTTCTCCTCTTTCTGACGACCCCTAAATCGTCGTCCTACGCCTTTTAGTTTTCTCTATTTTCGCGATCGAAATCGCGGCCACGGCAATTTCAATAGCGAAAACTAAAAGGCATAGGGCGGTGATTTATATATCATTGGAAAGAGGAGAAAGAGAGCTTTAAAATGATATGCATCTTTCCATAGTTTTTGCACTGCTCGGAGTCCCTTTAATGTTTTGGCTGTACAGTTCATCTACATAGAATTGCCTCCCTGCATTTAGGAAAATAGAGCGCTAAACAGTTTTGGAGGCAGCTAGACATAGCTGGGCATTTAATTTTGAGAAAGATGAAATAAGTAACCCCCAAAAGAATCACATCAATACCGGTATATTTCCCAATTCTTGTATTATTGTACTGTCTAAAATGAACTTAACGAATTTGTATTTATAGAACACGGACCTTATCCGCAGAGCTTTGCATAGTATATACTGTAGTCTTGACACTAGCTGAATCTCAGAAGGACTCACAATCAACTGAAGTGAGAAGATTATGGAGGCTGCCATGTTTATTTCCTTTTAAGCAATACCAGTAGCCTGGCAGCCCCGCTGATCTATTTGGCTGCAGTAATGTTTGAATAACACCAGAAATAAGCATGCAGCTAATCTTGTCAGATCCGATGATCATTCCAGAAGCATTTGATCTGCTGCATGCTTGTTCAGGGTCTATGGCTAAAAGTATTAGAGGCTTATAAGGAAATAAATATGGAAGCCTCCACATCCCTCTAGCTTCAGTTGTCCTTTAACTTTAAGTTTTTGGGATGTTAGAGAAAACGGAGTACCCATAGAAAACCCACACAAACACGGGGAGAACGTGAAAACGCCATTCAGTGTCCTGGCTCAGATTCTAACTGCAAGGCACAAGTGCTGTCCACAACACCGTGCCGTCATTCCGTGATACATGCATGGAGTGGTCAGGCACAATCTATTATATACTGTACATTAGAGAAAAAGTTTTACTATACAGTATTAGGTTTTCAGAAAAAGACCATACAGTACTTGGAAACATTTTCTTTCTCTGTAATAGTTCTGAGGATATTAAATAAGCCTGGGTGATTGTTTACTTCTGCTAGAATGACTGTTTCTGCAGTAAATCTGCAATCTGCTGAGTGTGGGTTCAATAAACAAAAATAACATTACCCGCGATCATGGAGACTGCACACAATTATTGTGCTGTGTGTATAATAGTATGAGCTCTCCAGCTATTTTCAGCTTTGTGCTTCAGATCTTCCCATATTGTTACGTTGGAAAATGGAAATCTGCTTATTTATTGCTTCCCTCGAAGGAAATCTCCACTTTCATTAAAAAAACTGGATATAACCCACAGCGTTACACAATCTAATTTGTAATTTAATGATATTAAACATTAAATGTTATTATCGTTCCTTTCCAGTCTGATAGTCGCTGAAACTTTGTAAAGAAACATTGAAGTTATGTTTCTCTGGCAACAGTTTAGCATGCAGGATTTTCTAAACATTCAGGCAAGGGGCACACTTGTCTATGCAGAAAAGCATGAGTTTTATGCTATGTGCGTTTCTGAGTTTTTTTCTTGTGTTTGCGTTTTTTGGGGGGTATGTTTTATGTGTCTTTTTCAAGTAAAGTCAGAGTAGAGAAGTCTCCAGCTGTAGGGGGCGATCAGGTGACTTGCCACCCCTGTACTACTCTACTACTACCAACACCTAGACATGTGGCATAATGAGATAGACATGGGTATGTACAGTGCCAAGCACACACATAACTAGGCTGTGTTCCTTTTTTTCTTTCTCTGCCTGAAAGAGTTAAACGTCAGGTATGTAATTGGCTGTTCCTGTCTGAGTCAGGACTGGGTCAGCCTACAGTGTGACCCTCGCTGATAAGAAATTACAACTATAAAACCCTTTCCTAGTACAAAATGGCTTCTGAGAGCAGGAAAGAGATAAAAAGGGTCATAGACTTTAGCTCTGGCATACTTCAATGAATGTGTCATTGAGCAAAAACAATAAAACAGTAAAAACGTAAAAAGTAGATTTAAATATAAGATAAAACTGTGGAATATCTTAAAAAGTCATTTTTAGGAGAAGGAGGATAGATACAATTGTTTATTTCATTAGTTTATTCGTTTATTTCATTTAGTTTATTCACCTCAGGTGTCCTCTAAAGGTGCGTACACACATGCGACTATAGTCGTTTGTAACGATCGCTCCCCGATCTTTACCAACGACGATCGTTACAAAAAACGAACCACCGACTATTAAGGCAAACGACGAACGAGCCAAATCACTACAAAAGAAAGTTCTGTCTCGGCGGATTTTAACCAACGACGATCGTTTGCAAAAGTAGTACATCGTTGGAAACGGTCGTTCGTACTAGGCTTGACATGCGCATTTCACTATTTCTCTGTGAAACTTCTCATTTTTATGCACAGGCGCAATAGTTGCTTTATGTGATGTAACGTTCGTTCTAACGATCAGATCGTTACACACCTTTTAAAACTAACTTTACTTAGGTTGTTCTTTCATCAATTAAAAGTTCGTTCGTCGTTCTCAACGAACGATCATTGTCGCATGTGTGTACGTAGCATAAGGATCCAGCTATAGCCCTGTCCCAGGCTGAAAATCAGGACTCTTTATATATGCCTATTAACTCTTAGTAGCCCACCATATCAGGTGAGATCTATGATTGTGGCCCAAGGCCAACTTTTTCTGCACACAGTGAGCGCTCTCCCTATCCCTTTGGGAAACGTATGTGTCTTTTGATTTCTGCATTCCCGTTCTGCATTTTTAATAAATAACCATATGGGCAAGCGAAAAATAAATAAATCAATAATTTTGAATTTTTTCCCCCCTTTTTAAAAAAAAAAAGAAAAACGACATAAAAAAAGCAGGTGAATCGCATGCGTTTTTTGATTTCTCACAGGGAAGCATTATATGAGAATAAAATGTGATTCTTATAATGCATGTAGGAAATGAAAAAGGCACATTAAGACCTTGTTCACATTATAAATCGCCAGCACTATTGCAAACACTGAGAGATTTATTAACCGCTTTTCAAATCGCTTTTCCCTGCGCTTTGCTCTTAGAAAGCTCTTTTGTAAGCGCTTTTTTCTGAGCAATTAATTTTGACACTTCCTGACGTCAGTCAGGAAGTGAACTCTTGTAGCTGGAAATGAATAAATACAATGTACAATACAATACAATAAATACAATGTACAATACAATAAATACAATGCTCGGGAAATCACTATACAAAGCGCTTTTTCAAGAGCTTTGCAATTTCCCTATACCATTGAGCCAAAACGCTCAGAAAATAGTACATGTATCGCGATTTTAATAAAATCGAAACGCTCACATGTGAGCACTCTCATAGGAACTCATTGCACAAGCTCTTTTAGAGCGATTTCTAAAATCGCCAGCACTTTAAAAAAATTGAAAACGCTCATAGTGTGAACAAGCTCTCATTGCACTTTCTATGCCCATAGAGAAGCACTATGTGTGTTTCTACATGCGTTTTCTGGTCTGCGGCAAAATGCATGTGATTCTACTAAATGTGCTCCCTAAGGCCAGGGTCACTGTCACGGAATAGCCGTGAGAAGCGCAGGTGAATCTAGAGAATTCACAGTCGCTTTCCTGATCGCTCCCTGTCGGATCTGAGCAGTCGTGCAAGCGATCCGAAAATGACATTTTGTGTTATTTTAAATCCAGAGATATGTTCCCCTGTGAGCCAGAGCAGTCCCCTCACCCCTCCGGAATGTCGCACGTGGCTGGACTCCCTGCAGGGCCCAGCTCATTCCCCCTACAGCAGATGTCCCCATGAAAAGGACCAGGAAACTGGCTCCACAGGGGGGCCATAGAAAGCCAGCCGATCCGGCACCGAGCATGGGCCATAAGGAAAGCATGGGTGATATGATTTCCTGTCGGCATATGAAAACCGTATGTCGCACAGCTATAAAATTCATATCGTCTTGTCCGGTAAAATCTGGCCATCGTGCTGATATGAAATTCCTTGGGATAGACCGTCCGGTTATCGAGATATGAATCTTCTCAGGAGCCTGACCCGCTGGCTTAGCCGTGTCTGATGTCATATTAATCTGTATTTTCCAACAAGTCTGAAGCTGTTACCCCCCCTAAATATAACGTGTATGGTTCAGGAGTTACAGCATTTCATAAGTTTAGCCCTAAAATCTCTCAGAGGGAATGAACTGTCATTGGTGGGTGACTCAGAGGGGCCGGCATTGCCACACCCCCAAACCAGCTTCATCAAAAGCACCTGGCCAGCAGGAGGGCATCAATTCCTCCCTTTACCATCTTCATGACACACGGCCACTATGAGGAACAAGTGGTGGCCATCTTGACAGAGCTGAAACAAAGGACATCCTCCATTTTGTTTGGATTTTAAATCTTGCTGAACTTTACTCTGAAACAAAGAACTCTAAGAACTTGAAACCGTTTTGCTTGAACTGATGATTTTCCTACAAAAAGGACATCTTTCCAGGAACTAAGTATTTTTCTCCCTTCTTTTATTTTTTATACTGGCTATTACCGTCTTAATAATTGTGATTTTAATAATTGTCTGTATATATTAATTATTTATATTGTGTGAATAAAAGACTTCCTCCAAGTCATTCACTGTTCCGCTACCCTGCTTATCAGCACACACAGAACTGATCCCGGGTCTCTGAAGATACGCTACCGTTTGTTTGTTGTTGGCTAGACAGAATATCGTGTGTTTAACCGTTTTATTCGCAGGACTAGTCAGTTAGTGGGCTCCACGGTCCCATGATAACCGCAGTGGTGGCAGTTTACTCTGAACCAGTGGGTGAAGTTGTAATCACCCGTGTCTCACAGGCTCCCTTCTGAGTTGTCTGCGGCTAATTCTTAACGGTTCCTGCGCATTGACTGCGACCAGAGTTCGCACGATCTGTGCGCTGGCACCGTTTAGAAGGCTAAGTGCGGTCAGCCACTAGGGCTCCTGTGACAGTGTTAGGCAGCGGTTGGGATCTGTGTTGTGCTGAAAGTATCTAAGATAGCGCTAGCGCTATCAAGAACGAACTAATTCGTTGGTGTAGCTGGAAGGCAATATATTTTTTATATATACAGAGAGACTGTGTAGTCAGTACCCCTCCCCAAAAGTTTTATTTTATTTGGCATGGAAATGTCCGGGAATTACCAGAACATGTGCCTGTCGGACCTGCAAAATCTTTGCCAAGCGAGAGGCATTGACGTCGGCCGCAGGAAACAACAGGACCTGATAGCAGACTTGTCCAGATGGGATACCCAGCAACTGCAGGAGCCGGGAGTGTCCGCTGAGGTGGATACCAGCCCATCTGACAATCGAGGGGAACCAGAGGCTGAAGATCCTAGGCGTACAGAGGTTGAGCATCCTGCGGGCCCTGTTGCAACAGTTACGCCAGAGACTGTCAGTATGGACCCCAATCCCAGAGTTTCTGAAAGTACTCGCCTGGAACCGGCCAGTACTGGACTGTCCATGGGTGCTGACCCGGTAATGCAGCAGGCATTACAAAAGCTGATGGAGACTGACCTGGACAAGTACCTGCAGTACATGCGTGAGGAGCGCCAATCTGCAGAACGCAAAGCTGCTGCTGCTGCTGCTGAACGCCACGCGGAGAGGGATGCCGCAGAGGCGCGGGAGAGACGACAGCATGAGCTCAACATGGCAAAGGTTCAACAGGCCAGCCGGAGTTCACCGCCCAGCCTCCCTGCTGAAGGAGCTGCACCACCCGTAAGTGCAAAATTTAAATTTGCTAATATTGAAAAAGACACAGACATTGACTTGTTTTTGCGGTCTTTTGAAAAAGCATGCCGTCAGTATCGTCTGTCCCAAGACCAGTGGGCCAGACATCTGACACCTTTGCTGCGCTACAAAGCGCTTGATGCCTTCGCAGAATTGCCTGCGGAGAAGGATAATGATTATGCTGCTATAAAAGACGCTATCATTACTAAGTACCAGCTGACGCCAGAAGCCTATCGGAAAAAGTTCAGGGCCTGGCAGAAAAAGTCTTCTGATTCGTACCGAGATGTGGTCAGCAGCTTGCTCACCACACTCCGCCAGTGGACACTAGGCCTCACCAAAGGGTCTTATGATGTCCTGGAGGACTTGATAGTCCTCGAACAATTTCTGAACATTTGCCCTGCTGATGTACGACAGTTTGTGTTAGAACGCAGGCCGGCTTCAGCCACTGTCGCTGCAGACCTTGCTGAGACTTTTGCAACTACCCGGGTGGCTGATACCCGCAGAACTGTCCCATCCAGCTGGAGAGGAGGTCAGTCCAATACCTCGGCAGACTCTCCTGCCCCTGTGAGCCGTCCGCCACAGAGGCCACCCAGCGCAGCTGCTGCACCCAGGCCTGCAGCGCCTGGAGAGGTCACCTGTCACTACTGCCGCCAGCCCGGACACATGAAATTCGACTGTCCGGAGCGGAGACAGACACCACCAGCACCTGGATCATCTGCATCACCTGTACCTCACCCACAGCAGAGGCAACCCGCCAGCGAACCACAGCCTGGATCATCAGATTTTGTCCTGTTTGCACGCGGAAAGGAAATCCGCGACCGAACCGACCAGCAGCAACTTGTTAGAGTGAACGGCAAAGTTGTCACCGGATTCCGAGACACCGGAGCTGACATCACGTTAGTTCACTCACACCTTGTGCCAAAGGAGAGCATCAGCTCCAGCCAATCCCTTGCCCTTACTGGAGTAGAGGGCACCCTTTTTCACATAGCCCACGCAAGAGTAAAGCTGGATTGGGGAGTAGGAGGAGTCCAAGAAAGGGTTGTTGGGGTTATGAAGGATCTCCCAGTCCCTGTGTTGCTAGGGACTGATTTGGGCAAGCTTGTGTCCTACTATGAACCTGCCATGACCGCCTTGTCGCTCACGGAAGGAGACGGACTCTCCACCCACCACCAGGTACTTTATACACTTGGGGGAGCACCAGGGGGAGGTGGGTTGAATGTGCCCAGTTCAAGGGTACCAGGTTCAATAGTGCCTGCTTCAAAGGCACCTGAGTTTGAGGTACAGACTGTCTGTTGTGATGATGCTGTAACTGTACCTGAGTTTACTGTACAACCTGTCTGTGATGAAAAACTTTCTATACCTGTCAATGTCATTACTGCATGCAATGATGATTTGAGGAATGTCCGTCTGTGCCATTCTGACCGTGTACCTGTGCTAGCAGTACCGCGCAACTGCACTGCTCAGAACCCGAGCTCAGAACAGGTGGAGGGGGTTACGGCCTCCTCCCCCTCCTCTGACCGCAGGGATGGGACCTTTCAGCCGCTGGCCTCGTGTGACATGAGCCAGTTGGCTGAAACTGACAGCGCCGTATTCTCAGCCGCACTACAAAGTGACCCAAGCCTGGAGGCGCTCAGGCAGCAAGCCGCTGAGCCCCTCGCAGACGGGGCCGCTTTCAAGGTGTACTGGGAAGGTGGGAGACTGTACAGTGAGTCTGTACAGCCCCCTACAGGTAGATCCCACGCGAATACCAAATGGCTTGTGGTCCCGAGTGCGTTCAGGGGACATGTGCTGAAATCCGCACATGGTAATCCTCTGACAGGGCACTCGGGTGTCCGCAAGACACTTGCCGGTATTCGGAAACAGTTTTATTGGCCCCGGATGAACGGGGATGTAGCAAACTACTGCAGAGCATGTGCCGTCTGTCAGGAGCTGGGAAGGTCCAGGGATTCCCGCGGATTTCCCTTAGGTCCACAGCCACTTAGCAGGGGAACCCTGCGTGGGCTGGCTGTTGACCTAACCAACCCACTGCACGTTGTCAGCAGTCCCGGCAGACACCACGTCCGACTGCAGTGGCGCAAACGCCCTGTCCAGAACGGTCCATGTCGGGTCAAACCTGAGGGTAGCAGACCGCGACCGGTCCAGGGGAACCGAGCCACAGGCTCCAATAGGTTTTCCCGCCGCACCGGCAACCCGAGACCTGTCAGCCAGGTTGGCCGACACCGGAACGCTGATGGGCTGTCCCGGTGTCAGGGGGAACTAGACCCAACAGTGCCAATGGCTGCTACGGCGGATGTCTTGCTGACAACCCCCCACACAGCGTCAGGAAAGGGAGGTGTCACGGAATAGCCGTGAGAAGCGCAGGTGAATCTAGAGAATTCACAGTCGCTTTCCTGATCGCTCCCTGTCGGATCTGAGCAGTCGTGCAAGCGATCCGAAAATGACATTTTGTGTTATTTTAAATCCAGAGATATGTTCCCCTGTGAGCCAGAGCAGTCCCCTCACCCCTCCGGAATGTCGCACGTGGCTGGACTCCCTGCAGGGCCCAGCTCATTCCCCCTACAGCAGATGTCCCCATGAAAAGGACCAGGAAACTGGCTCCACAGGGGGCCATAGAAAGCCAGCCGATCCGGCACCGAGCATGGGCCATAAGGAAAGCATGGGTGATATGATTTCCTGTCGGCATACGAAAACCGTATGTCGCCCAGCTATAAAATTCATATCGTCTTGTCCGGTAAAATCTGGCCATCGTGCTGATATGAAATTCCTTGGGATAGACCGTCCGGTTATCGAGATATGAATCTTCTCTGGAGCCTGACCTGCTGGCTTAGCCGTGTCTGATGTCATATTAATCTGTATTTTCCAACAAGTCTGAAGCTGTTACCCCCCTAAATATAACGTGTATGGTTCAGGAGTTACAGCATTTCATAAGTTTAGCCCTAAAATCTCTCAGAGGGAATGAACTGTCATTGGTGGGTGACTCAGAGGGGCCGGCATTGCCACACCCCCAAACCAGCTTCATCAAAAGCACCTGGCCAGCAGGAGGGCATCAATTCCTCCCTTTACCATCTTCATGACACACGGCCACTATGAGGAACAAGTGGTGGCCATCTTGACAGAGCTGAAACAAAGGACATCCTCCATTTTGTTTGGATTTTAAATCTTGCTGAACTTTACTCTGAAACAAAGAACTCTAAGAACTTGAAACCGTTTTGCTTGAACTGATGATTTTCCTACAAAAAGGACATCTTTCCAGGAACTAAGTATTTTTCTCCCTTCTTTTATTTTTTATACTGGCTATTACCGTCTTAATAATTGTGATTTTAATAATTGTCTGTATATATTAATTATTTATATTGTGTGAATAAAAGACTTCCTCCAAGTCATTCACTGTTCCGCTACCCTGCTTATCAGCACACACAGAACTGATCCCGGGTCTCTGAAGATACGCTACCGTTTGTTTGTTGTTGGCTAGACAGAATATCGTGTGTTTAACCGTTTTATTCGCAGGACTAGTCAGTTAGTGGGCTCCACGGTCCCATGATAACCGCGGTGGTGGCAGTTTACTCTGAACCAGTGGGTGAAGTTGTAATCACCCGTGTCTCACAGGCTCCCTTCTGAGTTGTCTGCGGCTAATTCTTAACGGTTCCTGCGCATTGACTGCGACCAGAGTTCGCACGATCTGTGCGCTGGCACCGTTTAGAAGGCTAAGTGCGGTCAGCCACTAGGGCTCCTGTGACAGTCACACTTAGCAGATTCGCGTGAGTTTTCCAATATGTTCTATGGGCAAAACGCATGCGATTCTGCCAAGTGTGACCCTGGCCTTAGTAACTCTTAGGCCTGGAACCCACCAGAGCGCTTTTTTGAGCGTTTAGGGAGCGCTGTAAATCACTAGTGATTTCCCTAAACGCTCTGCCAATGTACATAAATGTAACAAATTCCACAGTAGCGATTGCAATTAGGAAAATCGCAGTCGCAGGACATGCAGCATTTTGGGAGTGTTTGGGCTTCAATGTAAAGTATTGAAGCGCAGGCAAATCGCTCATGAATCGCTACACATAGCAATTTGTGTGCGATTTTAAATGACTGCAAACTGTAAAAAAAATTATAATAATTTGAAAGGACCAATCAGAATTAAAATTGCTAATCGCAAATCGCTATCACAATCGTTGCCAAAAAGCTTACACTCAAGCAAGTTGTTCCTAATTAACATCATTTCAATATTACTTTTCTTGCCTTATTTATATTGTATTTTTGCTCTTTGGGAGCTGAAAAATGTAACATAGATAAGGTGAAAACAGAAGCAAACAGGTGAAAAAGCTTTGTGAATCAACCCCATTGGCTATCATTCATAAAGCATTTCCGCATGCGGAAATGCTTAAAACAGCTGACTTTACCGACCACTTAGCAAAGTCAGCATTCATAAAGCCTCTTTCCGCATGGAAAAAAATGACACTACCGAGCAGAGTGATAAATCACCGCCTTGTGCGGTGATTATCGGTACAAATGTAGCAAAATGTTCATTCATAAAGATCACCGCAAGCGGTGTGAGGTCGGGAAGTACCGCTCCCTCTGATGTGGCGATACCAATGTAAGTGAATGGAGACACACAGACCTCCCAGGCAGCTGCAGCAGAGCGGAACACGGAGAAATGTACCAACTCGGCAGCTTCCGTGTCTCCGCAAGCCTACCGCCAGCTTAGTTTGGGGAATCTCCGCACTGCTTCCGCACATGGATACATCTTTATGAATGCCAACCCAGAAGTCTAAAAATCCGCCAGCGGTGTTTTCCCGCACTGATTCTCTTTACCGACAGCCTGTTCATGAATGATAGCCAATGTGTGTAGATTTTGGAATGTTCATTTGCAAAGGTGAATCTCTGTTTCAATAATACTGTCACGATCTCTCCTGTAGCATGTTCTGTCGGTTGCAACCGGGCAGTTCTGACTTACCTGCTTGTATTCGGTTGCGCATTCGCAATGAGTCTCATTGTCATTTGCAATCACTCTGCAGTTCAGAGCAGCTCAGGATGCCGTCATAACTCTTCCCTTTGTTTGCTGCAGTTGAACTGCAACCAGATATCCCTGGATTTTCTACATGTATGTTGTTGCATAGTATTGCATGTATTTGTTATGAGGGTCTTTCAGCTGGCAGCTTGTGATCAAGCGGGCTCAGGATTGCGTAATTACCATTCAGCTGTGTGGGAATTTGCATGCCTGCATCCATTGGCTGATGCCGACATAAAAGTCTGTCTCCCATTTTAGACCCCGCCCGACATAGCGTTCAGCTCTCTGAGTTGTCGTTGGTTCCATGCTGTCAAAGTTGTTGTTGTAAAAATGTATAATGCCTTGCTCTGTATTTTCATGCCTGATGGACGTTTGCTGACCTGCGGGGGTCAGTAAAGTATTTCTGATCTTGATAGTTTGGATTCTGCCAGCATCACATTGGTGACTGGTAGTATTCCTTCTTGCCTTGTTCTTGAAGACAAACTATAGCAGCGGTTGCCATTAGTTACACTCTTACCTGTTAGTCTTGTCTATCTCAGTGTGAATGTTGCCGTCGCTGAAGCAGCGACTAGATTGGCTAAGCATTCTGTCTGTCTGTCTTGTTAATTGTCATTACTTGTGCTTTAGCTAGTGAGTTATTTGAGAGCTACATTTCATATATTGCGCATCAGCACAATATATATGTACTCTAGTCAGTCAGTATTTGTATTATTGTAATATTGTATATAGTTTTGTGCTCTGACCCTTGCCTGCCTCTTGACTATGAATTTGCCTAGTCCTTCTGTATTACTGCCATCTGATCTATCGTGTATGACCCAAGCCTGTTACTGACTACGTCTGTTGTGTATTGCATCACATAGTATCTAGCCTGATAGGCGACCCAGAGCTGCAGTTGCTCTGGGCAATCTTGCTCCCTTGTTCATTTCTCCGGTGTCCATCTGTGTAGCCTCTTCCATAATCCAGCTATTTAGCCTTGCTGCTCTGGGTGGTCAGAAAGTATACCCCCCAAGCATTAAAAATACACTGTTCTTTGCATGTCAGACTGCAGAGTTCTATGAAAAGTCTCTGGTGTCAGGTTTTACACAGAATTACAAATGTTTATGTTGCACATAAGATACATTTCCTCTGCAGACAGCTTAGTCAGGGCTGGTGCACACCAGAGCGGTTCTGGAGCGTTTTTTAAAACGCTTGCAGGGGGAAAACTGCTTGGCTAATGAAAGTGAATGGGATGGTGCACACCAGAGCAGTTCATTTTTTCCACAAACACAAATTCGGGGACTGCAGCATTTATTAGATTTCTGAGGCATTTCTGCCTCAATGTTAAAGTATAGGAAAGTGTAAAACCGCTCTGAAAAACGCTAGATCAGAGCGGTTTTCCAGACGTTTTTGTTACAGAAGCTGTTACATAGTTACATAGTTACATAGTTATTTTGGTTGAAAAAAGACATACGTCCATCGAGTTCAACCAGTACAAAGTACAACTCCAGCCCGTCCCCCACATACCCCTGTTGATCCAGAGGAAGGCGAAAAAACCCCCACCAGGCATGGTCCAATTAGCCCCAAATGGGAAAAATTCCTTCCTGACTCCAGATGGCAATCAGATAAAATCCCTGGATCAACATCATTAGGCATAACCTAGTAATTGTAGCCATGGATGTCTTTCAACGCAAGGAAAGCATCTAAGCCCCCTTTAAATGCAGGTATAGAGTTTGCCATAACGACTTCCTGTGGCAATGCATTCCACATCTTAACCACTCTTACTGTAAAGAACCCTTTCCTAAATAAATGACTAAAACGTTTTTCCTCCATGCGCAGCTCATGTCCTCTAGTCCTTTGAGAAGGCCTAGGGACAAAAAGCTCATCCGCCAAGCTATTATATTGCCCTCTAATGTATTTATACATGTTAATTAGATCTCCTCTAAGGCGTCTTTTCTCTAGACTAAATAAACCCAGTTTATCTAACCTTTCTTGGTAAGCGAGACCTTCCATCCCACGTATCAATTTTGTAGCTCGTCTCTGCACCTGCTCTAAAACTGCAATATCTTTTTTGTAATGTGGTGCCCAGAACTGAATTCCATATTCCAGATGTGGCCTTACTAGAGAGTTAAACAGGGGCAATATTATGCTAGCATCTCGAGTTTTTATTTCCCTTTTAACCTGCTGGGCGGTCTGGACGAGCACAGCTCGTCCAGTACCGCCGGAGGCTGCCGCTCAGGCCCTGCTGGGCCGATTTGGCTGAAATAAAAAGCAGCACACGCAGCCGGCACTTTGCCAGCCGCGTGTGCTGCCTGATCGCCGCCGCTCTGCGGCGATTCGCCGCGAGCAGCGGCGAAAGAGGGCCCCCCTAGCCGCCTGAGCCCTGCGCAGCCGGAACAAAAAGTTCCGGCCAGCGCTAAGGGCTGGATCGGAGGCGGCTGACGTCACGACGTCGGCTGACGTCGATGACGTCACTCCGCTCGTCGCTATGGCGACGATATAAGCAAAACAAGGAAGGCCGCTCATTGCGGCCTTCCTTGTTTATTCTGGGCGCCGGAGGCGATCGGAAGATCGCCTCCGGAGCGCCCTCTAGTGGGCTTTCATGCAGCCAACTTTCAGTTGGCTGCATGAAATAGTTTTTTTTTTATTAAAAAAAAACCCTCCCGCAGCCTGCCTGGCGATCTTAATAGAACGCCAGGCAGGTTAATGCATCCCAAAATTTTGTTCGCTTTAGCTGCAGCGGCTTGGCATTGAGTACGATTATTTAACTTGTTGTCGATGAGTACTCCTAAGTCCTTCTCCAAGTTTGATGTTCCCAACTGTATCCCATTTATTTTGTATGGTGCTAGACCATTGGTACGACCAAAATGCATGACTTTACATTTGTTCAGTAACAGCTTTTACTGTAACAATATTTGTAATCTGCTACACAAAAACGCTCCAAAAAACGCTAGGCATGTTTAGAAAACGTCTCTAAACATGCCTAGAATCGCTCTGAAATCTGCTTCCAAAACCTCTAGCGTTTTGCAGATCTGCTAGAGGTTTTTGGTGTGCACTGGGCCTCAGAGACACAGACAGCTGCCAGTGAGAGCTTTCTCACACACAGGTTTAACAGATGGAGTGTGAGGGAATCCCCCTCCCCTCATGAAGTAGTCCATCAGATTTGTCAGATTTGTCCGTCAGTGAAGTGTGAAAGGACTTTGATAACAGTAAACAAACAGATAAGCAGTGAAATGTATACACCAGCACTTCTCAAACAATTCCGATCTCAATTGAAAAATTCAAAGCATCTATAGTATTGATAATTACCAGCACAGGACCAATAAAGAGCTAATACTGCTATTGAGGAAGGGTCCCTCTGTCTCAAGGACCCTGGTGCGGTTGCAACCTCTGCATCCCCTATTGCTATGCCACTGCACAGTGTATACATATACATTTCCTGGTTACAGCAGTGTTCTGTCTCACTACCTCCTGGATAGAAGAAGGTACGAATCTGCTGAAAAATGTATTGATACACAGCAGAGTCCCTAGAATCCGACACCGATGGGGATCTCCTGAAGCCGGATACATGTGCTTGCAGTTTGCTTGAGCAACCGGCCTAAAAAGCACAAGCCTCCCCCTAAATACTTATCGAGCCTCCAGCAACGTGTAGCAGCCTAGCGGCTTTACGGCTTCCCCCATGCATGCAAGCTGAAGTGTCACCTGACCTGCACTGGGTCACGTGACATGCCCACTTGGGTGCATGGACACTGGAAGCCGATAGAAGCCCTCTAGATGCTGCAGGAAGGCTGCTAGACGTTACTTGAGGCTCGGTAAGTACTTAATAAGTCTCAAAACCCGCCGAAAGCAAAGTGCCAGTTATCCTTCAGGCATGCCGGTTAGTTCAGAATTCCTGTTGCCTGATTTCTACATAACAGGGACTCTGCTGTATTTGCAGTCTGTATAGATGACCTTAATGGATTGTTTTGTTTTTCCTTGTTATGATTGTTATGTGAAAGTGGAGGTAAAACTGGCCTTTAATCCAACTGGCGGTTCCATTATAGATTAATAATACACGCTCCAGCGATGTAATTCAATATCTGATAATGTGGCATAATGATCTCCTACTGATTAGACTAATTCATTCCATTAAACATCTGCAGTGGAAAAACTGAAAACCCGCTAATAGGTTTCATTCACTCATTTCCTGCATACAGAGGATGCCTCCTCCCATGGCATTTAATGAACATGAATCTATAACTGCCTGTGTGATGTGCAGGAGGAGAACTCACAGAGCTCCTCTAGAACAGTGACTGACAGGAGAATGGGAACATTCTGACTGCTTCACCTTTCCACAATTAACCTCGATACACAGAGGTTTGTATTTTCTGAGGGAGAGAAGCCGGAGCTGTGGAAGAAAAAAGGAGAGGAGGAAGCTATTTTTAAATGCAGCATCTGAGGAGACAGTTCAGCAATAGAGGTAGCAGATCAGCATGACACCTGTACGGTTTGCTGGGGTTCCGGGGAATTTGTATCATCTTACAAGCATTTCAGTGGGTGGGTGAGGGCAGTCACAATAGAGTCTTCAAAATATTAGACGCGGCGGTTTCTGACAAGCAATTAGGATCTATTAAACCGCGACCGGAGCAGCGTAGCGGGGGAGTAGCGGAGGATACACACAGGATGTCTGAGGGGTTTTTTTTCTGTTAGTTGACCTATTTTAGAAAAGTATTATAGAGGAGGAACAATAGAATCCTTGGATGTGCTAGAAAAGCAATAAAGACACTTTGGGGCGTGGGCAGGTTATGTGTTGGAAAAGTTTTATGATAATTGCACTTTGTTGCTATTCAGCGTGAACCACCTGTTCTTCCCACTGAAAGTAATGCTTTGAATGGATGCCCTGGTTCAAACAGATAAAAGAAAATTGCATAACGTTTCATAGGATTCAGTACTGAAGAGATTTGCGATTTTTAGCTTTTACACTTTCTTTTTCATCCTTCAGAAGTTGCTCCCTACAAAAGTTTTAAAGTGGGCCTGAACTCTTGCACAAAAACAGAGAAATGCACCCCCTGTGTTTTTAGAGAGAAGAGCCTGTCTAACCCCCCCATCTTCTAGTAATCAAGTGTAATTTGATCTCTCAGCTGTGTCAGCACAGAAACTTAGCAGTTCTCGGCATACACAGCTAATATGTAAACACAGGATGTTAAACCTTTGTCTGCTTCCATGAAAGCAGGAAGTCAAATCTGACAGATGTGACAGATTTTGAACTAGTCCATCTCCTCCTGGTGGATACTCAGTGTTTGCTTTATTCTTTAAAGGGAACCTTAACTGAGAGGGATATGGATGTTTCCTTTTAAACAATACCAGATGCTTGGCAGTCCTGCTGATCTCTATGGCTGCAGTAGTGGCTGAATCACACACCTGAAACAAGCATGCAGATAATCCAGTCTGACTTCAGTCAGCGCACCTGATCTGTATGCTTGTTCAGGGGCTGTGGCTAAAAGTATTAGAGACACAAGATCAGCAGGAGAGTCAGGCAACTGGTATTATTTTAAAAGGAAAAATACATATCCTTCTCAGCTTACGTTCCCTTTAAAAAAGCAACCCCTGGTAAAGATCTACAGTCCTGGCCAAAAGTTTTGAGACTGTCAAAAATATTGGAAATGAGAAAAGTTGGTGCTTAAGTTTTTATAATAGCAATTTGCATATACTCCAGAATGTTATGAAGTGTGTTCAGATGAATTGCATAGTCCTTCTTTGCCATGAAAATTTCCCCAAAAAAACTTTCCACTGCATGTCATTGCTGTCATTAAAGGACCTGCTGAGATCATTTCAGTAATCGTCTTTTTAACTCGGGTGAGAATGTTGACAAGCACAAGGCTGGAGATCATTATGTCAGGCTGATTGGGTTAGAATGGCAGACTTGACATGTTAAAAGGAGGGTGATGCTTGAAACCATTGATCTTCCATTGTTAACCATGGTGACCAGCAAAGAAATGCATACAGCCATTGTTGCATTGCATAAAAATGGCCTCATAGGCAAGGATATTGTGGCTACTAAGACTGCACCTAAATCAACAATTTATAGGATCATCAAGAACTTCAAGGAAAGAGGTTCAATTCTTGTTAAGAAGGCTTCAGGCGTCCAAGAAATTCCAGCAAGCACCAGGATCGTCTCCTGAAGAGTATTCAGCTGCGGGTTCAGAGTGCAACCAGTGCAGAGGTTGCTCAGGAATGGCAGCAGGCAGGTGTGAGCGCATCTGCATGCACAGTGAGGCGAAGACTTTTTGAAGATGGCCTGGTGTCAAGAAGGGCAGCAAAGAAGCCACTTCTCTCCCCAAAAAAACATCAGGGACAGATTGATCTTCTGCAGAAAGTATGGTGAATGGACTGCTTAGGACTGGGATGTCATATTCTTCTATGAAGCCCCTTTCCGATTGTTTGGGGCATCTGGAAAAAGGCTTGTCAGAAGAAGAAAAGGTGAGTGCTACCATCAGTCCTGTGTCATGCCAACAGTAAAGCATCCTGAGACCATTCATGTGTGGGGTTGCTTCTCATCCAAGGGAGTGGGCTCACTCACAATTTTGCCAAAAAACACAGCCATGAATAAAGAATGGTACCAAAACTCCCTCCAACAGCAATTTCTTCCAACAATTCAACAACAGTTTGGTGAAGAACAATGCATTTTCCAGCACAATGGAGCACCGTGTCATACGGCAAAAGTGATAACTAAGTGGCTTGGGGACCAAAACGTTGAAATTTTGGGTCCATGGCCTGGAAACTCCCCAGATCTTAATCCCATTGAGAACTTGTGGTCATTCCTCAAGAGGTGGGTGGACAAACAAAAACCAACTAATTCTGAGAAACTCAAAGAAGTGATTATGAAAGAATGGGTTGTTATCAGTCCGGATTTGGCCCAGTAGTTGATTGAGAGCATGCCCAGTCGAATTGCAGAGGTCCTGAAAAAGAAGGGCCAACACTGCAAATACTGACTCTTTGCATAAATCTCATGTAATTGTCAATAAAAACCTTTGAAACGTCTGAAGTGCTTATAATTATATTTCAGTACATCACATAAACAACCGAAACAAAGATCTAAAAGCAGTTTAGCAGAAAACATACTGGCCAGCCTGCCTACTTCTTTTCACAATTGTGTGCCAGTTAGACAGAGCAACTGCAATACAAAGTGCTTTTGTGCTAAAAAAAAAAATACCTCACCTATCCTCCCAAACTCCCCCCCCCCCCCCATGAGGAAGTGGACTGTCAGATCCAGGGCCGGTGCTACCATAGAAGTAAAGGGGACAATTGCCCCAGGGCCCCAGAGCTTGTAGGGGCCCCCAGTGGCTACAAGAGGAAAAAAATTTCAAATCGACCTTATAGTTTTTGAGAAAATTGATTTTAAAGTTTCAAAGGAAAAAAATACACATTTAAAAACCTGCTGACTTTAATGGTTAATAGCAAATCCACCTTAAATGCTAGAAACCCTAAATTTGCAGGATATGTTAAAGGGGAACTTCAGCCTAAACAAACATACTGTTATTAAGTTGCATGAGTTATGTTAATTAGAATAGATAGGTAATATAATCTTTTACCCACCCTGTTTTAAAAGAACAGGCAAATGTTTGTGATTCATGGGGGCTGCCATCTTTGTCATGGGGGCAGCCATCTTTTTGGTTGAAAGGAGGTGACAAGGAGCAGGAGACACAGTTCCAACTGTCCTGTGTCCTGATAACCTCTCCCAGCTGCACACACTAGGCTTCAAATGTCAAATTCAAAATGTCAAAAAAAAAATTGCATCAAAATAGCAGAACGAGAACAACAACATCAGAAATCCCATCATGCTTTGCACAGCATAAGGGGAAAACTGCCTGGGCAGTTTTCTTCTGTGCAGCTAAAAATGAGGCTTGCATAAGAGAAACAAAGTTCTGATGCTGTAAAACTGTTAAAGAAACACCAGGCCTTTTCAGTGCTGCTGAGTCCATTTTTAGTCTGGAGGTTCACTTTAAGGAGATCATTGGGAATAAGAGGAAAAAACAATTTTTCAAAAAGACCTTATAGTTTTTGAGAAAATCGATTTTAAAGTTTCGAAGGAAAAAAGTATACTTTTAAATGTGGTAAATGTCACTTTTAGTAGCAAACCTAACGGTAGTGTAATTTTACATGCATCAAAAGAAAGAGCAATACATTTCCTGACGGGGTTTCCAGGGGGTCCATACGCAGCCCCAGCGCTTTGGCCAGGGATCGCTATACAGCCGCAAAATGGCTGTATGAAGATCCCTGGCATTTTTTCCTATTTTCCCCCCAAAAAATGTATGTTTAGAGTGTGGGAATTTTTTAAAAAAAAATTATGTGGGGTCCCCCCTACTGAAACTTTTTAACCCCTTGTCCCCCATGCAGGCTGGGGTAGCCAGAATGTGGAGTCCAACCGATTGGGGCTTCACACCCTGACTATAACAGCTGCGAAAAAGGTCCCTTAATGCCGATTTTTGTTCTGGGGTATCTGTTGGGGGGGGGGGGGGGGGGGGGCAGGTTTATTTCGCCCTGGGGCCCCATTGTTGCTTAAACCAGCCCTGGTCAGATCTGTCAGACTTTCACTACCTACTGTAAAAAATGTAGTGCACTCTACTCTGGGGAAGTCTACATTTTATGTACTGTATATGTATGTTACACTTTAAAATTTTTATGATAGTCATCCTTTAAGATTTTTTTTTTTTTTTTTTTTTTACAAAAGATCGGTGTGCCCAGGTTGGATGCATACTGTTGTAAGAAGTATGACAGAGTAATTGGTTCATCTAGATCAGGTTACAACATTTTTGTAAAATAAACAATAGGACAAGAAAGTGGAGCGTTGTCGTGCTGCTGAAGTGGATTATTTCAGTAATTTCTGGTGACTTTTTGCCTTGGCACAGGAAAGAGCGCCCAGAGAACGGAGCACCAATTTGGACTCTCTGTCTCTTGATCAGTGTGGCAGACACAGTACAAAGATGACTAATGACAGGTCCCCTGACAGGTAATTAAAGGAACATCAGGCAAGGCTGAAAACAGAAATAACATTTTCCCTTCCAGGGCTATTTCTCCTCGGAGAGTTCCAGCGTGCGTATCCCAGTCACTGCTTCCCACCAGAACCTGCCAATCTGCACTCCTGGTAAAGCACATCTGAAGTGAGAGGGATAGGGAGGCTGACATATTTATTTCTTTTTAAACAATGCAGATTACTGTACCTGGGCAGCCCGGTGGCGTAGGGGTTAACATACTTACCTTTAGTGCACTCTGATTTCCTCCCACATCCCAAAAACATACAGCTAAGTTAATTGGCTTCCACTAAATTGGCCCTAGACTATGCTATATACAATCACCTAAAGGATTATTAGGAACACCATACTAATACAGTGTTTGACCCCCTTTCGCCTTCAGAACTGCCTTAAAGCGGAATATAACCCTGCATTTCAACTTTGCTCTAAAACATTATTTACAGCATATTATATGCAAAAAGCATTTTTTTTTTACTAGACCAGCATTGGAAGGGTTAAACACAGAGGTTTTAAGTTCCGTGCAGACATTCAGATGGTTACATTCTATTTAGTTAGTGTGTAACTGTTTATCAATAGATACATCTCTTTGGCTGTCCTCCAAGCTCCTTCTCAGTGAGAGAGATGAGTCATAATAAACACATATTTGTAAACAAAAAGTATCTAACTCAAGTTCGGATTCGGTTGCAGAAATCTCTAGGGACTTTAAAGCCCTGTGTAACCCTTCCAATGCTGGTCTAGTAAAAAAAAAAATGCTGGTTGCATATAATATACTGTAAATAATGTTTTAGAGCAAAGTTGAAATGCAGGGTTATATTCCGCTTTAATTCTATGTGGCATTGATTCAACAAGGTGCTGAAGGCATTCTTTAGAAATGTTGGCCAATATTGATAGTATAGCATCTTGCAGTTGATGGAGATTTGTGGGATGCACATCCAGGACACGAAGCTCCCATTCCATCACTTCCCAAAGATGCTCTATTGGGTTGAGATCTGGTGACTGTGGGGGCCATTTTAGTACAGTGAACTCATTGTCATGATCAGAGCCGGATTAAGGCTAAATGGGGCCCTAAGCAAAGTAACTGATTTGTGCCCCCCATCATGTCGTAATAGAATCAGAAGATGCAGCTGCACAGCAACATGACGCACACACCGGGGCAGCCTAGATACTGGTTGCTATGGGCAACAGCCCGCTTTCCTCTACGGGTGCACAATGCAGGGAATAGCAGCGGCAAAATGCAGAGTGAGAGATGAATGGCTGGGACATTTGCACTCAGGGGCTGGGGCACCCCTGTGAAGAGGGCGCCAGATATCACAGCAGCAGCACTTTCCCCCTGCATCTCCAGCATGGCAATAGCAGAAAGCTCTGGACACCGCCAAACCGGAAGCCGTTCCCCAGACAGAATTACATAACCACCCCCACCACCGAACAACCGATTTCCTCCCAAACTAGACAGCCACCATGCAGCCTCCATCCCAGTGAATACAATAGTCGAGCAGAGAAGGCAGCCGCAGCGGGGGAGAATGACAGCACCAGATGACTCACTTTCACCTATTGCGATCCAAGCAATAGAGGTCCCGTCATCCGGAGCCCATCTGTCTCCTCTAGAGTGCTGCCGCTCTCTTACTACTACTATTACTACTTCCTACTTCCTGTCTGATTTGAGAATCAGGAAGTTCAGAGCAAGCGGCTGCACTGTAGAAGAGACAGATGGGTTTCAGATGACGGGCTCTCTATCGCATGGATTATGGATAGTTGAGTGAGTGTTTGCCATCTGCTGCTATCATTCTTGCTGCAGCTGTGGTTCTCTGTGGGAAGGGAGGGAGGAGTGGGCAGTGGCAGAGTGCACAGTAGCAGGAGGGGGACCTAGGAGGAGAGCCTGGCTCTGAAGACAATCAGCAGTGCACGGCATCATTTGACAAGACAAGACAAGACAAATAACATTTATATTGCGCTTTTCTCCTGGCGGACGCAAAGCGCCAGAGCTGCAGCCACTTGGACGCGCCCTATAGGCAGTATCAGTGTTAGAGAGACTTGCCTAAGGTCTCCTACTGAATAGGTGCTGGCTTACTGAACAGGCAGAGCCGAGATTTCGAACCCTGGTCTCCTATGTCAGAGGCAGAGCCCTTAAAGCAGGGGTCTCAAACTCAATTTATCTGGGGGCCGCAGGAGGCAAAGTCAGGATGAGGCTGGGCCGCATAAGGAATTTCACAATCGCGGCGCATCGCTGTCTCTGCCCGCCCCTCTCACTCTTCCTTCACAGAGAGGGGCGGGGAGAGGCGGCGATTGACGTCAGGAGGGGCAGAGCTGAAGCTGAAAGCTCTGCCCCTTCCAGAAAATGCCGGCGGATTGCCCCCCGGGCAAATTGGGGGCTCTGCAGCCATTGTTTAGTGGCGGGGATGCGGCGGATTACTTGGGAGCACTGAAGCGAACTATAAGGAAGCTTTTGCCAGCGAGGGCCACAAAATATTGTATCGAGGGCCGCAAATGGCTCGCGGGCCGCGAGTTTGAGACCCCTGCCTTAAAGGGACTCCGAGCAGTGCCTGTGGGTATGCCTTTAAGCATACCCACAACTAATTAATTACATCCTCACACCTACCAGCATGATGTTTGTAATTATATCCCCCTGGGTTCTTTATATTTCATTGCATTGTGCTGAATCGAGCTGCCGACTTTGGAGAAAAGTCGTCCTGTGTAATACAATGTAACTATGGAAAGATGCATATCATTTTGAAGCTCTCTTTCTCCTCTCTCCAATGATAGATAAACTGCCACCCTACGCCTTTTAGTTTTCGCTATTTTTGCGATCAAAATTGCAGGGGCCACGATTCCGATCGCGAAAATAGTGAAAATTAAAAGGCATAGGGCATGGTTTATATATCATTGGAAAGAGGAGAAAGAGAGCTTAAAAATGATATGCATCGTTCCATAGTTACTGCACTGCTCAGAGTCCCTTTAACCATTATACCATCCAGCCACCGCTAACAGGATGGCGAGGGCTGGTTTATGTGCTGATGGGGCCCCTTTGACTATGAATGGGGCCCCAAGTGACTGCTTTTGTTGCCTGGTCGGTAATCCGGCCCTGGTCATGATTAAGAAACCAATTTGAAATGATTCAAGCTTTGTGACGTGGTGCATTATCCTGCTGGAAGTAGCCATCAGAGGATGGGTACATGGTGGTCATGAAGGGAAGAACATGGTCAAAAACAATGCTCAGGTAGCCCGTGGCATTTAAACGATGCCCAATTGGCACTAAGGGGCCTAAAGTGTGCCAAGAAAACATCCCCCACACCATTACAAGGCATGGTGGATCCATGTTCTCATTCTGTTTACGCCAAATTCTGACTCTATCGAGACTCATCAGACCAGGCAACATTTTTCCAGTCTTCAACTGTCAAATTTTGGTGAGCTCATGCAAATTGTAGCCTCTTTTTCCTATTTGTGGTGGAGATGAGTTGTAGCCCATCCGCCTCAAAGTTGTGCATGTTGTTGCTTCACAAATGCTTTGCTGAATACCTTGGTTGTAACGAGTGGTTATTCCAGCCAACATTACTCTTCTATCAGCTTAAATAAGTCGGCCCATTCTCCTCTGACCTCTAGCATCAACAAGGCATTTTCGCCCACAGGACTGCCGCATACTGGATGTTTTTCCCTTTTCACACCATTCTTTGTAAACCCTAGAAATGGTTGTGCATGAAAATCCCAGTAACTGAGCAGATTGTGAAATACTCAGACCGGCTCGTCTGGCACCAACAACCATGCCACGTTTAGAATTGCTTAAATCCCCTTTCTTTCCCATTCTGACATTCAGTTTGAAGTTCAGGAGATTGTCTTGACCAGGACCACACCCCTAAATGCATTGAACCAACTGCAATGTGATTGGTTGATTAGATAATTGCATTAATGAGAAATTGAACAGGTGTTCCTAATAATACTTTAGGTGAGTGTACATACTAAATAATAATAATACATGGCTGTCCTGCTGATCCTCTCCCTCTAATAGCCTGGTACACATCCAATTTTGATTGGCCAATCACTGACCAATTTTACCACCTCTATGTAGCATGAAGGTCAGGGGTGTGTGTGTTCACATGCATATTTTCGCACACTAATTTTTAGAATTCCCATGTGTTTCTTTATGTTTCGTGCATGTTTATGCCACAGTAGCTAGTTTACAAACAGGGTCACAAAGCAACAGATGGGAAAAGTCGTATTGTAGGCAGAGCCGGGACAAGGTCATCCAGCACCCAAGGCTGGGACACCGAAGTGCCCCTCCATCCCTCCCACCCCAGCCGTCACGCACTGATTGCTATTAGACTAAGAGGTGCCCCAGGGCCCCCAACACCTTAATCTCTAGTTATCTGGCTTGGTCACTGCCATGTATCCCCGTTTCTTATTTCTCTCTGCTTCAAACACAATAGGGGAATGATAGCTGAGTCAGTTGTGCACTCCCTTTTACACTGCGCCCTGAGGCTGGAGCCTCTCTCGCCTCTGCCTCGGCCTGGCCCTGATTGTAGGTTACAAGTGGGGCATGACTCATACAGTACACAAAATGCATGCTTCACTGCAACTGCGAACATTGCCTACTTTTATGAAGACAGATTACTATTTCCCGCTACAGCAGTTCCTCCACGTTCTATCGGGTATACAATGCGAATTGGTGCTTGGCGGCTGAGCTGGGCGCTGCTATAGCTCTGATTTGCTGGTCATTATTATGCTTTACACAAGGAAAACATCACAGCAAATCAGAACCTTACAAATCTGCTGATCATCTGATCAAACTGATCACATGCTTCTTCATGAGTTCTCCGAGGCAGGGTCATTCCTTCTGTTCTTCATTCTTCTCATCCACTGGCTTGATGACCCTACACAATTAATTACCATTCCACCACTGAACAAGGTAAACTCAGCAGCATTATGCCAGTCAAGGAATCAGGAGTCTGGCATCAGTGGGAGGTAGCAAAAAATAAATAAATAAATAAAAAGACAGCTTTTATGGAAATAGTATTTTTCTTACCTAAGACATAAATGAGGAAAACACCTGAAAAGTGCTGAAACAAAAGCCAACTTGCTGTCTCTCTAGCATTTACCTAGGCCTATGCTACATTCCACAAACCTGAGTTCTGGCATTAGCTGTAATCCGTGCTTTTACTGACCATAAGAAAGCCAAGACCTGTTCTGGAATTGCTCTTAAATTTGGCAGATGGCACCGTGTGGGTCACACAGTGTGAAGCGCTGATTTACTTTTCCACGAAGACAAAGGAACAGTAAGTCCTTGTTCACATCATACACACGAGGTACGGATGTCTGCAGTTGCATGGAGACAAGCAACAGTTGAAAGTCTCCAGCAACAACAGTTGTATACAAGCAACGATTGTATACACGCGGCAACAAGCTGTCTGCAACATAGCGGAAACTGTTGCTCAGCAACTTCTGTCGCAGGTTCAATGAACTGTCGGACTCACAAGAGTTACTAGAAACTAGCATACACACGACCGCATCGACTTGAGACTAGCGACGGTTCCTGCAACAGCTGTTGCCGGCGATTGGCCAAGTCAATCGCCTGGAGACAGCTCTGATTAGCAACAGTTCCTTGCGCGTGCCTCATACACATGGAGGATCTGTCACCGCAACATGCGCGCGCCATGTGTTTCCAGCAACAGTTGTAGCCCGTGTGTATGGGCCTGAAATCGCAAACGCTTGCGATTTTGTGAGTGATTTTTTTTTAGCGCCCCCGACGCTTACCTGTGCGGTAGTTTTTTTTTTTACAGCGCTTTTCTAAGCGCTGTTGCAGAGCGATTTGTTTTTTCACTTCCTGACGCAAGTCGGGAAGTGAACTCTTTGACCTGGAAAAAAGTAAATACAATGTAAAAGCACTCGGGAAATCACTATACAAAGCGCCTTTTCAAGCGCTTTGCGATTTCCCTATACCTGCCATTGAGAAAAATGGTACATGCAGCACTTTGGTGAGCGGATCGGAATGGAACCGCTCAGATGTGAACACTCTCATAGAGAATCATTGCACAAGCACTTTTAGGGCGATTTAAAAAAAATCGCCGGCGCTTATAAAAACCAAAAGCGCCCTTAGTGTGAACAAGCCCTTAGCAAGCAATCATAAACCACATTGGTTTCAATTCATAAAGGGCTGTTAGATTTAAAAAAAATTAGGTCAGTAAAATACTGCATTTAGTATTTTAGACTTTTTTCCTAATTCATAAAGATTTTCACAGGTGCGGTAGAAGCAGTAACTGAAGAACATGGCTTCAATTCACAAAGAAGTTTGGTAAAGAGTAGAACAGCTGTGCAGAAGGTGTCTGTTCTGTTACTGTGATGTTCTCCCACTTATGTGCTGTGACAGCTTCACCATAGTAAAAGGCATCCCCAGCGTCTTAGATCTACACAATCCCTCCTATTCCCTCTGAATCTGTCTATTAGCCTGTTTTAGCATTTTATTTAATAGCCTGTGTTTAGATGACCTCTCAAGAAACATCAAACATGCCATGCTTATATGACTTCACTAGTTGCTCCTCGGCATCTTCAAACAGGAGTCTAAAGGGTTACTGTCTAAAGGGCTGCAGGAGAAATCTCTTTTGTGCCGGCTCTCTTCACTGCTGTCTGGGGGGGGTAGAGAAACTTGTTCCTCCCTTGAACATGTCAGCATCAATTGAGACAGTAGCAAGAAGGGCTCTTCCTATTGCCTCTCTGCTCAGTCTGTCATGTGGTATTGCATGCTGAAGCTAGTTTCCAACACATCAGAACAGGTCTTAAAATTCCTCTTGGCTTTACCACATGCTCTGATCTTTGTGAATGGACATTTACGTCACGTTGAGTTATTTACCGCACAAGTCGGTAATTTACCTCACTGCTCAGTAATTTCAGCTTGCCATGCAGTAACAGCCTTGATGAATTGACATTTTACAAAAGATTTGGTAACATAAGCTGTTTCTCTGCATTACCACATGCAGTACTAATGCTTTACGAATTGAAGCCAATATGCTGTAGAAATCCTTGTGTGGTTTAATAACCACCTGTAAAAACTTGCAAGTGCTCATTATCCTGCCCGTGGGCCAATTATCACAATAAAAGCTGAGCTTGACCACAAGGCTAGCCAATACTGGGCCATGTTACAGCGCTGTTACCAGAGGTTCTTATTCCAGGAACGGTTTCCTGAGTGACAAGCTGAGAGTCACATGGTTTCCTGTAGCCTGATGATTACTGACAGCGTTATTATTCTATAACAATCCGAATAAAACACAGCGAGATAGAATCTTCTGTAGTGAGATGTCACTCCTGCAAACCACACAGCCAGCCGGGCCTGCACAAGTGACACTGAGGAGACTTGCAAGTAAACAGCTACAAGGCAGAGGATGGCAATACTTGATCTTCATTATTTTAAATTGGGCATCATGTTCCTGCCAAGTCCCATAAAGGTGAATACCGGCTTGCGCCGTACACTCGGGGCTTATAGCGGTTTCTGGGATCCCGAGTTGGAGACCTGTGTAGAAATATTCTGAGGTTGTCACATGGCAATTGGGGGAAAAATGAGGTAGATACTACAGATGAAAGCTACCACAGAGTTAGAGGTTATATAATGCGGATAGAACTAAAATAGAAAAGGTAAGGGAAAAGGCATTGTTATTATTAGTATTGAAAAATGGAAAAAACAGGCCAGTTCATGGCACTACAATTAAAATATGTAAAAATGTTAATACTTCTACTCAAGCCCTCTAATCATGTGCCCAAGTCCCATTTCCAAACACACAAAACGTTGTCTCTCTCCTTTTGAAATACTGTAAATGTTATATGACACATAGCCTATATTAGGGGTTTTAAAGGACACCCAAAGCGAAAATAAACTAATGAAATAAACGATTGTATCTATCTTCCTTCTCCTAAAAATGACTTTTTAAAGCCAGTGTTTACCAATTTAAAAATAAAAAAGTCAGATACTCACCTAAGGAGAGGGAAGGCTCGGTCCTAATGAGCCTTCCCTCTCCTCTCCTGGTGCCCTCGGTGCTGCGCTGGCTCCCCCGTACGCGTCCGCCGCCGCAGGGACTTCGGAGGTCTTCGGGAGCACTCGGGCTTCCGAAGACGGGCCGCTCCATACTACGCACGCGCGAGTGCGTCATAGAGGGCACTCGCGCATGCGTAGTATGGAGCGGCCCGTCTTCGGGAGCCCGAGTGCTCCCTAAGGCTTCCGAAAGCTCCCTTCGGCTGCGGAAGTGGCAGTATTTGACCGAACTGGTCGAATACTGCCACGGGGGATCCTGCGTGGGACCGGGCACCGGGAGAGGAGAGGGAAGGCTCATTAGGACCGAGCCTTTCCTCTCCTTAGGTGAGTATCTGACTTTTTTATTTTTAACTTGGTAAACATTCACTTTAAGATATTCCACATTTTTATTTTATGTTTAAATATACTTTTTAAATTTTAACTGTTTTATTGTTTTTGCTCAATGACACATTCAATGAAGTATGCCAGAGCTAAAATCTATGAACTATTGACCCTTGTTATCTCTTTCCTGCTCTCAGAAGCCATTTTCTGCTAGGAAAGGGTTTTATAGTTGGAATTTCTTATCAGTGAGGGTCACACTGTAGTCACTTCCTGTCTGTGTCAGGACTGAGTCAGCCACTTACATACCTAATATTTAACTCTTTCAGGCAGAGAAAGAAAAAAAGGAACACAGCATAGTTATTTTTGTGCTAGGCACTGTACATATCCATGTCTATCTCATCATGTCACACGTCACTTCGGGTATCCTTTAAGCTGTGATGCAATGTCTTTTTGAGCCTAGAAATATTAAATGCAAAGAGAAGAACCGAGAGCCAAATATAGTGTAGTAGGTTATGGCAGTGGGTTATATGAATAAGAGTACAGTGATATACTCACAAACCAGGGTTACCTTCAGGCAACCACTGTAAAGGCAGGTGAGGAGATTGTCCTGTCCTCACTCAGGAATAAGAAGTCGCTCTCTGTAGACAGGAAGAAGATGGGGTATCCCCCTCCACCAAGGGTGGATATTAGATATAGTGTAAACAGGAACAGAGGCGCCAAAAGGGTAAAAGCAATACTTAAAAAGTTTTAAAATTATGCTTTAGGAGGCAGTGGTGAACTTACCTCCTGCAAGTAGACACAACAGGCTGTGTATTCAGAAAAAAAATCAATTTATTGGTACACTCCAGGGGGTAGTTGCAACTACCCCCTGGAGTGTACCAATAAATTGATTTTTTTCTGAATACACAGCCTGTTGTGTCTACTTGCAGGAGGTAAGTCCACCACTGCCTCCTAAAGCATAATTTTAAAACTTTTTAAGTATTGCTTTTACCCTTTTGGCGCCTCTGTTCCTGTTTACACTAGAAATATTAAAGTATTTTCTTGTTGGGGTCTACATCACCCCTTATGAGGCATGTTTTTTCTTCAATATATGTTAAATTAAAATGTTGTAATAATCAGTCAAGATGCCATGTCAAAAAGTAGGGTCCTATCCATATTACCTAATATTAATAGCCCATATGTTTAACAAAACTTAAGACAAAACAAAAACTGCATTTACCCTCAAATGTATAGGACAGGAAAGCTTTCAACTTTCTCAACTCCTCCCACAGCCCCAGATCAACAGGATCTAATAATTTGGTCATTCCCAGAGTCTATGTCAAAAGTTTTGGAACCATTCTGTCATGCTGCCCCTACCCTTTGGAGCGCTATACCAACCTCACCTAACAGCAGAGGGTACACAGAGCCACGTTTATCAGATGGGGACATGCCTCTGTGCCCATTTATTTTACTTTAAAAACCACCTCAGGTACACTTCAAGAAAGCCACAGAAGTTGTGTGCCAGTCAATAAAAGGCAAATAAAAGCAAGCTCATTAAAAAAGTACCATATGCACTTTATTTTTAATCTACAAATCATAAGTAAAAGAACCTTATATATTTACATAGTATTTAATACAAACCTTACCTTGTATTTTTTTCTGTTTAAAATGATAATAAACAGCATAAAAACTGCATGATAATTAAATCACAAAGTATGATTCTGACCATGTCTATTCTATGAAAACAAAGAGATAGAAAGGTGGAGGGTTTGCTCAAAATAACTAATCATATTCCAGTGATCAGAGCTGCAATATGATTGGCTGCTTTGAACAACATCAGCCCTCCTCCTGTCCACCCCCTTTTCTACAAGACCCTTGTATAAGCCCGTGTGAAAATAAGCAGTTTATGTGAGTAAAAGATTATTTAATAAAATAAGACTGGTGAGGTTCCACCCATAAAATGTCAGCTTACTGCATCACATGACCACATAAAACAATTGTGCTATGTAAATTTGCAGTCTGTAAGTATACACAAAAACTGTAAGATAAAATTAAATGTCAACAACATAGCAATGCGATATATGTTCCTATAGGTGCATATACAGTACATGTAACAGAAGTTGGTATAAATGGAGATTATTGGTCCAACTAAAATATTACACAAAAATAATTGCAACAATGGAAAAATAATACTGAGTATGAATCGCCTCGAATATTGGGAGGGAATAGCCAACACAGAAGCGATACAAAGACTGGAGATAGAGTTCTCCAGAAAGTAAACCTCGATAGATTTCACGTTATTTTACACAGGGAGAATGGCTTCCAAGGAACAATTATTATCTGATTGACGTGATTTACCCTCTGCTACTTTTAGCAGCTAGACTGAATTCCACAGGAGCCAAAGGATACAACAGAGTAAGAGGAAAGCTAAGTCACATGGGAACTTAAACAGTTACCTAACTAATGTATTGAGTTCAATAAGATGAATAAAGTATCTTCTCTTTAGCATTGCGTATTTCCTGGCCTCTGGTTCAATAAGATAAGATAATTATTATCGAATTGGCACTGCCAACAGCATGCTCGATTGATGTTGCAACCAATTTTTGGCTGAAATTGGCCGCATGTATCGATTGGACAAGCTGCAAGATGTTAGGCCGTTGTGGTTGATTGGGTGCATGACGGTAACGGAGACCGACATTGGGCCGAATGAACACAATGGAACCCCCGGCGCTGTTCCCCCTAGTGTATAAATGTGGCCCTGTGTATGCATTTAGACATTATTTGTCCTATGTAGCCCACCAAGTGGTGCCCATCCATCTTATACTTCTTCCGCTTCCATGTGCACCTCACACGCCGCCGGCTTATAGAGCATGGCACGTTTGTGACATAACATGTGCCAAACACCGGCGGCATGTGAAGTGCAAATGGAGGTGCGGGATGCGGAAGATGGATGGGCACCGCTGAATAGGTAATGTATAAATGCACACAGGGGGGGCACATTTTGACACTGGGGGCAGCAGCGGGTGCAGTGGACTTGGCCGATCCCCAGCAGATTTAATTCTAAAATCGATTGGGAATTGCTCTGCGGTGTAAGGGCAGCTGACAGATCTCTCGCTACTCAGATTGTATCAGAGAAAGAATCTGCCCATCATCGCTAAATTTAGGGGATGCGCTTCCACAGGTACTCATAATACTGAATAGGTCTCTACAGTAGTAGATTCCTTAACGATCTCTTTCTGCAATGTCTGCTTCGGATGGGGGCCTGGACCTCACACAATGCTTGAGGAATACATGAGAAAAGACTATGAATTATTAGCCCTTCCTTTTGTTGAAAACAGTCGTCTGTTCCTGTAAATGACCGTTAACTATGCTCTGAAGACAGAGGCGTAGCTAGGGTTTCCAGCGCCCGGGGACAAAGACTATTAATGCGCCCTGTAAGGTCAAAAAAGGGGCGTCGGCATGGTAATGGGTGGGGCCAAATATACATGACCTTAGCAGTGGTGTAAAAGGTCTGGCAGGGAAGTTTGAGCTCTGCCATAGTGTTTCCCCCCAAAATACATGTAATCTGACAGCATTTCACCAAAAATACGTGTAATTTGGCAGAGGTTCCTCCAAAATACAGATATTTGACAATGGTTGCCCCAAAATAGACACAATCTGGCAGCAGTGGTTCCCCCAACATACATATAATCTGGCAGCTGTTCCCCAAAATACACTTAATCTGGCAGCAGCGGTTCCCCAAAAATACAGTTAATCTGGCAGCAGTTTCCCCAAAATAGGTGCCCCCAGTATAGGTAACCAGGTCTATAGGTGTCCCCAGTGGTAGTAACCAGGTAAATAAATAAAAAAAAAACACAGGTCACCGCTGGGCGCCCCTAGGGACCCAGCGCCCGGGGGCACTTGTCCTACCCCGCCCACCCCTAGCTACGCCCCTGTCTGAAGAACCTAACAGGTTCTATGCACTTGCAGATATATATGCTTAGGGCCAGTTCATCGCCACACACTGCATTTTACCCACTGGAGACAACATTTCAGGCAGAGAATTAGACTGAAGTGTCTGCAGGCTTAATGTCCATGATGGTGGCAGTTTTGGTATGAAGTGCCAAAAATCAGTTCCCAGAAAGCAATCTTGCTCCTCCAAGTTCAATAAGCCTCTTGTGCCATTAATACGGATATTGCTTTTGCTTCTTCCCAGAAAAACACGACAGCCATGTGCAGATCAGCATTGCAGCAGCAGCTCCTCCTCCGGTACAGTAGTACGCCCATCCGATCCTGCAGGTACCTGCGCAGATAACAATACAAATTCAATCGCATGAAGAAAGTCACCTGTGTATGCGTATTCTGCATGTGTGACACATCTGACACATTAGTAGAGTAAACCTGTTTGATACTTAGAGTGAATGCTCTGGACAGTATAGAACCTTCTGGTTCCTCTACAGTGCTGTCCGCCGGTAAAGCTATTTAACCTCCTTGGTCGAGCAGCTCTTCAGATCTACTCGCGTCCCAAAATGGTTCCATGAATGGGTGTTGCTTCTGCGCTTTCGTAAATTCAGAAACTCACATGTGCAGTAGTGATGTACTTGTCCTCAGAGCTACTCAGAGACGCAAGCAGTTGAGAAGAACTATTTGACATAGCAACTTTACCGGTGGACAACATTGGAGTGACAAGGCACGAGAAGGCTCTGTGCTATCCAGAACTTTCCTTCCTTTGAGGTAAGTATCAAACCTGAAGCGATTTCTCACTTCAGGTTTGCTTAAAAGTGAATGAAAGACATCTCAGGTTCCAAACTTACCTGGGGCTTCCTTAAGCTCCCTTGAGGCCACTCTGTCTCTCGCCATCCCGGCAAGACTACCGGGCAGTATTGTGGGGGGCAGGAGCCACCCGGAGAGACGCAAGAGACCAGGAGGCCTCGAGGAGGCTTAAGGAAGCCCCAGGTAAGTATGGAACCTGAGATGAGATTTTCAGGAAAAATTTACATTTTACCATTTAATGCTGGCTTCAATGCAAACATTGTTATATTTTATTTTTCCCAGAGTGCGAACCAATGAACATGCAGAATGGACCCGTGGCTTACTTATGTTTGTCTCCACCATGTCTGGGTTTGTACTTGCGTTTCTGCAACACACAAACCCAAACTGCACGATTTTGTGGAAAGCAAACATGTTGCCACTTATCCCGTGCCACCATGGGCATACATGTAAAAATAGCGCTGCAAAAAAAATGGTGCAGGGAGATGCCGGTAATGACATCTTGTTACTAAAGTTATGTAACATTTTAGGACATTTCTTTAACGTTAAGTAACGTTAGTAACAATATGTCAATACCATCATCTAGCATTATTATATATTACCTTCTGCCACTCAGCCTTATCTGCCCCCCACATGACACAGTGGATCAGAGGAACAGCATGGCAGTCCTGGGTCAGCCCCTGCATGCCACCGAGTGTGTCATGAGATGGTTGGGACAGGCAGTAGTGAAGGGGGGGTAAATAAGGCTGCATCAAGATTAGTTCACACAATGCCAGAGTGGCACAGTGTCCATGTAGATGTGCTTCCTGGTTAGTTTGCAGGAGTCCAGCAGCCAGCCAATCACCATGCATGGACTGAAGCTACAGGATGATTGGCTGGTTGCAGGACAGCTACAAACTAAATAGTAAGCAGAGGAGCTGGGACCAGGTAATGTATAACTACACCCCTGCCTGATCTCACACTGAACCCTCCCTCTACCTATGCCTAGCCCTAAGATTCCCCAGGTGCCTAACCCTAACCACTCCATCCCCGCTTCCTAACCACTACACCCCCGCTGCCTAACCCTAACCACTCCACCCCCGCTGCCTAATCCTAACCACTCCACCCCCATGCCTAACCTTAACTACCCCCTGCCTAACCCTAACCACTCCACCCCCATGCCTAACCCTAACCACTCCACCCCTGCTGTCTAATCCTAACCACCCCCATGCCTAACCCTAACCACTCCACCCCCGCTGCCTAACCCTAACCACTCCACCCCCATGCCTAACCTTGACTACCCCCTGCCTAACCCTAACCTCCCTGCCTAATTTTAGCTACTTGCTGCAGCCATAGGTGGCAATAGTAAAAGCCACGATTAGCGGTAGGGAAGTTAAATTATGGTGATATGGACACCATAATTTAACTTCCTTGGTGCTAATCACGGCTTTTACAATTGGCACCTATGGCCGCACCATTTTTAACGGTCCTACGCCGGTTTTATCTGCTGCAGGCCTCCATGGTGGTACAGCATATCTGTGCTACATGGACACTGTGCCACTCTTCTCAATCTTGATGCAGCCTTATCCCCCTTCACTACTGCCTGTCCCATCCATCTCATGACACAATCTGTGGTATGCAGGGCGTAGCCCAGGACTGCCAGGCTACACTTCCCATCCACTAACTGTGTCATGTAAGGGGTAGATGAGTGGCAGAAGATGACCATGCATTTCAGCAGCCTCAGCAGTGTGATGATCGGTGGGTGATGCCAAAAAGAAAATACAGATTTAAATTGGCATAATATGCATTTCACTATGTAGAGAATGCCCTTCTCCTGCTTTAGCATTTGAAACTGTAAACAGGCATAGTGAACAATTCCGTTATTGAAGCACAAGAATGTTCTATGTGGCTTTGCAGAGAACGTTTAATTATTCATGGAAAGCCCAACAAAGCAACTACTTCAGCGAGGAGAAAAGTCAGATGCCAGAACCATTCCATTCACATGAATGGAGCGCCAAGCCTTGTGCCATGAAATGTAGGCTCAGTGATCAGAGCAGGCCCACTGTGCTGAGCTGAGACAACATATGTGACTGCAGTCTTGGCTAGACATCCCTGGCGCTGATGTTTCTGTCGCGGTGCTCATCTAATCCTCTGAAACATCAGACTTCTGATTCTGGAGGTTAGTATGTAAGGGGGTTTACGTTTAGTTTTAGTTTTGGAGGGAAGAGGAATGGTAGACACAGAGGGAATGGGTGTGGGGGTTATTGGCAGAGCCAGGACAAGGTCCTCCAGCACCCAAGGCTGAGACACCAAAGTGCGCACCTCCATCCCTACCATCCCCTAAGAAGCGCCCCAGGGCACCCAACACCTTAATCTCTAGTTATCTGGCTTGCAGTCACTGCCATGTATCCCTTTTTCTTATTTCTCTCTGCTACAAACACAATAGGGGAATGACAGCTGAGTGAGTTATGCGTCCCCTCCTACACTGCGCCCTGAGGCTGGAGCCTTTCTCACCTCTGCCTCAGCCCAGCCCTGGGTATTGGTTGTGTGAGAATCTGTGTAGTATTATGTAGCACAAGGGGGTTGTAAGTTAGGTTGGGGGTAATATTAGTTAGCATCAAGGGGATATGATAGGTTTGAAGAGAAGAACAACATATAGAGTACCACCAGGGTGTGGGCAAGTGGGGTGTGGTTATGCCAAGTTTAGTATAGTATTCAGGGAACGGGTGTTTTATTTTGTTTTACTTTTTGGGGGGGGGGGGGGGAGGGTGGCATAAGCATTTTGCACCGGCGCCGTTCATGATAAGTTTTTAGTACCAGGTGAAGTTAAAGGACAACTGAAGTGAGAAGAATATGGAGGCTGCCATATGTATTTCCTTTTAAGCAATACCAGTACAAGGAGAGTGAAAAAAAAAAAAAAAAAAATCTTCTGACCCACAATGACAGTCCTGTTTTCTGAAGCACTTAAAGTGGACTTAAATTAAAAATACAAGATTTCAGAAATAAAATCTATCTTCTAAATTATAATAATAAATAGCAGCCTTTTTTCAGCTGCATGATGACAAATATAAAATCTTTTACATTTATTGGAGGAACCTCTCCATTCCTTTCATATTGCCGGGACAGAATCCGGCAGACTGGTGGAGGAGATAAAAAACAAAACACAGGTTGCTACTGATGATGTCACAGGGGAGGTGATCTCAGCTTGTATGAGATTTCACAAAGACGACGCCACTGTGAGGGAGGGTAGCTGATGACAAACACACCCATGATCTAAAACCTCCTACTATGCTCAGAAGTAATGGCTGCCACCTGTATAATCCTAGTTATGAAAAGAGAAGGGTGAAACGCATGCACTGAAATGCTCATAGGCTTGAAGGAGTGTTTATTTATCTTTGTATGTGTCAGAGTGGTGCAACTAAATATTTTGAATTAAAAAAACGTTTGGTTTGGGTCCGCTTTAAAGGAAACTTTAAAGAGTAACTGTCAGGCTGCAGAAGCTAATTTAAACCTCTATTCTCCTGTGTTAAACAGTTTAGAAGGAAGCCAAAAAGGCATTAGTGAAGATAAAAATCTCTCTTACCTTTGATGTGTGCTTATCAGCAAAGCTGTTAGACCAAGCAGGACGCAAGCCGCATACTATACTGCAAAGCATTCTGGGGCCCTCCCCTCGGCTGCTAATGAGACGTTACAGCAGCTTGTAATCAGTCCAGCGCGTAGCACTGATAAATCTCAGGGCAGAGTACACTGCAGGAGTCAGCTATTGTTCCTAGCCACATGGCTAATTAATATTCACTGCACACTGTGTTATTCAGTACGAGCTTTTCTGTGATCAGGAAGCAGGCAGGACATGACCACACAATTGGCTTCATAGAAGACAGAAAAACATGGAACCTGCCATGAGCTGTCAGGAGCATCAATCTCTGCATATACTATATAAAAATTCTGTGAAGTACAAACATGGACAGTAAAATGCATATGTAATGTAAGTACAGCCAGTGGCGTACCTAGGGCATTTGTCACCCGGTGCTGGGTATTAAAAGACACCACCCCCCTTAAAAATGGGTGTGGCCACAACGGGCAAAAAATTGGGCGTGGTCATGACCGCATGAGGGCGGAGCTAACTGTAATTTAAAGTATTAGCTAGTATAGTTGCCCCCAGTATAGCTAGTACAGTTGCCCCCAGTATAGCTGCCCCAGTGAAGCTAGTATAGTTGCCCCCAGTATAGATAGTATAGTTGCCCCCAGAGCTGCCCCAGTATAGATAGTATAGTTGCCCCCAGTATAGCTAGTTTAGTTGCCCCCAGTATAGCTAGTTTAGTTGTCCCCAGTATAGTTGCCCCAGTATAGCTAGTATAGTTGCCCCCAGTATAGTTGTCCCCAGTATAGCTAGTATAGCTGCCCCCAGTAAAGCTAGTATAGTTGCCCCCAGTATAGCTGGTATAGTTGCCCCAGTATAGCTAGTATAGCTGCCCCCAGTATAGCTAGTATAGATGCCCCCAGTATAGCTAGTTTAGTTGCCCCCAGTATAGCTAGTATAGATGCCCCCAGTATAGTTGCCCCCAGTATAGCTAGTATAGATGCCCCCAGTATAGCTAGTTTAGTTGCCCCCAGTATAGCTAGTATAGTTGCCCCCAGTATAGATGCCCCCAGTATAGTTGCCCCCAGTATAGATGCACCCAGAATAGCTAGTTTAGTTGCCCCCAGTATAGTTAGTATAGATGCCCCCAGTATAGCTAGTTTAGTTGCCCCCAGTATAGCTAGTTTAGTTGCCCCCAGTATAGCTGCTCCAGCAGGGGAAGAGCAGCGCTGGAAGGAGGGGTGACAGGGATAGCGGCGGGGAGGGGGGAAAGATCCCCCCCCTCCCTCACCTGGGTCCCCTCCTTCCACCTCTCTTCCCCTTCAAATGACAGCGGAGGCAGCGGGCAACTTAGAGTAAGGGCGGGCGGGCAGAGACGACTACTCACTTTACGTCTGGCTGCGTTCCAGCAGCTGGAGCGCTCCGTCGCCGTCACGTGCCTCTTCTCCGCCTCCAATGCGTGTCACAGCATTGGAGGCGGAGAAGAGGCATGTGACGGCGACCCAGCGTTCCAGCTGCTGGAACGCAGCCAGACGTAAAGTGAGTAGTCGTCTCTGCCCGCCCGCCCTTACTCTAAGTTGCCCGCTGCCTCTGCTGTCATTTGAAGGGGAAGAGAGGCGGAAGGAGGGGACCCAGGTGAGGGAGGGGGGGATCTTTCTCCCCTCCCCGCCGCTATCCCTGTCACCCCTCCTTCCAGCGCTGCTCTTCCTCTGCTGCGGCTGCATGGGAGGTCGTGGCGACACCCCCCCCTGGCTGGCTGTCACCCGGTGCGCCACGCCCCCCTGCGCCCTATTGTAGGAACGCTACTGAGTACAGCCAATCTTTAGCTACTGATATATGTGTTTATTTTCTCTGAGACCTTATACCTAACAGCTCCTCTTTAACTGAGGTGGATATGGATGTTTACTTTTAAACAATACCATACCAGTTGCATGTCAGTCCTGCTGATCTCTCTGGCTGCAGTAGTGGCTGAATCAAACACCTGAAAAAGCATGCAGCTATTCCAGTCTGACTTCAGTCAGAGCACCTGATCTGCATGCTTGTTCAGGGGTTGTGGCTAAAAGTATTAGAGACACAGGATCAGCAGGACAGTCAGGCAACTGGTATTATTTTAATAGGAAAAATCCATAGCCTTCTCAGTTTAGGTTCCCTTTAAACAGCCAAGAAACAATGAGAGACAGCTTAAGATAAGGTTTTACTGCAGCAATGTTCAAAGGGTAATTATTTCTGCTTTGGTTTATAGCTTAAAAGACAGAGTGTGGTTTTAAAACTACAACTGTAACAGTCTGACGCAATGTTATAAAAAAAAAAAAAAAAGAAGAAGAAGCTATATAACTGAAAATAAAAATAAGAATTTTTTCTTTGCTACTAATGTTTTTTTCATTATCCGTACTACACATACAATTCATTATATAATTTCAGGTTTGCTTTAAACATACGGTAGTTACTATTACAACTAAGATTCTGAGCAGCTTTCTTTATCCAATTTCCATTTTCCAGGACAGATACAAATCTATTTTTTTTTCTTTCCGTCCTACCAAACCAACATTTTTATGATTGGTTTCACTGATGATTAGGGCTTTCTATAATGAAATAAGCAGCCGACACTCAGCCAAGGTGCTGGATAGAAGCAGTGGATTAGCGGTTATTCATAGCTGAGTCTCTGCACATCCACTGCACACATTGCCTTGGCACTGTCAGTCTCTGTGCGCTCAGCTGAGTGTAAAATCTCTGATGATATTGAAGCTTCAGTAACTTCTCCAAAGCCCAAACGTCGTGCTTGCATTTTATAGTTGGCCAAGGGGTAATCACTGAACCATTGATGTATTGCTTAACCGTACAGCATGTTAAACCTGGATTTACACTACTGAAAAGGAAAACTTCTACTACAATAGTAGATATATAACTTGTACAAGCCAGCAAGGCGGAAAATCTCAGCAGTCACCGGGATGGCAAGGACTAGCGGCGAGCAGTGATAAGGCTGCTTTAAGGTGGCTATACACGGGTCAAACCTATATCCAGGCGATTTGATCATTTGATTGTATATGCTAGAAATCGATGCTGCAAACCATTCACGTTCAATCGATTTTCTGCCAGAACCGAAGCTATCATTCAATCGGTGAAAAGCAGATAAGGACTGGGTTGCTAGCAGCGTTAATTATTGGGATGACTGTCACAGCAGCGGAGCTTACTGTCACCTGTCCACTGATGCTTTCTCTCATGTCTTCTCTCCATCCCTGCCTCTTCTCTCCTGGTGTGTCTGTGTCATGAGACAAACACTAGAGGCCTCTAGTGGTAACAGAGTACGTACCAAGGGCTCTAGTGTTTGGCCTCTAGCATTTAATCATGTGACACAGGCGGCCTGGGGTAGAATAGACAGGAAGGAGCGCCTGGCAGTGGAGAAAATATGTGTCGGTGGACAGGTGAGTGTCAGCTCCACTCTGCACAGCCCAGGGAAATCTGTGTGTAGGGTGTGGAGCGATGCGATCACATAGATCCCTCTCTGAGTAAATAATGATCTTAGAGGGATCTATCTGTTGGCCACATCAACCAGTGTATGGACAGCTTTACTGGTGCCGTAAGAAAGACTACAAAATTGTGTGGGATGTTCACAAGTGTGGATTCACCAGAGGCACATGTGACACGCCCCCTAGTGTCTCTTATGTTCACAAGTGTGGATTCACCAGAGGCACATGTGACACGCCTCCTAGTGTCTCTTACTAGAATTGTCTGCCATCTCCATAATCCTTCCTGTGTCAGGACAACTTTGAGCGCTAAGCATCTCAGTGATATGTTGGAGGGGCTTTAGAGAATGGGGAGCCCCTTACATCACCACAGGTCTAGTACATATGAACACAACTGATTTCTTGGTGGTCTTTGAAATTCAGCTTTAAAGCTGAGAGAGCACTGAAAGCCTGTAGGAAAACTGT
This sequence comes from Hyperolius riggenbachi, assembly GCF_040937935.1. Classification (NCBI taxonomy): domain Eukaryota; kingdom Metazoa; phylum Chordata; class Amphibia; order Anura; family Hyperoliidae; genus Hyperolius; species Hyperolius riggenbachi. Next base: position 98,324,789 of record NC_090647.1, read on the forward strand.
GAGATGTCTGAAATAAAGAAATGGGGGCTTTCAGCTTTATAGCGGAGACAAAAGGAAAAGGACGTATGATTTCAGTCCAGGTGACAGCGAATTGCAACAGCAACTGACATTTCAAGTAGGTACAGCTTCTCATTATACAATACAATACAATAACATTTCTATAGCGCTTTTCTCCCATAGGACTCAAAGCGCTTAGGCTCTCTCAGATTCAGTAATTGGTAGTAGGATGAAGTATTCACACAACAAAAGTTATATTTCTGCAAATGCCAGACTGAACAGGTGGGTATTCAGTCTGGATTTAAACACGTCCAGGGATGGAGCTGTCCTGATCTGTTGAGGTAAGGAGTTCCAAAACGTAGGGGCAGCATGACAGAAGGCTCTGGGACCAAAAGTTTCCAAATGGACTCTGGGTATGACTACATTATTAGAACCTGTGGATCTGAGAATGCGGGGATTGCTACGCAGCTGCAACAAATCTTTCATGTATCCAGGGCCCAGATTATTCAGGGATTTAAATGTCATTAGGCCGATCTTGAATAGGACCCTCCATTCTATAGGTAGCCAGTGAAGGGAGTGCAGGACTGGTGTTTTGTGGCAGTGACTGGGTTGGTTGGTTAGCAGTCTGGCAGCAGGCATCCTATACATGTGAATACAGCCTAACAATAACTACACGTGAATACAGCCTTACAATAACTACACATGTGAATACAGCCTTACAAGGACTGCACATGTGAATACAGCCTTACAAGGACTGCACATGTGAATACAGCCTTGCAAAGACTGCACATGTGAATACAGCCTTACAAGGACTTCACATGTGAATACAGCCTTACAAGGACTGCACATGTGAATACAGCCTAACAATAACTACACATGTGAATACAGCCTTACAAGGACTGCACATGTGAATACAGCCTTGCAAAGGCTGCACATGTGAATACAGCCTTTAAATGAGGCATATTGGCTTGTGATGACAGTTGTCTATGTTCTACCTGTATTGCAGTCATACATTAAACTATAAAGCTAGAAGCCACAAATGAGGCTATCCTACAATGTGCCTGACGTCAATGCCGGTAACGATATCTTCTCTGGCTCCATGGATTTCCTCTTAAGTTTATTTTTGTACTTTTTAACAAAGCTTAGGTTACTTTTAAGTGTTCCTTTGAAAAATGACATATTTATTGCTGTGAATAATGTGTTCCGAGCCAGGCCAGTAGATTAGACTAGTGCTGTAGCTAAGGAGCTCTGGGCTCAAATGCGAGTCCCCCTAAGAACACTAAACATAACAATTGATATAGGGCAAAACACCTGCCAAGGATAGCCACAGTGTCAGAGAGGTGTAAGCAGGGGGTGGGGAACAGTATATTAATGATTACCACTATTCACAGCACATAAAGAGGTGATCATTAGCAGCATAGCACCAATGAAGATCTAATAGAATGGTGGAAAGAGAGCCCCTGGTGGGCCCCTCCAGTCTAGGGTCTCTGGTATGGTGGCAAACTCTACATCCCCTGGATCAGACCCTTGTGTTGCGAGAAGGACACCTTGTCCTTCCTGAAAATAGGACAAATGAAGATTTACATCCTTTCCAGGGAGGTAAAAGATCACGTTAATAGAGTGCAGAAGCAGTTTTTAGATTATTAGACAATAGTAACCTGAGCCTGTTTGAAAACGGGCTCTAGGTCTGTCATCACCGCGCGCACCCGCCTGTCGCATGCGCGCACCTGCCCGTCCCTCTGCTGGCCAGCCCGCCCTGCATCCTGTCCCAACGGCTGTCAGTGCTTGACATGCGCAGTAGCACAAAAGCACTGACACACAGACAGGACGCAGGGACACTTGAGGATTATTAGGTAGGATACTTAGACATACTAGACTACATCCATTTTGGGTGCCATGAACGTCAGTGGTGAGAGCCGTGAAGAGCCCAGCCTAATTTGTGACTGTAATCTTTAGTAGGCTGCCCTCTTGAACAATATCCCACACAGGCATTGGCTGGACACTCGTTGTTCCGAGCATTTTGTTTACCAGAATAAAACTTTATTGAAGGTCTGTAATATCCCAGCCTTGAGAGCACACAGAGATGCACAATTACCATTCAAGATCCGCATAAATCATTTGGAAAGATTATTAACCAGAAAATTGGTTATGCTTTTGTTATAATAAAGCTCCCTGTTGTAATAAATCCTCCCCTGACATTGCATTAAAGGTCGTCTGACGCATGAGCAGATATCAGCTGCATCTGTGTGGAATAAACTTTACTAATAAAACTTGTGTCTGGCTGATAATGAGGGGCACCTCAGGACTTCCAGTTTGTGTATATCAGCAACTTCAAAATTCTATTAACCTCTGTATGTATATATATATATATATATATATATATACATACACCCTTAAACGTAACCAAGGACACATATGCAGACACACACGTTATTGTTATTATCATTACCAGCAGGTGGCATCATCCCGCCGCATCATGTATGTCAGTGTTTCTTGACATTTTATTGGTATGCAGCCCATTTAAAACCCTGTACTCACCAAGTACCTCCTAGCACAGTAAACATTATCACAAGTACTCCTTGACAAATATATATTTAATTGTAGTACATGATAATTGGTTCTTAAAGAAAACCTAAAAGTCATACTTACCTCCCATGTAGTCTACTCCTCAATCTCTTTCTCCTCCCCCGCAACCTGTTTGTCCACTGTAATCAAGGGAATTCTCCGTCCTCCATTTTGAAAATGGCCATTACCCCATAACAGCTTCCTGGTCAGCACACTGTTAAACTGTAACATCGCCCACTTGAGCCGTAGGGAAACATGGACATTACTGGCCACATCAGTTCTCTCTCAGCTATAACTGACAGCAACTGATATATTTCAATTCTGACAAAATGTTGTCAGATCTGGAAGGGATTATTGTCAGAAGAAAATGGTGAGCTTCTGAGAGGAACTGATGGCAAGGTAACTATGTAATGTTCATTTGAAGTTACCTCATGTGTTTATTTTAAATAATTGTACTCAGTACAGGATCCCTTTAACAATTTCCAAGCATTTACTATTGGTTTTAATTACCGTAGCTAAAACACCCATTTGGTGTTGTTTAAATAAGATTTATCATTTTCTAAAACTCTAAATTAGTTACTGTTGGTTAAGTATATCAAGCCTGAGTACCCCCGGACCCATTAGAAGTACCCCCTGGGGTACGCGTACCACACGTTGAGAACCTAGGTTGAATGCCATTCAATCAGCGCTGCCGCCAATTGCGATGCCCAATCACAGCAGGGCGGGACAGTTTGGGGTGTGTCCGGGATGGACTGACAGCAGATAATATTGACCAAAACACTTCTGAATTTATCCTGCTGCTTTTATCAAAGTCAACAACCAAGAGAAGACTTCACTAGAGTGAATACAGAGGTGATGCGTAATATGTTGATACTTTATAAATACAATAAATAAATGAAATAAGATGTAAACCATTGGTGAGCCTCAAAAACAGAAAGGCCAGATTAGAGTTTGCCAAACGACATCTAATACAGCCTTCACAGTTCTGGAACAACATCCTATGGACAAATGAGACCAAGATCAACTTGTACCAGAGTGACAGGAAGAGAAGAATATGGATAAGAAAAGGAACTGTTCATGAGCTAAAGCATACCACCTCATCACTGAAGCATGGTGGTGGTAGTGCTATGGCGTGGGCATCTATGGCTGCCAATGTAACTGGTTCTCTTTTATTTATTGATGATGTGACTGCTGATAAAAGCAGCAGGATGAGTTCAGAAGTGTTTTGAGCAATATTATCTGCTCATATTCAGCCAAATGCTTCAGAACTCATTGAATGGCGCTTCACAGTGCAGATGGACAATGTCCCAAAGCATACTGCAAAAGCAACCAAAGTGTTTTTGAAGGGAAAGAAGTGGAATGTTATGCAATGGCCAAGTCAATCACCTGACCTGAATCCCACTGAGCCTGCATTTCACTTGCTGAAGACAAAACTGAAGGGAAAATGCCCCAAGAACAAGCAGGAACTGAAGACAGTTGCAGTAGAGGCCTGGCAGAGCATCACCAGGGATGAAGCCCAGCGTATGGTGATGTGTATACATATCAGACTTCAGGCTTTAATTGACTGCAAAGAATTTGCAACCAAGTATTAAAAAGTGAAAGTTTGATTTATGATTATTATTCTGTTCCATTATTTTTGCTTCCTTAAAGAGAATCCGAGGTGGGGTTCTAAGAATGATATCCGCAGACAGAGGCTGGGTCTGCTTATATTGCCCAGCCTCTGTTGCTATCTCAATCCCCCCTAAGTTCCCCCTGCACTCTGCTGTCCCCCATAAATCACAGCCGCGCTGTCGACACGCAGCGGGCTGTGTTTACCTATGTAGTGTCAGTCTGGCCGCTCCCCCGCCTCCTGCACAGCTCCGGTCCCTGCCCGCGTCCCTTCCCTCCAATCAGCGGGGGGGGGGTAAGAGACGCGGGCGGGAACCGGAGCTATGCAGGAGGCGGGGTAGTGGCGAGAGTGACAGTACAGGGGTAAACACAGCCCGCTACGACACGCTGTGTTTTATGGGCAGCAAAGTGCAGGGGGAACTTAGGGGGGATTGAGATAGCAACAGAGGCTGTGCAATATAGGCACCCAGCCTGTGTGCATATATCATTCTTAGAACCCCACCTCGGGTTCTCTTTAACAAGTGGGAGGCAAATATGCAAACTGTTGTAATTCCTACACCGTTCACCTAATTTGGATGTAAATACTCTCAAATTAAAGGGAAGGTCCGAGGCTCGTTAAAAAGCAAAAATCTACTTACCTGGGGCTTCCTCCAACCCCTTGCTGCCATCCTGTGCCCTCGCTGCAGCTCCCCTCCCCGCCAGTGGCCTGGGGTCCCCTCTGGTTATAAAATGCCTCCTGCCCTTCAGCGTGCATCTCACGGAGTCATGCTGATGTCATCTGGACTGTACTGCGCAGGCACAGTAGTTCTACGTCTGCACAGTACAGTCCAGATGACATCAGTGCAACTTTGCAAGCTGCACGCTGAAGTGAAAGTAGATGCCAGCCTGGCGAGGGAACCACCTGGGCTGCGGCGAGGGCACAGGGCGATTGCCAGGGGCGGGAGGAAGCCCCAGGTAAGTATATTTTTGCTTTTTAATCATCTCAGACCTTCCCTTTAAAGCTGACAGTCTGCAGTTAAAGCACATCTTGTTCGTTTCATTTCAAATCCATTGTGGTTGTGTATAGAGCCAAAAATGTTAAAATTGTGTCGATGTCCCAATATTTATGGACCTGACTGTATGTCTTCCAACACAGTAAATAAAACTCCTATGCATAGACAAAAACAAGGAACACCAAGAGCCCCAATAGTGTAATATGTACTGGTAAATGGTTACTAGATAGAGTAAATATTAATACTCACAAACCAGGGTTACCATTAGGCAACCATTGTAAAGGCAGGTGGGGAGATTTTCCTGACCCCACTCAGGAATAAGAAGTTGCTCTCTGTAGATGAGAAAAAGGGGGTTCAACCCTCCACCCAGGGTGGACTCAATATTATGCGGGAGAACAGAGGTGCCAAAAGGATAAAATGAAGATAAATGAGCTTAAAAAAACAAATTCTTGGTAAATAGAGGAGGTAGTGGTGGACTTACCTCCTCCAAGTAGACACACAACGACTGTAGTAAAGACAGTCAATATATTTTATTTATGAACTCCAAATATGCAACGCGTTTCGCAGGTTTGATCCCGCTTCATCAGGCAATAACAACGGAGCATATGTGGTTAGTAGAAGAGCCAGGTACCTCTGTCAAAGGTGCCTGGCTCTTCTACTAACCACATATGCTATATTGACTGTCTTTACTACAGTCGTTGTGTGTCTACTTGGAGGAGGTAAGTCCACCACTACCTCCTCTATTTACCAAGAATTAGATTTTTTAAGCTCATTCAGCTTCCTTTTATCCTTTTGGCGCCTCTGTTCTCCTGTATCCTATACATAGATGCACCTGGTTCATTTTGAAAGGTAAGGCTTCAATCCTCGCCACCGCTATGACTATGTAACCCGCCGCACACTCGCCTCCTTACAACTCCAGTCAAATAAAGGAAGCAGCCTAATGCTCAGCAATTACACTATATACCGTATGAGTAGCTGTACATCTCCCCCCTTTTATTTTTAAGTCAGCCTTGCATATTCATCTACAAGTAGCAATTATTGGAATGATTCCCGGGAGTTTTCTTCTCCTGCTTGAATTCATTACTGTTCATCAAGGCTCAGGGGAGATCATTCAAACGCAACACAAAAAAATCAAAGCAGAGTGATTAGTGAGTGTGAAGCTCAGTCAAAATAAAGCAACGTATAAGCAGGTATGGGGAGCAGCGGGAGCTCCCCCCGGAGGAGGTATTTATAGCTGGCCGCGGTGGAAAGAAAAGTCACAGCGCTGCCTGAAGTCAGAGCACATTAAAGAGACCATCATTAAATAATTATGAGGAAAGGCGTTTGAAATGCGGAAGAAACACATTTCACAATTTAAAAGAAACGGTTCTAAAAACAAATCTGACCTTTTCTCTGCCTGGCAGGGGTTGGTTATAAAGGGGGGAAGATAACAAGCCTGTGATATCGCTAACTCTCAATACTGACCTATCCTCTTCATTACCAAAGGATTGGGGTAAAGCGGGGCCATGTTGCTGTGCGTCTGACGCTCTTGGATGCCCCACATGGCAGGATCATTTGGCATCTGTGCTGGAAGCCAATATCTGTCACATCTGATGGAATTGCCCATTAGAGAATATAGATATGTCAGAGCACATCAAGACTATTGCGGGCAGTTATAATAATAAACATTTGTACAGCGCTTTTTCTCCTGTTGGACTGAAAGCACTCAAGAGTTGCAGCCACTAAGGGCGCGCTCAAGAGGCCACCCTGCAGTGTTAGGAAGTCTTGCTCAAGGACTTCTTACTGAATAGGTACTGACCCTAGCAAGGATTTGAACTCTGGTCTCCCATGTCAAAGGCAGAGCCCTTAACCTCCTTGGCGGTTAATTTTTTTTGCCTAATTGGCAAAAATCCTTTTTTTCTTTTGTTTTTGTTTCATATAAAGCTACCAGAGTGGTAGCTACATGAAACACCACTAGAGGGCGCATGTGTCCCTCTAGTGCGATCGTCGCCGGCATCTATAGCAAACAGGGGAACACGTATATAACGCGTTCCCCTGTTTGGCTTCTCCTGTCGCCATGGCGACGATCGGGATGACGTCATGGACGTCAGCCGACGTCCTGACGTCATGCGCACTCGATTCAGCCCATAGCGCTGCCCGGAACTCATTGGTCCGGGCAGCGCAGGGCTCTGGCGGGGGGGGCCCTCTTTCGCCGCTGCGTGCGGCCAATCGCCACAGAGCGGCGGCGATCAAGCTGTGCGCGCGGCTAGCAAAGTGCTGGCTGCTGCGCACAGCACTTTACAGAATAAAAATCGCCCCACCAGGGGCTGAGATCTCCCCCTGCGCGGCATAGCCCGAGCTCAGCTCGGGCTTACCGCCAGGGAGGTTAAAGAGAACCTGTGACAAAAAAAAGTTCCCCTGCAGGGTACTGACCTCGGGAGGGGGAAGCCTCAGGGTCTGAATGAGGCTTCCCCCTCCCCTGTAGCTGCAGGCAGTCCAGCGCTGGCTCCCCCGAAGAGTCCCGGAATCCTCCCTCAACAAGCCTGACAAGCGCTAACTTATTTACCTTTCCTGGCTCCAGCAGGGGCACTGTTGCGGCTTTCCGCACAGAGATAGGCGAAAACAGCCGATCTCCATCTGGTCCGCTCTACTGCGCAGTCGCAGGAGACTTGCGCCTGCACAGTAGAGAGGCCCGACAGCGGTCGGCTATTTCCGCCTATCTCCGAGTGGAGAGCCGATACTGCGCCTGTGCTGGAGCCGGGAAGATAAATATTTACATCCCCGCTGTTCGGGGAGCTTTATCTCCGCCACCATGGGACCGAGGAGGACGAGAGAAGCCTCAATAGGATCCGAAGGCTTCCCCCACCCCAGGTGAGTACCCTCCAGGGGAGGTTTTTCTCAGTACAGGTTTTCTTTAACCTTCCTGGCGGTAAGCCCGAACTGAGTTCGGGCTATGCCGCCGGAAGGCACCGCTCAGGCCCCGCTGGGCCGATTTGCATAATTTTTTTTTTGCTGCACGCAGCTAGCACTTTGCTAGCTGCGTGCAGTGCCCGATCGCCGCCGCTACCCGCCGATCCGCCGCAATTCCTCTCGCCGCGGCCGCCCCCCCCCCCCCCCCAGACCCCGTGCGCTGCCTGGCCAATCAGTGCCAGGCAGCGCTATGGGGCAGATCGGAGTCCCCTCTGACGTCACGACGTCGATGACGTCGGTGACGTCATCCCGCCCGTCGCCATGGCGACGGGGGAAGCCCTCCAGGAGATCCCGTTCTTTGAACGGGATCTCCGGATCTCCGATCGCCGGCGGCGATCGGAGGGGCTTGGGGGATGCTGCTGAGCAGCGGCTATCATGTAGCGAGACTTTGTCTCGCTACATGAAAAAAAAAAAAAAAAATTTAAAAAAAAAGATTTGCTGCCCCCTGGCGATTTTTTTGCAAACCGCCAGGAGGGTTAACCAGTACACTATCCAGCCACTGCCAGTTCACAGTGAAGCTTTATAAAAATGTTCCTAGGAAAATGAAAATGTGGACACATAGGCAGAGACACAGGGTTGTATTTCTAGAAAGGCCACAAAGGCCTGGGCCTTGGGCAGCTTCAGCAAGAGGAGGAACCTGAAAATGAAATAGGGGTTGATACAAATGAAAAAAGAGGCTGCAAATGGGGAGCAACACATGAAAAGGGAAGCTGATGCCCAAGGAAGCTGTTAATAAAAGAGAGGGGCTGCTGTACATGGATGCTACACATGGAAGAGGGGGCTGCACTTGGAATGGGAGGAAAATTGCTGCACATGGGAGGGGAACCCCAACATACTTGGCCAAGGGGTGGAAAAAGTATAAATCTGGCCTTCAGAGATACACACAAACATGTACAAGTTACCCATAAAATGAAGAACTGATTTCTCGCTCAAATGGGAATTAAACTCTTGTTATATTTCTGTACAACCAATCGTTTTGCTCGATTTGCTGTAAAATCTAATATTTTTATTGTATAGTGGATAGCCACCTTTAGGCATACTAGTAGGCGGGTTCCAAATCTCAAAAGTAAACAAAATTGTAAAAAAAATTGCATGCATTTGCATTTTGCATGTGATTGCATTTTCAAAGATGGTGGTAGTCTGAATTTGAAGGAGTCACCCTCTTATCATAAATTGTAAACAATGGTGGAAAAGTAGCTAGGTAATAGTGTTGTACTTTCTATTTATAGTGCTGTGGATGCAATATGGGCAACGGTTTTTTTTTTTTTGTTAGTTTGGTTCCTCTTTAACCACTTGAGGACCGCAGTGTTAAAACCCCCTAAAGACCAGGCCATTTTTCTGTTAATAGGCCACTGCAGCTTTAAGGCCTCGATGCAGGGCCACACAACTCAGCACACAAGTGATTCTCCCCCCCCTTTTCTCCCCACCAACAGAGCTCTCTGTTGGTGGGGTCTGATCGCTCCCCCCCAGTGTTTATTTTTTTTTTATAAAAAAATATATATGTACCTATTTATTTATTTTCTGAAATCCCTTCCTCCCACCAGCCAGCCAATCACGGCGATCGGCTGTCATAGGCTTCACCCTATGAGAGCCGATCACTCTCCTGTGTCCCAAGCCGTGATGCGAGCGCATCGGCGCGTGCGATCTCCTGCTAGCCCCATAGAAATCAACCGCCAATCAGCGCGGAGCAGTCCTGGGGCTGCCGCCGCGTTCACACCAATTGGCGTGGAGTGGTTGGCTAGTGGTTAAAGAGAACCCAAGCCGGCAAAAAAACATTATTAATAATAATATTAAAAATACTACTGGAAAGGAGCTCTCCTCCCTGAGTCCAATGATCCACTCCTCCCGGCCCCACATTGCTCCATTAGTATGCAGGGAAGTTTTTTTTCTTTAAATGGCCGCATCCCCGGGTCATACCGATACAGCGTCTCATCTCTCTCACCTGAGAGAGCAGAGAGTGCGGAGAGAAGGTAAGAGACGTTATGCAGGTGTGCCTTTACTGCAAAGGACGCCGCTCCCCTCTTGGGTTAGTGAGAAGCTGCTATCAGAAGATTTGGTGGTGCAGAGGAGAGAAGGAGGGCAGAGAACGTCATAAAGAGGACACAGAATCATGTCATGGAGTAGGGAACATGCATCTGTGTCATTTGTCCCCCTAAAATCTGCCTCGGGTGCACTTAAAGTCACAGTGACATTTATGCTATCTCTGTACTTATGCCCCTCCCCCAATTTGTTTGTTACTACCCCATTTGTTTGTGTACGAGTGCCATGGAAGATAAGGGCGACATATAGAGCAATACTGTACTAATTATATGTGCTCTACCTGTGTGTAGAGATAATTGTCCATGAGACTGGAATTGAGGTGAGGTCACGCCGACAAGGACTGAGAGAGCTATTCGCTACGCCACCGTGCTGCCCAATTTATCCAAAGCTTTGGGTGGCATTCCATTTTAGTTGGCAAACCAACACACTGAGGCTGGTTTCAGACTGCAGATTGGCAGCAGCACTGCCTCCCGGGTGCCGCACCGCCAAAAACAGGCCTTGGGGAATTACCCAATAATACGCAGTAATCCCCTTCTGGCCGACAGCCAAAAAGGAAGTGACGCTCACTTGAGCTCACTTCCTGTTTCAGAAATCGGGACGTGCACGGAAGTGTATTGTAAAAAATACGCTTCCGCGCATGTGCACCGCACTGCCACCATTTTCAACATCCCAGCGTTGCCATAGACTTGCATGACTTCTGATCTGCCGTATCGCCGCAGCTCTACATGGCAACGTAGGTCTATCTGAGCATCTGGAACGCGGCAAAAACATCACTTCCGTCGCATCGTGCTGTACCACGACTGTATGAAAGGCACCATAGACTTTCATTGCCCTGTGGTGGGGTGCGGTAAAATTACCACACAGTACAGGGTGAAAGGGCGCTGAAGGATATCCAAGAGTTACCGGTCTGTGCAGCAGAAGCAGGGTAATAACTTTTCTATGACATTTCTCTAATGAAAAGTCCAGGAAATAAATATGAACATTTTACATTTTAAACTTCACAAATGTATACTTACCCAATTCAAACTGCGCCGAGAGATTTCCACACGTCTGCCGGACTTCCTCACTGCTCCAGCCCAGAGGATAGAGAGCACAGCCCGATCCAATCAGCAGTCCTGCAAATAAAACAAATATTTACATCAGTGTGGGATGGACTCATATATTCTGGGGTGAGTAGAGATCAGATTACAGCAATGCAAAACCATCCTACTGTTGATAATTAGCTCAGATAATGGCTTCTATAACTGGCCATACACCGGATGACAGCAGCCCAATACAGCAAGTAATCAGTTACTCCCAGACTCGTTCCCGGCGGCTATTACAGGGAATCGATTGGTGAATGGGAACATGTGTTTCCCGAACCAACCAAAGCACCTGTGAATAAATCATAAGGCATGTTGATTAATAAAGTAGTAAAAGATAAGATTGTAAACTTCCTAGTAACTTCCAGGACAGTGTACAGCGTCATCTAGTGGCCTAAAAGTAATATTAAAGTAAGAAAAAATAAATAAATATAATAGTTATTAAAACCCTATTAACCCCCCTCCCCTGTAGCTAAAAACATAAACATGTACAAAAAAATAAATAAAAATAACAGTTTTAAAAAAATACATACATAGTTACTTAGTAACCGAGTTACCTTGGAGTCTGAGTTTTTTAATATGTCCATAATGAGGGCATATTATTGTTATTTTAGCAAATAACAGTAGCAAATAACATAAAGGTTTGTAATTATTGATAGAGTACAAACAGAGAAAAACACTTATTTCCAAATAATATATGTACTACGAACATAATTTAAATGTTGTGATAGCCAGGACAACTGGGCAAATAAAATGTGTGGATTTTATCTATAGTAGCATTGTTTATTGCAAACTATAATGGATGGAATTGGAGAAATTCTATTTTTTCGGTTTTTTCTCGTATTTCCCTACAAAATGCATAGAAAATAAAGTAATTGCTGAAAACAAGTATCACCCCCAAAATCCTAATTTGTGGTGAAAAAAAAACAAGATATAGATCAATTAGGTGTTATAAGTAGTGATAAAGTTATTAGTAAATGAATGGTAGGATCACCGACATGGGAAAATTGCTTCTGTCCTTAAAGGACACATCCGAGCTATATGAAAATAAAAAAAATCCTCTTACCTGGAGCTTCCTCCAGCCACTGCCAGCCGTCCTGTGTCCTCGCCACAGCTCCATTCACTGCCGGTGGCCCGAGGTCCCCTCTAGCGCAGGATGACCACTGCGCCTGTACACCCGGCTCTCAGAGTCGCACTGACATCATCCGGACTGTACTGTGCAGGTGCAGTAGTTCTGCACCTGCGCTGTACAGTCCGGATGACGTCAGTGCAACCAGTGAGCCGCACGCTGGAGCGCAGGAGAAGCCGACCCGGAAGCCAACTTGGCGAGGTCAGCAGCTCTACCGGAGGGGCCCGGGAGCCACCAGAGCTGCGGCGAGGGCACAGGATGGATACAGGGGGCTGGAGGAAGCCCCAGGTAAGTGGATTTTTTATTTTTCAAGTGCTCGAACCTTCCCTTTATGGGGAAAACACCCACGGGCTGAGGTGGTTAAAGTAAACCTGAGATGGTGAGGTAGAGAAAATGTATGCATACCCAGGGCTGCTTCCAGCCCCTCCAGGCTGATCGCTCCCTCGCCGTCCTGCCTGCTGCCTGGATGGTCTTGTATCTGGCCCCGAAAGTCCTCCGGTCTGGGGCGTTCTGCATATGTGTGTTCCAGCCACATTCACCCCGGTCACCGGAGTTCCTGAATGCTCCACCCCAGAGTACTACTACGCAGGTGCAGAACTCTCCCGACAAAGGTGAATTGCGTGTGTGTGGCCAGACTGGGCCTGCGCCGACTGGAGGACTTTCGGGCCAGATTCCAGGCGGAGGAGGACGGCAAGGGAGCGATCAGCTTGGAAGGGGCTGGAGGAAGCCCCAGGTATGTATACATCTTCTATCCCTTGCCATCTCAGGTACACTTTAAAGCCCCTTTTCCCTGGATGGTTGAACGCGATTGTCAGGCAGTTCAAGCTCCCAACTGCCAGCCACGGGCATAGCCGCATTTGTAATACCACCTACTGTATATTACTATTTGACACATGGTAGTGCTGCAAAAAAAACAACAACTTGTCCTGAGCAAAACCACAACTGCGAGGTCACTTTTGCAACACCTGTGCCCAGTGCTAATAAGTGCCCAGCCAGTGCACGGGATCAGCTGACAGTGAATTCACTGCCTTCTGTCTCCCATGGAATAAGGACCTAAAATACAAGGCAAATGAGCAAGAATTGTGAAACAACCTGTAGTACTTTCTATATAATCACAAGAAACCAGTTAAGTTAGAGTGTGGGCCTGTAAAAATGTATTGTCACCTAGTAAACACAGATGGTGTTAATTCTTTTTACATGGGTCTTCAGCAGATGGACACCAGCCAAGGCAACAGAATGCCTCAATCACTATCCTTGCCCAGGGAAGACGGGATACTTAAGATGCCCAGAATGCCACTAAAAGACGTGCCATCCAAACAGCAGCATCTGTTATGTGTCATCCCTGCAAAACAAGAGCTCCTGAGCACCTCACACAGCACATGCCTGATCACACAATACCACAATCACCGCTCTACTGGCATACCTCACACAGCACATGCCTGATCACACAACACCACAATCACCGCTCTACTGGCATACCTTCCACAGCACATGCCTGATCACACAACACCACAATCACCGCTCTACTGGCATACCTCACACAGCACATGCCTGATCACACAATACCACAATCACCGCTCTACTGGCATACCTCACACAGCACATGCCTGATCACACAACACCACAATCACCGCTCTACTGGCATACCTCACACAGCACATGCCTGATCACACAACACCACAATCACCGCTCTACTGGCATACCTCACACAGCACACGCCTGATCACACAACACCACAATCACCTCTCTACTGGCATACCTCACACAGCACATGCCTGATCACACAACACCACAATCACCGCTCTACTGGCATACCTCACACAGCACATGCCTGATCACATAACACCACAATCACCGCTCTACTGGCATACCTTCCACAGCACATGCCTGATCACACAACACCACAATCACCGCTCTACTGGCATACCTTCCACAGCACATGCCTGATCACACAACACCACAATCACCGCTCTACTGGCATACCTCACACAGCACATGCCTGATCACACAACATCACAATCACCGCTCTACTGGCATACCTCACACAGCACATGCCTGATCACACAACACCACAATCACCGCTCTACTGGCATACCTCACACAGCACATGCCTGATCACACAACACCACAATCACCGCTCTACTGGCATACCTCACACAGCACATGCCTGATCACACAACACCACAATCACCGCTCTACTGGCATACCTCACACAGCACACGCCTGATCACACAACACCACAATCACCGCTCTTATGGCATACCTTCCACAGCATATGCCTGATCACACAACACCACAATCACCGCTCTACTGGCATACCTCACACAGCACATGCCTGATCACACAACACCACAATCACCGCTCTACTGGCATACCTCACACAGCACACGCCTGATCACACAACACCACAATCACCTCTCTACTGGCATACCTCACACAGCACATGCCTGATCACACAACACCACAATCACCGCTCTACTGGCATACCTCACACAGCACATGCCTGATCACACAACACCACAATCACCGCTCTACTGGCATACCTTCCACAGCACATGCCTGATCACACAACACCACAATCACCGCTCTACTGGCATACCTTCCACAGCACATGCCTGATCACACAACACCACAATCACCGCTCTACTGGCATACCTCACACAGCACATGCCTGATCACACAACATCACAATCACCGCTCTACTGGCATACCTCACACAGCACATGCCTGATCACACAACACCTCAATCACCGCTCTACTGGCATACCTCACACAGCACATGCCTGATCACACAACACCACAATCACCGCTCTACTGGCATACCTCACACGTAGCACATGCCTGATCACACAACATCACAATCACCGCTCTACTGGCATACTTCACACAGCACACGCCTGATCACACAACATCACAATCACCGCTCTACTGGCATACCTCACACAGCACATGCCTGATCACACAACACCACAATCACCGCTCTACTGGCATACCTCACACAGCACATGCCTGATCACACAACACCACAATCACGGCTCTACTGGCATACCTTCCACAGTACATGCCTGATCACACAACACCACAATCACCGCTCTACTGGCATACCTCACACAGCACACGCCTGATCACACAACACCACAATCACCGCTCTACTGGCATACCTTCCACAGCATATGCCTGATCACACAACACCACAATCACCGCTCTACTGGCATACCTCACACAGCACATGCCTGATCACACAACACCACAATCACCGCTCTACTGGCATACCTTCCACAGCATATGCCTGATCACACAACACCACAATCACCGCTCTACTGGCATACCTCACACAGCACATGCCTGATCACACAACACCACAATCACCGCTCTACTGGCATACCTCACACAGCACATGCCTGATCACACAACACCACAATCACTGCTCTACTGGCATACCTTCCACAGCACATGCCTGATCACACAACACCACAATCACCGCTCTACTGGCATACCTCACACAGCACATGCCTGATCACACAACACCTCAATCACCGCTCTACTGGCATACCTCACACAGCACATGCCTGATCACACAACACCACAATCACCGCTCTACTGGCATACCTCACACAGCACATGCCTGATCACACAACACCTCAATCACCGCTCTACTGGCATACCTCACACAGCACACGCCTGATCACACAACACCACAATCACCTCTCTACTGGCATACCTCACACAGCACATGCCTGATCACACAACACCACAATCACCGCTCTACTGGCATACCTCACACAGCACATGCCTGATCACATAACATCACAATCACCGCTCTACTGGCATACCTCACACAGCACATGCCTGATCACACAACACCACAATCACCGCTCTACTGGCATACCTCACACAGCACATGCCTGATCACATAACATCACAATCACCGCTCTACTGGCATACCTCACACAGCACATGCCTGATCACACAACACCACAATCACCGCTCTACTGGCATACCTCACACAGCACATGCCTGATCACACAACACCACAATCACCGCTCTACTGGCATACCTCACACAGCACACGCCTGATCACACAACACCACAATCACCTCTCTACTGGCATACCTCACACAGCACATGCCTGATCACACAACACCACAATCACCGCTCTACTGGCATACCTCACACAGCACATGCCTGATCACACAACACCACAATCACCGCTCTACTGGCATACCTTCCACAGCACATGCCTGATCACACAGCACCACAATCACCGCTCTACTGGCATACCTTCCACAGCACATGCCTGATCACACAACACCACAATCACCGCTCTACTGGCATACCTCACACAGCACATGCCTGATCACACAACATCACAATCACCTCTCTACTGGCATACCTCACACAGCACATGCCTGATCACACAACACCACAATCACCGCTCTACTGGCATACCTCACACAGCACATGCCTGATCACACAACACCACAATCACCGCTCTACTGGCATACCTTCCACGGGCACATGCCTGATCACACAACACCACAATCACCGCTCTACTGGCATACCTCACACAGCACATGCCTGATCACACAACACCACAATCACCGCTCTACTGGCATACTTCACACAGCACATGCCTGATCACACAACACCTCAATCACCGCTCTACTGGCATACCTCACACAGCACACGCCTGATCACACAACACCACAATCACCGCTCTACTGGCATACCTCACACGTAGCACATGCCTGATCACACAACATCACAATCACCGCTCTACTGGCATACCTCACACAGCACACGCCTGATCACACAACATCACAATCACCGCTCTACTGGCATACCTCACACAGCACATGCCTGATCACACAACACCACAATCACCGCTCTACTGGCATACCTCACACAGCACATGCCTGATCACACAACACCACAATCACGGTTCTACTGGCATACCTTCCACAGTACATGCCTGATTACACAACACCACAATCACCGCTCTACTGGCATACCTCACACAGCACACGCCTGATCACACAACACCACAATCACCGCTCTACTGGCATACCTTCCACAGCATATGCCTGATCACACAACACCACAATCACCGCTCTACTGGCATACCTCACACAGCACATGCCTGATCACACAACACCACAATCACCGCTCTACTGGCATACCTTCCACAGCATATGCCTGATCACACAACACCACAATCACCGCTCTACTGGCATACCTCACACAGCACATGCCTGATCACACAACACCACAATCACCGCTCTACTGGCATACCTCACACAGCACATGCCTGATCACACAATACCACAATCACCGCTCTACTGGCATACCTCACACAGCACATGCCTGATCACACACCACCACAATCACCGCTCTACTGGCATACCTTCCACAGTACATGCCTGATCACACAACACCACAATCACCGCTCTACTGGCATACCTCACACAGCACACGCCTGATCACACAACACCACAATCACCGCTCTACTGGCATACCTTCCACAGCATATGCCTGATCACACAACACCACAATCACCGCTCTACTGGCATACCTCACACAGCACATGCCTGATCACACAACACCACAATCACCGCTCTACTGGCATACCTCACACAGCACATGCCTGATCACACAACACCACAATCACTGCTCTACTGGCATACCTTCCACAGCACATGCCTGATCACACAACACCACAATCACCGCTCTACTGGCATACCTCACACAGCACATGCCTGATCACACAACACCTCAATCACCGCTCTACTGGCATACCTCACACAGCACATGCCTGATCACACAACACCACAATCACTGCTCTACTGGCATACCTCACACAGCACATGCCTGATCACACAACACCACAATCACCGCTCTACTGGCATACCTCACACAGCACATGCCTGATCACACAACACCACAATCACCGCTCTACTGGCATACCTCACACAGCACATGCCTGATCACACAACACCACAATCACCGCTCTACTGGCATACCTCACACAGCACACGCCTGATCACACAACACCACAATCACCGCTCTACTGGCATACCTTCCACAGCACATGCCTGATCACACAACACCACAGTCACCGCTCTACTGGCATACCTCACACAGCACATGCCTGATCACACAACACCACAATCACCGCTCTACTGGCATACCTCACACAGCACATGCCTGATCACACAATACCACAATCACAGCTTCAGTGTCAGCCAAGTGCGAAAGGCATCACCTAATGAGGTGTGCGGAGCTAAGCTTCACCACACACCACACATCAAAGACCAATTATGTCATTACAGCAGTTTTGTGTACATAGAAAATAGCTGCACCATGAGATAAGAAATCAAATAAAATCATCTCTCAATCTTTTTTTTTCCAGCCTGGAGGAAATTCAGTTGTCTTCTGGCGTTCTAAAAACAAGAATGAAAATAACTATCTGACTTCCATCACAGGCTCCTGTACGTTATGCAGAGCAGCAGAAGAGTGTAATACATTACTTGCTCCACCACTCACTTGGGACAAAACTAAAGATTTTAAAATTGTCCTGACCTCCATAAACCCTGACTTGGGCCCACTTAAAGAACAAGCGACACCCATGCTAACCTAGAAATACAAAACACATATATATGTAGATAAATACTACTTCTACTTGTAACAGATGTATTGTACTATCCACGTACTGATTCCTGTGAATTTTATAAAGGAAAAGCAGAAAATCCTATTCTAGGCAGTGGCCATCTTGCCAAGCTAATGCTGACATCATATCCTCCCTGACTCTTGTTTCCCCCACTCCCTTCTCTTGCTCATTGTGTATTCATTAGCTGCCCTCCTCCTAAAGCAGGGGTCTCAAACTCAATTTACCTGGGGGGCCGCAGGAGGCAAAGTCAGGATGAGGCTGGGCCGCATAAGGAATTTCACAATCGCGGCGCATCGCCGCCTCTGCCCGCCCCTCTCACTCTTCCTTCACAGAGAGGGGCGGGGAGAGGTGGCGATCCGTGCGGCGATTTACATCAGGAGGGGCAGAGCATTCAGCTCTGCCCCTTCCAGGAAATGCCGGCGGATTGCCCCTGGGCAATTTGGGGGCTCTGCAGCCCTCGTTTAGCAGCGGGGATGCGGCGGATTACTTGGGAGCACTGGAGTGAACTATATGGAAGCTTTTGCCGGCGAGGGCCACAAAATATTGTATCGAGGGCCGCAAATGGCCCGTGGGCCGCAAGTTTGAGACCCCTGTCCTAGAGTCTTCAGACACTGCCACTGAGGTGTATACTAACAACTGCACTGTCTTATCCTCCAATCGCTGAGTCAGCTCAGCCTTGCTTGTAAACACAAGTAATGAGAGGGTGTTTCTGATAAGCAGCTAGGCAGGGAAATAAATGGAAGATGAGGAATATATTATAGATAAAAAGAACTCCCAGCATTCAACTCTTTGGCACTGTTTGGCACTAGGGCCAGTTCTCATAAAGTATGTGATAACTCCAAACCATAACAGCAGAAAAAGTTTTGCAAGTTTTGAATGCAGGATTAGCATCTTTATCACTTAATACACTCAGACCAGTTGCTGTTGAAATGTGATTTTTATGGTGACAATACCGCTTTAAAGAACCTGTGGTCCTGAGCAATTACCTAGGCTAGTCCTGTGGAATTCCTGGCCCTGCTGCTGACACACTGTCATGATTCTGTCACAGTCATAGCAGATAATATCAGCCATTAATCTTCTTTACTTTGCTCCAGAGCTGAGTATAAAAGGTGGTTAATTGCTCCTTTGGGGGATTTTTTTCTTCCCCATTCTGGGCAAACCTGTCAGATTAATCTTATAATAATCTCCTAGAAATCTCCGGCAGTAACACAAAAGAGCAGTTTTATCTCCCGGACTTTTTTTTTTTTAATCTCAGAGAACAATTAGTAATAGTGATGGTACACTGTAACGGTTGGTGTCAGCACACAGAGAGTATCTGATTATTGATGATCTGCAGTATCACCAACAATACAGATGTATACCTGATTATTAGTGATCTGCAGAATCACCAATAATACAAGTATGGCTAACCTCTGGACACCTAATAAAGTGTAAGTGTTTGGGTGCAACCGTAACTTCAATGGTAATGAGACCTCACCAGAGGGGCTGGTGAGGTATAAACAGTACACTGAGCGTGTACTAACGTATAACCTCCAGCAAGCTGGAGAGACAAAACTGAAGAGGCTGAATCTCGGAGCGGGTGATTCAGACTATACTGCAGGTAATTAAGGCTAAACTATAGCCTAACAGAGCTGCTGAACCAGCGGAGCTGGCGCAGTAACACCTCACCAGTGGCGAGGGCCCACTGGCGAGTAGAATGGTCAGACAGGCAAGGCTCGGCAACAGAGAGGTAAGTATCGGTACAGAATCGTGAGACAAGAGAGTAAACGGTAATCAGGCAGAGGTTCAGCAACAGGTAGGCAGATAGGCGAAGGTACAGGATCAGAAGGCAGGATCAGAGTCAGAAGGAATAGCTAAGAGTCATAGACATGAGATCAAACAGTAAGCAATATCCTAGTCTTGGTGTGAAATCCGTAGCATCAACTCCAGGGAACTAGTCTAAACAAATAACAATAAACAGATAACAGTCTCCTAGTCTTGGTGTGAAATCCGTAGCATCAACACCAGGGAACTAGCCTAAGGTCTGAGCGCTAACACGCAAGCATTCACGACAACAGACAAAGTAGCAATGCAGCCCGGAGGCTTATGAAGCAGAGGAGACCTCACAGGCACGCCCCCCTCTCATCAGCCAATCCTGGGCGCCGTGGGTCACCCCTGACGTCAGCCGACCAGCAGGTCAGCTGACGGGCTTCCTCCCCGCATAAAGGTCCCATCTATGCGCGCGCCTTCGCACTATGGCAGCCCCCTGCACGGGAGAACGTTCCGTCCTCGGCGTCCTGGACACTGAACGGATGGATGGCCGCATGGAGGCAGCTGCGGCGGCGGTGCTGTCCTTCGCAGCTGCCTCGTTATTTACATACACACACTGGATTAAAGGGGAACTGAAGTAAGAGGTATACGGAGGCTGCCATATTTATTTCCTTTTACTCAATACCAGTTGCCTAGCAGCCCTGCTGATCCTCTGCCTCTAATACTATTAGCCATAGCCCCTGAACAAGCATGCAGCAGATCAGGTGTTTCAGACTTTAAAGTCAGATCTGACAACACTAGCTGCATGCTTGTTTCTGGTGTTATTCAGATACTACTGCAGAGAAATAGACCAGCAGGGCTGCCAGGCAACTGGTATTGATTAAAAGGAAATTAACATGGCAGCCTCCGTATACCTCTTACTTCAATTACCCTTTAAGGCAGCCGCTACAGACCGCCTCTTCTCACTCGAGTGCAACATTATTGTTGTCTCCCTCCACCCCCTTCATCATGTGCCACACATCGTCCCTCTACCTCCCCCCATAGTGACATGTCTGCACAGCTTTGGCCACAACCCCTCTCCCAAGTGATCAAGTCCCAATCTCTGCTTGGTTACTCTGTAATCTCTGCTGGGTGACAGTAATCTAAAGTGTACAAGGCTTTATGAATCCACCATGAAAGATCACTGAATGTCCCACATGAACGACTGCTTTTATCCAGGGCCTTCAGCTTGCCCACTGCTCATTATTCCACCTCACCACAGAACAGAACAGGCTTCTCCATTATTGCCAATGCCTTGTGCGCATCACCATCGTCTTTCAGCCCCCTCCATAGCAATAAAATGCATAGCTAGCCTCCAGGATAGCAACACATCTGTACAAAACTAGGGCCTGAAACGTTGCTCGAGGTATTGAGTCCTGATCCTGGCGGGTAACAGAAATTGTGTGTTTGTGGGCGCCTTCACTGAAGCGATTCATAAAGGAGATGCAGTGAAGAGAAGTCTAAATCACTACAATGATTTACTTAAGTGCAGATAATAACAAAGGAAAAGTTCTCTGCGCATGACTGTTGGATAACGTGAATATAAAGTGTTAATAGAATGATTTCTGTCTTCTCCCCTTTACATCTCCTGTGCAGGGCCAGACTTTTTGGAAAAGGCCCTCAAGGCCCGGGCCTGGAGTGGCTGCTGGCCAAGGGGCGGCAGCTGGACATGGAAGAGAATCCCTCTTCCAGCTGCCGCCCCTTAGCTGCATATGAAAGAAGAGGCTGCAAATGGAATACAGAGGTTGCAAATAAGGAACAACACATGGAAATAGGGAGCTGATGCCCAAGGAACCTGTATAAAACTAAAGGAGGTTGCTGTACATAAATGTTAGACATGGAAGAGGGGGCTGCACAAGGAATAGGAGGGGGTGCTACACATAGAAGGGAAGCTGCAAGAAAGTTGTCATGGGGTTATAAAAAGTATAAATCCATCCTTGCTCCTGTTGTAGATTACCTCCACCATGCTGTTATTCTCAGCTGAGTGGTCACTCTAAGATTCTTTCAAGGTTCCAGGAAAGTCATTCAGCACTAGCAGGCCCTGGAATGTTACATCCCTTCTGTTGTATTGCAAATCTGCTTCTGTATTGGAATGCATTTTCACTAGTGCTGCTATGCAGTGTAAATGTAATGCTGGGAAAATGATAATAACTCCGGCTCAATAGATTAGGGTCCTTGGAGAAGTGTTACAGGTAGCTCATAAAGAAGGGAACCGCAGAGGAAATACTGAATGGCGAATGCCATAACTTAAATATAGAAACAGATATTACTTGTTGCCAAGGGCTGGTGTGAGATTAAGAACATATTTCTATATCTAGGTCTGCGGGAAATTCACAGGCAGATCTACAATTGCAGCTCAAGTATGCGTCTCACATGATCAGGGATAACAACTCTGTGTTTGTGGCCAATATAATAAAAGAAGTCATCTGTTCCCTGAATCTTCTGCTTGGAAAGGTAGATCAAGCCCAAAGGATCAGCTCAAAGCAATTACTAGTGATGGAGAACCTTCAGTTTGGTAAAGACAAAGCAAAGAAAAGACCCATTATTCAGATTTTCACATTTTTATACCACTTTTAAAGGGGCACACGGGAGCGATTTTGGCAGTGTTTTTGTATTGCGAGCGATTTCAAAAAGCGATTTGCCAACGTATTCTAATGAGGTTGAACCCACTAGTGAGATTGCCATTACAGAAATCACAATCACAGGACATGCAGCATTCTGGGCGCATTTGTACTCAATGCAAAGTATTTAAGCGCTGCAAAATCGCTTTTTAACCACTTCACAACTGAGGGGTTTTACCCCTTCCGAGCAATTTTCACCTTTCAGCGCTCCTAACATTCATTCGTCTTTAACTTTATCATTACTTATTGCAATGAAATGAACTATATCTTGTTTTTTTCGCCACCAATTAGGCTTTCTTTAGGTGGGACATTATGCCAAGAATTATTTTATTCTAAATGTGTTTTAATGGGAAAATAGGAAAACATTTGGGAAAAAAAATCATTATTTTTCAGTTTTCGGCCATTATAGTTTTTAAATAATGCATGCTACTGTAATTAAAATCCA
Source organism: Hyperolius riggenbachi (assembly GCF_040937935.1). NCBI lineage: Eukaryota > Metazoa > Chordata > Amphibia > Anura > Hyperoliidae > Hyperolius > Hyperolius riggenbachi. Next base: position 98,348,672 of record NC_090647.1, read on the forward strand.
TGTAACTTATTTGCCCATTTGTCCCGGTTATTACACCATTTAAATTATGTCCCTATCACAATGTATGGCGCTGATATTTTATTTGGAAATAAAGGTGATTTTTTTTTTATTTGCATCCATCACTATTTGCAAGCCCATAATTTATAACGTAACAGTGTTATACCCTCTTGATATAAATATTTAAAGATTTCAGTCCCTAAAGTAACTATTTATGTTTTGCTTTGTTTTTTTGTTTGTTTTTTTGTAATTTTTTTTTTTTACAAAAAAAAAAAATGGTAACAATTGGGGAGTGTGGGAGTTAATGAGTTAATTTATAATGTAGAATAATGTATTTGTATATGAAAAATGTTTATGGGTGTAGTTTTACTTTTTAGCCACAAGATAGCCACAGTACATTTTCGGGAATGCGTCCTGTAAGCGTCGGAAGTATGCTTACAGGATGTTCAGGGAGGCTGGGAAACTTTTTTTTTCACAATGATCGCGCTGCTTCTCATAGAAGCAGCCGATCATTGCTGGGGGGGCAGAGATCAATGAACGGGAATGGTTTTTCCCGTTCATTGATCTCCGGGCACGCACGAGCACGGGAGCGCGCGCACGTGCGAGTGGGAGCGCGGACAGAGGCGGGAGCAGCAGCGGGGGGTGCGTATATCTATGCTCCGGGCGGGGAACTCAAGTCCAAAGGAGCGTAGATTTACTGTACCCGGCGGCGAAGTGGTTAAAGAGAATGTGAAGTGAAAATAAACTTATGAGATGATGAATTGTATGTGTAGTACAGCTAAGAAATAGAACATTAGTAGCAAAGAAAACTCTCATATTGTTTCCAGTACAGGAAGAGTTAAGAAACTCCAGTTGTTATCTATGCAAAAGAGCTACTCTGAGCTCTCCCCTACAGTGCTGTTTTCTGAAGAACTTATCTCAATCTGTCTCTCAGTTTCTTGTTTTGTTTAAAGTTTTTCTGCCAGGAAATTCAAAGAGTCATTAGCTCTGCTCTGTTTCATAGTTTAAAATACAGTGTAATTTGTAAACTGCAAATATTAGAGAATGATGTAATGTTATAGAAAAACAGCTGTATAACTGAAAATAAAAACATGAGACTCTTCATTGCTACTATTGATCTATTCATTATCTGCACCACACATACAATTCATTATATCATAAGTTTTTTTTCTGCTGCAGTGTCACTTTAAAGCAATTTTACAACAATTTGGGGGTGGAAAGTTTTTTTTTTTAAGTTATATACTTACCGAGTGTTCCAACGTCCGGCTTCTGCCTGTAGGCCGCCCCTTAGCAGAAGAGGACACAGACGCTTTTCTGATTGGTCCTAGAGACGCACCTATGACCTCTTCCGCTGGAGGGGGGGGGGCTATGGGTGGACATCGGTACACCCGGTGAGTATAACTAGCTTTACTGGCAGGTACAAAAAGGTATAAATCACCGATCAGAAATGCTGTACAATTTACTATAGTGACATTTAGTAGAATGTCACTACAGACATTATTTTCACCAGCTGCAGAATTTTCAGAAACAAATATTCTGCAGAGTTGCACCTGTCAGGACTAAAGATGTCCCCACCTGTGATACATTTCAGAATGTAAATCAGGGAGAGGAAACATTTTGCAATGGGCAAACATTTACTAAATCATTTATAGATGATTATTGTAAAACAAAAAAAGCTATTTTATTAATTACTAACTGATGGCCCGGCGTTGCCCGTGTATGTATTTGGCTGGTGTTGGCTCCGCCTACATTTCTAACCCTAACACACAATTACTCAATTACCTAGTTTGTGAGCTTTGCGGTCTTTGGCATCAATAATATGCATTGAAATTAAACAAAATCTGATTGGCTGTGGCTCCAACCCCTTTTCTAAATCTGAACCCCAACCACTCAGGTTTGAGGCTTGTGCCATTAACAGTGCAAGAATGACAGCAATTAAATATTCCCCTTAAGTATCAATAGGTGATTTTTTTATTGGCTTTTGTAGACTCCACCCACTTTTCTGAATATGAATCCCAGTCACCCAGGGATCAACTGTGCAAAGTTTGAGAACCCTGCCATTAACAGTGTAAGAATGGCTGCCGTTTACATTTTCCCAGTGAAATTTGTATTGGTCTTCGCCCACTGATGATCCAGCATTGCCCGGGTATGTATTTGACTGGTGTTGGCTGCCCCCACTTTTTATAACTCTAACACACAATTACTTAATGACGAAGTTTGTAAACTTTGCGGTCTTTGAGACCAATAATTTGCATTGAAATGAAACAAATCTGATTGTTTTTTGTGGCTCCACCCCCTTTTCTGAATTTGAACCCCAGTCACCCAATGGCCAACTGTACCAGATGTGAGGCTTGTGCCACTAACAGTGCAAGAATGGCAGCAATTAAATATTCCTCTTGAAAATCAATAGGTGGACTTTTGTTGGCTCCACCCACATTTCTGAATATTAATTCCCGTCTCCCACTGACCAACTGTGCAAAGTTTGAGAGCCCTACCATTCAGGGTCTGTTTCCACTACACGCAGATTGGATGCAGAATGGATGCAGAAAAACTGACTCCAATGAATGCCTATGGGCCTGTTTCCACTAATCGCAATTTTTCTGATGCAGATTTCCCCATAGGCATTCATTGGAGTCTTTTAGACTCATTACATTAGAGTTTTTCTGCATCCAATCTGCATCCAATCAGCGTGTAGTGGAAACAGGCCCTAACAGTGTAAGAATGCCTGCAGTTTACATTTTCCCAGTGAAATTTGTATTTGTCTCCGCCCACTTTTTAGTTGTGGGAATAAAAAGTATCCTATATGTTATTCCAGGTCATGTACTATGTGTGTGCCAAATTTCATTCAGATTCGTTAAGCCATTTTTCCGTGATTGAGTAACAAACATCCAAACTTTCCCATTTATAATATTAGTAGGATGTTATTTTCACTAGAGTTCCTCTTTAGGGTAACCAGTGTTAATATGAGATTATATGATACTATACTGAACAAAAAACAAAGATTTTCTGTTCAGCATAAAGTTCGGCTGACTTGTTCCAAGGAATAATTCTTGAGACATTTGCGAGCCGAAATATGTTACTCTGCTGTAAAAATACCATCTCATCCCGTATAAGCCAAAAAGTATTTCCTCTCTTACAAGCAGACAATACAATTCTAGACAATCCTAAGGGATTTCAAGCACCTGATCCTCACTCAGACACATTCCTCAGAGGTTTAATAAGACAACGGTGTAGGTAACTCTGCCACTGCTGGAGGCGCTGTCTTTTCAACTGAAACAGAATATATAGCAAGAGAAAATGACATAGCACAGGAAGGTAAGATTAAATGGCATAAAGTTTCAAGATGAGTTCTAACAAATGTATACTATGCAGGATATCTGAGGTACATGCACTGGGGGGTGACAGTGTAATCATTCAGTAATGTCAGGGTACAGGATTCTCCATGTTGTTATGATAATAAGTGCCACAGGAGGACTACTAGGCAAGTGAACTATTTGAAACAATGGCAGCCTAAACAGTAGTGCATTAATTTAATGAACTGGTAAGGGGTTATAAGGCAAGGCAGGGCTTCTTGGTACATGCCGCGCAGCGCTTGAGTTTGGCACGGCTATGGCAGCAATGTGTAGCCCTTTCAGGGAACAAAGTATAATGTGGTAATGTATTGCCATGATAGGCTAAACTTCGCCTTGCTATTAATAGGCTTAGCACTGTGGAACTAAAACGGTGCATAGAGGCCTAAAGTACTTGTGGTTGCTAGGCGACCATAGACACAGAGAGGGGAACCTTCCAGAAGCCGCGTGAGGCAGCGCAGACGCAGTGGGTAGAGTGGCGCGAGACACAGGCTGAGGAGACTGGTCATAACCAGTTCTCCTCACGGCGCGCGGTCAGTCAGGCAGCGGTGAGCAAGGGGAGCGGAGGACCACAGAGCAGCAGCCGCAGCAGCAGCCACCCCATGAGGCAGAGAGGGGTCCTGGCGGCAGCTAACCAGACACACCGCCAAGGTGAGAGAGAGTAGCCAGGAGTGACAGAGACCAGGCGACAACTGGGAAAAGCTAAAGAAACGCCAGGCCAGATCCAAGCATAGTACAGAGAGAGAGTATTGAGCCAGATGAGTATGAGCATTGCGTCTTCATTAAGCCACAGACTGAAATCAGAGTAGTAGTCATAATAGTCAAAAGCTTTATGGCGATGAAGATTTCATTTTTCAGCACATCCTGGCACCTGCTCACAGTGCCAAAACCACTGGTAAATGGTTTACTGACCATGGTATTACTGTGCTCAATTGGCCTGCCAACTCTCCTGACCTGACCCAACACTCTGGATGAGCTTAAGGCCGCTATCGAAGCATCCTGGGCCTCCATAACACCTGAGCAGTGCCACAGGCTGATTGCCTCCATGCCATGCCGCATTGAAGCAGTCATTTCTGCAAAAGTATTCCCGACCAAGTATTGAGTGCATAACTGAACATAATTATTTGAAGGTTGACTCTTTTTGTTTTAAAAACACTTTTCTTTTATTGGTCAGATGAAATATGCTAATTTTTTGAGATAGGAATTTTGGGTTTTCATGAGCTGTATGCCAAAATCATCAATATTAAAACAATAAAAGGCTTGAAATACTTCTGTTGTGTGTATTTGAATCTAAAATATATGAAAGTCTAATGTTTATCAGTACATTACAGAAAATAATGAACTTTATCACAATATGCTAATTTTTTTAGAAGATCCTGTATTTGTGTTGAGAGTTGTTACTATTTGAGAAGTTGCCAGCTGACCATTGTTTTGGTCACAAATAAATTCTTGATATTCGCATTCAAGTCAGTGTCTGGTGGATTCCTCTCAGTCGGGGCTGAACAAGGGATAACTCGGGGGAGGGGGGTGGGGGACCACAGCCACCCCCCGCCAGATTGTTTCCCCTCAGGTGGTGAACTGGCTTGCGGCATCTAGAAGCCGCGCCAGTTTACCGTCCACAGCCCACAGCTCACCTCCAGCCTGCGCGAGTCTGGTTTCCGGCAGGCAGAGCAGGGCTACGGGAAAATGGTGTCAGAAGCCCTGCACTGGAGACTATTTGTGTCGGGAGGAGCACGGAGGGTGGGGGTGGCAGGGGAAAGGGGGGGGGGGGAAATGGGGGGATTTGAGGCACCACAGGTTTTCTCGCCTGGAGTGAAAAAATGGCTGAGGTACTGTAATGGTACGTTCAAATTGGCATGTTAGTCAGTGGAATCCGTTGGCATAACGGGAGGCATGCTGTGCAGTATTGGCATGCCTGTTTACAGTTAAAGTGTACTTGGGTAAGGGGAAGAGTTCTGTTTTACTTACCTTGGGCTTCTTCCAGCCCCTGTAGCCTTCCACAGGCTTTCCTCCTAGGCTTTCTGTTGTGCTGCTGTGCCGCTCAGAAAGCTCACCGACTGGACCAGTTGTGGGTACTGCATATGCGCGGTCTCAGGCGTGCACCTCCTCAGTTGTGCTCTCGTGGCTGGGATCGCGATTGAGGAGGCATGCGGTTGGATCTGTGCATGTGCAATAGATGGATGAACTTTTAAAGGGTGGAGCAGAGAGAAGAAACCGAAGGACCTGTAAGGCTATGGGGGGCTGGAAGAAGCCTCGGTGGGTAAGTAAAATAAAACTTGTGCCCCCCCCCCCTCAGGTTTTCTTTATTTTTCATTGACTGCATGCTTCAGTGTATGTGCCTACTGCACAATGCGACTATCCCCCTCTATTGTGCTGTAATCCTGTTTTTACAAGAATGCAACAATACAGTGGAACCTAGCCTAAAAGTCAAACTTTGACCCAAAGCTTCTCTTACTTTTTAATTAGCATAGAGATAGGTCCAGATATTACTACTGCCTGCGCCCCTGTGGAAATGCCTCATTACTACACACACGTTCACAAGACCAGGAAGTAATGGGGGGGGGGGGGGGGGGGGGGTCAGCAATAAAGTGGGACTCCCACACCAGAGCCGTCACTAGGGTTGGTGTCACCTGGTGTAGAAACTAATGTTGTCACCCCCTCTCTTACACCATGATCCGCCAACCTCACCAGGCTACACAAAACAAATAATACATTTCTGGAGAAATGTCACTTGTTACTGACATTTTGTTGAGAACTTGAGAATGGGGTTTGGTAGGGGTTATACTGGATCCACTTGCTATAGGGGGAAAGGAGTTAGGGTAAGGGATCGTTGTACTGGCCACACTTTGTTATGGGTGGGTTCTGACTATGTTTGTTTTGGGGGAACAGTGAGGGGTACAGCACTGGACACGTGATATGTAAGCTCGCAAGGGCTCTCTCACCCTATTGTGTCTTAGAGTGTTATTCATTTAACAGCTTGTACTCTGTAATACATTTATACATTTTAGTCATCATGTTAAATTTGCTATTGTAATCACCAGTTTTTATATTTTGTACCAGCGTCCATATTTGATGTACATCATTGTCTGTATCATTATGTATCCCGTGTTTGTTTTCTTACATTGTACAGCGCCACAGAAAATGTTGGCACTTTTTTAAATAAATAATAATAATAATAATATCAATATATGTTGGTCGGCAGGATTTACACCTATTAAGCCCAATCTACACGATACGATTCTTTGTGCGATTCGATTACGATTCTATTTACGATCCGATTAAATCCGACATGTCCGATCAGGATTCGATTCGGTTCGATTTTCCATTGCAAAACAATGGCAAATCGAATTGAATCGAATCCTGATCGGACATGTTGGAATCGGATTGTAAAGAGAATCGTAATCGTATCGCACAAAGACTCGTATCGTGTAGATGGGGCTTTACACTTGCTACAGGAGGTGGGATTAATGATCGTTAGGCGGGTGGCTGAGGGGAGTGTCTACCCATGTTTGTTGTGGGTGGGTGAGGGAGAGGTACCATGCTGGATGCACTTGCTATGGGGGAAGGGCACCTAGGGGATGAATAGGTGGATGTTAAGGTAATCATCACGTGGCCCTGGTGGCTTCTAAACTCAGTTATCAGCTCATCATCACGGAGCAACCAGAAGAGCAGATCATCAGGCACTAGCCTGGTATATATTTACATAGCTTTGCACCACCCTCTTTTAGTCTGGAGCTTGGTGTCATGCCTCTGCTGGTGACACCTGATGCGGTCGGCACCTACTGCACCCCCATAGTGACGCTACTGTCCCACACTACAGAAAGTCAGTTTCTCCTACATACTGTACATTCTGGTTTTAGCAGTAATGAAACACAGTGACATCTGTGGCCAGTCATTCCGTAGCTTACAAATCCAAAATGAGTTTGTGCATGAGATCCTCTTCTGTTGGCTCCATTTTTACAGATATGTGAATGAAGCCACTCTACAATGCCAATGCAGATCTTTGGCTAAAAATATATATTCTAGCACTATATGCTTAGATGACAGAATTACATTTCTTTATGCGTGTTCAGCACTGCGGAGCCACTCATTCTGCTGTGATTCCATTCCTGACCTGTTCTGAGGCTGGCCTGGAGCCCAGCTGTTCACCAGAAATAGCCATTCTCCGAGTTGTCTCTGTCAATTCCTCTTGCCACTTCATTTCACACGCTTTGTGCCCTTTGTTCCTCAACTCTCCTTAACCTGCCACAGATAGAGTTTCCTGCCTATCTTCTATAGAATACCTCTCCGCTTCGTAGTGAGCTTTGAAGAGCTGATTGAACTTCTGCCTACCAACCTCCGAATGTACAGAAAGACAGGAACCAATCACACCTGCCAATTTAACATCACAAAGTACTTCAAAGTCTTAAGTATAGCAGGCCTATGAAGCACCAAGCATCATAACCAGGAATCATGGGGCCCTATTACACATTTTAAAGGGACCCACAGACCTAAGCAGAGTTCAACAAGGACAACTTACCCCGCCCCACAGTGCAACATACTCTCACATGCATGTAATGTGTATGAAAAGTTCACTAGAATAACAAGGATGTTTTTGTTATAGGTTTACATAGCTGATACTCTTAGGATCTGTATCCACGAACGTTTTCATTGTAAAATCTGCATCAGAAAAATTGTTTAGTGGAAACAGGCCAATAGTCATTTATTGGAGTCAGTTTTTCTGCACCCAGAATTTGGGTGTAGTGGGAATAGGCCCTAAAAGAGGAACTTTAACGAAAAGGGGTAAAAATAAATCAATACATTGCAAAGTAAAAAGTAGAAGAGAGAAATAGAAGAGAGATCAAGAAATTGTAATGTAATTTGTTCATGTTGTTTGATCCACAATCAGTCGGCAAGTAATCATCTTAAGGCCTCGTTCACATTGTGTGCATGTGGAAAATGCATAGAACGCAGGGAGAAAACGCATATGAAAAACGCATGCATCTGCATGCGTTTGTACGCGTTTTTGTAATGCGTTTTTGGTCCTCATGCGTTTTTGTTTTTTTTTCCTTTTGTCTACACTTCCGTCGAGAAACGCAATTCCCGAAACGCAGTAAACACGCATGTCATGCGCATGCGTTTGTGCACGCAACGCAAAGAAATGCATGCAGCTATGCGTTTCAAACACGCATACGTTTGAAACGCAGCTATGTGAACGAGGCACATAGAAAATCATTGATTTTTATGTACCTTTACTAAACGCACACCCCACGCGTTGTTGAAAAGCGCACAACAACGCGTGAAGTGTAAACGAGGCCTTACTATTGGCAGACATGAAAAAAACAGACAACACCAACTGCCATTATCTATAACCAAACCGACTAACAATGCAATAGGCTAAAGGGTTGTTTTTTTATAGCTATACATATGCACAGAGGGAGATACTGGTTGTTTGGCAGTTGGAAACAGCTGTTATTTCCCACAGTACAACAAGGTTAACAGTCAGGAAACTGCCAGGACCATGGTCCTGACATCACACTGTGGGAGGGGTTTACACCACAATATTAGCCAGACAGACCCCCTGATGATCTATTCAAGGAAAGGTAGAGATTTCTCATGGGAAAGGGGGTATCAGCTACTGATTGAGATGAAGTTCAATCCTTGGCTACAGTTCCTCTTTAACTAATGGGCTAAGGTCTTCTTCTGAGGAAGTGAAGACTCATCCATGAAACACGTCAAGTAAAATATTTTACCCTAACAAAACTTGTAAATGATCATTGCATCATTCTAAGTGATTTTTTTGTGCAACTGTTCTACGTGTGCTCTGATTGTCATTGAATGGAACTTTACTAAGCAGTGAAGCAGTAGGTAGGCCATGACAACCATGGATTGACACAAAAATGTCAGCAGTTGCTCTCTAGAATAAAAGGTTTCCTTTAACCACTTGAGGACCAGGGGATTTTTCAGCCCCCAGCACAGATCATCTTTGCTGCAGGGCGATCAGACTTCCCCCCTTTTTTCCCCACTAGGGGGATGTCCTGCTGGGGGGGGGTCTGATCGCCGCCGGCTACTTGTGCCTTGCGGGGGGGGGGGATCCTCAAAGCCCCCCTCCGCAGCCCTATTCTGCCCTCGCTCCCCTTCTCTCTACGGGCGGTACAGGACGGCGATCCGTCCTGTACCGCCTCTGATAGGCTTCAGCCAGAGGCCGGGGTCGCCAATCTCCTTTACGGCGCTGCTGCGACAGCAGCGCCGTACGCTGTAAACACCGGGGATTTCTTCCCCGCGTGTATACAATTAGCCTGCGAGCCGCTATCGGAGGCTCGCAGGCTGTTCAGGGAGACACCCTCCGTAAACTGACATGGAAACCCACTTACGACCAGCCGCCGCCTATCGGCGTTAGGCGGTCGTTAAGTGGTAAAAAGATAGGCTAGTGGTTCACTGTATGCGGATATTTTTTTTAGAAAGCTGGAGGATAAAAGCGAGATTTTCTTACATGTTTAGTTGTCGGAAATGAAAAATTCTCTTTACTGAGAGAATGAAATGATCTTCAAAGACCAGGGGAGATCTCTAACTGAAATCAATTATGTGGTATCAAACGATAGAATTATGAATGGACATTCAGGCGGCACATTCCCATAACATTGTTCTACTAGGCTAGGGAGTACAAAGTCACTCTAATTAGAAATGACGAGTTCATTTCCATTCTCTCGCCTTCACATTGCTCAGTAAATGATGAGCAGCTCAAACTCTACAGCCGGAGTCCTGATCAACTTGTCTTTCTGTAGAATCCCTATACTTTTATATATTCTATACTTCTTCTTCAGAGAAGAAACTGATGGAAGCTTAGCACATCTTTAAACCAAGTGGCTATTTATAGGGTAGACAAAAAAAGTCAGAGAAGCACACACAGTAACCAGGAAGGACTCTGGGGCTGCCAGTCCTGCAAGGACAAGTCTCACCTATGTATTTTATCTGGGCAAAGGTAAAATTAGCTTGAAAGCATGTGACATTGACTGAGGACCAAGTGTGAACTGGTGGACTTCGGGCCCAATGGAGCTCTCGGCTGGTAGAACCTGGCTTGCAGGAAAAAGCGGAATTCCACATCAGCTGTAGGCTGCATGGAGGAACTGTGTCTGGTGAATGCATGTGCATGGTTGAATAGGAAGAAATGGACAATTTGAGAGTGAGGGGCGCCTAGGAAAATTTAAGCGCATATATTAAAACAGAGAAATACTGGCTATAGCCTGAAATTTGTCTATCGTGGAGAAAAAGCAACTGATGCACAGGACGTGGCTGCATACAGTGGAGTGCAACATACTAATCAAGTAACTGTATATCATGTATATCACAAAAAAGAGCATATAGCAGTAGTGACATCCACTAAAAAGCAAAACTTTAATGCAAAAATCTTAAAATCATTAGGGATACAATACCGCATGCAGAGTGAGTACGAGGCAGTGGGTGGTCTACAGCTGTTTCGCACAAACCCAATGTAGCGCTTCTTCATTGCCTAAAATTTGTGTGGGCGTCCAATAAAAATAGTGGCCACCAGAGGCACCTGCGAAAAGTACCTGTGGCTGAATTCCGCTACATAGTGGTATAACTCGGTAGGAATGGTGGCCATGCTGGAGGCTACGGTGTAGCTGAACTCCAGTGTAATATACCAGTGAGTGGGAGGAGGTTGGTGTTAGGAGTAGATGAGAGTGTTTAGGATTAGAGTAGGTGTGTGTGTGTGTGTGTGTGTGTGTGTGTGTGGGGGGGGGGGGGGGGGGGGGGGTTAGGGTTAGGAGTAGGTGGGGGTTGGTTAGGCATAAATAGAGGAGGGTTCATGTGAGAATTAGGGTAACCGAGGTGACAGTGGAACATTGGTAAAATTACTTATACTCTATTACCGCTATTTCACACCTGTTTTTCTTTGTGCCTCTTTTGCATAGGCACGTGGAGTGGCAAACCTGGCATCGGTCAAGACTGACAAGGGACAGAGCAGCAGGGATGCACAGGCATCGCCATATAGTAGGAACATGGAGGATGTGGAAGGTTGGGTGGAGCATAGACAAATAGAGGATATGGCCAGGTAAGTATTGTTTTGTAGTATAAACATGCTCTCTTCCACACCTGTATCACACCCATTGCTGCACCACTTTAGACCTACCATATTTGTGCAATGTAAAGTATTTATAGGTTATAAAATTTAGGTTACAGTGAACCTGAGGTGAGAGGGATATAGTGGCTGACATATTTATTTCCTTTTAAATAATGCACATTGCCTCGCTGTCCTGCTGATCCTCTGCCTCTAATACTTTTAGCCATAGACCCTGACAAATCTGACAAGATTAGCTGCATGCTTGTTTCAGTGTGATTTAGACTCCACTGACCAGAAAGATCAGCAGGACTGCCAGGCAACTGGTATTGTTTAAAAGGAAATACGGCAGCTTCCATAGGTCTCACCCTTGGGTTCTTTTTAATCAATAGCTACACTACTCACCTACTTGAGGACCACAGGTTTATTCCCCCCTAGTGACCAGGCGATCTTTTACAATTCAGCACTGCACAGCTTTAACGATTTATTGCTAGGTCCCACTAATGGGGGAGTTTTTTGTGGTCCCTGATTGCTGCTGCGATTTTTATTTTTTAAAGTTTTTTTTTTTTTTTAAATTAAAAAAAAATTATTATTTCCCCTCTCCCTTCCTCCCCTCTAAACTGGCCCTGACTGCGCACCGTACAAACATTCCACTTTCATAGGTATCAGCCAGTGTTGCCAACTCATCCCTTTAATTACTGACACATATGATTTATACAGGTTTTGTGGCTAGGTAGATGCAGTTAAGGCACTGATTATGTGCAAATAGCCCCAGAACCTGTATAACTTAGATGTGTCAGTGATTAAAGGGATGAGTTGGCAACACTGGTATCAGCCAATGAGAGGGAATAGATTTGTGAGCAAATCAGAGGAACAGCTAAGTGACAGGGCTGTCCCCTGTACCGAATTGCGCTAGATCGCAGCGCTGTACAATTGTTTATTTTTTTTTTTTACATTGCAGCCTGCCAGCTCTAATGGCGGCTGACAGTCTGCTAACGGATCACGGCTACCTTTATGAGCAGGAAACACACTTGTATGCATTCCCTGCTAATCCCCGTCTCCAGGACCGCGTTAGGCGGTCCTGATGGCACCATCTTCCCACTGCTGATCGGCATGAGACGGTCGGGAAGAAGTAAAAGTACTATTTCTTGCACAACAATAAAGATGCTACTCGCGTCACTGAGGGAATTCAATACTATGTCCTGAGCTAACTCCTATTTGTTTCTTCCCTTTACATAGAAAGAAAATGGCTCTTCAATGCTGTATTCCCCTCTCCCCCCATTCTCAGTTTTCTGAAGATTAAACACTGTAGAAGCACAGCCAAAACCTAGCAACAGATGTTTACCAGCAGCAAGAAAGTGTTCCATACTCCAGGCCAGACCTCCTCTCACAAGTTTCCCTTCAAGAGCGTCCAGGGAGGTTAGTTTACAGTTGGAGGATGCTTTAAGCACAGCAGCTGTTACCAGGTCACTCCAATATTTCCAATACAACTGACCTTTACTGCTTTGCCAGTATGGAGGAAAAATGACGTCATGGAAACTTGCTGAAAAACTTAAGAATGAGTCATTTCACTAGTTTCCTCAAGAAAGTATACTCAAATGAATTTTAAAATGCAAAAGCATATTAAATATCTTAAAGAGAAACTCCAACCTGGAATTGAACTTTATCCCAATCAGTAGCTGATACCCCCTTTTACATGAGAAATATAATGCTTTTCACAAACAGACCATCAGGGGGCGCTGTATGACTGATTTTGTGCTGAAACCCCTCCCACAAGAAGCTCTGGGACCGAGGTACTCTGGGCAAACTGCCACAATGTAACAATGTTCACAGACAGGAAATAGCTGTTTACAGCTGTCTGTAACAGCCAGAACAGCTAGAAACAGCTACATAACCTGCCCACAGTAACAATGTCACCATGTAATAAATGTCAAAATGTAAATCAGGGATTTTAAAGATTTTACAATGAGTAAACACTGACTAAATCATTTATACATAATTATGGTAAAAATGAAGCACTTTTTTTACTACATTATTTTCACTGGAGTTCCTCTTTAAATGACAATTACCTCACACACTTTGGAAAGCCAGTGATCTCAGCATCAATGCTCCCACATATCATCAATCCCAGGGGCGTAGCAATAGGGGTTGCAGAGGTAGCCACCGCATCGGGGCACTTGGGCCAGAGGGGCCCCGAAGGGCCCTCCCTCGACTACAGTAATAGCTCTCCATTGGTCCTGTGCTCATAATAATTACTTCTATAGATACTTTAAATAGTGGTAATTATTAACAAACTGTTCCCTATCCCCTTCTTGCACCTCAGACACTGTAGTTTCCATTGGCAGGTTTTGGTGTGCTGTATCAATTGCTATGTATAGAGTGCTTGGGGGCCCTATTGTAAAACTTGCATTGGGGCCTACAACTCCTTAGCTACGCCACTGATCAATCCCATTGTTTATTTCATTTTTCACATGACTACATCTTAAAGAGAAACTCCGACCAAGAATTGAACTTTATCCCAATCAGTAGCCGATACCCCCTTTTACATAAGAAATCTATTCCTTCTCACAAACAGACCATCAGGGGGCGCTTTATGACTGAAATTGTGGTGAAACCCCTCCCTCAAGAAGCTCTGAGGACCGTGGTACTCCTGGCAGTTTCCTGTCTGTGAACCTTGTTGCATTGTGGGAAATAGCTGTTTCCAACTGCCAAAAAAGCATGCAGCAGGTACATAACCTGCCAACAGTAAAAATGTCACCATGTAATAAATATCAGAATGTAAATCAGGGAGAGGAAAGATTTAACAATAAGCAAAGACTGACTAAATCACTTATACATAATTATTGTAAAAATGAAGCACTTTTTTTTATTACATAATTTTCACTGGAGTTCCTCTTTAAGTCAGTTTGAGAGGGATAATATAGGGGTACATTCACTAAACTACGGTAAGCAGAACAACATACATAAAGTCTTACCTCACGATGAGTAGAGGCAAAACATTACATGCACTGCTTTATGCTCTACTCATCATGCATAAGACATTCAGTGGGTTTGGACCTTTAGAGTCCGATAATAGAAAAGCACTAAACAAATGTTAGCATTATTATTTTTATTATAAATGGCAGACTTGGCTGAGTGTCATCTGGGGCCTGATTCACAAAGCGGTGATAACTCAGTTATCACGCCTAAAAGACTTTAGGCGTGATAACCTTTGCACTAGCAAAGTTATCACCGCTTTGTGCTCTAACTCGCGCGAAGCCCCCGCGCGCAAAGTTTTGCGCGCGTACGCGTGCGCGCACAAAGTCCCATAGGGCTTAATGGGCACTTCGCTCGAAGCACGGTGCGCTGCGCGCGTAGCGCACCGCGCTATGCGCGCAAAACTTTGCACGCGGGAGTTCGCGCGAATTCCTTCAGATCACGCCTAAACTAAGTTTAGGCGTGATAAAGGGCTTTTCACAGGCGTGCAAAGTGTTTGCACCGCTTTGTGAATCAGGCCCCTGGTGTGTATACCTAGCTTTAGAAATTCAGGCCACAGACTGAAAATAAGAATATTAGACTCCAGGAAAGGTCCATTTACCATGATTACCACACACAGGCCTGGATTTACATCACAGGAACCTATAGGCACAGACATCCGGCACCCTAGATTGCCGGAAGGGAAGGAGGGAGGCACTTGTGAAGGGGAGTGAGCCGCCTTTCCATCATCAGGCGCCTGTAGGCACGTGCCTACAGTGCCTTATGGTAAATCCGGCCTTGACCACACATACAGTTAACAATCTGAAGTTTTCTTTAAACTGATCATGACGCTTATAATAAATACTGTCATCAAAAATGTGTTGTCATCAGCATTTTGACCAGGCTAATAGTCATCTTTTTGAATAGGCTCCAGGGTCTTTGGAGAAACAGAACAGGACTTTGTACAAGCGTATCTTTATTTCTGGCATGACTAAGAACACTTCCCGCTTGCATTCACCCTTTGCAGAGTTCTTTTTTTACTGAGCTATTTCATGTCTGTCTTAAGAAAATGTAGCTTTTCCTCGGCCTTCACTGAGCTTGTAACATGCAAGAGGCAATTATGACAGGAATCTTTATTCATTTTCTCCAAGTTGCTATCAGACCGCTTGTGCTTATCTTGTAACAACATCGTTTCAAGTTGCCACACAGGGAATTTGACTCATAATGTTCCGCCAGTCCAGCACTTTTAAGCATTTTTTTTTTTTTTGCTGGGCTTTGATAAAACACAGAATTGCAGGAGTATCAGGCTTTTAAAAGGACTTGAGAGAAGTGGCAGGTATGAAATATTGATGTGATTTGACTGGGATAGAAAGTAGCAAAAAATAGCAAGCAAGCAAAAAGCACAATATTTTAGAATACACAATAAACGCTCCCACAGTTCCCTGTTGTAATTAAGTCTAGTAAAAAATAGTTTAATACTGGATAGTGCAGCAAGGGAATAGAACCTCCTTTGGGGGTTTTGCTGATCTTGCTATTCCCACAGGAGAACATTTTGATTCACTACATGTCCTTGGAAGCTCTTTGGGCCTCTGTAGCTTTAGAGGAACTGTAGTGAAAATAACATAATTAATAAAATTGCTTTTTTAAAAATCTTTTTATAATATTCTCATATACATTATTTACTTTGCCTGTTGTAAAATGTTTCCTCTCCCCAATTTACATTCGGTGTATGGTATGAAGTTTATCACAGGTGGCCACAACTCGGGACTCCAGGAGAGTTATATTTAGGATTAATTCTACAAATACAATTTCATATCCAATAAGTTTAGTTACACTTCAGGTTACTCCAGATGAACTCCAGGGAATCCTACAAAAATACTTGTATGGGAAGAAACAGCTGATACTCACCCCTCAAAGGTTCCCTCTGGTCCTTCTCTTCTTACCATTACATGACTGGAAGGCTTACCATCACCATAACTGGAGGGCTTACCATCACCATAACTGGAGGGCTTACTATCATCATACTTGGAAGGCTTACCATTATCATAACTGGAATAAGCTGGAAGGCTTGCTATTACCATGGCTGGAAGGCTCTACATTACCATGACAGGAAAGCTTACCATTACCATGACTAGAAGGCTTACCATTACCATGACTGGAACGCTTACCATTACCTTAGCTGGAAGGCTTACCATTCCATAGCTGGATGGCTTACCATTACCATGGCTGAAAGGCTTACCATTACCATGGATGAAAGGCTTACCATTACCATGACTAGAAGGCTTACCATTACTATGATTGGAAGGCTTACTATTACCATAACTGGAAGGCTTACCATTACCACAGCTGGAAGGCTCACCATTATCATGACTGGAAGGCTTACCAGAACCATAGCTGGAAGGCTTACCATTACCATGGCTGAAAGGCTTACCATTACCATAGCTGGACTGCTTACCATTACCATGGCTGGAAGGTTTACCACTGTCATGGCTAGAATGCTTACCATTACCATAGCTGGAAGGCTGACCATTACCCTGGCTGGGAGGCTTACCACTGTCATGGCTAGAAGGCTTACCACTGTCATGGCTGGAAGGCGGGTAAGCTATCATGGCTATAAGGCTTACCATTACCATGGTTGGAAGGCTTACCACTGTCACGGATACAAGGCTTACCACTATCATGGCTAGAAGGCTTACCATTACCATGACCAGAAGCTGCAAGATGACTGAACATTGGAGGGCAGAGACACTGCCACATTGGGTAAGGAGGGACCTGGAGGACAGGAGACTAGATGGAGATGAGTCTTTCTGGCAAGACACAATTACTCCCTACAGAATGCCAGGAGACAGGATTTATAGATTGAGTTCATCTGAGGCCAGTTATTCTATGTTCTCCATAACACTCCATATAATATCTGGGCCTTATTTCCATATAGGAGATCATTCTCATAATGCTAAATACAATGGAATATGTTATATTTTATAAGAATCCTGAGCTCTTGCTATTTACTCCTAGCGTTACGCTTATTTTCACATGAAATGACGAGTAACAAATGTGTAATTTTCCTGACACAACCACTTGAAGTAGGGAGGAAACATAAAATTGTATTATGGCCCCGTCCGATGTTATTTCAGGTTGGATGCTCAGCAGAAAAGTATTCCTAGAATGTGTAAAATGAATGGCTTTATTGTTAGTATATCAAGACATCAGCATTTTGTAAAGGAGCTGCTTAGAAGCCCGAGCGGAGGCTGGCGGAACAGCGGACATCTCACCATCCTGCCGCAGATAAATCAGGGAGCCAAGCAGTCAATTAAGCAGAACAAGCCCATTGGGCCATTACTCTGCCATGCTGCGCCTGCTCTACGCATTCTCAGGGTGTAAAAGGCTTTGAATCGATGCAGAAAAAAAGCCGTCTGATCTGGAGACATCAGAATTTTGTAGGCACAGCAGGTGGAAAATATAAAGTGACTGAACATTCACATCAAAGAGCCTCCTTAAAGGGAAAGCTGCACATACTCTGACGCTAACAGCAACATTGATCAAGGTGCAGAGATGATACCTTGCATGTTCCTTGCCCCTTTAAAGCCAAGTAGTAAATGCAAAGTGTCATGTAAAGGATATGTACATGAAGAGTCATTGTATGAGACATTCAGTAAATGACACCTTTAAACATGTATTAGCTGCCCAAATGTGAAACATTGTCTCTAGTCAGTACACTAAAGGTGGCCATACACCTATAGATGGCCAACAGATTCCACCATCAGATTGACCCTTCTCTGATTGAAACCTGATCAAAGAGGGATCTATTGCCGCTACACACAGTATACAGATTTCTATTAGGTTTGAAAATCTGGCCAGGGGTCCTTTGGTTGTCTGAGATCAAACACTGCTACCACTGTGCATCCTACAGCCCCCTTTTGAGCAAGATCTTTCCAGTCTGTAGTAATAGGTTTGATCGATTTCTGACAGTTATCAATTTAATTTATGATTGGGCAGCCACGTTGCACATCTCACGTGGCAGATTCGATCATAATAATCAAAACTGTCAGAAAAATCGAGCAAGAACTGTATATGGGTACCTTACAGGAATACTATAAATGCCGAAGTGTTCTAAAATGAAAACATACAAATAATGTCTAAGTAGCTGTGTTAACATTTTCCTACTTTTCATGTTAATTATCAGAGGCAAAAGCTTTAATTCATTGTGTGTAGATTTTAGCTACGTTTGGAATGTCTCATTTGCAGAGGCATGAATCTCTGCAGTCTGACATGCTAAGAACAGTGTAATATTGAAGCAGATTATTTGAAAACAGGTATCAGGTCTTACACACTACAGTATTACAAATGTTTATGTTGCACATAAGATACATTTTCTCTGCTCTCTGTGAGAGAAAGCTCTGCCTGTCTCTGACTGAACTCTCGGCACGCACAGAGTTAATGATGCACTGCGAAGGGAATCCCCCCTCCCCTCATGGCTGAGTCTGCCATAAGAATTTCAGCAGACTGCCCTCAGAAAAGTGTGAAAGGAATTAGATAACAGTAATCAAATACAGTAGATAAGCAATGAAATGTATACAACAGTACTTAGCAGCACTTCCCAAACATGGAATTGGAAAAAAAAACATGTTAATCTATAGTGTCCCTATAACTTTTCTATTTGATTGAGTCAGGAGATAGGTGGAGGAAAAGGTTTGCCATGCATCTTCAAGGACATTATCGTTATCATTATGTTATCGTTGAAGGCAAAATTTATGTCTGGGCTCTGTCTGGGAGGAAATAAAGGGAACCTGAGGTGAGATTAAGGCTGCCATATTTATTTCCTTTTAAACAATACCAGTTGCCTGGCAGCCCTGCTGATCTATTTGGCTGCAGTAGTGTCTGAATCACACCTGAAATAAGCATGCAGCAAATCTTGTCAGATTTTTGTCAAAGACACCTGATCGGCATGCTTGTTCATGGTCTATGGCTACAAGTATTAGGCCTCGTTCACATCTACTCAGCGCAGATGGTAGTGCGATCAGAACGCAACACGTACGATCGCACGTCATCTGCGCCGCTACCCGCTGCTGATCCAATCCATAGACAGTGAAGGGATCAGCTCTGCACTTGCAGGCAAAATGCAGGCAGCAGTACGCAACCGCATCATACTGCTGCGCAGCGCAGTAGATGTGGACGGCAGAAGGGCCATCTATGTTCTTCTGCCGCTCCTGCGTGTCACCAAATGTGCACGGAAGCACGTATGATGTGAATGAGGCCTAACAGACAGAGCAATCAGCAGGAAGTCAGGCAACTAGTATTGTTAAATAAGAAATAAATATGGGAGCCTCCATGTACCTCTTGCTTCAGGTTCCCTTTAATATCATTAACACAACACTAGGTTTGAAAGAACACTTCTGAAACTCCATATTCTGAGATGCACAATGTATTCAGTATTCATAAATAAAAAACAATCGTATGCAAGCGTCAGTCCCAGAGAGATTCAGCTCCCTCACATTGCTGCGGCTCCCCTCACAGCCACGGATCAGATTTTCTGATCCGCATCACAAAATGGAAATCAAAGAGTCCTCACGTTATTCCTTACAGGAACTCTCTGGTTTTTTTTTTTTGTGCTGAGGGTGATCTTACAGCATTCAAAGATTAAGGCCCCATTTAAACCTAAAACAAAAACGCATGCATTTTGCGTTTTTGTGCACTGTTTTTCTTCCCCTCCCAGCGCTCCCCTGCGCATTGCGTTTTTGTAAAAAGTGCTTTTCTAAGCCCTTTTTTTTTAGAGCGGTTTTGTAATTCACTCCCTGATGCAGGTCAGGAAGTGAACTCTTTGACCCGGAAAAGAATAAATACAATGTATTTATTCTTAAAAACACGAACGCAATCGCTGCACAAAGCGATTTTGTGAGCATTTTGCATTTTTCCTATACCTTCCGTTATAGCAAAAACGCCTCAGAAATGGCACAGGCACCGCATTGCTGAGCGGATCGGAAACCAACTGCTCAGCTGTGAACTCTCTCATAGGGAATCATTGCGCAAGCGTTTAGTGGGCGATTTTAAAAATTCACCTGTGCTTAAAAAAAGGCGGAAAACGCCTCTAGTGTGAACGGCCTTTAGGGCTGTTTAACACTACAAATTGTAAAACGCATTCAACAACGTACTGCGATTACTATGCGATTTGTAGAATGTTCCAGCATGAGATTCTCAGTGTTTTGTCTTTATGTGTCTGCGATTGCCTTTTGCAATTTTCACTGGATTGACTAGCAAGGAGATGCATTTTTTTTCAATTCCATACTGATATAATTTGCATTAAAGCGCAACTGAAGTGAGAGGGATATGGAAGCTCCCATATTTATTTCCTTTTAAGCAATAACAGTTGCCTGGCTGTCCTGCTGATCCTCTGCCTCTAATACTTTTTAGCCATAGAGTAGACCGTGAACAAGCATAGGCAGATCAGGTGTTCCTGACACTATTATCAGATCTGACAAGATTATGTGCATGCTTATTTCTGGTGTGATTCAGACTCTACTGCAGCCAAATAGAGCAACAGGATAGCCAGGCAACTGGCATTATTTAAAAGGAAATAAATATGGCAGCCTCCATAGTCCTCCCACTTCAATTGTCCTTTGAAGTTGGAGTAATTAGAACCAGATTAACCATCTTCAGTGGCCTGTGAGGCAACTTTAGCTGTTTTTTATTTTTCTAGGCGTAGTTTGCACCTCCACTCCAACTGCTTCGGGTTCCATTTTTGGCTGGGAGCGCACTTGTCTGTGTGGAAAAGCAAGAGTTTTCTGCCATGTGCCTTTCTGCATTTTTTTCTTTGCGTTGAAAATAATGTAATAAAAAAGTGCTTCATTTTTACAATAATTATGTATAAATGATTTAGTCAGTGTTTGCCCATTGTAAAATATTTTAAATCCCTGAATTACATTCTGACATTTATTACATGGTGACATTTTTACTGTTGGCAAGTGATGTAGCTGCTGCATGCTGTTTTGCAGTTGGAAACAGCTGTAAACAGCTATTTACCACAATGCAACAAGGTTCACAAACAGGAAACAGCCAGGAGTACCACGGTCCTCAGAGCTTCTTGTGGGAGGGGTTTCACCACAATATCAGTCATATAGCGCCCCCGATGGTCTGTTTGTGAAAAGGAATAGATTTCTCATGTAAAAGGGAGTATCAGCTACTGATTGGGATAAAGTTCAATTCTTGAGCAATTTTAAAACGGTAAATTACAAATCACAGAGAGCTGTGTGGCCCATAGACTTTCACTAAGTGTGATTTTGTGCGCACTTTCCACTATGCAGCAAAATGCTAGCGAATCAAACTAGTAAGCTCCCAGCCTTTATCTTTCACACGGGTTATTCTGTTAGGAGATTGCAGCAGTTACCATTAGTCTGCACACAGTGGGTGAAAGCACTTTTTTGTTTTGCCTCTGTCTTTATAAGGAGACCCAGCTGAAATGACCATCCTCCTCCTGGCTGGCAGACAGTACATGAAATGTTGCTAGGCAATGAGGTGTCACTTTAAAAGCATTCCTGGAGATTTCACAACAGGGCAGTAAAATCAGAGGCCGGATAACTTTTAAAGCAAATGGCGCTGGCAAGCAACTGTGCCGTTGCTACAAAAACAATCACAAACTTCGTGCTAAAGCTGAATACCTCATGAGGCAGGAAGATGGATCCCAGTGACGTTCCACCTCGAAGAGCGTTCCCTGATCCATCCTCCTCCCGGCGGGTATATGCAACATCACACAACGGGAGTTCAAGCGATTGTGCGGGAGTCGTCTGGGATCTTAAAGATCCGATCCACCGTAATGGTTGTGGTCGCCAAACGTTGTTTGCGTAATCGCAGGCCTATACCCATGTCGGGAGATTGCAGAAACAATCGCTCTTGCTGAAAAAATCACCAATCATCGGAAAAATTGTGTAGTGGGTACGGCCTTGAGTCTAAAGGCTCGTACACACGCATGATAAAAGTCGTCTGAGGTGGCAGATAATGACCGCCTCAGCCGATAGTCATGCATGTGTAAAGTGGCCCCCCAAGCGATCCACCTAGCAGATCAACTTGCCCAAGTGATGGCCAACTCCATTGTCCTCGCTTTTTTAATCAATACCAGTTCCCTGGCAGCCCTACTGGTCTGTTTGGTTGCAGTAGTATCTGAATCACACCAGAAACAAGCATGCAGCTAATCCAGTCAAACTTCAGTCAGAAACATCTGATTCTGCATGCTTGTTCAGGGTCTATGATTAAAAAGGCAGAGGACCAGCAAGATAGCCAGGCAACTGGTATGGTTTAAAAAGAAATAAATATGGCAGCCTCCATCTACCTCTCACCTCAGTTGTTTGAAACAAACCTAAAATGAAAAGTCAAAATAAACATACACACGTCATACTTACCTCCTAGGTAGGCTACTCATCAATCTCCTTCTCCTATCTTGCATCCCGTTTTTCTACTGTGATCAATGGAATTCTCCGGGGGGTTCTCATAACCACATAACAGCTTCCTGGTCAGCACACTGTTAAACTGTAACATCGCCCACTTGAGCCATAGGGAAACATGGACATTACCTTGCACATCAGTTGTCCTTTCAGTTATAACTGAAAGCAACTGGTATATAACTGAAATCAACTGATATATTTCAGTTCTAATAAAATCTTGTCAGAACTTGAAGGGATCGTTTTTAGAAGAAAATGGTGAGCTCCTGAGAGGAACCGACAGCAAGGTAAGCATGAAATATTCATTTACAGATACATTGTGTGTTTATCCTATAAAATAAAACCCCTGTGTCCCTGCATCCTCCTCCTGTGTGCCCCTGTGTCCGTGCTTTTGCGTACTGCGCATGCGCGGCACGTGGGCGGCAGTTAGAGCAGGAGGTGGACAGCGCCAGGGGGGCAGGCGTGTGCACACACGGTGCGCGTGTGAGCACGGGCCGTGCGCTCTGCCATGCGGCAGCAGCGGATGGTGGAGGTGACAGGGGCGGGAGGGGGGTTGTGAGGGAGGCCTCGAGCCCGTTATTGTAAAGGGCTTAGGTCTACTAGTTTTAAATCATTTTACTTGGTTTAGGTTCACTTTAAAGAAAACCTGTAATGAGAAAAAGTTCCCCTGGGGGTACTCACCTCGGGTGGGGGAAGCCTCTGCATCCTATCGAGGCTTCCCCCGTCCTCCTGTGTCCCACGGCGGCAGCGATAAAGCTCCCCGAACAGCGGGGATATAAATATTTACCTTCCCTGGCTCCAGCGCAGACGCAATATCGGCTCTCCGCTCGGAGATAGGCGGAAATAGCCAATCGCTATCAGGTCTCCTGCGCCTGCGTAGTAGAGCGGACGCGACAGAGATCTTCTATTTCCGCCTATCTCTGTGTTGAGAGCCACAACAGCGCCCCCACTGGAGACAGGGAAGGTAAATATATTTGCCATGTCGAGCTTGCCGAGCCCGGCAGGGCCGGTTTAAGCAACAATGGGGCCCCAGGGCAAAATAATCCTGGGGGGCCCCCCCCCAACATATACCTCGGAACAAAAATCTGCATTAGGGGACCTTTTTTGCAGCTGGTATAGTCAGGGTGTGAAGTCCCAGTCGGTCTGAGCTCCACATTCTGGCTATCCCAGCCTGCATGGGGGACAAGGGGTTAAAATGTTTCAGGAGGGGGGATCCCACATAATTTTTTTTTTTAAATTCCCACACTCTAAACATAAAAAAATTTTGGGAAAATAGGAAAAAATGCCAGGGATCTTCATACAGCCATATTGCGGCTGTATAGCGATCCCTGGCCAAAGCGCTGCGGCTGCGCATAGACCCCCTGGAAACCGCATCAGGAAATTTATTGCGCTTTCGTTTGATGCATGTAAAATTACACTATCGTTAGGTTTGCTACTAAAAGTGACATTTACCGCATTTAAAACTATACTTTTTTCCTTCTAAACTTTAAAATCGATTTTCTCAAAAACTATAAGGTCTTTTTTCCTCGTATTCCTAATGATCTCCTTAACATATCCTGCAAATTTAGGGTTTCTAGCTTTTAAGGTGGATTTGTTATTAACCATTAAATTCGGCAGGTTTTTAAATGTGTTTTTTTTTCCTTTGAAACTTTAAAATCGATTTTCTCAAAAACTATAAGGCCGATTTGAAATTTTTTTTCCCTCTTGTAGCCACTGGGGGCCCCTACAAGCTCTGGGGCCCTGGGGCAGCTGCCTCCTTTGCCTTAATGGTAGCGCCGGCCCTGGAGCCCGGATTGTGGGACACTTCGGGGGAGCCAGCGCTGGATTGCCTGCAGCGAGACCGCCTTGGGAAGCCTAATTTGGACCCTGAGGCTTCCCCCTACCGAGGTGAGTACCACCCAGGGGATGTTTTTTTGTTACAGTTTCTCTTTAAGCTTGAGCTGGCAGAGCCTGACTCATTCATAATAGGCAGTGGTTGGATCTAAACAATATCATACTGTTAATATCATTTACTGGTCTCCAGGAGACATGTGTTTTATGAGCCCCCCATCTCTGAATAAAGATCAAGAGGCCACTTTGAACATCCTATATATTTACCGCCTTGCCTGAGCCAGCAGTAGCTTGCGATGAGTCATTCACGTTACCATGCTGCTGTTATTTTTACATTTATAAATGCTAAGAGGCGCTCACAACACGGCCCTCTCCTTCAAATAATGACACTCTCTCTTGTGTACCGTGATTGATTTCCCATGATGATTCTAAAGTACAATAAGTGTCACAATATAGCAGGATTTACAAGGCCGTAATGGAAATATAAGTGACTCAGTGGGGATCCCTTAAAAGGAGACAATAATAATTTCTCCCAGCAAGCCACTCTTGCCATTTCCTCACTGATGACTTCAATATAAAACTTGTAAAGTTGTTGGAGAGTTATTATTGCCGGAATAATTAGCAGCAGAAGAAGGGAGCGGGGAGGAAATTAGCAGGAAGATGAAATGCAGCGTAACATTGATTGGTCACCGGTAAAAAGACTTCCTGTTGTTTTTGGTAATATAATTTGAAGCGGAAGTCTCTAAGACATGTAAGCAGCGCTTTAGCACTTCAAATTATTAGGTCTGTTTTATTTTCAATGTCAAAATGATACCTCAGCATAAAGCTGACCACACTCAGATTGTCAGATTCTTTTTTAAGTTTAAAAAGGAACTTTAACCCAGGATTGAACTTCATCCCAATCAGTAGCTGATTCCCCCTTTCCCACAGCTAATCTTTACCTTTTCTCGAATAGATTATCAGGGTGCTCTGTATGGATGATATTGTGGTGGAACCCCTCCCACAGTGTGATGTCATGATCGTGGTCCTGACAGTTTACTGTCTGTGAACCTCATTGCACTGTGGGAAATAACAGCTTTTTCCAACTGCCAAGCATGCAGTATCTCCCTCCCTGTGCATAGAACTCTCAGTAAACGAACATTTCATACAGATCACCTGGCAGAACTAAAGAGTTTACTCCCTGTGATACATTTCAGAATGTAAATCTGGGAAAGGAAAGATTTTACAATGGGCAAACCCTGACTAAATAATCTTTTAATTAATATTGTAGAAAAATAAGCAATTTTACTCATTGTTATTTTCACTTCCTCTTTAAAGTAGTAGCAGTAGGGTATTGTACCGTGTTAGCCATCAGTAAAAGCAAGAAGTTTTAAATCAGGATGATACCATTTATTGGCTAACTACAAATGAATAAGAATAAACAAGCTTTCGGCCTTGCAGCCTTCGTCAGGTTTACATCCTGTTAGTTTGCAAGCTGGTGGTACAGACAGCTTATATACATGCAACATCAAAAGGAAAAACAGATATTTTTTTCAAGCATAAATACATCATTAAGATGCCTTAATACAAACAGACCATCTAAATGGGGTAAGATAAGGATCCTTGTTTACTTTATTGCTCACAGACCTGGTATTAGGATTGAGAACACAAGCATATAGCAACTTCACAGCAGTACTGACTGTGGTGGGTCTTTGCCTCTCTATATGGCAACTCCGTTTTTTCTTACTACTGAGGCCCGTTTGAATTGAGTTGAGTGCCAATGTTTAGTTGGAGTCCCTTGTTCAGATGCCCCGACACACCCATTCCTGTCCCTAATATGCCAATGCCTGGCTCTTATCACGCCTCCAACTGCACTGCTCAGGCCCCTCCTTTGTTGGCCATATTATACTGTAGAATCTCGTTATAATAAACTCGGATATAGTAAAACTCTACTTCTAGTAACATAAGTGTCCAGGTCCCAACCAAGCACCATTATGAGTATACAGGTGTAATGCCAGGTATAGTAAAATTGCATATGATAGAACTTGGGTTATAATGAACATTTTTTTTGCCCCCTGTGGTACGTTGTATCCGGCTGTAGTGGAATCTGGGATGGCATCATGCACTGGTTGACATGAGCGTCTGTGAGGAAAAAATGGTGATCGCCACAGTATCAAAACGATGAAGTATAAAACTTGAGGAAAAGTGCTACATAATCTGCCTGATTGAAAGCAAAACCCAAGCTGACATTGTGCATGAGTGCGGTATTAATAAGGCAACTGACAGTATGATTTGGAAATAAACCTGACAGATACAAATCCAGTGTGCCATTTGCAGACAGCAGCAAGAAAATGCGCAAGACTACAAATGAGGAGGTTGATGAAGCTGTCTTTCACTGGTTAAAACAAGCATGTTCAGTCAGGGTTCCAGTGCCAGGCACACAGATCTTTATCGCCACGCAATGTACATTACAGATGTGTGTCCAGTTTGTACAACAGTACTGTTTTAAAGTTTGCCTTTTCAATAAAATGTCATTGAAAATAAAATGGCTCCCAATTATTGCCTGAATTAAGATACCGTACTAGACAAGACAAGACAAATAACATTTATATTGCGCTTTTCTCCTGGCAGACTCAAAGTTTGACCAAGGTCTCCTCACCGAGTAGGTGTTGGCTTACTGATTTGAATCCAGGTCCCCTGTTTCAGAGGCAAAGCCCTTAACCTGTACACTATCCAGCCACTACTACAGTATACTTCTTGTGCTGGAGCAGGGGTCAGGAACCTTTTTGGCTGAGAGAGTCATAAACGCCACATATTTTAAAAATGTAATTCTTAAGAACCGTATGTTTTAAACTGGGGAAGTGCGCATGCAAGTCAAGTGACAGGCAGCCTATTGGGCCAGTCAAAATGTGGGAAACTCGTACTACAAAGTCACTGGACCTGACAGGGTCCAGAATGGGAAAATTGGAGCAGCTGTTCATTTTGGGGGGAGCGTGAGCAAGTTAGTAGTGCATGCTACAGCAGTAGCATGCCTACTTTGACAATTTTACTTGTGCTGCCACACTAAGCTGCGCTTCTTGAACAGTGTAGCTTAGTGATTGAACCCCTAACTGTGAGCCAGATGTAGCCATCAAAAGAGCCACATCTGGCTCCTGAGCCATAGGTTCCCTACCTCTGTGCTAGCAGCTAGAGTATGTCAAATTCTCTGGTTTCTTCTGTTCATTTGGATTTCATTCAATGGATAATAGAGAAAACAAGATCATTCCAGAATAATGTCTACTTTTGCTTTATTGACTGTATAGATCAAGCTTTTGACTGTGTAGATCGTAGTAGACTGTGGCAGAATCTCATGGAAATGGGGATACAAAGCCATCTCATTTGCTTTTTTAACCTCCCTGGCGCTAATCCTGAGTGTAACTCGGGCTAGCTGCCGGGAGCTCAATGCTGAGTATAGTGCACATCGGGCGCTTTTACTCACCTCCCGGGGGATCCAGGCATCGGTAGCCGTTCTCCTTCCTGTCCTCATGAGGCTCTGAATCACTCTGGTGAGATCGCCGTCATCTATCTCACTACAGAGTTACAACGCCACCTGGAGGATGGAGGTAAAATTGCAGTGCTGGAGCCCCGGGAGGTGAGTGAGTGCTGGGACTGCTGCAGAGACTCTGGCGGTGTGAATTTTTTCCTGATTTTAGGGTCTAAAACTTGCTGAAAAGACCCTAAAATCCGGAAATAATCATACCGCCAGGGAGGTTAAAGAATCTGTTTGCAAACCAAGCAGCAACAGTTATAAAGGAGTCTGTCATAGCTGATGGGTTCACAATTGGTAAAGGAGTGCGGCAAGGTTGCACATTGTCTCATTTTTTTTAACTTATATGCTGAATATGTAATGTGGAAAGCTGGTTTGGATGAGTCACATGCTGGAATTAAAATAGCTGGCAGGAATATTACCAATCTAGGATATGCTGATGATACCACTCTGATGGCTGAAACTGAGGAAGAATTGAAGAGGCTAGTCATGAATGTCAAACAAGAAAGTGCCAAAGCTGGTCTACCGCTTAGCTTGAAGAAAACTTAAGTCATGTCATCTGCTCCAATTACCCCTCTGCAAATAGATGGGGGAAAAGTAGCAGTTGTAATAGATTTCATCTTTCTGGGATTGCAAAAGACACTTGTTACTTGGGAAGAAAGCTATGGCAAATTTGGACAAGATACTAAAGGATAGATATAAATTGAAAAAAACGAGAGCCCAATATGGTGTAGTATGTTAAACACAATTGGTAAGTGGTTTAGTGAGAGAATTTATACTCACAAACATGGGTTACCATTCAGGCAACCACTCAATAGGAAGGTGAGGAGATTAGACCTGTCCTCACTCAGGATTAAGAAGTCGCTCTCTGTAGTAAAGAAACAAGAAAGGGGGTAGCACTCCCCTCCACCTGGAGTGGACACAGAGTATTTGTATGTAGAACAGAGGCGCCAGCAGGATAAAAGTCAATACAATTTTAAAAATTGCTTGGAGGAAGTGGTGGGCTTGCCTCCCAAAAGCAGACACGAGATCCTGTCTTCATATAAATCAATACATTTGTTATACGGTACCCCAAAAACAGTGCAACACGTTTCGCAGGCCCAGCCCGCTTCATCAGGCAATAAAAGTGGGGACAAAACAGAATTTCGTCAATAGCAGGTGTAGCGCCTCAGGATAGATATGTCACTTATCAACAAAGATCAAGATAGTTAGAACTATGGTATTCCCAGTAGTAACATATGGTTGTGAAAGTTGGACTATAAATAAGGCCATGCATAGAAAAATTGATGCTTTTGAATTGTGGGTGTGGAGAAAGCTACTAAGAGTTCCCTGGACAGCTAGAAGATCTAACCAGTCAATACTTATATAAATAAGGCTGGGGTGTTCACTAGAAGGGCTGATACTACTATTAAAACACATACTTTGGTCACATAATGAGAAGACCGGATTCTTTGCAGAAATCCTTGATGCATGGAAAAATTGAGGGCAAAAGAAGAAAAGGATGGCAGAGGCTTAGATGGATAGACAGCACATATGAAGCTATGAACATGCCTATGCAACAGCTGAAAGAAGCAGTGACTGACAGAGCACTATTTACATGGCGTTTGTATGCTCTCCCTGTTTTTGTGAGGGTTTCCTCCAGGCACTCTAGTTTCCTCCCATATGCCAAAAACACACAGATAAGTTAATTGGCTTCCCCCTAATTTGGCCATAGACAACGAGAGACTATAGTATGGATTAGATTGGGAGCCCCTTTGAGGGACAAATAGTGACAGGACTATACACTCTGTGGAAGATGTTAGTACTATATAAAAACTAAAAAATAATAATAAATTGAAAGTCATTAAAGTATGCAAAAGCAGGCGTCTCAATACAGTTGGCAAATAGTTGATATAAAATATATATGCAGACATATCTGGGGAAATGCTGTGTAAGGGGTGCTGTGCTCCCTCAACCAAGGAGAGATGGTTCACTGGGTGACGGCCTCTGAATTTTTACAGCAATTATGGAGGGAAAACCTCACAATTATTCCTCTGTCCATCCTGGGCCACTGTTCCCCCTGTTCAAAATGCAAAGTAGCACAGGCAGCTAACATGCCATTTACATAATTAGCTCTCTGCTGCTTTGTCATGTGGAAACTGACATCAAAGTCATATGAATCCTTAGGCAGAGAATGGGGAGGATGGGGTGGGGCAAAGTAGTTGGGCTGACTGGAGATTTCTGGGGACAGTGAGCATGGGGAAGCTTTTCACATTTAGCTGCTTGATTGATGATTTTAAGTGCTTATGTACAGTCTATACCACCAGGAGTACCCAAACATTTTCGGTCAAGGGTCAACATACTTTCGACGGCTGGGGGGCTGGAACATACATAAAATGATGTTGAAAAGCATTACATTGAGTCTAGGTATTGATTACCCCCAATTATGCTTGGAGGAGAACTCCCAGCAGCAGCCATTCAGTCATGCATCGCCTGAAGAACGTCTTTGTGCACCAGGCAATGAAGCATACCCAGGTGACAACCTGCCGACCAGTTGGATAGCAGTATCACCTGATGCTGAATTGGAAGTCAGCGAATGACTGCTCTCTGGCTTCTACAGTATGTGGATGGGTGGTGCCAGCACTGCTATTCTATATGCGGGGCGCGACATTTAACGGTGCAGTGGGCCACATCTATAAGTTATACGTTTTGTGTTTGGGGGGCCAGTGAAAAAGCCTTGGAGGGCCGCATTCGGCCCGCAGTTTGAGGACCACTGGTCTATACAGTACACAATACATTCCCAAATGGACTTAAAGTGAACCTGAAGGAAAAAAATGCCCCAAATGTGTACTTACCTCAGTAAAGGGTAGCTTCTGGATAATCCAGAGGCTTCCTCTGCCCCCTTGCATTGCTAGTATGCACTCTGTACATTGTCTTGCGCTAATGTTCAAGTACGGACAAACCAATTACATTCTATTTCCTGCATGAGTAACTAGCTGCTTTGAGAAGCAACACTTGTTGCTTGTTTTCCACATGTGTAGAAACTGAGTGGCAGGCAGGACTCACCCTCCCAGTCTTGACAGTTTGTAGTGATCACTGTAGAGTAGCTGAGTATGTAAATTGTGGTATACAAATTAAGCTGTTGGCAACAACATGTCGTAAAAGTATTGCAGGTGAAAATGTACTTAGAAAAGAAAAAAAAAGAAATCTTTAAAATATATATTTTTGTGAAACTGGTTGTTTGGGTTCATGGCACTTTCTAAGCATTTGGTCATCTGTTTTCTGCTGAGGTGCTGAACCAACTGACACGGAGGCAAAGCTGGCCAATTAGTGGCTCTGCTCGAACTCTAACTTTCCCTCTCACCAGATGTGGCCATCAAATCCCTAAGCTTGTAGTAATGCCTAGCTTCTGGCTGCCATGGAAACCTAGAGCTGCAATTTCATGAATAAGGGAAATCTCTGAAGGGAGTGTGTGTGTGTTTATTTTTTAAGAGGTGACATTGTGGCAATGGCACCCTCCATTTACCTTCATTGCTGGATTAAATTACTCTGGCCGCACACACTATTTGCAATTTAACAAAAACAAACTTGCATCCATAAAGCAAACCTGAAGTGAAAATAAGATTATAAGATAATGTGTAGTGTGTGTAGTACAGGTAAGAAATAAAACATATGTAGCAAAAAAAAAAAAAAAGTGTCTCATATTGTTTTCCAGTACAGGAAGAGTTAAAAAAAACTTCAGTTGTTATCTATGCAAAAGAGCCTCTCTGAGCTATTCCACCCAGCTTTCAGAAGTACTTTAGCAGTTAAGAAACAGTGAGAGACGGGTTGAAATAAGGTTTTACTGCAGGAAAGTTCAAATGGCCATTACTTCTGCTTTGTTTTATACTGTAGCTTAAAAGAGTGTGGTTTTAAAATGGCAAATCTGACAGAATGATGCAATGTTCTAAAAAAGCTATATAACTGAAAATAAAAATATGAGACTGTTTTCTTTGCTACTAATGTTTTATTCCTTATCCGTACTACACATACAATTCATTATCTCAATTTTGTTTTTGTTTTTTAATTTAAGTTTGCTTTAACCTATTTTAGTTCCTGGACGTAGAAACTACACACGCGCTCCCGGCCCGCGGTTCGTTACCCAGGCAATCAGTGAATCGGGCTATGGTGCCCGATCACTGATTCCTCTCCCCCGCTGAAAAAGCGACAGCTTCTCTCGGAAGCTGCGCCTTTTCTGGCTGTTACCTCCCCCATGCGTCTCTTTGAGCGTATGTTACGCTTAGAGTGACGTCATGTAAACAAACTCATGGCCGCCATCTTGTGGCCAAAAAGTAATACTACAACTAAAAGTAAAAAAAAAATAAAAATCAACAAACATTTACATTATAAACCTATTATTTACTTCCAACCCTCCCAAAACTACCCAAATAAAATGTTTAATATAAAAAAAAAACACATTACAATAAAAAAAAAAAACATGTAAATATTTACCTAAGGGTCTAAACTTTTTAAATATCAATGTAAAGATGAAATATTTCTATATTTTTTTTATTTTAAACTTGTAAATAGTGATGGATGCAAAACGGAAAAAATGCACCTTTATTTCCAAATAAAATATTGTCGCCATACATTGTGATAGGGACATAATTTTAACGGTGTAATAACCGGGACATATGGGCAAATACAATATGTGAGTTTTAATTATGGAGGCATGTATTACTTTAAAACTATAATGGCTGAAAACTGAGAAATAATGAATTTTTTTCCGTTTTTTTCTTATTCTTCCTGTTAAAATGCATTTACAGTAAAGTGGCTCTTAGCAAAATGTACCCCCCAAAGAAAGCCTAATTGGTGGCGGAAAAAACAAGATATAGATCAATTCATTGTGATAAGTAGTGATAAAGTTATAGGCTAATGAATGGGAGGTGAACATTTCTCAAGTGAAAACGACGGAACGCGAATTGGTTAATGACAATTGTAATCTAAATGAACTGAATATGAAGTAAATGTAACATTTTTTAGTTCTTTTTTTTTAAATCGATTAAAACCATCATATTAAAATGTATCAGTGTAACCAGCATTAATGTCG
Source organism: Hyperolius riggenbachi (assembly GCF_040937935.1). NCBI lineage: Eukaryota > Metazoa > Chordata > Amphibia > Anura > Hyperoliidae > Hyperolius > Hyperolius riggenbachi. The sequence continues at coordinate 98,381,865 of NC_090647.1, forward strand.
CTCTTTTTTTTATCTTATTTGTTGGAATTCACCACAGACTACAGATGGGACCGGATCTGCTGAACTTTACCCAAGGAAAATGGCTGGCATACTGCTACTGAAAGGCTCTACGGTCTGAAAAAGTCTATGCAAAGTTATTCCCTGCATAGCACAAGCCTGGCTTGATGACACAAGGAGATACATTTCAAAGCTGCTCAACTAATCTGCCAAAAAAGTGGGGTAATGTCTGATAAACAACAGGGAACCTTTTAGGTAACTGACCATTCCAGTCAATATACAGGATCTTCTAAAAAAATTAGCATATTGTGATAAAGTTCATTATTTTCTGTAATGTACGGATAAACATTAGACTTTCATATATTTTAGATTCAAATACACACAACTGAAGTAGTTCAAACCTTTTATTGTTTTAATATTGATGATTTTGGCATACAGCTCATGAAAACCCAAATTTCCTATCTCAAAAAATTAGCATATTTCATCCGACCAATAAAAGAAAAGTGTTTTTAAAACAAAAAAAGTCAACCTTCAAATAATTATGTTCAGTTATGCACTCAATACTTGGTCGGGAATCCTTTTGCAGAAATGACTGCTTCAATGCGGCGTGGCATGGAGGCAATCAGCCTGTGGCACTGCTCAGGTGTTATGGAGGCCCAGGATGCTTCGATAGCGGCCTTAAGCTCATTCAGAGTGTTGGGTCTTGCGTCTCTTAACTTTCTCTTCACAATATCCCACAGATTCTCTATGGGGTTCAGGTCAGGAGAGTTGGCAGGCCAATTGAGCACAGTAATACCATGGTCAGTAAACCATTTACCAGTGGTTTTGGCACTGTGAGCAGGTGCCAGGTCATGCTGAAAAATGAAATCTTCATCTCCATAAAGGTTTTCAGCAGATGGAAGCATGAAGTGCTCCAAAATCTCCTGATAGCTAGCTGCATTGACCCTGCCCTTGATAAAACACAGTGGACCAACACCAGCAGCTGACATGGCACCCCAGACCATCACTGACTGTGGGTATTTGACACTGGACTTCAGGCATTTTGGCATTTCCCTCTCCACAGTCTTCCTCCAGACTCTGGCACCTTGATTTCCAAATGACATGTAAAAGTTGCTTTCATCCGAAAAAAGTACTTTGGACCACTGAGCAACAGTCCAGTGCTGCTTCTCTGTAGCCCAGGTCAGACGCTTCTGCCGCTGTTTATGGTTCAAAAGTGGGATCATGCTTCCATCTGCTGAAAAGTGTTATGGAGATGAAGATTTCATTTTTCAGCATGACCTGGCAATTGCTCACAGTGCCAAAACCACTGGTAAATGGTTCAGTGACCATGGTATTACTGTGCTCAATTGGCCTGCCAACTCTCCTGACCTGAACCCCATAGAGAATCTGTGGGATATTGTGAAGAGAAAGTTGAGAGACGCAAGACCCAACACTCTGGATGAGCTTAAGGCTGCTATCGAAGCATCCTGGGCCTCCATAACACCTGAGCAGTGCCACAGGCTGATTGCCTCCATGCCACGCCGCATTGAAACAGTCATTTCTGCAAAAGGATTCCCGACCAAGTATTGAGTGCATAACTGAACATAATTATTTGAAAGTTGACTTTTTTTGTTTTAAAAACACTTTTCTTTTATTGGTCGGATGAAATATGCTAATTTTTTGAGATAGGAAATTTGGGTTTTCATGAGCTGTATGCCAAAATCATCAATATTAAAACAATAAAAGGCTTGAACTACTTCAGTTGTGTGTATTTGAATCTAAAATATATGAAAGTCTAATGTTTATCAGTACATTACAGAAAATAATGAACTTTATCACAATATGCTAATTTTTTGAGAAGATCCTGTACTGATCAGTATTTGATTACCAGTAGGTGGGAATGCAAAATCCACATACGGTACATATGTGTACAATGGCTGTTATGTTCAATCTTTTGTGTGTTATAGTCTGATTACTTCAACAAGGGGTCCAGAGATGGAACGATGAAATGTAAGATTCAGAGCCTTCAATCTTCTTAAGTGAGTATCAAGCTCAAAATCCTCATAAAATGAAGCAATCCGGATGTTTGTTTTCGATCCTAAATCATATCACAGTAATGGGAACATGTTACCGCGTTATACAAATTGCCAGTGTCTTTGCTTTCTTTGAATCGCAAACAATCCACAAAGTGCAGCAAAACATATACCGTAGGAAACAAGGTTACATAGTTACATAGTTACATAGTTACATAGTTATTTTGGTTGAAAAAAGACATACGTCCATCGAGTTCAACCAGTATAAAGTACAACACCAGCCTGCTCCCTCACATATCCCTGTTGATCCAGAGGAAGGCGAAAAAACCCTTACAAGGCATGGTCCAATTAGCCCCTAAAGGGAAAAATTCCTTCCCGACTCCAGATGGCAATCAGATAAAATCCCTGGATCAACATCATTAGGCATTACCTAGTAATTGTAGCCATGGATGTCTTTCAACGCAAGGAAAGCATCTAAGCCCCCTTTAAATGCAGGTATAGAGTTTGCCATAACGACTTCCTGTGGCAATGCATTCCACATCTTAATCACTCTTACTGTAAAGAACCCTTTCCTAAATAAATGGCTAAAACATTTTTCCTCCATGCGCAGATCATGTCCTCTAGTCCTTTGAGAAGGCCTAGGGACAAAAAGCTCATCCGCCAAGGTATTATATTGCCCTCTGATGTATTTATACATGTTAATTAGATCCCCTCTAAGGCGTCTTTTCTCTAGACTAAATAAACCCAGTTTATCTAACCTTTCTCGATAAGTGAGACCTTCCATCCCACGGATCAATTTTGTTGCTCGTCTCTGCACCTGCTCTAAAACTGCAATATCTTTTTTGTAATGTGGTGCCCAGAACTGAATTCCATATTCCAGATGTGGCCTTACTAGAGAGTTAAACAGGGGCAATATTATGCTAGCATCTCGAGTTTTTATTTCCCTTTTAATGCATCCCAAAATTTTGTTAGCTTTAGCTGCAGCTGCTTGGCATTGAGTACGATTATTTAACTTGTTGTCAATGAGTACTCCTAAGTCCTTCTCCAAGTTTGATGTCCCCAACTGTATCCCATTTATTTTGTATGGTGCTAGACCATTAGTACGTCCAAAATGCATGACCTTACATTTGTCAACATTGAATTTCATCTGCCATGTATGTGCCCATATAGCCATCCTATCCAGATCCTGTTGCAATATGACACTATCTTCCTGAGAGTTAATGATTCTGCACAATTTTGTATCATCTGCAAAAATAGCAACATTGCTCACTACTGCATCTACTAGGTCATTAATAAATAAATTGAAGAGCACTGGACCCAGAACAGACCCCTGTGGGACCCCACTGCTAACAGTCTCCCATTTTGAGTACGATCCATTGACCACAACTCTTTGTTTTCTGTCCATTAGCCAGTTCCCTATCCATGAACACAGACTCTTCCCCAGTCCTTGCATCCTCAACTTTTGCACCAGACTTTTGTGGGGAACAGTGTCGAAGGCCTTTGCAAAGTCCAAGTATATCACATCTACAGCATTCCCAATATCCATATTAGCATTCACTACCTCATAAAAGCTGAGCATGTTAGTCAAACAGGACCTGTCTTTAGTAAACCCATGTTGATGCTGAGAAATAAGATTATTTTCTACTATGAAGTCATGTATAGTATCTCTTAGTAACCCCTCAAATAGTTTGCATACAACTGATGTTAAACTTACAGGTCTATAATTTCCTGGATCAGATTTTTTGCCCTTCTTAAATAATGGGAAAACGTGGGCTGTACGCCAATCCACTGGGACTCTGCCAGTTGCAAGAGAGTCACAAAAGATAAGATAAAGGGGTTTATCTATAACTGAACTTAATTCCCTTAGGACCCGAGGATGCATGCCATCCGGGCCAGGTGCCTTGTCTATTTTTAATTTATTTAGTCTTGCCTTCACTTCTTCCTGCGTTAAGTATTTAATATTACAGTTAGAAGATTGAGACTCTTCCGCCTCTGTAGTTTGCAACAGTGCTGTTTCTTTTGTGAAGACAGAAGCAAAGAAAGCATTTAATAACTCTGCCTTACCTTGGTCATCCACCATTGAGTTCCCATCCTCATCCTTTAGGAGTCCTATACAGTCAACCTTTCTTTTTTTAGAGTTAATGTACTTGTAAAACTTTTTTGGGTTAGATTTGATATCCTTAGCGATTTGTTTTTCAGCTTCAATCTTTGCCTGCCTAATTTATTTTTTACAATTTTTATTGCACTCCTTATAATTGCTTAGTGCAGCCTCTGTCCCCTCCTGTTTTAAGACCTTATAGGCATTCTTTTTCCTCTTCATTTTATCTTTAACCTTTCTATTCATCCATAGAGGCCTTTTTTTATTCCTAGACATTTTGTTTCCATATGGGATATACATACTACAGTATTGATTGAGTATAAGTTTAAAAGCTTGCCATTTCCCTTCAGTGTCTTCCCCTTGTAGTACATTATCCCAGTTCACCAAACTTAGTGCCTGCCTAATTTGAGTGAACTTTGCTTTTCTAAAGTTCATAGTTTTAGTGGTCCCGCTGCCCCGTGGCCTATCAGTCACCAGCTCAAACGTTATCATGTTGTGATCGCTATTTCCCAAATGTTCTTGAACCTGCACATTTGATACATTATCTGGTCTATTAGAAATGATCAGATCCAGTAACGCATTCCCCCTAGTTGGTTCAGTTACCATTTGAGTCAAGTAATTGTCCTGTAGTGCTGCCAGAAATCTGCTGCTTTTACCAGAATGGGTAGCCTCAATACTCCAGTCAATGTCTGGAAAGTTGAAGTCGCCCATAATTATGACCTCATTTTTACCTGCAGCTTTTTCAATCTGCTGTAGTAATCGCAGTTCTGCAGCTTCATTAATAAGAGGTGGCCTGTAGCATACCCCAATAAGCAATTGGCAACTTTTATTTCCACCATGAATATTTACCCAAACGGACTCCACATCTTCGCAATCTTCCTCCATCTCATCGTTGAGGACAGCTGTAAGAGAATTCTTAACAAAGAGACAAACCCCTCCACCTTTTTTCCCTGTTCTATCCCTCCTAAACACATTGTATCCTTTTAAATTAGCTATCCAGTCATGGCTTTCATCCATCCATGTCTCGGTTATTCCCACAATGTCATAGCCTTTGTCTACTGCAAAACTCCAGACTGCCAGCTGGTTTCTGCACTGGGATCTCAGTCTGTTTCAGGTTGGTCCAGTAGAATAATTTCAGGTTTGGAAACCCAGATACCGGTAAGAAATGGAGATAAAAGAGCACCAAGAGTGTAATATTTATGGGAAATGTAAAGAAATAAGTACTCACAAATGTGGGTTGCTATAGGCAAGCACAATTTTGGGCATGTGGAGAAGGACCATCTCCACTTGGTTATGATGACTCGGTTGGGTAAATGTGGGTTGTGCTCCAGAAAAAATTTGACTGAAACAGAGATACACAGCTCAGACACTACCTCGTATTGATCTGAGGAAGCGGGCAGGTACCGTGAAATGCATTGTCTTTTTATTGGTGTCTAATACTTATCATGAGGTAAGACTGTTCGTATTACTTACTTAAACTCACTACATGTTGGATAACAATTGGCAGTGGTGTAGCGAAGGAGCTATGGGCCCCGGTGTGAGTTTATATGGGGCCCACCCAAGCACTCTATGCATAACAATTGATACGGTGCATCAAAACCTGCCAAGGACAACACAGTGTCAGAGGTGCAAGAAGGGGATGGGGAATAGCTTGTTAATGATGATTATCATTCAAAGCATTTATAGAAGTGATCATTATAAGCATAGGACCAATAAAGAGCTAATACTGCAGTGGGGTCAGGGCCCTAAGGGGCCCCTGTGGCCCAAGGGCCCCGGTGCATTCGAGACCTCTCCAACCCCATGACTACGCCACTGACAATTGGGGCGCCTCCTCCCATCTTGCATTATTCTGTTTCTGTTCTTATTTTATCTCAGAGGTGCAGTTTGCGCGCCATTATTATTTAATGTACAGCATTGCGTCATTTGTTTGCGCTTCATAAATAATGGATCATAATAATAATAATCTGTGCTGGTCACAGTGGGGGCACCTGAGGGGTTTTTCACATTTCTAAGTTAACATAACAAACTTAATTCCAGCTCAGTGGGATTCCTTATAAATCAAGGCTGAAGATAATAACAGAAGCAAGAAACAAATAATCCATTTTGAAATATGTATCAATTTATTCACAGAGGTAAATTGATTCCGTTTATAGTCGGAGATTAACTTGCAGCACATGAAATGAAATATGAAGTTTAATTTGCAAGATATGTGGCCAATAGAAGGGAACCATTTATATCCATTCAGACGAATCCTTGTAATACTCATCCAAGTGTGGACAGAGTAGTGACCCCCAATGCAATGTACTGTGAAGAAGACATTTGCAGCTAATGAAATGGAGAGAACTGGAATCAGCTAGTAAAAAAAAGGTTCCTCTAATTCATATATGTAATCTTTATTGCTGACCGAAGCAGTTCTGTGACATTTCCTGACAAAAGAGCAAGGATACAAGGAGAAAGCAAATGAAGAAAAAGCAACAGGAAAATGACTCTGAAAAGGGCAACATAATATTCCAGGCATCTTAAAGTGGAATAACAATCTGGTGTAATATATCTATAATAATCAGAGAAAAAGGGGAAAGCAAAAAATGTCCGTGCACCTTCCGTCTTGAAAAACAATTTGTATTTGCAAAGATGGTGGCAATTCACATTTTCAGTACAAACTTTTCTTGATATGACATTATTCAATCAATCATACATAGCTCTCCCACCTAGTGCCTGACACCCACCTCCCAACTGCACAACCTGCTCCACGCCAAGGGGACACGTAAGCTACACCCAGCGTTCTTTCCACAAGTATGATTGATTGAATAATAGAGTAACCAAGCAGCTCAGGGTGACCCAAACTACTAGGAATGTATAGGGGGATAAAAGGAACCAAAAAGCCCTCCTACTAAAAAAGCATAGCTTGGTGTAATTGCCTTCTTAAAACAGAAGGAAATTTGCAATAATTCAGTTATAAATGAACATTTGTGGTTACCCACAATGCACACCTACTAAATATGCAAATTTTGGTTCCTTTTATCCCCCTATACATTCCTAGTAGTTTGGGTCACCCTGAGCTGCTTGGTTACTCTGCTGTACTCGACCAAGCCCTATTTCATACAGCCTTATCAATCCCTGCCATGTACTGATGAGGATCAAAAGTCCGAAACAGGCTGTCTACATGTGGGTTTGATATTGCTGTGTAAAACTTAAAGCTACAGGCTTGCTATAAACCAGCGGTTCTGGATGCTTGCTTGGCTTAACAAGGGTGAAAAGGGATAATTTGCATATTTAGTAGGTGTGCATTGTGGGTAACCACAAATGTTGATTTATAACTGAATTATTGCAAATTTCCTTCTGTTTTAAGAAGGCAATTACACCAAACTTTGCTTTTTTAGTAGGAGGGCTTTTTGGTTCCTTTTATCCCCTATACATTCCTAGTAGTTTGGGTCACCCTGAGCTGCTTGGTTACTCTGTTGTACTCGACCAAGCCCTATTTCATACAGCCTTATCAATCCCTGCCATGTACTGATGAGGACCAAAAGTCCGAAACAGGCTGTCTACATGTGGGTTTGATATGGCTGTGTAAAACTTAAGGCTATAGGCTTGCTATAAACCAGCGGTTCTGGATGCTTGCTTGGCTTAACAAGGGCGAAAAGGGATAATTTGCATATTTAGTAGGTGTGCATTGTGGGTAACCACAAATGTTCATTTATAACTGAATTATTGCAAATTTCCTTCTGTTTTAAGAAGGCAATTACACCAAGCTTTGATTGAATAATGTCATATCAAGAAAAGTTTGTACTGAAAATGTGAATTGCCACCATCTTTGCAAATACAAATTGTTTTTCAAGACGGAAGGTGCACGGACATTTTTTACTTTCCCTTTTTTCTCCGATTATTATTGTCAGTTTTCTTTATGTATTTTGGTGCGGAGCACACGTCTGAAGGCACATTCTGTTACAAACAGTGGATGTTGCAGGACTGCATAAAGGGATTTACCTGTGTATACCATTCAGCTCACTAAGCAATTTTGTGGGAAGTGCCACACCATACACCCCCTTCTTTTGACTTTATACAAGTAATATATCTATAAAAACTTGTTTATTGCCTATACTGTTAATCTACACTCCTCTGTCCCAAAGTAATGTCATCTGTGTAAAAATCCCATGTTCCCCCAGCTTGAAGTACAGCAGGGGTGGGAAATGCCATTGCAAAACTGTTAAGCTGCACATTTACAGTCTGATTTTTAGTGGACAATTGTAGATTGTTTACATTGATCAACATCATTAACAGATTCAAGCTATTCAGATATTGAAACCCGTTATGATCATATGTGTGTTAAAAAAACATACAAAAACATGCAGAGTAACCAGTTCTTTAAGAAAATAACTACTGGTAATAATGCAGTTGCTTAGGATCCACAGGCCCCCGCAGCTTCTCTGTTTTTATACAATTGGATCTGAATGAAAAAAAAATATTCACTAAAGATTGTATCTTTGATGGGCACTTTTACGGTGACAAAAATGTTATCTTCTCTGCTTAAGGTGCATACACACATACTACCAAATGCAACGATGGATCCACTGGACCCTCCCGCTGGGCGGTCTTTAGAAGACAGTAATGGGCGCTGGGCGGATCGCTCAGAAACAACCTTATCAGTCCGCCGACAGCGCGTACACACGTGCATACTGTCGGCTAAAGACCGCCCAGCAGGAGGGTCCGGTGGACCCGTCATTGCATTTGGTAGTGCGTGTGTACGCACCTTTACAGTCACACAGAATCCTGCAAAAAACAAACCCTTTCTGCTATGTTTACTCACCCTTATCAACCGCAGTGACGAAAAGACTTGGGGAACTGTGCCTTGGTTAACATATAAGCTTTAGAGCAAAGTGAAACACAGTCTATTATCCTTTTCAGTTCCTAGCAAATAATTATCTGTTTATAGAAGTTCTTATGGTATGTTGCTAGCCTATTGGAGCTGTGGGGATGAGTCCACTCTGCACTGTACTTGTAAAGCATTCTTCACAACATGCTCTGAAGCGAGAATAAATCTCGCTTCAGAGCTCATAGTTAGCAGGGGCATGTGTGCCCCTGCTAAACCGCCGCATACGTGCCGCTAAACGGGGGTCCCTTCACCCCCAAACCCGCCACTGCAACACTTGGTCGCAGACTTGGTCGCTCCTGGAGGCAGGGCTAACGGCTGCAGCCCTGCCTCCAGTCGCGTCTATCAGACGCGCATCGCCGCCTCTCCCCCGCCCCTCTCAGTGAAGGAAGACTGAAAGGGGCGGGGGAGAGGCGTAGATACGCGCTGACAGACGCGCGTGGGGCAGGGCTGCGGCGGTTAGCCCTGCCCCAACCAGGAAGCGCTCCCCCGCTTTACGGAGGGGATTTGGGGGTGAAGGGACCCCGTTTAGCGGCGCGATAGTGGCGTTTTAGCAGGGGCACACATGCCCCTGCTATCTATGAGGTCTGAAGCGAGATTAATTCTCGCTTCAGACTCTCTTTAAAGGGGTTCTTCCGCGAATGAGGAAAAAAAATAAAAATGGTTTATGCATGTTCTATTAAAAATCCTTCTAAAATAGTGTGAAATTTTTTTCAAAAAAATGAATGGTTTCACCAATACAACATGTAATGTATACAGTGACGGCTGACGGGACTGTGAGGCTAATCCATTTGTTAGGGGTGTTTTTTTTGTTACTTTCACTTCATAAGCTGCTCCCTACCTAGTTTTCATTGCTGTAATGCAGGGCTATGATGAAGTGCTGTGCAATGGCAGTTACAGCTATTAAAATAACGGCTGTGCTGCTCTGTAGTTTCTGCTTGTACTTCCTCACAGAGCTGACCCCCCTCCCCCCGCCTCTCCCTGTAGGCAGAGGTCGGGCAGCTCTTCGGAGCAAATCACGTGTTTACCTCGTTGCCAGGCAACCAGACTTCAGCGTCTGTGCAGAGGACTTCCTATCCATTGCACGGCAAGTTAGCTGCCTGAGCTACAGTTCAGTACAGTACAGTACAGAGAGGGGGGGGAGGGGGGTCAGCTCTGTAAGGAAGTACAAGCAGAAACTACAGAGCAGCACAGCCGTTATTCAGCTGTAACTGCCATTGCACAGCACTTCATCATAGCCCTGCATTACAGCAATGAAAACTAGGTAGGGAGCAGCTTGTGAAATGACAGTAACAAAAAAACCACCCCTAACAAATGGATTAGCCTCACAGTCACCTCAGCCGTCACTGTATACATTACATGTTGTATTGGTGAAACCATTCATTTTTTAAAAAAACTTTTCACACTATTTTAGAAGGATTTTTAATAGATTATGCATAAACCATTTTGATTTTTTTTCCTCATTCGCGGAAGAACCCCTTTAAGCAGTGACCAACATAGATGACATGGTTAGGATGATTATAATAGCTCTCAGATATAGAAATATAATATATGTGGCACAGCACTGTTCCATAACTTGTAAAGATGTACAGTACAATGCATGAAGTTGAGAGGAAAAGGGTAACCTGACTGAATGAGGAAAGTGTAGATGTGAAAACTGGCTATCTTGGCAAACGTAAACAGGAAATGTGCCAATCCAGCTTCACTATGGGACAGCTTGCCATGGTTATGCAATGCTTCATTGATGCTTGGATGAAAAGAATCTGTCCTGGCAGGGCGACCCTTGCCCAATAAAGACGTTTTATTCTGGAGATGAAAAATCTTTTTTTGCAGCAGATGGATGGTTGAAATTGTCTTTTTCTATTGACCGAATTAAAATAGAGAGAATACGATGGCACAGTTCACTGAATGAACCTGGAGGTGGACTGAGTTACCAGGTAATGAATTATTAAGACAAAGAAGAAGGTCATTTTGAAGAGGTGGGTTTTCGAGGGCCAATATGAACATTTTAAAGATGGTGTCCAGTCTAAAGGCTTGTAAACAATGCCAACCAAAATGATCATTAGTAATTAGTCCAAACTCACCTATATAAGGTAAACTTGCACTAATACTGTGGGAGGTCCATCAGGGACTGAATTACCTGATTGGCATATTCATTTTACAGGCAGCGGTGAGATCCAATCACGTAGGGACAGATGGGAGGTGACCGGTGGGATGTCACATCCCGCCCCATCCCCCACCCTTATAAAAAGGACAAAGTCAACAGGCTATGAATATGTGATATTGTGCTGAATCTTTTATCATGCAAATTTTCACCTTAGCACTGAGTACTTTAGCACTGGGCACTTTTGTACCCGATGAAGCTCCCCATTTGAGTGGGTGAAACATGTAGGGCTTGTGTGAGGTAGTGTATAGTTTACAGTAGCTGTATGAGTAGAAGGAATCCTTGAACCTACCAAACTAAGACCAACTTAGGTGACCCCAGCTCCTAACCACTGAACGTTTAATTATTTACAATATGTATATGGTCAGCAACTATTGAGCCTTTAAACAATATGAATAAAAGTTAAGATTTAGGACTTTTTGCTCTCCTCCAACAAGGTTAAATATGTGTATTATGATCAGGAATAATCTCAGTAAAGTCTTCCTGTGCGAAACAAAAATGCATAAGATACTTACGTCAGAGGGAAACGTATCTGTCTGTATATAAGTGCAGTTGTACTGTGCAGGCGCAAGGACGGCCCATGCCTGAGTAGTAGCATGGAGCCACTGGTGCATGGCTTTTTCGTCCATGCATGAGCAGCTCCGTGCATGCTACACTTGTTTGTATCTGAATTGCTCAATAGCTCTATATTTGAAGATTCAAGATTCAAACACTTTATTGTCATTGTGTAACACAACAAAATTACTTTTCATGACAGCCCCACGGTGCATATAGGGAACATAGTGATAGTAGCAAAGTTAGATATAGAGGAATTATACAAGTATGCCAGGTATTTCAAATATTTAAACAATTTGTACACAATGTTAATTATTTCAGAGAGGATTCAGAGTTAATCAAGTTTATGGCAGATGGAAAAAAAAACTGGTTTTCAGTCTGTTTGTATGCAGACTGATCTAAAACGTCTACCTGATGGAAGAAGCTCAAACAAGGTGTTTCCAGGGTGAGTGTTGTCCTTGATAATGGTTTTGACCCTTCTCATGCAGCGAGTTCCAGTGATGGTAGTTCAGTGCTGATAATGACTTCTGTTGTCTTAGCAACTTGCTGCAGGGCTTCTTCACCAACCTTGGCGCAGCTGTTGTCATGGAATTGGTCAAAACACTTTCTATAGTGCATCTGTAGAAATTAACCAGCAGCTTCTGTGGAAGGTTAACGCTCCTTAGTTTTCTCAAAAAGTAGAGGTGTTGTTGTGCTTTGCCAGTTACAGTGCTAAAATTTGCCTCTGTTTTACAAAGGAAGCAAACGAGGAGGAAGTTCTCATATAAGCTAGATGCATAAAATCCAATATTTTTTTCTGCATTAAAATATTCATGCAAATTCTCACGAGTAAAACGCAAGCCTGTAGTGAAAATTAGCTCTTAACAAAGGAAAAGCCAAATCTCCTGCTTACACCTTCATACATCAGCCCCTCAGACACTACTGAAGTCCAATCCATACAACATCTTCGCAAATGACATTTTGAAAAGAAGAAAGCAATATGGCAGCTTCCATATTCCTCTCACTTTAGGTCCCTTTAATATGTAAAAGGCTTACACAGTCACACACGGCAATAAAAACCTCTTTCCAGAGATAAGAAGCAGGCTTTGAGGAGGGAGCTGATTGGGGTTATTACTGGATATCGCATCTCTTGTGAAGCTTCCTGGATTCATCTATCTGGCGCACACATCACTCTGCAGACAAGCTGTGACAGAAATAGCGCAGCACAGTTTAATCAAGTTTTGCAATTCATTTACAAAGAGCAATATCAGGTCATGCAGCTTACTAAGTGATGCTAAGTGACAGTGACAGAATCCACCGACTGGAAATCCCCCGAGCATTCTTAGAAAGCACATTGTGAAACCTCAAAGCTTTCCTAGGGAGATGTACAGTTCTTACATGGAAGGGAATCAGGAAAGACATACTCGTGGCAGTGACCATTGCTGTGGCAGAAGCACAGTGTCTGCTCATTACTACAGGCACACTGAATAGAATACATGAGTTTAAACAACACTTTTAATTGAATATTAAAGTCAGATTCTGGTTTAATAGGCGATGGGGACATTGTTATAAAAGGAGTTCTTGTCGAAGCCAACCAGTTAAAACATATTTCATCCTTGCTATGGGAGAGCAGATGATAACTTCAGGTTTCATACATACCTATGTAGAGTACTGCGGGGTGAAGGCTCCTAAAAATAGGTAATGCAAGGAAACAAAAAATAAGGGGTGAGGGAGGTGTCTTTACCACTCCAGATGTAAGAACCCAAACCACAGGTTAGATATAAAAAGATTAACTGAGTTATTCAACGTGATTAAAAGGACAATGCGTTTCATGGGTCTCAGCCTGCTTCTTCAGGTCAATACAAGTGCCTTTAAAATATGGTCACAAGCATGGGCGCCAGAAATCGCTATGTAGAAGGAAGGGTCTGGATACCATAGAGTGTACTCGGTCCATCTTGTTGTTCCTGCGTCATCCCCGGTTGAAGTTACTCATTCTTCTAGGTCTCCAATGCTGCTCGGGCAGCCTTCAGAACTAAGTTCTGAAGATGAGTGCATCCGTACTGCGTATGCACGAGCCCAGACTGGCGCATGCACAGTACAGATGTCCACGTCTTCGGAACTGCATGGGGATGCGAGTAGTTCCGAAGACTGCCAAAACGAGCTGAAAAGCTAAACTTGCAGATTACCGTACTTGTTGAAAGAGGAAGGGTGGAGTCTGGTAGAATCTTGACCTTCTGAGAAAAAGGGAACACAGGGAAACACCGGGTGCCAATAGAGTGTAGTATGTTATTGCTTAAAATAAAACTAAATACAAAAAAGGGAGGTACTACCAAAAACCAGGTTGCTATTAGAGCAATCACTGATGGTGCAGGTGGGGAGATGCCTGTCCCCATTCAGGTTGCATGATGTGACCAGATTAGTTGCACTTCAAACCTTGTTATGTTGCAAACATAAAAACAAACCTCCTAGCCGATGTGTGAAGTTAACAGTAATGCTTACTTCCATCAATTTTGTTCTCAAGGAATGGAAACGGTAGTGTGGGACTCGCTAATATGCAAGTGAGTAATATGTAGCCACAAGCGGCAAATGTGCTTTGCATCGCTTCTCTGTGACTAGATGTCTGGTGTAGAACCTTCAAGGATGCACTCAGTAGTGGGGGAGAAACGGTGAATTCTTTGACATCCACAAGAAAAAGTCCAGCCATTTCACATCAACTAACGCTTGGTTACGTGAAGCCCCCCTGTATGTTGCCCGACCAAGCGTCTGTTGATGCAAAATGGACGCTATGTAGGGTCTTGCACAGTGAACCCTCACCTACCTTCTTCATACACCTCTACTGTAGGGGTTATGTAAGCGTTCCACTCTGGAATAACGTATATAGCATCCGCGAATAGACAATAAAGCTGCACCCTCTGGATAGTGCCTGGATATTTCTTGTAGATATTACATGCTTCTTTTTCGGTTACTGCATGTGACTTATGTAAGCTTTAAATGTGGCTTTTCCAAACACATGAGCATCATACTTTGAGCCAGTAAGTCAAGCGTACAACCATACTGCTCAGCAAAAGAAAAATAAAAGAACAAAGAAAAAATAAAGCACACGCTAGGAGATTTTACTCAGTAAATAAATTGTTTTATGAAGGAGAAACGAAACAAATCTGGAACAGCTGCAGTTCCAGCAAAAGGCAGGAAATTAGTGAGCACAAATACTACATTGTCAGCATGACCCTCACATACAGCACTTCAGACAGCAATCATCACACAGGGCCTGTAACCGGATAAAAGCTTGTTCTGACACCACTTACCTGCTGGAGGGGGGGGGGGGGGACCTCCGCACCTCAGGTGGTCTCCAGCTGTTCTAAATATACTTCAGGTAGTCGAACAACAACTTCAAAAGAGGGACAGAATATCATATACTGCGGAGGTAATTGGAACAACTTTATAAGAACTGATAGAAAGAAATAAAAATGGCTGCACTACGCAAGTAAACCTAAGTAAAGACTTTTAACAGTAGATGGATGAGATATAGATCCTTCTCATGGCAAATCTGAATACAAACAGGTGGGGACAAAGGAGTTGGAGGAGCCCAAGATTATAAAATACTTAAAGACAGTCTAAGTATACAAGGTAAGAAATTACCTAAAGATAAATGTCTAAACTGGTCTTCAGAACAAAAATATCTTTATTTTCACAACAAAAATCCTTGCTGGATGTCGGCTCCATCCATCCATAGGCTGCTGATGCTCCACCGCAGCAGAGACACCTTTGGATCAGCCCCTCCATGATGCCAGACGCTAATCCAGAAGTAAGGGCCACCGCAGCCAGACGCTACTGTGACAGCCAGATTATCTTGACCAGCCCTGCAGAATGCTGCCCAGGAGTCGGGATCTACCACAGAAATGAACACTACTACCCCTTCTGAACTGGAACACCTTGGCCAGCACTGCCAGATGACAGATGTCAGCAATCGGGATCCTCAGCAGCGTCAGCCATCACTGCAAGTTTATTTCATGAAGAACTGGATCATCACTGCTGAACCTTCGCCTCCCTCTGTGCCTCCCCCATCCCCCTTAAATGTCTCCAGATGATTGCCAAACTGGTGGCGCCGTAGTATGGCAGCCTTGGCTCTTGGCTTTCAGACATTATCCCCCCTCCAGAACCTGTATGAGCCAAAACCAATTTTGCGTAAAACCCCCCTTTGTACTTGGCGAAATAAATTATTCTGATTCTGAAAAAAAGCTCCACGCCTTCAGTTTTCTAATTCCTTTGTACAGCACTACCATCCGCAGCAGCGCTGTACTGGGGAAAGCCGTGTCGGCTGTCCCCCTGGGGCACCAGAGAGTGATCGGCTCTCATAGGCTGAAGCCTATGACAATCGATCGCCGTAATTGGCTGGCGGCGGGTGGGCGGGAAAGATAGGAAAGAGAGAAAATAAAAAAAAAAACGTAAATTTAATAAATAATAAATTAGAATAAATATTTGCAAAAAAACAAACAACTGGGGGGGGGGGGGGGGGGTGATCAGACCCCACCAACAGGGAGCTCTGTTGGTGGGGAGAAAAGGGGGGGGGATCACTTGTGTGCTGTGTTGTGCGGCCCTGCAGCAAGGCCTTAGAGCTGCAGTGGCCTATTTAACTGAAAATGGTCTGGTCTTTAGGGGGGGGGGGGGTTAACACTGCAGTCCTCAAGTGGTTAATCACTGTCCCATGGAGCTCGGGGCCCTTCAGTCGCTAGTTTTCTTTAGAGAGGAAACCTACAGTACAAACCACCGACAGAGTCTCTGCTTACCTGAGTGCGAGATGGGTGTGCAGATCCTTTTTAAATAATTGTACTTGGTTCAAGTTCACTTTAAGGCGAGGGGTAGCCAAATTATAGGCACGAAAGGGGAAGAAATGCAGAGAAAAGGGGACAGAGGAGCTACTGTTGAGAAGAAGCGACAGTTGGGAGCTAGGCTGTTATAATGCTCACTACGTGTAAAACTGTAGATAAGGCCATATAATCCTTCCCTACATGGCCACATTAAAAAGCATTTAGCTCAGTACAAAGAGGGTAAATTAGGACATCATATCAGACAATTAAACATCCTTTTTTCCCAGTCTGTCCTCCTGGGCTGTCAAGCTGCAGCAGCCAGTCGGGAGTCTGGATTTCTGCTTTATAGACACGGGGCATCTTTTGGGATCAATTCCTTCTTACTCAGTAATAAACATAATTAAGAATCACCAGGAATTTCACGCTCCCGCTGCCGCAGCGGGCTCAGGACAGTCTTTTCTGCTGGCATTAGGCAGAAGGGAGATAGAAGCTATTACTTATCTGACCAAGTTCACAGAGGCTGCGGACTGCTGATAAGAATCGGGCCACTTTATGTTTTGATTTTGTAAATGGCTTTCTTGTTTCACAAAGCCTCTCGCTGTTTCATTGGCTGCTTTCCAAGAGAGGGATTAGGAACGGAAAAAGTTCACAGCGTATTCTCAGCTACTTCAATCAATAGAGTTCGGGCGCTCCCAAATGCACTGCCCCCCATAGTTTGGGAAAGGCAGAGTACACAAAGTAACTTCCTTGAGCCCACAAATGCACTGCCAAACGCATTCAGCACTGACACGGGAAACTGCATATGTTCCAGAACATGTAGGTCGTAAATGTAACTCATTAAAGGGAACCCGAGGTGAGAGTAGTACGGAGGCTGCCATATTTATTTCCTTGTAAACAATGCCAGTTGCCTGGTAGTCCTGTTGATTTTCTGGCATAAGTAATGTATATACTCGAGTATAAGTCTAGAAACTTAGGTCTGATTCACTTCATAAAAGTATAGGGGTCGACTCATACACAAGTCACGGGCAACACTGAGCACCATGAGTAATGTGTGTACTATTAGTGACATTCCAACTGGGTAAGTTGCAGCAATTTACCCTGTGGTAAGTGATACTTTCTTGATAAAGGAAATGCCAAGAAAACACAGATCTGAAAGTCCTGGCCACAACAATTAACAAGGAGGGGGGGGGGGGATACCTGGCTGCAGGAAGGGGAGTGATTAATTGGGGCACTTGGGGCCTGGATGAGTTATTGGCTGCACTTAAGGGACAGCAGGGGTTAATGGCTGCAATACAGTCTTTAACCCCTCCTAGGCTCCAAGTGCAGCCATCAACTTTGCTGGGTAGACTTATACTTGAGTAAATAAAACATTCCAGCTTAAAGAAGAACTCCAGTGAAAATTATGTACTAAAAAGTGCTTCATTTTTACACTAATTATGTATAAATGATTTAGTCAGTGTTACCCATTGTAAAAGCTTTCCTCTCCTTGATTTATATTCTGACATTTATCACATGGTGACATTTTTACTGCTGGCAGGTGATGTAAGTGGAAGTACCTGCTGCTTGCTTTTTTTGGCAGTTGGAAACAGCTGTAAACAGCTATTTCTCACAATGCAATGAGGTTCACAGACAGTAAACTGCCAGGAAAATGGTCCTCACAGTCTCCTGTGGGAGGGGCTTCACCACAATATCAGCCATACAGAGCCCCCTGATGATCCATTTGTGAAAAGGAATAGATTTCTCATGTAAAATGGGGTATCAGCTATTGATTAGGATGAAGTTCAATTCTTGGTCACAGTTTCTCTGTAACCATCTTAGCGGTATGGACGAGCTCAGCTCGTCCATCACCGCCGATGGCTGCCGCTCAGGCCCTGCTGGGCCGATTTTGCTCAAATAAAAAGCAGCACATGCAGCCGGCACTTTGCCAGCCGCGTGTGCTGCCCGATCGCCGCCGCTCTGCGGCGATCCGCCGCGAGCAGCGGCGAAAGAGGGTCCCCCCAGCCGCCTGAGCCCTGCGCAGCCGGAACAAATAGTTCCGGCCAGCGCTAAGGGCTGGATCGGAGGCGGCTGACGTCAGGACGTCGGCTGACGTCCATGACGTCACTCCGCTCGTCGCCATGGCGACAGGAGAAGCCAAACACGGAAGGCTGCTCATTGCGGCCTTCCGTGTTACTTCTGGCTGCCGGAGGCGATCGGAAGAACGCCTCCGGAGCGCCATCTAGTGGGCTTTCATGCAGCCAACTTTCAGTTGGCTGCATGAAATAGTTTTTTTTTTATTTAAAAAAAACCCTCCCGCAGCCGCCCTGGCGATCTTAATAGAACGCCAGGGTGGTTAAGAGGGTTGAATATTGTAGTCGACTTCTACACGTGGTCGACATGTATTCGAGTATATGTCTGAGTCAAAACGCTGGAAAAAGAATATGGCTAATCCAGTAATCCAGAGTCAGCTGAGTCAGAGGACTAGATCTGCTGCATGCTTGTTCAGGGTCTAAGGCTAAACATTTTAGAAGCAGAGGATCAGCAGGACAGCCAAGCAATGTGCATTGTTTAAAAGGAAATAAATATAGCAGCCTCCCTATTCCTCTCACCTCAGGTTCCCTTTAAAGCAGAAAAAAATGTTTTCCGATTTTTTATTACCTATACAGTTAACATGTTTGCCTTTGTGCACAAGTATTATTGTCCATTTACAAATGACAAGTTCCCAAAGTAAAGTTTATCTGCTCTGAAAGCTGCCATTGCATTTTATTGCATAGCTGCTGTATTGATATATTTGAATGTACCCAGTGAGCGTTCTTTTCTGTTTTCCCTTCTGCAATCTGTGCAAGCTGATACACTGCACAGCAATGTTTACTAATAGTAACTGTATAGCTGCTAAGTTAACAATAACAAGATAATGTTATCACTTGAGTTCGGATATAATGCTGGGTACACACACCATGCTATTTCCCGTCAGATTAACGGTCGAACCAATAATTTCCAACAGGTCTGATCTGTTTCCAAACAATTTTGTGATCAATTTTGTATAGAAGTGATTGAAAAGTTGATTCAAAAAACAATCGGAAATTAGATCCCAACTGCCGGAAATTATCGATTTGACTGTCAATCTGGGAAATTGCACAGTGTGTACCAGGCACTACTTCTTTAACTTCGGCAGTAAGCTTTCCACTGAAGAAGAAAGTGCTGTGTTTAACTGTTTGAATGCTGTTTGCTACCATTTTTTTCTGGTAGTAAGTTTAAAGCTGATTAACCACCTAACGACCCAGGAATATGGATCCCAGCGACATCCCTTGATGACGAGCGTTCTCCGATCCATCTTCCTGGCGGTACTCCTGACATCATGCAATGTGTGCAAACAGGAAGTCAATCGATTGCATTACTTTATGTAGGGAATTCATTGGGGAACTTTAAATCTAATCCACCGTGACAGTAGTTATCCGTGCGTGTCACTAAGCATCGTTTGCATAATCGCACGCCTGTACTCATGGCGCAACATGGATTTGCTCGCTGCTCAAAAAAAAAATTAAAAAACCACCGGTCATCGGAAAAATGTGCAGAAAAATCATGTAGTGGAAGGCTGTCTCCTGATAAGGCTGTAAATAATCTTTTAGAGCAAAGAAGACTCTTTAAATCCACACCTGACAAACATCGTTGAGCAATTGGTGAACCTGTAAAACTTACCGTTTGCGTAAAATGAGACTGCTGTTCAAGGAAACTTTTTTGGGTGAGGCCTATAAAAATACTTTTTTTAAAAAGCACATGATTGGATGACAAATGGTATTTCCATTGATTTTCCATTGCTCCAGTGTTTTGGATGCACACTACTCCTTTCAAATCACCATTCTCGCCCTATAGTGTTAATTCATGTTGATATTAAAATCAATGTTAAAGTGTTAGCTAGAAGATGTGAGAAGATAATAAATAAGACTTAATCAGGCAGGATTTCAAAAAGGAAATGGAACGGGAGATAATAATGTGTCCAAATTGAATGTGATTTATTACTGTAAAAGATATAAGGTCGAGTCCCGCCTGCTAGCTATCCATGCGAAACAGGCATTTGATAGAGAGAAATTACTACTCCTCTTCAAAGTATTAGCCAAATTTGGTTTATGGGAGGTTTTCATAGAAAAGGTCATGATTTAATATTCTAACCCAAGTGCAAGATAAAATATTAACAGCACATTATCGAAAGACATTAAGCTAAAAAATGAGACAAGACGAGGCTGTCCAATTTCCCTCCTCACTCTATATACAGAGGTATAAATATTAGGAGTCAATGCCCCGGATATTTCCAGAATAAAGTACATAAGGATGACATAAAAGAGATAATCAGATGACCTCCTAAAAAGCGATAATATATCCAACTAAGTGAATGGAACCCTTAATCAGTTTACTGGAAGACTTGAAATATATTCTAAAGTCATAATATAGTGAATGAAAACAGAAATCTTAGCATAAATGTGAAAGATGTGTCAGAACAATTACGCAAGAAATTGAAAAAACAAAATGATTGTATTAAATCAAGAGCTTAAATCCCTACTGACCCCTCCCAATTGAAGAAAATCAACTATGGAACTTCATGAAGGAACGTGGCCAGTATGAAAAAGCGGAATCTTTCTTTGATTCATGTCTGAAGTAAAACAGCACTTATGAAACTTAAAATATTGCTGAAATTTCTGTTAATTCTACCATTGTAATAACCAATGTAGGATAGGAAGCTCAGACCTAACAGCTCAGACTTTGAGACTTTGTGTGCAGCCTGGGTGACTGAATTAAGCTTCAGGAATCAATCTCAGCTGTTGTGAAACATTCCTTCTTTCACCTAAGGAACATTGCAAGGACTAAGCACCTCATACCCCCAGCGGATCTTCCCACGTTAGATCATGCCTTCATCACATCACAGATTGACTACTGCAATGTTCTCTATACTGGGGCCTTCCAAATAAAGACCCTGCACTGCCTGCAATTAGTACAAGATTCCGCAGCAAGGCTGTTAACTAGCCAACCCCACCATTGCCACATAACACGAACCCTTTGCCTACTCCACTGGCTAGCTATAAAATGGGCAACTCTGTTTAAGATTGGCTTATTGACATTCAAACCCTTGCACAATATGGGCCCTGGATACCTGAAGGACTTGTTGCAACTACATCTCACCCCCCACAATCTTAGATCAAAACGATCTAAAAACATGGTCATTCCAGAGTCCACCTCATAACCTTTGGAGACAGAACCTTCTGTCATGCTGCCCCAATACTTTGGAACTCCCTGCCACACCCAATCAGGACTTATTCATCCCTGGAAGCATTTAAGTCCAAAGTGAAAAGCCACCTGTTTATTCTGTCATTTATGAACACCTGACTATTTTCTCTGTAACCCAGTCCAGCCTGCAACTCTGTATTGATCTGAGACATAACTACACTTTTTGAGTCCTGGTTTACCTGTCAGTTTGGCAGCCACCGACACCTGCCATGTGGTCCACTGAGTCCATATGGTGGTGGAGAAGAGCACACAGGGAGGAGGGCCCTGCTAAACAGGCTTACAATCTAAGGAGTGGGGGAGTGTGTTGGCGTACGAGAGGATTCGCCGATGGGAGACTTGGGCGCAGGATACAGCCAGTATATGGCTTATCCTGCCTCTGCACAAGTTCCCGGCGGCGATAATTACTATTCCCCCTCCAGGTCATCGTGGATGGTGGGGAATTACAGTGTTTCAAAAGTAACTGGCTGGATTGCCAGTGTTTGAGTGTGCTGTACTGATATGTATATTTATATATATATATATATATATATATATATATATATATATATATATATATATATATATATATATATATACACTGTATATATAGTATGATGTTGCATAAAAAGGTGCAATATGAAAAGATAGAAAAATGCAGCTCTGACCTGAGGTAAGAACACCTGAAACAATGAAATGCCATAACTAGCTCACTTCAAAGCTTTACTTCATATGGATGATGATGTGCTGCAGAAAGACAGGCTCACATCACAGGTTAATGAAGAAGATGATTTCAAGACCACACAAGTCACAGCCCTAAGCAATCCTCCCCTCTGCAGAGCAAAAAACAGTTTGCAGCATTTACTGTAATAATGCCACCCGTTTTCAGGGATGAGAGAGAGAGAGAGAGAGAGAGAGAGAGAGAGAGAGAACATGAATGTCACTTTTCTGCTCTGAGCTGAAGATGAGCAATCTTCCATCGTGCACAGAGTACAGAGAGACCACTGCATACAAGCAGGTGAACTCAACACAACTGCAAGCTAAACTAAAAATAGTGTTTGTGTGCTTATAATTAGCAATATAACAGGTTAACGGATTGCCGACCCAGGGTCATCGCCATTTTTAAAATGGATGGAAATTTCCATCGATCACAGTGGACAAACAGGATGCAGAAGAGGAGACAGAGATTGATGAGTAGAATACAGGGGAGGTAAGTATGTTTGTTTTGACTTCTATTTTTAAGTTTTAGGTTTGCTTTAAATTGTCCAAAAATATGGCACTGATCAATAATGCTATACATTTGCATTACTGTTTTTTTGCCTCATTTTAATATACTTGCACATCACCCTACAAACAGTAAAGAAAAAAACTCCTAGCGTCCAATCACACTACAACTAATACAGGGTATAGAGCTACAATTTAAAACAAACACATTCAGACCATGACATATTCTTTTAGGCTGGATTCACACTTAGATGCGTTGCGTTGAGCTGCGTCGAGTTGCATCGCATCCTATTGAAAAACGTACGCTGCAATACAACACAATGCGACACATCTCAACCCAATGCATCTAAGTGTGAATCCAGCCTCAAATGTAGCTTTTCTCACTTCTGCTATCCCCACTGAGGGAAGTTCCTCTCACTTCCTGTACAGATGACACAGTATTCAGTGAGGAACTTGGTCATTGGAGTAGCAGTAAAAACTGGCATAGGCCTAACCCTTCCCCAATCCCTGTAGAAGCAACTTACCACTCATTTTGTCAGGAGAGGAAACCAGGAAGACTCATAAAGCAATTCTCGCAACATTGTTTTTAATTTAGCATTAAAATAAATAAATAAATAGACTAAGAAGATGATATAAAAAAAGCATCATGTGCTTCCTGTCATGCGGTCTGCCTTAATGTCACTCGGTAAATGCTTTCATCTCTGGCATTTTGTGATGGATGAAGCAAGGTTTAAGAAAAGTTGAAAGCTCTGACGTGTAAACAGCGGCTGCACGAGTCGGATGCTTTTAATCTCTTAAGATCAAACAGCAGATCCCTGAGGAGAGCGGAGTAGAGCCTGTCCACAAAGGTCTACCTGGGGATGCCATGTACTGCTGCCTCTACAGCTTCCTCACATTACAACATTTATGTAACTGCTTGTCAGTGGAAAGAATATGTAACTGGCACACCTACAAAAACGTTAAGAATACGACTAAAAAGAGCGAGTTCTATGAAGCGTCAGCGGATTGGGCAGTGAACAGGAATAACACATATGATTTATTCATTTGATACATTTATATTCACTCCAGAAACTTCGGTGTGTTCACACTGTATGCAGGAAGCTCCGGTTTTGCAGCTCACAGTACGGGAATGTGTAGCATACACCAATACACATCATCATACGCATTTGTTTTACACATATGAATGAGAAGAAACACACTGGAAAACCTGAACAGAAAACTAAGCTTGTTTTGTGAGAATGAAGAGTGAACAAAGCAAACCTGAAAGCAGGAAGTAGACACACTACAGATTTATTGCAGGATTTCTATTAGCTGTACCAAAGAAAAGCTTTTCTTTCAAGGTAATTATGCTGTTGCTTATGTTTTAGAGCCGATAAGGAGTTTAGGGCCGCTTTAAGGAGAGACGTGGACAGGTCCTCAATCTATACACTGTATTCAGGTTATTAAAGATTACCCATAGTAAAAATGACAGAGCCTGTCATGACAATGCAGCAGGATCGGGGGGAGGTCTCAGGCTTAAAGAGGAACTCCAGTGAAAATAATGTAATAAAAAGTGCTTAATTTTTACAATAATTGTGTATAAATGATTTAGTCAGTGTTTGCTCATTGTAAAATGTTTCCTCTCCCTAATTCACATGGTGACATTTTTACTGCTGGCAGGTGATGTCACTGGAAGGAGGTGTTGCTTGCATTTTTGGCCGTTGGAAACAGCTGTTATTTCCCACAATGCAACAAGGCTCCGGCAGTGTGGTGTCAGTACCTCACTGCTGTGAGGCGCTGACATCACACTGTGGGAGGGGTTTCACCACAATATCAGCCATACAGAGCCCCTGATGATCCGTTTAAGAAAAGGAATAGATTTCTCATGGGAAAGGGGGTATCAGCTACTGATAGCTCACACCTCATTATCAGCTACTGATTGGGATGAAGTTCAATTATTGGTTACGGTTTCTCTTTAAATACTTACCTTATCTGACATCATAAGGTCACAGGTAACAGTCCGCCTGAGTCTTTGTCGATCACCAGACCCCCAATTTCATTTCCCCTCGAATTGCTACGACTTGGAGGAGGAAAAGTATTTAACGCCACCAGGAATTTGAGTGGCAGCAGGGTCAGCTGTAATTTGGCTCGCCCTGCGCCCAGCTCACCAGCAATGTATTCATACGTACGCCCGCCCCAGGCTTGGCAGCCGCCAATTTGGCAGTGGCTACCGAGCTAGGGGCAGGGCATGGCAACACAGATCGGGGTTGACAGCACCTTGGCATTTCAATGGTGGGGGGGGGGGGAGCAATTACCTGCTTTATGCCAGAACAGGTATATATTTAACCCTAACCTCCCTATCCTCCATCATTAAGAATAGCTCTGTCATTTTACCTTAGGCACTCGTTAGGCTTATATATTCTGACTAGTAAGAAAACATGCGTGAATCTGGATAAAAAAGCCTAACAGCACCCTTGAAGAATGCCTTCCTCTGGTATGCACGGTTGGCTGTTGCAGCACTTCAAAGGTCCGCACTTCATAGAATATAAAAAGAAAAGAAAGGGAAAAGAGTACACAACTTTCCCCATCCATCATAGCAGGAAACAGAGCGAGCGCTTTGCCACATTACATAAATAATATCCTGACTTTGTTCTTTGCAGTCAATACCTCGGTTTCAATTATTGAATTATATAAATGTAAACTGTGAGCGTTGACCTTGGATTCCAGGGTGAAGTGTGGCTGACACTAACGGCGACATCATGCAATAAGCTCTGATTAATTGATTTGCTCAGTCAATGAATAAATTGCTTAGAGAGTATCATGAACTGAGTGTGACATTTAGCTTTTAAATCAATCTCTATCAAATCAGACACCAACAACGTCCTGATACAACCCAACATCTTGCTAACATAAAAAACAGCCCTCCCCACAGCTGGAGGATTAGAAAGCTCTGAGCTAAAATAGTCACAGAAGCAAAAACAGAAAAATGCACACTAAAGGCAGCCACATTAACCAAAAGAACCAACTGATTCTGGTACAGATCAGTAATGTTTGATCTAGTTTGAGGGCAATGTCAATCATAACCGTTAACAATGTAGTATGGATACAGAGGCGCCAAAAAGATAAAAAGATCGAATACGTTTAAAAGTGAGGAGGTAGTGGTGGACTTACCTCCTCCGAGCAAACACAGGAAAATGCAGATCAATTTTCAGCAAAAACATTTATTTACATACTCCAGTGAAATACAATGCGTTTTGTGGGAGTGACCCGCTTCCTCAGGCAATAAGATGAAGCATATACAAAAACAGGTCTGGTACTATGCCATGCGCCTCTGTCTGCTACTATGCCATGTGCCTCTGTCTGGTACTATGCCATGCGCCTCTGTCTGCTACTATGCCATGTGCCTCTGTCTGCTACTATGTCATGTGCCTCTGGCATAGTACCAGACCTGTTTTTGTATAGGCTCCATCTTATTGCCTGTTGTTCAATATTGTCCAGTTACTGGAGCTCTGCACATCCAGGCAGATTGATCATTCAGGTATAACTTCTGTTTGAAAACGCTGCCATGTCTCCCGCTGTACAAATTGATGGTAGGTATAAAACCGGAGATGCTTCTCGTCTCAGGTTCCCTTTAAGAACCATAAAATAAACATCACTAATGGCCAGTCCTCCTACGTAGGACTACGTAAACACAAAATAAAACTGATAAGTGATCAGGGAAGTGACTTAATGGATAAAATATGTAATCAATTCCTAACCCCCGTCAGTCATTAACCATGCCTATTATAAATTAAACCGCAGTGTACACTGATTTATTGTCATTTGCCTCACATTCACACCGGAAAGCTATTTGTACAGTGAAGTTTCCTTGAAACCAAATAAAAGGAGAGCGGACACATTCCTTTGCGGGCTTTCTTTGCACAAGTAATTATTGCGCTGGCTGGTTTTATTGCTTTCAGGACTGATATCAAAGACATGTACCTACACCAAGCTACAAAGCAAATATTGGAGGAGGAAGAGATTGTTGTTAATAAAAGAGATTAAAGTACGGCAAAATACATTTCTCCCAAGTCTTTCTCTCTCTAATTAGCACATCAAAGATCTCAACAATGGGAGAGAACTGGAATCCGACAGCGGTTATCAGTTATAAATCAGGTAATGAGGGTTGGGAACCGTACATTCTACACACCGAGAAATACCGACTCCTGTGCCAGCCTTACAAATTAAGGTAATCACAAGTGCAAATGGAATTTAGCTATCGATCTATTCCTGTGCATCAAATGGCCCGGGTGTAAAATACAGTGAATGTTCAAAGAATGGATTAAACAAAAAAAATACACTTTCTCATCACCGTTCTTCCTACAAAGCGAGAATACTCATCAAACAATAGTGTGTTTCCAGGGATTTAAAGGAGAACTGCGTTATAACTCAGCAACCCAACAATAGACTGTCTGAATGGCACCAACTGTATGAAATCATCCTGCATTAACTGCTGTAGATTCAGCTAGTAGTAAATCTTCATACGACACAGAGGAGCTGCCCTCTGTCTCTAATGAGGGTCTCTCCAACCCCAGTAAGTCCTCAATATGTAAAATTAGACACATACGACTTTCTGACCCACCTGACCTTATGTAACTGCCATCATTATGCTATGATTGGTGGGGGAGGGGGGTACAAAAATATAGAAGGGGGAAGAGAGATAAAGTTCCATAGGGTGGGGGCAGCTCTGGAGAAGTCTTGCAGGCGTGCAAGGGAGTGAGAAACGCACAGGGCAGTCAGGCGGAGGTCACTGGAGGGCCAGAGGGGGCGGTTGGGTATTTATCTGTGGATAAGCTCAGAGATGTAGGTTGGGCAGGTCTTGAGCACACATTAGTAGGCCAGGCACAAAAGTTGATGCAAACTATATAAATGAACTCATAATTCATATATGGGGAAAGAAGAATACATATCTACTCAGGGCCGGTTTAAGCAACAATGGGGCCCCAGGGCAAAATAAACCTGGGGGGGCCCCCCCAACATATACCCCGGAACAAAAATCGGCATTAGGGGACCTTTTTTGCAGCTGGTATAGTCAGGGTGTGAAGTCCCAATTGGTCGGATCTCCACATTCTGGCTATCCCAGCCTGCATGGGGGACAAGGGGTTAAAAAGTTTCAGGAGGGGGGACCCCACATAATTAAAAAAAAAAAATTCCCACACTAAACATAAAAAAAAAAAATTGGGAAAATAGGAAAAAATGTCAGGGATCTTCATACAGCCATATTGCAGCTGTATAGCGATCCCTGGCCAAAGCGCTGCGGCTGCGTATAGACCCCCTGGAAACCCCGTCAGGAAATGTATTGCGCTTTCGTTTGATACATGTAAAATTACACTATCGTTCGGTACTAAAAGTGACATTTACCGCATTTAAAAGTATACTTTTTTCCTTGGAAACTTTAAAATCGATTTTCTCAAAAACTATAAGGTCTTTTTTTAAAATTGTTCTTTCCTATTATTTCTAATGATCTCCTTAACATATCCTGCAAATTTAGGGTTTCTAGCATTTAAGGTGGATTTGCTATTAACCATTAAAGTCGGCAGGTTTTTAAATGTGTATTTTTTTTTCCTTTGAAACTTTAAAATCGATTTTCTCAAAAACTATAAGGCCGATTTGAACATTTTTTTTCCTCTTGTAGCCACTGTGGGCCCCTACAAGCTCTGGGGCCCTGGGGCAGCTGCCTCCTTTGCTTCTATGGTAGCGCCGGCCCTGTATCTACTAAGGAAGAAAGTACCTAACTGCAACAAAAGTGCCATGTGCAATAAGATCAATTAAAAAAACCTTCCTTTTTAGGAGAGAGGTGGAAAAGGGCAGCCTAGCCACACCTTCCCTCCCAAAAGACAGCAAGACTGACCTATGCTGAGAGAGCACAACCATACAGCAGCAGCGGTGGGCACTACCAAATATCTTTATTTAAAACAGTGGTGGTCACACAATTGTTACTGTCACCTTCTAAACAAAGGTATTTATCAGCATTTCAATCAATTAAACAGATAGCAGGATCATCCTCAGGGCAGCCTTGGCAGGTGCCTGGGGCCTAGTGAGTGTCAGGGGACCCAACCGCCACTTTCTCTGTCCCATCTCCCAGCCCAGATTGCCAAAAGGACTATCAGGATGAGCCAAACTACTACCTTGACTAGGGCCTCATTTCATCTTAATCCATCATTGGTTAAACATAACTGAAAGCTAGTAGAGAGAGGAAAGATTAGTTGAATAATAACTTGAGTAGACCAAGGGCTTTGGTGGACTTCTGATACTTCTGTAATGTTTACTAATCTGCGTTTCTAAAGTGCTTTGGACACAGTTTGGATTGTGAATGAGATCTGTTGGAGCAGCGCTAACATGCATGTGAATCCCATTCCAGGTTTGCTTTATGTTTCATTTTTCCAATCCCAGCAAGCTCGGTTCCTCTGTTCTCCTGCATTTGCAGTCCTGATTGAAAGAGAATAGACGCTATGGAACCTCAAATCAAACACTTCTCAACCATAAAAAAAGTTTTGGGTGTTTTTGTGATTGGGCGACGCATTTAGTGTTAAAGTGACCTTGGTGCATACACACTTCCAATTTTGATTGGCCAATTTTATCACTTCTGTGTAGTATAAGAGCTTACCTACACAATCTGTTCATAGTGTTTAAAATCTGTTAACCCTGGGCAGCACGGTGGCGTAGTGGTCCGAATTCCAGCCAGGGCACTATCTGCACGGAGTTTGTATGTTCTCCCTGTGTCTATGTGGGCTTCCTCCGGGCAATCCGGTTTCCTCCCACACCCCAAAATATACAGAAAAGTTCATTGGCTTCCCCCTGAAGAAAAAAAAATGGCCCTAGACTACATTACATACACTACACAATGCATACATAGACATATGACTATGGTAGGGGATAGATTGTGAGCCCCTCCGAGGGACAGTTAGTGACAAGACAAGATACTCTGTACAGCGCTGTGTAAGATGTCAGACCTATATAAATACTAAATAATAATAATTCTATATGGAGGTGGTTAAATTGGTCAGTGATTGGCCATTAAAAATTGCATGTGTGTATGCACCCTTAAAACTAGCCATTACAGTATACTGTACTAACAACACACTAAGGTAAACCTACTC
The DNA here is from genome assembly GCF_040937935.1 of Hyperolius riggenbachi. NCBI lineage: Eukaryota > Metazoa > Chordata > Amphibia > Anura > Hyperoliidae > Hyperolius > Hyperolius riggenbachi. The sequence continues at coordinate 98,411,922 of NC_090647.1, forward strand.
CTCTCTCTGATCCTAGTTATTAGGCTAACCTCACATGGGAAACCCAGACCCAATCCTAGCCCTAACCATAAAACTTAAAACTTCAGTGTATATATATTAACTGGATCTTCTTACATTATTTAACGGACAACTGGAGTGAGGGGTATATGGGGGCTGCCATTTTTATTTTCTTTTAAGCAATACCAGTTGCCTGGCAGCCCTGCTGATCTATTTGGCTGCAGTAGTGTCTGAATCACACCAAAAACAAGCATGCAGCAAATCTTGTCAGATGTGATTTCAGAATAATAATGTCAGAAACACCTGATCTGCTGCATGCTTGTTTAGGGTCTATGGCTAACAGTATTAGAGGCAGAGGATCAGCAGGATAGCCAGGCAACTGGTATTGCTTAAAAGAAAATAAATATGGCAGCCTCCATATCCCTCTCACTTCAGTTATCCTTTAACCACTTGCCGACCGCCTACTTCATATTGGCGGCGGCAAAGTGGCAGCCCCAGGACCACGTAACGCAGATTGGCGTCAGGTCCTGGGGCACTCTCTGGCCGGGGATCGCGCGCTGGGATGCGCGCGCATCCACCGGCAATAGGCTCCGCCCACCCGCGACGTCAACCCGCCGGCCAATCGGAAGCGCCGGCGGGTTGTTAACCCGACGATCCCCGGATAGGAAGCGTATAATACGCTTTGTAATGTTTACAAAGTGTATTATACAGGCTGCCTCCTGCCCTGGTGGTCCCAGTGTCCGAGGGACCACCAGGGCAGGCTGCAGCCACCCTAGTCTGCACCCAAACACACTGATCTGCCCCCCCCCCTGCCCCCTGATCGCCCACAGTACCCCTCAGACCCCCCCCTGCCCACCCCCCAGACCACCATTTGCACACAATCACCCCCCTAATCACCCATCAATCACTCCCTGTCACTATCTGTCAACGCTATTTTTTTTTTTAGTCCCTAAACTGCCCCCTGCTCCCTCCTGATCACCCCCCCACCCCTCAGATTCTCCCGAGACCCCCCCAGACCCTCCCCCCCCCTGTGTACTGTATGCATCTATCCCCCCTGATCACCTGTCAATCACCCGTCAATCACCCGTCAATCACCCGTCAATCACCCCCTGTCACTGCCACCCATCAATCAGCCCCTAACCTGCCCCTTGCGGGCAATCTGATCACCCACCCACACCAATAGATCGCCCGCAGATCCGACATCAGATCACCTCCCAAATCCATCGTTTACATCTATTCTCTCCTCTAAACACCCACTAATTACCCATCAATCACCCATCAATCACCCCCTATCACCACCTGTCACTGTTACCCATCAGATTAGACCCTTGCGGGCATCCAATCGCCCGCCCACACGCTCAGATTGCCCTCAACCCCCCCCCTTATCGATTCGCCAGTGCATTATTTACATCCGTTCTTCCCTGTAATAACCCACTGATCACCTGTCAATCACCCCCTGTCACTGCCACCCATCAATCACCCCCTGTCACTGCCACTTATCAATCAGCCCCTAACCTGCCCCTTGCGGGCAATCTGATCACCCACCCACACCAATAAATCGCCCGCAGATCCGACATCAGATCACCTCCCAAATCCATCGTTTACATCTATTCTCTCCTCTAAACACCCACTAATTACCCATCAATCACCCCCTATCACCACCTGTCACTGTTACCCATCAGATTAGACCCTTGCGGGCACCCAATCGCCCGCCCACACGCTCAGATTGCCCTCAACCCCCCCCCCCTTATCGATTCGCCAGTGCATTATTTACATCCGTTCTTCCCTGTACTAACCCACTGATCACCTGTCAATCACCCCCTGTCACTGCCACCCATCAATCACCCCCTGTCACTGCCACCCATCAATCAGCCCCTAACCTGCCCCTTGCAGGCAATCTGATCACCCACCCACACCAATAGATCGCCCGCAGATCCGACATCAGATCACCTCCCAAATCCATCGTTTACATCTATTCTCTCCTCTAAACACCCACTAATTACCCATCAATCACCCCCTATCACCACCTGTCACTGTTACCCATCAGATTAGACCCTAATCTGCCCCTTGCGGGCACCCAATCACCCGCCCACACGCTCAGATTGCCCTCAGACCCCCCCCTTATCAATTCGCCAGTGCAATATTTACATCTGTTATTCCCTGTAATAACCCACTGATCACCTGTCAATCACCCATCAATCACCCCCTGTCACTGCCACCCATCAATCACCCCCTGTCACTGCCACCCATCAATCAGCCCCTAACCTGCCCCTTGCGGGCAATCTGATCACCCACCCACACCAATAGATCGCCCGCAGATCCGACATCAGATCACCTCCCAAGTGCAGTGTTTACATCTCTTCTCTCCTCTAAACACCCACTAATTACCCATCAATCACCCCCTATCACCACCTGTCACTGTTACCCATCAGATTAGACCCTAATCTGCCCCTTGCGGGCACCCAATCACCCGCCCACACCTCAGAACGCCCTCAGACCCCAGCCCTGATCACCTCGCTAGTGCATTGCTTGCATCTATTTCCCCCCTCTAATCACACCTTGAGACACCCATAAATCACCTCCTGTCACCCCCTAGCACACCTACCCATCAGATCAGGCCCTAATTTGCCCCGTGTGGGCCCTGATCACTCGGCCAAACCCTCAGATCCCCCTCAGACCCCGTTCCGATCACCTCCCCAGTGCATTGATTGCATCTATTTTCCCCTCTAACCGCCCCCTGAGACACCCATCAATCACCTCCTGTCACCCCCCTAGCACTCCTATCCATCAGATCAGGCCCAATTCATCCTGTCATCTAAGAGGCCACCCTGCTTATGACCGTTTCCACAAAATTTGCCCCCTCATAGACCACCTGTCATCAAAATTTGCAGATGCTTATACCCCTGAACAGTCATTTTGAGAAATTTGGTTTCCAGACTACTCACAGTTTTGGGCCCGTAAAATGCCAGGGCAGTATAGGAACCCCACAAGTGACCCCATTTTAGAAAGAAGACACCCCAAGGTATTCTGTTAGGTGTATGATGAGTTCATAGAAGATTTTATTTTTTGTCAAAAGTTAGCGGAAATTGGATTTTTATTGTTTTTTTCACAAAGTGTCATTTTTCACTAACTTGTGACAAAAAATAAAATCTTCTATGAACTCACCATACCCCTAACGGAATACCTTGGGGTGTCGTCTTTCTAAAATGGGGTCACTTGTGGGGTTCCTATACTGCCCTGGCATTTTAGGGGCCCTAAACCGTAGGGAGTAGTCTAGAAAACAAATGCCTCAAAATGACCTGTGAATAGGACGTTGGGCCCCTTAGCGCACCTAGGCTGCAAAAAAGTGTCACACATGTAGTATCGCCATACTCAGGAGAAGTAGTATAATGTGTTTTGTGGGTTATTTTTACACATACCCATGCTGGGTGGGAGAAATCTCTCTGTAAATGGACAATTGTGTGTAAAAAAAATCAAAAATGTGTCATTTACAGAGATATTTCTCCCACCCAGCATGGTTATATGTAAAGATACACCACAAAACACATTATACTACTTCTTCTGAGTACGGCGATACCACATGTGTGACACTTTTTTGCAGCCTAACTGTGCTAAGGGGCCCAAAGTCCAATGAGTACCTTTAGGATTTCACAGGTCATTTTGAGACATTTGGGTTCAAGACTACTCCTCACGGTTTAGGGCCCCTAAAATGCCAGGGCAGTATTGGAACCCCACAAATGACCCCATTCTAGAAAGAAGACACCCCAAGGTATTCCGTTAGGAGTATGGTGAGTTCATAGAAGATTTTATTTTTTGTCACAAGTTAGCGGAAATTGATATGTATTGTTTTTTTTTTCACAAAGTGTCATTTTCCGCTAACTTGTGACAAAAAAAAAATCTTCTATGAACTCACCATACCCCTAACGGAATACCTTGGGGTGTCTTCTTTCTAAAATGGGGTCACTTGTGAGGTTCCTATACTGCCCTGGCATTTTAGGGGCCCTAAACCGTGAGGAGTAGTCTAGAATCCAAATGCCTCAAAATGACCTGTGAATAGGACGTTAGGCCCCTTAGCGCACCTAGGTTGCAAAAAAGTGTCACACATGTGGTATCGCCGTACTCAGAAGAAGTAGTATAATGTGTCTTGAGGTGTATTTTTATACATACCCATGCTGGGTGGGAGAAATCTCTCTGTAAATGGACAATTGTGTGTAAAAAAAATCGAATAATTGTCATTTACAGAGATATTTCTCCCACCTAGCATCTGTATGTGTAAAAATACACCCCAAAACTCATTATACTACTTCTCCTGAGTACGGCGGTACCACATGTGTGGCACTTTTTTGCACCCTAAGTGCGCTAAGGGGCCCAAAGTCCAATGAGTACCTTTAGGATTTCACAGGTCATTTTGCGACATTTGGTTTCAAGACTACTCCTCACGGTTTAGGGCCCCTAAAATGCCAGGGCAGTATAGGAACCCCACAAATGACCCCATTTTAGAAAGAAGACACCCCAAGGTATTCCGTTAGGAGTATGGTGAGTTCATAGAAGATTTTATTTTTGTCACAAGTTAGCAGAAAATGACACTTTGTGAAAAAAAACAATTCAAATCAATTTCCGCTAACTTGTGACAAAAAAAAAAAAATCTTCTATGAACTCACCATCCTCCTAATGGAATACCTTGGGGTGTCTTCTTTCTAAAATGGGGTAATTTGTGGGATTCCTATACTGTCCTGGCATTTTAGGGGCCCTAAACCGTGAGGAGCAGTCTTGAAACGAAATTTCTCAAAATGACCTGTGAAATCCTAAAGGTACTCATTGGACTTTGGGCCCCTTAGCGCAGTTAGGGTGCAAAAAAGTGCCACACATGTGGTATCGCCGTACTCAGGAGAAGTAGTATAATGTGTTTTGGGGTGTATTTTTCCACATACCCATGCTGAGTGGGAGAAATATCTCTATAAATTGACAATTGTGTGTAAAAAAAATAAAACAATTGTCATTTACGGAGATATTTCTCCCACCCAGCATGGGTATGTGTAAAAATACACCCCAAAACACATTATACTACTTCTCCTGAGTACGGCAATACCACATGTGTGGCACTTTTTTGCAGCCTAACTGCGCTAAGGGGCCCAAAGTCCAATGAGCATCTTTAGGCTTTACAGGGGTGCTTACAATTAGGCACCCCCCAAAATGCCAGGACAGTGAACACACCCCACAAATGACCCCATTTTGGAAAGTAGACACTTCAAGGTATTCAGAGAGTAGCATAGTGAGTCCGTGGCAGATTTCATTTTTTTTTGTCGCAAGTTAGAAGAAATGGAAACTTTTTTTTTTTGTTACAAAGTGTCATTTTCCGCTAACTTGTGACAAAAAATAAAATCTTCTATGAACTCACCATGCCTCTCACTGAATACTTTGGGATGTCTTCTTTCCAAAATGGGGTCATTTGGGGGGGATTTGTACTATCCTGGAATTTTAGCCCCTCATGAAACCTGACAGGTGCGCAGAAAAGTCAGAGATGCTTGAAAATAGGAAAATTCACTTTTGGCACCATAGTTTGTAAACGCTATAACTTTTACCCAATCCAATAAATATACACTGAATGTTTTTTTTTAATCAAAGACATGTAGCAGAATAACTTTCGCGCTCAAATGTATAGGAAATTTTACTTTATTTGAAAAATGTCAGCACAGAAAGTTAAAAAAGTCATTTTTTTGACAAAATTCATGTCTTTTTTGATGAATATAATAAAAAGTAAAACTCGCAGCAGCAATCAAATAGCACCGAAAGAAAGCTGTATTAGTGACAAGAAAAGGAGGTAAAATTCATTTAGGTGGTAGGTTGTATGACTGAGCAATAAACCGTGAAAGCTGCAGTGGTCCGAATGGAAAAAAAGGCTCTGGTCCTTAAGGGGTTTTATGACTGCAGTCCTTAAGTGGTTAAAAATTTGCTCATAGAATTCTCCATTGTAAAATACCTATAGATACCTTTAGGCTGCTTCCACACAAGGACGTTACAGGCGCACGTTAGTGCAGCCTGTAACGCTCCCCAACTCACAGCAATACAAAGTCAATGGGGCTGTTCACACTGCCCACGTTGCGTTACATGTAACGCTGCACGTTCTTCAGAACGTGCAGCATACTATAGCGTTCCAGCGGCTTAAGCTGCGTTAGACTGTTTGCACATGCTCAGTGTTGGGGCGGAGAGGACGCGGGGAGAGGCCGCTACGTAGCCGCACACATGGCTACTCAATATGCACTGCACTGGTGGCCGCTGATTGGCTGGCGGTACCACGTGATGCAGAGTGTTTCACTCCGCATCATGTGGTCCCGCCGGCCAATCAGCGCCACTCTCACTGCCCTAATGCGGAAAGAGCCGCTTAACGCGGCTCACTCAACGTCCTCTACCAACACCGGCAGGCGTTGCGTTAGGGGACGTTATGCGACCATAACGTCCACTATAACGCAACGTCCCGGTGTGTAACTAGCCTTATACAGGGAATTTTAACACTAGTGATCTGTGAAAGCAGAACTCTCTCCCCACTCATTACAAGTAGCTCCTAAAATCTGTTACACACTGATGAGCAGCAAGGAGCTGTCTATTATGCCATGAACAGTGTTGTCAAATGCATCCGGACTTTGATTTCTACATCTGTGGCACATCTAACAGCATTAGCAGAAGCAGCGAGAAAGCCATCGGCAAGCCATACAAACGTGTTAGAGAAATGCGAGAGATATCACAGATGCAGCAAAGCTGTGTCAGACATCTAATTATAACATAAGCAGTGCTGGATGTGGCAGCATCTCACATAAAAGGGAGCTGGAATGTAAATGAAGCGGAGCTGTAACAAAGCAAGTTAAAAAAAAAAGACGACGCGCTCAAGTTACAGTATGTGACAACACAAAGTAACAATTGTTCTGTCACCTCCATATTACTAGGAGAGTTCTCCTGTCTGAAAGGCAGAAACTGCACAGATACGGCCTCTTGCACACTGCATGCATTTCAGATTCCGATTCCGCTTTTTAATCTGTTTTTACATCCGATTCCGATTCAGATTTTTAATCTTAACTGCATGCTGCGTTTTTTGATCCGTTTTTCTGTTGAATGTATTCAAGGAAAATCGGAAACGGAATCGGAATCGGAAACGGAATCGGAATCGGAAAACGGATTTGCAGTGTGCAGGGAGCCACAGAAGGGTTTACTGGGGCTTAGTTTATCATTATTAAAAAAGTATTATAAAGGTATTTGGTAATACTGCACAGCTTTCTGTCTGACTTTGTTTCAAAAAGATCACAATATGTCCCCAAATGACTCCAACTGAGGTCTAAATGCTGGAACCCCCGCAACCCCACTTCCCCCATGTGACCATAATATAGCCTGTTTGTTTGTGCACTAACTAGACCCGGGCTGTCCAACTGGCGGCCCATGGGCCAGATGTGGCCCCTGGGCCGGACTCACTAGACCCGGGCTGTCCAACTGGTGGCCCATGGGCCGGATGTGGCCCCCGGGCTGCACTCACTTGCCCAGACTATTTTTTGTGTCAGGCCCCCTCCACTGCAAATGTTTATGTAGCAGTTGTGATCACTCCTCAACTTCTCCTTCAATCTGGTAACCAAGACTGTTATGAGGAAACACCTTTAGGGCTGGTTCACACTAGGGGCGTTTTCAGCTTTTTTCCAAGCGCAGGCGATTTTCAAAATCGCCCACAAAACGCTTGTGCGATGATTCTCCATGAGAAGGTTCATATCAGCGCATTTTGTCCGCTTTGCGCTCTGCAAAGTGGTGCCTGTACCATTTTTAGGGTGATTTTGCTGTAATGGAAGAGCGCTAAACGCTTTGTGAGGCAATTGCGTTCGCGATTTTAAGAATAAATACATTGTATTTATTATTTTCCGGGTCAAAGAGTTCACTTCCTGACTTGCGTCAGGGAGTGAATTGAAAAATCACTTTGCAAAAGCGCTTTAGAAAAGCGCTTTAAAAAAACGCAGGCAAAATTGCATAACGCTTGAGTTTGTGATTTCGATTTTAGATGTGAGCAGAGTATTAAACAAGGACATAAAACCATACATAGTATAGTCTGTAAGTAAACTTAATCTATCACCCTTTAGTGACAGGCATGCATCTATTCCACAGAACAGGGAGTGCAAACACAAAGGGATCCGCCAGCTGCGGGTTCAGGTGTTCCCCCTCCCCCATATGCCCCTGCTCACCAAACAGTTGCTTTAATCACAGCCAATGTCTGCCACCTGGGCTTTTTCCAAATAGACACTTCTGCAAGTTACCTCAGAGAGAAAACATTAACAGCATTGTATATCACCATCTCTTTGTCTGTGTAGGATTTTCAGCATCTCGCCTCTCCTTCCCTTCATAAGTTCAGCGCGTCTCCCTGGCTCCACCCTGCGGTTTTGTCATAACACATGACTCAGCCCCTGATGAGTCTTGTGATATGACGAAACCAGTAGGGCGGTGCCTTGGAGACATGCGCTGAGCTTATGAAGGGAAGGCGAGACGAGACGCTGAAAATCCTACCTTGACAAAGAGCTGGTGATATACAATGCTGTTAATGTTTTTTAAAATGTACGGGCAATACTGATTTTAATCTAAGTATTAAATAAACGGTTTTACACATATCGGTTTGTTTCGGAGTTCACTTGCAGAAGTGTCTATTTGGAAAAAGCCCAGGTGGCAGACATTGGCTGTGATCAAAGCAACTGTTTGGTGAGCAGGGGCATATGGTAAAGGGGGAACGCCTGAACCTGCAGGCGGTGGATCCCTTCGTAGTTGTACTCCCTGTTCTGTAGAATAGATGCATGCCTGTCACTAAAGGGTGATAGATTAAATTTACTTACAAGTTATACTATGTATGGTTTTATGTCCCTGTTTAAAGGGGTTTCCTCATAACACAGTCTTGGATACAAGAGTATCCAGGAGTATGCTACATAAACATTTGCAAAGAATACACGGACTGGTAATTGAAGAGCAGCATGATCTGCTGGAAATTAGGACGTGTGATATACAGTACATAGACTATGGGCTTCTGATGGTTAGGTAAGCACAGCACTATTTACTGGAAACTATATATTAGGCCACCTCTACTGGCAGGTCCACCTTTTGTTTACACTTGGCTTTGCCCCCAAGCCAGGGCACTGATGCTCTGCCCCCTCCAGCTGAAAAATCCAGTGATAGACACACCTCCTTCCCATGAAGTTGGACAGCACTGAGCTAGAGCATTGGTTGGATGGAACATAGCTGATTGGTGGTACAATTACACTTCTTAGTAATCATGGAAAGTAAGTGACAGTAGTCAAGATTTGTTGGGGACTGTAGGTTTGGAACGTCGAGGGACTGTAGTTATGGAATGTTTTAGGACAGTAGTCAAGGAATGTTTAGAGACACTTTTTTATAATTTCGCCTTCTTAAAACAGAAGGTATTTGCAATGATTCAGTGAGCAACTGGGATTTCCCATGATGCTTCACCCCAGAAAATGCAAATTGTCTCTTTATGCCCCTATAGCCAGTCACCCAAAGTCTCTGGTGTATGGTAAGCCAATAGCTTTTACATTTTACAGAGCCACATCAATCCAACGGTTTGCATGTTGGAGTGATGTGCCTCTTCAAAATGTAAAATCAAGATGGAGAGTGTACTGGTCAAGGACTCTGCCTCTGACATAGAAGACCTGTGTTCAAATCCTGGCCAAGGCCAGTACCTATTCAGTAAGAAGTCTTTGGGCAAGACTCCCTAACACTGCAGGGTGGCTTACTGAGTGCTCCCCTAGTGGCTGCAGTTCTCAGTCGCTTTGATTCTGACTTGGGGAAAAGAACTATACAAATATTATTATTAATAACTGAATGGAGGTGCTTATGGTGCCATCTGATTAGTCATGTAATGAAGGTGTAACAAGCTGCCAACCCCAGTTAAAGGATACCCGCAGTGACATGTGACATGATGAGATGACACATGTTTGTACAGTGCCTAGCACACAAATAAAAAAAAGTTAAACATCAGGTATGTAAGTGGCTGACTCAGTCCTGGCTTAGACAGGAAGTGACTACAGTGTGACCCTCATTGATAAGAAATTGCCCTTTTTTTACTTCTTTCTTGCTCTCAGAAGCCATTTTCTGCTAGAAAAGTGCTTTATAGTTGGAATTTCTCATTACTGAGGGTCACACTGTAGTCACTTCCTGTCTGAGTCAGGACTGAGTCAGCCACTTGCATACCTGGTATTTAACTTTTTCAGGCAGAGAAAGAAAAAAAGGGACACAGCATAGTTATTTGGGTGCTAGGCACTGTACATACACATGTCTATCTCATCATGTCACATGTCAGTTCAGGTATCCTTTAAGTAATTTCTGCATGAATAAAAGCAAGCCTAATATGTAATTGTCACAAATCCACAATGTAGTCCTCCAGTTTCTAAATTAGCAATCACGTTCTATTTTTATACGAACAATGTAATTATTACTTTGTGGTTATTATACAATTATCCATTTCATTGTCACATAAACAAAGGGGTCAAGAGCTAAACTACTCTTCTTCAATAATTGTTAATATTATTATCCTTAATGTATAAAGCCTGAGTAAATTATGCAGAACCACACATGAAATATGGACTTTAGGTACAAACTCTACAGAAAATTCTCACAATATGTATGAGTGGAATACTGAAGGATAATGCTACTGATTTTTAATGCACACTTTTGTCATTGATTGTAGGTATAGAATCTGGGTATACACACATACCAGTGTGATGGTTCTCTGTCTCAAAAATTAACATTTTCCATTTCAAAACTGCCACAAAGGCCCACCTGCCCTGCAAATCCAGTCTAAACCTAACTTTAACTCTTGTTCTTTCCCCATCACCCCTCACCTATGTCTAACACAAACCTAACTCCCCTAGTTATTGATATTTGCATTTGGACAGTTCTTACATGATCCATATGTTAACCATAATTCCTTCCCCAAATAAATCCTGAATCATCTTCCTGGCTTCCTCATATGAACATAAAGCCATGTCCCTTACCCTACCACCAGCCACAATCACTTGCCTCTGGACCAATAGAGAGGTTGGAGAACAGTCATGTGGAATGGAGGCAGCCTGTAATCAGGTGTGACAATAGATATTAGGGGCCTGCTAAGTTGTCCGTACAGTACTCGATTTGTGACATCTATATCTGACCAAATCAATCATAATGATCGAATGTGGCAGAGATTGATGCCGCAACATGGCCAGCCGTTTGATCGTGCTGGAAAATTCTCGGGGTGAGCAGCAGTGGTCTCGGGTTTACTGACGTCACATACATTAGATGGGGTCACGGAGTACATTTGATGGAGAGAGGATACCACAAGAGGTTTGGGTGGACAGCTGAGCTGCTTCCACACTCAGAGCCTGGGGCGACATTATGTGGGGGTAGGGATGAGGCAGGCAGAGGCGCTAGGACAATTTCCAATAGATTTCATGTTGAAAACAATTGAAATTTTATCTGTAGCGAGTGGGCAGGTCATAAATCCCTCTCTGATCAGATTCAATTACAGAGGGATCTATCTGATGGTGTATCTGGTGGCTATCATCCAAGATGGCGCCGGACTCGGTCGCCACGGCCACAGGGCTCCGGCTTTTTTAGTACTTTTGTACTTTCTCTCTCCACTCGAGGTGGAGAGAGCTTCACTCTTGCTGGGAGAGGCGGAGGACATGGGCACTACCGGACCTGTTCCGCATCAGACACGGAACACAGGCGGCGTGAGGATCAGCTGTTGAGGATCAGCTGATCGGGGCCACGTGGTTGTGCGCAGCATGGAGAGGCAGCACGGAGTTCCGCTGGTCTGCCGTCGCTGCATCCACATGGTTAGAGGACTCCACCTGTGCCGATCACCGCAGCTCGTCACCCAAGACGGTTCCCAGCGGTGGGACCCCCTCGGGTGGCTGGAAGCTGCTGCTGGATTATACCGAGGACGTCGCATGGAGGAGCCCACAGCCGTCTAGCTGCCACATTTCACAGCGGCCTGTAGCCGCTGCCATGGAGACCCTAGAAGCCACAAGGAAGGAGGATCTCACGGCTGTTCCCCCACCGCTCACAGCATAGGGATCCAGGCCAGCGGAGGGTCACAGCTGCTCCCAGCCTCGCACTGCACGAGGGACACGCACGGCAGGCCCCATCCAGGCCAGCGGAGGGTCACAGCTGCTCTCAGCCTCGCACTGCACGAGGGACACGCACGGCAGGCCCCATCCAGGCCAGCGGAGGGTCACAGCTGCTCTCAGCCTCGCACTGCACGAGGGACACGCACGGCAGGCCCCATCCAGGCCAGCGGAGGGTCACAGCTGCTCCCAGCCCTGCACTGCACGAGGGACACGCACGGCAGGCCCCATCCACCAAGGAGGATCCTTGTGTCTACTTGGCTCCTATGGGCCCTGGAGCTCGGTCCTTTCTCCACCGGTCCAGGCTCTGTATGCTACAGCTGCCTGAAGCACAGGGTCCCATCTGCCTGCATCCACAATAGATCCCTGCACAACAACTGGACTGGACAGATGGCTGGACCCAGGGGTGCTTTTCAATCTGCACTCTGCAGCCCCAGGGACTCTGCCTCTGTATCTGTCTCTCTCTTCCTGCCTTGGTCTTCTCTTCGTCTCTCTCAGCTATCCTTTCTCTCTCTCTCTCTTTCTTCGTCTCTCTTAGCTATCCTTTCTCTCTCTTTCTCTATCCAGGACACACTGCGGGGCATCTGGAGCTGCTGTGGAGCGAGCGAGCGCCGTCGATAGTTGGCAGGCTGCTCCCCTCACATAGCACTCCAGATTTCCCCATGCGTCCTCCACTACAGTTATTGGTATTATGTATATATGGGTATATATTATAAGCCTAAGTGTACTATTGCACGTGATTGTATGTGTTGAATTGCTGCATGTGTTTGTACCATCTCCGCCCCTGTATGAGCCAAAAATAATTCCGGGTACAACCCCCGTTGTACTTGGCGAAATAAATTTGATTCTGATTCTGATTCTATCAAATAATAGTGTATGGCCAGTGTATGGCCACTTTTAGTCTTTTGACAGCTCCATATGGGGAGTGCCAGTACTGACATGATATTAAGTCTGTTCAAATCAGGGGTGTGGAGCCAGTATAAAAATCTTCCGACTCCAACGCCGACTCCTCAGTTTATGAAACCACCGACTCCAGGTACCCAAAATGGCGCCGTCTCCAACTCCTTGACTCCACAGCCCTGGTTCAAATGTTTGCAATCTGCTACAGGATTGCAATGCAATCTTTCAACATGATTTTTATGATTGAATTGTACAGTAAATGTCGCAGTGTGTGGCGAAAATCGATGTAAAATGATTCTATGGTCGATTGGAACAGAGAATGTAATCGATCTGAAAGTTAGATTTTACAATTGAATTGGAAGAGAGAAAATTACCTAATCGACCCGTTTATAGGAACAATCCAGGGGCGTAATTACAGGGGAGGAGCACCTGCAACCGCAGGGGGGCCCAGAGCAGTAAGGAGACTCCACCTACTCCTTCACTCTCTCCGATTAAGAGGTCCATCCTTCAGATCAGGTGTTTTTGTGGCTACACTTGTTATGAGTGTGAAGATTATGATGTCCACGCTTGTTTTATGACCCTTGTGAGATGGGCCTCCAGGCGGTGAGGGTCACCAGGGGTAGGCAAGGGAACGGGTGACAACACTGTGGGGCCCTAGCAAATTTTGCTTGAGGGCCCCATGATTTATAGTAAAGCCCCTGGAATAATCGATAATTACCTTCTGATCATAAAATTGCGTTGAAAGATCGCACTTGATGAAAAAATTGTACCGTCAACGGGCACCTTTAAATTCTGTCCTTTGTTACGCAGCAAACTTTTTAGATGCAACTTTTTTTTTCCCTCTGTAATTTTTTTTTCCTCTCTCTTAAAATTTACACTTTCCCACATTCTAAAGTATCCCCTAAAAACCTAATTAAGAGGTTTGGTTGTACCGCGGGCTTTCCATTACATAAAGCTAATGTATTCACCTTCCTCATTTATTCCAGACATATCCTTGCAATGCTTTATAGAGAACACTGAGCCATTCGCATCAGTCTCCATCCCTGAAGCGTAGTAGGTAGCAGCCGTAATAATAATAATAGATAGTGCGCACACTCTGGTACAATGGACAAGCAGTAAAAGCAACACCATGTATGCATGAGTACTTTGACACAGCTTTATGTATAAAGCAAGGATGTACAAAAACATGTTAGATACAAGGCAGCGCTTCTACAGTAGATGTGTCAGATGTAATTTGCAACCTCAGGAATCTCATATGCTATGTGTTGACCCACTTTTCATGCATATTATAGAGCCTTCTGATCTATTCTTCCTGGAGGCATTGCACTTATCAGCGGGTTCACTAAGTCAGCTTCAGACCTAGCAGAGTCTGCCAAAAGGATTTTTAACTCTTCCGGCCCCTCTCGTCAATGCGATCAGCCATTGTTCCCACTGTAAATCTGTTCATTATGCGGTTAATTGGTACGTTCCATTACCGGGGCATGATAATTCCACTAATACTACAGCAATACACACGGGGCTTGCTCATTTGCTGTGAACCTTCAGACTAGAATTCCACACATAAAATTAATTGCGCAGGCAGCATTGCAGTTGCCTCGCCAGTTTCGTTCCACGTTTAGTATTTTTATTGTTTCTTTTGAAATTGTGTTAAATGAAATGCGTTGCAAATGAATCTGTAAGTGGTTTGAATGGTCTTTGTACATTCGCACCTGTGCATGGATTTCTCCCATCTTCTCCGGTGCTTTGACATTTCCTCAACCTTGGCGGACGGAGTCTTGTATGTAATTTCCGAACAAGGGAGGAACAGTAAAAAATAACAGATAACTGTCTCATCCCAATCTATAATTTATTTCCTCAGTAGAGCAGCTATTGTGCCAAACTTCTGATGCAGTAGAGACCCTAACAAGACGTCTGTAGCATGTTATAGAGTAGAAGTGACCAAGTGAACCTGAAGTGAAAGGTTTGAGTGAGATGGGTCCGACCACCCTGTGAAGATGTATACGTCCTAATGGGTTTGGTCACTCTCGCCAAAAAGTTTAGTTAGGGACAACAAAGGGTAAATTACTGTGAATGGCCAGAATAATTAACCCATGTGGGGGGTCGTAATGTAACTTGGAAGAGAACAAGGCACCCAAAAAATATATAAAAGACTTAAAAACTTTTTAAAATGTAAGAGGGCCTTACCTCAGTATGACACCAAGTTTAGGATAAAAAAAAGAGGTAGTTTATTGTTAAAAAAAAAACAAACAAACACAGGCTATTGCGTTTATGTTGGCGCTTTATAAATACAATTAATAATAATAATAACAGGAATAAATCCACCTCCTCAGGTCAAGTTTCTCAAGATAAATATTGCACAGCTCAGAGTGCCTGTAGGCTTACTGGAGACTGCCGCAGTCAGCCTACAGGTATTCCACACCATGCAATACTTATCTTGAGACACTGCTTACTGACCCGAGGAAGCGGGCTGATACCCGTGAAGCGCGCTGTGAGTGTTTTTTCTTCTATGTTTTACAATAAATTACCTCTTTTGTTTTTACCCTAAACCATGTGTCGTGCTGAGCCAAGGTCCTCTTCCCTTTTAAACTGTTTTTAAGTGTTTATATGTTTCCAGGCCTGGAAGACCAAACATGGATGTTGATTTTAGTAAGTCAGCTTTCTTTGGTCAAAATGGAGTTCTATTCTCACTCGGAACACAAAGTGATGGAGGCCACATTCTGGGGAGGGTGGAAATAGAAAAACAGAGAAAAAAACAGAAGCAGTGCGCGGTGCAGTTATTGCAGGAAGCAGGCAAGCAATACACACATGTCCATTGGGACAGGCTACATGCAAAACGATTCTACCTGACAGGAATGCCACATGAGCACTTCACATGGTGTACAGAGGGGAGCCTGCCAGGCTTAACATGCTAAAAAAACTCATTTTCCTTCACTGTTCTACAAGAACTTGATTCAAGAATTCTAAATATGTGCTACATTCTTCTTCTATGAATTCAATTAAACCCAGAAACCCAGTAGCATTAACTCTCTGCTTGCTGGACACTCACATTTTATTGACATAAAGCACGCCGGCAAACATCGTTCATCTGACAAAGGGCACGGCTGGAATGGAATTTGTTGCCAAGCCAGATGAAATATTCCTCCAGGGCCTGCTGTAAAATGTGAGCTAGGCCCCAAGGCATCTATTCTATTAATAGCATCTACCGTATAGATTTATTTAATTAATTAATATAGCACACAGCAATTCCACAGTGGTTTACAGAGTAGATAGAGCAATTTACATCTGTTTCTGTCTCAGGAGCGTACAATATAATGGTCCCACCAATGACACACATTTATATACATAAAGTGCCCAGTATGGGTTGAAGACAATTACCCTGTCCCTAAGGAGCTTTATAATTCAGTGTTAAATCATCGATATGTATTTACCACTATTTTAAAGTGTATTTGAACACTGAATGTGCGCTTTAAAATGAAAAGAAATAAATTGTATGTTCTCTAATGCATTCCTTTACTTAGTTTCCGTGGACTCCCATTCCTCAGATATTCTCATTTCTTGTCTGTGGACTTGCTGGTGGGCTAAAGGCATGACGTTGGAATACCTTCACAGAGAATAAAAATGCAAGTGTGTTTTCATCTTAAATATGATTACGGTAGCTATATACCTTTATTTGGTCTCTGTGAAGTCCCATTCCACAGATATTAAGGTTTATTCACTACAACATGTTTAACTAGTGAAGGCTGCGCATGTTAAGTTAACAGGGATTTCCGGGCTATCTTATTTGCATAGCTTACAATGTATACAGTATGGAACATCCGCGTTGCCCGTTACACAAACCACGTAGGTGTTCCATAATAATGTATCACAAGTCACGTAATTACATTACGCGTAACAGAATTTGCAAGAATCCCGGCAAACCTAACGTGCTCGGCTTTAGTGAATACACCTCCTTCTCACTCTCCATTTGTGCACTGCTGGCCTGTTTACAGGTCAGAGGGATGGGAGTTCAGAGACAAAATAAAGGTAAGTTACTAATCATGACTTAGAGGGGAACATACAAACATCTCTTAAAGAGGAACTGTAGTGAAAATAACATAATGGATAAAACTGCTTATTTTTTATAATATTAATTTATAGATTACACAGTCAGTGTCTGCCCATTGTAAAATCGTTCCTCTCCCAATTTACATTCTGAAATGTATCTCTGGTGATGACTTATTTAGTCCTGCCAGGAGATCTGTATGAAATGTTCATTACTGAGAGCTCTATGCACAGAAGGAGATATTGCTTGCTTGGCAGCTGGCCGTTATTTCCCACAATGTAACACGGTTCACAGACAGCAAACTGTAAGGACCATGGTCATGACATCACACTGTGGGAGGGGTTTCATCATAATATCAACCATACAAACCCCCTGATCAGTTGCGTAACTAAGGAGCTGTGGGCCCTGATGCAAGTTTTACATTGAGGCCCCCCAGACACTCTATACATAACAATTGATAAGGCGCACCAAAACCTGCCAAGGACAACCACAGTGTCAGAGGTGCAAGAAGGGGATGAGGACAGCTTGTTAATGATTACCACTATTCAAAGTATATACTGTATAGAAGTGATTATTATGAGCACAGGACCCATAGAGAGCTAATACTGTAGTTGAGGAAGGGCCCTTCGGGGCCCCTCTACCCCAAGGGCCCTGATGCGGTCGCTACCTCTGCAACCCCTATTGCTACGCCCTGGTCCCAATGATCTATTCAGCTACTGATTGGGGTGAAGTTCTATCCGGGGTTACAGTTGCTCTTAAAGTAAAATATACATCTATGGTTCAGGGACCCTTTTCCAACGATTTCTCTCTTTTCACAGCAGTGATAGAAGGTAAGCAGCATTGCCACTCTCCTATCTTCACTGCTTATTGCTGCAGGCAGTCTATGACATTAGCCTGCAGCTATTTATGAAGAAGCAATAGTTCATTACACAGACTGAACAGCTCTGCATTGACTTTGCTGACCAGGATGTGGCAAAGACATTGCAAGTGAGTGATAAACATTTTCAGCTACACAGCTTTTTTTTTCCTTCTTCTTTACTGGATTTTGTAAAGCACATTTAAAAAGTCATTCTACAATGAAGTAACCTCCTCTCCAAAGTACTATTTAAAAGCCAGACCCATGTTTATTCCTATTAGGATACAGATGTAAAATCTCATTTTAACAAATACCAGTTGTCTGGCATCCTGCTAATTTCTTTGGCTGCAGTAGTATCTGGATCACACACCTGAAACAAGCATGTGGGTAATCTAGACAGACTTCAGTCAGAAACGTCTGATCTGAATGCTTGCTCAGTGTCTGTGGCTAAAAGTATTAGAGGCAGAGGATCAACAGGACAGCCAGGCAAAGTGCATTGTTTAAAGAGACACTGAAGCGAAAAAAAATATATGATATAATGAATTGGTTGTGTACTATGAATACCGGTATTTACTAGAAGTTTAGCAGCAAAGAAAATATTCTTATATTTTTATTTTCAGGTATATAGTGTTTTTTCTAACATTGCATCATTCTATAATATGTGCAGATTACACAACACTCAGCATTCAAAATGATTCTTTCAGAGCAGTCTGTGAACTAATGACCTCTCCTCTGGCAGAGGAAAAGTAAACAGTTCAATAACACTTGAGATAATACAAGTCAGATAACAGCCCTCTCCACGACTTTGAAAGTCGTAGAGCTTAATTGCTTTTTTGCATAGAGATAACAACTGGAGTTTCTTAACTCTTCCTGTACTGGAAACAATTATACTGATCTATCTGATCTTAATGTTTTATTTCTTAGCTGTATTACACATACAACTCATAATATCATAATTTTTTTTCCGCTTCAGTGTCTCTTTAAAAGGAAATAAATATGTCTGACTCCATATCCCTCTTAGTTTAAGTGTCCTTTAACTTTGCAGGGCATACGTTTATTCAGTATTTTGCCACGCCCTCCAAAATGGTAATTGCCGCCACATGGTCTGATAATTTGTGAGTTCTCTTGACTCCTGCCTCCCAAATGTTGCCACTGACTCTCTCTCTCTGCTACTGGCTGCCTGTGATTGGGTGCTGAGTGCTAGAGTGTGTCAGGAAAGATGAGCTCTCTGGCACATTCGTTTTGCGTACGCATTATGTGTACACTACTTTGTATTAACAGCTGAACTCAAAAGTGAACAAGGTCAATTCTCACAGTAACCATGTTGATTAGTGTAAATTATAAGAACTACCTTTGAAATGGAACTTTTCAGACTGAAAAAAACTTTGTGTAGTCGCGCTTGCTGCAGTTGTGCAGCAATCCATACAGGCTTGAGACCTTTCCTGTTTGTTCTTTTCTGCGAGCAAAGTTGAGGTCTCAGGCCCAGGGCCAACTAGAGCCGTTTCAGTAGTGATTTACGCTTTTGAGGAATTGCTGACGGTTCCCAAAGTGTTAGGCTAATACAAGTCTATGGTATTGATTCCATAGATAAAATTGCAATTTGCCCGAAATCACAAAGATGATGCCTGCAGATTTTTTGGAGCAATTTCAAGGACTAAAGGGTCCAAAGTAGCATTCCTTGAAATCACTCTGTTTAGTGCAAAGATCAGGGTCAGATATATCTAGGGTTCACTGTCCAAGCTTTGCTGTGCCTGATATCCCTAGGGTTTACTGTCCATGCCTTGCTACTCCTGATATATCTAAGGTTCACCGTCCAAGCCTTGCTACTCCTGATATCTCTAAGGTTCACCGTCCAAGCATTGCTAATCCTGATATCTCTAGGGTTTACTGTCCATGCCTTGCTACGCCTGATATTTCTATGGTTCACCGTCCAAGCCTTGCTACTCCTGATACTTCTAGGATTTACTATCAAAGCCTTGCTACTCCTGATACTTCTAGGGTTCACCGTCCAAGCCTTGCTACTAATGATATCTCTAGAGTTCACTGTCCATGCTTTGCTACTCCTGATATCTTTAAGGTTCACTGTCCAAGCCTTGCTACTCCTGATATCTCTAAGGTTCACCGTCCAAGCATTGCTAATCCTGATATCTCTAGGGTTTACTGTCCATGCTTTGCTACTCCTGATATCTCTAGTGTTCACCGTGCAAGCCTTGCTACTCCTGACATATCTAGGGTTTACTGCCCAAGCTTTGCTACTCCTGATATCTCTAGGGTTCACTATCCAAGCCTTGCTACTCCTGATACTTCTAGGGTTCACCGTCCAAGCCTTGCTACTCCTGATATCTCTAGGGTTTACTGTCCAAGCCTTGTCACTCCTCATATCTCTAAGTTTCACTGTCCAAGCTTTGCTACTCCTGATATCTCTAGGGTTCACTGTCCAAGCCTTAGTGAGGAATAGGTTGATCAGATGTATGTTTACAAATGATTAATATCTGGTCATTGATTTTGTAACCTACCTCAGTTAGGTCAATTAGGCATATTAACTCATTTTAATTATATTAATAAAAGTTATATTTTATAATGTACACACTCCAGATAGGAATTATTTTTGTGTTTTCTACTCCTGATACTTCTAGGATTTACTATCCAAGCCTTGCTACTCCTGATACTTCTAGGGTTCACCGTCCAAGCCTTGCTACTCCTGATATCTCTAGGGTTTACTGTCCATGCCTTGCTACGCCTGATATTTCTAAGGTTCACCGTCCAAGCTTTGCTACTCCTGATATCTCTAGTGTTCACCGTGCAAGCCTTGCTACTCCTGACATATCTAGGGTTTACTGCCCAAGCTTTGCTACTCCTGATATCTCTAGGGTTCACTATCCAAGCCTTGCTACTCCTGATACTTCTAGGGTTCACCGTCCAAGCCTTGCTACTCCTGATATCTCTAGAGTTTACTGTCCAAGCCTTGTCACTCCTCATATCTCTAAGTTTCACTGTCCAAGCTTTGCTACTCCTGATATCTCTAGGGTTCACTGTCCAAGCCTTGCTACTCCTGATACTTCTAGGATTTACTATCCAAGCCTTGCTACTCCTGATATCTCTAGGGTTTACTGTCCACGCCTTGTCACTCCTCATATCTCTAAGTTTCATTGTCCAAGCTTTGCTACTCCTGATATCTCTAGGGTTCACCGCCCAAGCCCTGCTACTCCTGATATTTCTAGTGTTCAACATCCAATCCTTGCTACTCTTGATATCTCTAGGGTTCACCGCCGAAGCCTTGCTATTCCTGATATCTCTAGAGTTCACTGCCGAAGCCTTGCTACTCCTGATATCTCTAGGGTTCACTGCCCAAGCCTTGCTACTCCTGATATCTCTAGGGTTCACTGCCCAAGCCTTGCTACTCCTGATATCTCTAGGGTTCACTGCCCATGCCTTGCTACTCCTGATATCTCTAGGGTTCACTGCCCAAGCCTTTATACTCCTGATATCTCTAGGGTTCACTGCCCATGCCTTGCTACTCCTGATATCTCTAGGGTTCACCGTCCAAGCCTTGTTACTCCTCATATCTCTAGGGTTTACTGCCCAAGCCTTGCTACTCCTGATATCTCTAGAGTTCAGTGCCCAAGCCTTGCTACTCCTGATATCTCTAGGGTTTACTGCCCAAGCCTTGCTACTCCTGATATCTCTAGAGTTCAGTGCCCAAGCCTTGCTACTCCTAATATCTCTAGGGTTCACTGCCCAAGCCTTGCTAATCCTGATATCTCTAGGGTTCACTGCCCATGCCTTGCTACTCCTGATATCTCTAGGGTTCACTGCCCAAGCCTTGCTACTCCTGATATCTCTAGGGTTCACTGCCCAAGCCTTGCTACTCCTGATATCTCTAGGGTTCACTGCCCAAGCCTTGCTAATCCTGATATCTCTAGGGTTCACTGCCCAAGCCTTTCTACTCCTGATATCTCTAGGGTTCACCGTCCAAGCCTTGTTACTCCTCATATCTCTAGGGTTCACTGCCCAAGCCTTGCTACTCCTGATATCTCTAGGGTTCACTGCCCAAGCCTTGCTACTCCTGATATCTCTAGGGTTCACTGCCCAAGCCTTTATACTCCTGATATCTCTAGGGTTCACTGCCCAAGCCTTTATACTCCTGATATCTCTAGGGTTCACTGCCCAAGCCTTTCTACTCCTGATATCTCTAGGGTTCACTGCCCATGCCTTGCTACTCCTGATATCTCTAGGGTTCACCGCCCAAGCCTTGCTACTCATGATATCTCTAAGGTTTACCGTCCAATGTACACATAGTCAGAAGAGAGAATCTAAGAGTTATTACAACCATATACCGTAACTCTGGGGAACTCATTTATTTAGCATGATTTTACTCTGTGTGTAACAACAGCACTCATATAGAGGCTGCTCCCAAAGTAGAGCACTGTACAATTACCATTCGCTTATTCTGAATTGAGTAAGGAAGACTAAAGCCCTCTGTCAGATTTTTCATTGTGGTCTATGTCCCCATCGGGGACATTTATTAATATATATTCTAGCTACTAGATGATCCAATTTCTTCATTCATCATGTGGACATATGTATTATTCTAGCAACACTGCAGATTCTCTATATCTTTTATATCTATGGAAACCACACTGACACAATACTCTCGGGTACTGAATGCCTATGTGAATCCATGCATATATATGCTATATGCATACATGAATACAAATTAACATTGGCTCACAAATAACTTCATGTAAGATAAGAGTAGACCACATTGTCTCCAGCATCCTATCTGCAGTCCTATCGGTGTTATCTAGTTTTTTTTTGTTTTGTTATTGTTGGGAGGTTGCTATGGTAACACAACATCATTGCACACAAGAAAGACACTCCAGTGAGGCTTGTGGGTGATGGATTGTGCTGTATGCCATCATCTTTGGAGACTCAAGCCCACTGATTGGAAAGTGGTGGTGCACGGTTGTCACTTCTCAAGTGCCTTCAACGGACAAGCGTTTGCACATGGTTTTGCAACATTCATTCTGTGGGGCATTCTTTTAATTTCATCCGATGCCCATCAGACATGTGTTCCAGCTGTTATTGGACAGTTGTGAATAGTTCAGCCCCATCACTTTTTTTTTTCTTCAGCACCCTATTCTTTAAATACAGATTAACAGGAACCAGTTTCACAAACACTTATAATACTCTCCTTTCAAGCTTATAGGAACGGCTGACCTGCCAACGTGTCAAGCGACATTTTTGAACCAAACATCAACCATAGTGTTTGACAGAAGCAAACAACTACAAAACACAGCTTGCTTGAATGCTCTTATTCAGTAACATGTGTAGGAAAGGGGTTGCCAGTCAACTGACAGTTAATCTGCTCTTAAAGGGGCACTACAGCGAAAAACTGTAACATTTTAAATATGTACAAACATATACAAATAAGAAGTACGTCTCTTCCAGAGTAAAATGAGCCATAAATTACTTTTCTCCTATGTTGCTGTCACTTACAGTAGGCAGTAGAAATCTGACAGAAGTGACAGGTTTTGGACTAGGCCATCTCTTCATAGGGGATTCTCAGCAAGGCTTTTATTCTTTATAAAGATATTCCCTAAAAAGGAGTTAAACAATGAAGCTGGCCAGCTCCCCTGCTCCCTACACAGTTTTGGACAAAGCAACTGCCATTCACTAAGTGCTTTTGAAAATAAATATATCCCTGAGAATCCCCTATAAAGAGATGAACTAGTCCAAAACCTGTCACTTCTGTCAGATTTCTACTACCTACTATAAGTGACAGCAACATAGGAGAAAAGTAATTTATGGCTTATTTTACTCTGGAAAAAATGTACTTCTTATTTGTATATGTTTTCACATATTTTAAATTTTACAGTTTTTCGCTGTAGTGCCCCTTTAACAGCCTGGTGATCATTTGGTTACAATGTAGGGGGGGGGGGGGGGGGAAAGATGCAAAGGAATTAGTCCTCAAGGGTCTTGGCAATACACAACTCTAACAAACTGTGGAACAAGGTTAGTCATGTGACCTAAACTTGAACTCAAAACTAAAGTCTCGGAACTCAAGGGTGACTCTAGGAATAGTGATATCCTCAACATTGAAGGAAGCATTGGTCATGTGCAGTCATGTGACCTGTACCAATGCACAAGTTATTATTGACAAATCCAGCACCTTCTGCTCTCTGGTGGAAGGCGTTACTTACAGCATATAAGATGCTAGTGGATACCTGCACTCACTTATGTCCAATTAATTTTATATATTTCTAGTTAAATAGGGTGAAACCACTCTGCGGAGCTTATCAATGTAAGTGTATGAAATTGAAGAAAAAAGTCTTTGTGTCCAAAAAGCTTACAATCCAATGTTTGCACATCATCAAGCACACAAATGCAAGTACCAGAATGGCCAGGAGACAGTTAACTCATCATACATTTTTGGTCTTTGAGATAAAACTGGAGAACATAGAAGACATTCATAGAAACACAGAAAACATAAAAACTCTAGTAATGACTTTGGAAACTGAAATGCTGCAAATAACATAAGATGGGTGCTGTTCTACGTGACGTGGTTGGACTACCCCTTTAAGAAAATGTTATTAAAAAGACCCTGTAGTTGTTCACTGCTTCCTCACCCTGAAGTAAGGCAGGAAGTTAGGTAGCCTTCCTACCTCAGTAGCAATGGCTGCTCTCACAAATGCGGCTCTGCAGAGCCCCTGGGAGCCACCATAGTTTGATCAGAATCTGACTGACTGGACTACCGTTTCCCTCCTCTATTGACTCCTGACTTGCCTGGCCTCAAAATCGGTTCAGGTTGTGGCATAACCTGCAGGCAAAGAAGTTGCGTAGCCAGCATGAGAGGAGGGGTGATTGGTAGTAGTGGGCTTCCGAACAGGAAGTCCAGTCAAATACCCACCCTAGGTTCCGTAGGGCCTCTTTATTGAGAACAACCTATAGCGGGTCGCTGCCTCATTATCTGGTTACCTTAACCTAAAGTTCCACCTCAATATCCTTAGAGTCAATTCCCACAACAAAAAGCAACAAGAACAACTACAGAGAAGAGTGATTAACAGCAGCACGCTCCACCTCCTCAATATTCTCTGTAATGAGTTATAAGCAGAAGTAGTCAGGATGTCTTCAGAGTAAAGAGCGAGCTGTACAAACACACGCCAGCCAATGCAGGTGCCTTCCTAGAAAACATGTCACAATATATTAGAGGCGCGGGCTAATTGCAGGCTTGCGCTGAGACGGGAGTGTCAAATGAGAATGCACCGCTGACATTCGCTCAGATAACTGGCAGCCGAACAAAGCAGACTTCTTTCAATATTCCCCTCTAACGGAAAAGTCCTCATAACTGAAATGTTATCGTTGTTTTTACTGGGGCCCAGACAAAAGCAATAACTCCTCATGAAACAGAAGCGTGCTGCGCAATACTATACAGCCACCGTTATGTTAATTAAAACCTGCTACAGAGATGCATTCATGAGGCAGTTTTTATTAACATGGCTTTTATACCTGACTGGCCCTTTAGTCAGCATCTTTCCTGGATGGCGGCTCAATTCCACCAGGAGATGGCGAGAAATGAAACAGCAGGAGCGAAATCTCACAGTGTGACCAATATTCAAAGCAGCGGACAGACTGTTTGTAATTGGACACGTGCGAGTCTATTGTACACAGCCAACAGCATTAAATAGCTTTTTTCTATTAATGCTCATTATGTTATGCAAATGCGGACATTAAAATACAGCAGAACATCAGAGACACTCTCCCTCCGTGGCCTGATGGATGTAGCGTACCTGAGCTGCTGCTCTAAGTGTTGCACAGTCACATTTATGAATGGTTTTCACAGTGTGACATTGAAAGTGTATGCTTTCCATTACTTTAGTGCTCAAACAGAGCTGAAACTTAGATCAAGACAAGACAAACAACATTTACATTGCGCTTTTTTTACCCCCTGGCGTACTCAAAACACTTGAACTGCAGCCACAAGGGCACGCTCAGTAGTGGCAGTGGGAGTCTAGCCCAAGGACACTTTACTGGATAGGTGCTGGTCTACTGAACATGAAGAGTCGAGATTCAAACCCAGGTCTCCTGTGTCAGAGGCAGAGCCCTTTACCATTACACTATCCAGCCACTACACAGGCGGTGTGACTGAGCTATAGGCCAGGGAAGGGCTGAGAGACTGAGTCACCAAATTTCAGATGTTTGGAAACACTGACCTATTGCCACTGTGGACTTGATTAGACTCTAGCTGTGCTAAAGGACATAACAGGTAAATTGTTCCTAGGTCTCAGTATAAAGCCTGGTACACACGTTCAATTATAATTGGCCAAACAGTGACCAATTTCACCACCTCCATGTAGTATGACGGTCAACAGATATTGGCCTCAATTCACTAAGCTTATCTCCTGTCTTTAATAACGTTTCTAGAGTGATCACCATGGTGATGAGGCTGTTTATTAACTGCATGTGAAAATAACTACAGAGGAGGTAAATTAACTACAGAGGAGGTAAATTAACTACAGAGGAGGTAACTTAAGGAATGAAGAGATGAGATAACTCTCTCACTGTGCGGTGGTAAGTTTTCTCTTGCCTTATTATCTCCAGCATGATCTTAGTGAATTGAGGCCATTGAATACTATGAGCAGATTGTGTAGAATAAACCCTCATACTACATGAAGGTGATAAAATTGGTCAGGGATCATAACTGAAAGTGTGTACCAGGCTTAAAGGGGAATTATTAGGAACGAAGAAGAACCTATTACAAAATAAGTCTGATATTAGTTAATATATAGTAGGTAGTGCTATCCTGGGAATACACCATGGGCTTGATTCACAACGCGGTGCAAACTATTTAGCACGGGTGTGCTAAACAGTTAGCACGTGAAGTGCCGTCCGCGCAAATCGCAGCAAATTGCGCGCGCAAAAGTCAGCGATCGCGCGAATCGCTGCACTTTGCGCCCGCAAAAGTCTGCGAACAGCACTTCACGTGCTAACTGTTTAGCACACCCGTGCTAAACAGTTTGCACCGCTTTGTGAATCAAGCCCCATGAGTTTTTTTGGCAGACAGATGGCTCGATAGATAATTTCCGACAGGACTGATCTGATTTTGATTGTTTTTCTGATTGGAAAATCAATCAGAAAGTTGATCAGCCAGTAAATCTGCCGAAGTAACTTATTGGGCTTGATTCACAAAGCGGCGCAAACACTTTGCACGACTGTGAAAACCCCTTTATCACGCCTAAACTCAGTTTAGGCATGATAAGAAGAAACTCGCGCGAATTTTCCGCGCGCAAAGTTTTGCGCGCGCAACCGCGCACGCGCGCGCGCAGCGCCTCCCGCTTCGCGCGAAGCTCCCATTAAGCCCCATGGGACTTTGCGCGCGCGCGTACGCGCGGAAACTTCGCGCGAGTTAGAGCACAAAGCGGTGATAACTTTGCTGGTGCAAAGGTTATCACGCCTAAAGTCTTTTAGGCGTGATAACTGAGTTATCACCGCTTTGTGAATCGAGCCCATTGTGTATTCCCAGCATTAGGTAGAGCAGAGTGAGAAGGTAAGGGTAGCCTCAATTTCTCGGTGTCCCATTAGTCTGGTTTCGCACATGAATGTAACCCGCTAGGTCTCCAGAAGAGGTAGTGTCGTGTATAGGGCTGCGCCCACTATGCCATTTTTATGAAATTTTTCTGTGAGACTGCGATTTTTTCAGAGACGAGTGAACGTTTCCGCGCTCTCGCGACTTGGGTTCATGCCCATGATTACACAAACGTTTTACAACACGTGGTGATAATGACCATCATGGATTTGGTCTTTAAGATCCCTGATGACTCCCGCGCACAGCACCACAATTGTTTGGCCTATCCTTTGTGCCCATCGTGTGCCGTTGCGTGTTCCCGTGGGTAGGGAGATGGATTAGCTTAAAGAGAAACCGTAACCAAGAATTGAATTTCTTCCCAATCAGTAGCTGATACCCCCTTTCCCATGAGAAATATTTTCCTTTTCAAAAACGGATCATCAGGCTGCTCTGTATGGCTGATATTGTGGTGAAAACCCTCCCACAGTGAGATGTCAGGACCATGGTTCTGACATCACACTGTGGGAGCCTTGTTGCATTGTGGGAAACAACAGCTGTTTACAGCTGCCAAAAAAGCAAGCAGCATCTTCTTCCACTGCCATCACCTGCCAGCAGTAAAAATGTCACCATGTGATAAATGTCAGAATGTAAATCAGGGAGAGGAAAGATTTTACAATGGGCAAACACTGACTAAATCATTTATACATAATTATTGTAAAAATGAAGCACTTTTTTATTACATTATTTTCACTAGAGTTCCTCTTTAAGTTTCTCTAGCTCAGGGCCAGATGTGTGTGGTTCGGTGTTTACAAAGTCATCATTTAGCTCTTCCAGCAGAAGCGGACTGTTTCTCTTAGAGTCAGACGGATGCTTGAATGCCGGCCAGCACAAGTTAGCCCTGTTCCATTTCTGAAGAAGAAAACGATGAAACTGAATGTCTGCAAATAAACAAGATGTATCTGATGCGCATGAAAGGCATCTGGAGAAGATATTCCAAGGCATGATTAAAAACCACGCTCTGATCTTGTCTGCGGGGAATGAGCTTTTTCAACTCCTCTGAGAATCCCAATTCTTACAAAATGAAATATGAATATGAAAAAGGTTACAGAAGCAAACTATCTGCTAGCACTGTATGTATTTTTACTGCCATTACATCATAAGAAATAATTAGTACTACAACAGTTTTACATCACATTTTTGCCTTTACAGTTATTCAGCAAGCAATGGACAAAGGGCTAGCACATGAAAAGCGCATGGGGCTCATTCACATTGTACACATTTATTCTAACGCATTAAAACTGATAGGCATGTAAATTAATGGGCTGTGTTAAAGTGTACTCAAGCTGAAGATCAGGTACAAAATGAGATACTTACCTAAAGAGATAGAAGCCTCAGGATCCAATTGAGGCTCCTCCCGCTGCTCTTATGTCCCTCGTCGCTGAGTATGCCCCCCCAAGATTAGCGCTAATCATATAGGGGCAGCGCAGCAACTCATCCTGATTCATGGATGCGTAGTAGACATGCAAGCCCGGCCACGAGCTCGTGCATTCATGAATCAGGAAGAGGAGCTGCATGGCCCCAATGTGGAAGGGGGCTGCCCTCAGCAATAGGGGGACTGCAGACCACCAAAAGAAGCCTCAACAGGATCCTGAGGCTTCCCTCTCTTCATGGTAATGGCCTATTTTGAACCTGAGCTTCGGCTCGGGTTTACTTCAAGTACTGGCTTGAGCCGGGATTTGCACCCTGGTCAAAAGCTCAAATCCTACATCAAAGTCAATAGCCTTACCAGTACACTATCCAGTTGACCAGTGTATATGAATATTTCCATTCTAGGCACCATCCATGAATGGCACATGAAGTATGAAAGAATCACTGGAATTAGAACACAAATACAAATGTGAAAGAGGCTCTAATTCTTTCCCATACTTCTTTAAAGCCAAATCAATTGCACTGTGTAGCTAAGGAATGTTCCTCACCCCTGTGCAGCATGAACTCAAACTGACACCATATCATACTTGGGGCCACCATCAGAAAGTACAGGTAGTACTTCATTACCAGGCCCCAGTGGGGAATGCTCAGAATTACTTAGTAGGGGGCCCCGAGGGGCTATGAAGCAATGCAGGGGAGCAGCTGCCAGGTGGTGGATTCACCGCCTTCAGCCTCCTGTGTGAAAAAGGCCTTAGGCAGAATACACAGCCTTGTGAGTTACATTTCTGGATTGTAATAAAGCAACCTGTATTAATAATAGTTAATGGATTTAGCCTGCTCAAAAAACTACTGTATTTTGTTACATTTCTTACTGGAGATAGAATTAAAGAATTTCAACTAAGAAATCTTCATAACGATGATCAGGTGGTTACAGGACAGTCTTGACTGCTTGTTACTGGCAGCTGCACATGGCTGCTGACTAGGGCGAAGGGATGTCCTAAAAAAAGAGGACATGTCTGTAAGGAATTTTAAGCATAAGTATATAAGTATATACACTGTCAGCGATTTATTGCAGTAAGCTTCTAGTCTAGCTAGAGCTCGAAGATTGTACCTGTCATGCAACACTGCATTCTTACTTCTCCTTTTCTGTTCTATCTTTGTCTATCTCTTCAATTTACAGGAAACTTTTAATGTACCACCCTAACTGTCAATAAACACCTGCAGAAATATGTCATATGCTATGCTGGGAAAGTCCTATCATGTAAATCATTTATCATGTAAATCTTTTATCATGTAAATCGGCTGGAATTTCTATGTCTATTGAGTTTGCGCAGGCTGTACAAATTTCTGCATAAATATAATGATTCAAAGAATATACAATCTATCTGCTTGTCAACCACAACCTGTCTGTGTGTCTCTTATTGTGACTGACCAGATTCAAAGCCAGTACTGGTAAAGAAATCACAGAGTATTATATC
This sequence comes from Hyperolius riggenbachi, assembly GCF_040937935.1. Taxonomy (NCBI): domain Eukaryota; kingdom Metazoa; phylum Chordata; class Amphibia; order Anura; family Hyperoliidae; genus Hyperolius; species Hyperolius riggenbachi. Next base: position 98,442,325 of record NC_090647.1, read on the forward strand.
TAGGTCATCCTCGAAGGTCCAGTGGGTCTGAAAAGTGACCATTTCCTTTCAATGTCCTCTTTTTTTAACATGGTTTCCCTCATCCTCCAGCCAGGCCAAAAATTCATGAAAATGTCCTTCATTCATACAATCATGAACAGAGTTTATAGTTTTTGACTAATTATATGATCTATATTGAGACTAAGCAGCCTTTGGCCATGTTCGTGACATCATGTTGCATCATCATGTTAGCAGTTGATGGTCTAAAAAAGGGATAACTAAGAAGGTTTTATAAAATATCATATTCAAAAGAAACAGAATAATCTAACTGAAAAGAGACAACTCACTGGCGTAACAATAGGGGATGCAGCTCCTGCCCTTGCGGGGAGGAGGGGGGCCCCAGGGACCCTCCAGTGCCCGCTCAGGTCCATTTTGTGGGGCTGGAGGGGTCGCAGCACGAGAGGAAAGCATGGCTGCACCTCGGCGGGGAGGGGGGACAGTCCACCCCCTCCCTCAGCTCGGGCTCTCCTGACTGCGCTCGCCTCCAGCATCTATTATCAGTGGCAACAGGCGTGCAGCAGCAACACATACCTCCATCGTGGAGGTCTCCGATCTCTCAGTGCTTCATGCTACTTCCTGTTTAAAAACCTCCGCGATGGAGGTATGTGTTGCTGCTGCCCACCTGTTGCCACTGATAATAGATGCTGGAGGAGAGCGCAGAGAGGAGAACCAGAGGTGAGGGGGGGGGGGCTGTCCCCCCTCCCCGCCAATGTGCGGCCATGCTTTCCTCTCATGCTGCGACCCCTCCTGCCCCACAAAACGGACCTGAGGGGCAAGGGAGGGGGGGCCATCCAAATTTTTGCAGGCGGCGCCGGTGATTTCTAGTTACGCCCCTGAGAGAACGCAAGTTTTCTGATCGTCACAAGATGAAATAAGGTGCGTAACTACAGGGGAGCAGTGCCTGTGACTGCAGGGGGGGGGGGGGGCTCAGAGCTGTTAGTGGGCCCAAACTACTACTTCACTCCCTCTGATAAAGAGGTCCATCCTTCAGATCAGGTGTTTTGTGGCTACACTTGTTATGGGTGGGAAGATTATGATGACCCCACTTATTTTATGACCCTTGTGAGATGCTCTCCATGCTGTGAGTCTCATTAGGAGTAGGCAAAGGAAAGGGTGTGAACTCTTTGGGACCCCATCAAAGTTTTGCTTGGGCATAATTTGTAGTTCTGACACTGGATGAAATATCCGTGTTTTAAGGCAGGACGAAAAGTAACGGTCACGTATGGTAACCATGGAGTTGAAAAATATATATGGTCATTTTTGTCCTCCTTTTTGACTGTCTGTGTCCTCTTTTTGTTGCCGAAGCCATCTGGTCACCCTACTGTTGACTGAGACTGTTGATCAGACTTCATTTCCGCCAGCCCAGCATGCACAGCCACGGATCTTTTAGTGGTACACAGAAATCAAACATTTGCTGCTGTAAACTGCTGTTTGTCAATAAGATTACTTTATCTACCATAATTGCAAAGTCAGGTTCTATCCAGCAGATTAGCAGCGGTAGCCAGCCGAATCTAAACACTTCTCTCTCTATCAGTCGTTAGCAGCACTGCGCTGCACTGGCCGGTACTGATAAGCTGAATATTGGGAGGGAAGGAAAATAATTTGCTCTCATAAGCTGCATGTTTTCCTGCCAGAAATGCTGCAACGTGAAAGATCAAATGGGATTGTTGGAGGTCTTATGTTCTTCTAAGAAATGTGATGTGTATTGACAGAAAAAGTACTTTTTTTTTACATTTCCTAACTACCTAATGTTGGCACTGCACACAGCCATGGTGAGGAATAACACAGGGCTGGATTTGGAAATTGTACCGCCCAAGGCTCTCTGTCACCAACTCCACCTCCCCCCAACCACCCTGTCCTGTGCAAACCCATCCTGTGTGCTCCCCCTGTCCCATTTTTGTACTTCTGGTCCTGTACTCTCATCTTCTGCTTCCCCTATACTGTGTACTTACCTGGTTCTGTGCTTTCTCCATTCTGTGTTGTGCTGGGAGGGAGCACAGCACAGGATTGGGGGGAGCACAGGACCAATGCTCCACTGCCCGCCCCTGTGGAAGCAGGGCCGTCACAGACTGGGTTTGTGAATGCTGTGGTTTACATTTGGCAGTTGAACTGCCTTTATGTGCCAGTTACCGTCCCTTGCTTCCTGCCCTAGGCCATGGCCTTTACAGCCTTACCTCAAATCCGGCAATGGAAGCACATCTGGTCACTAGGGTTTGCTTGTAAACTTCCAACATTTTGCTGAAGTCAAACAAAGGTTTACTATTAAAGGAGTACAATAACAGAAAGTCCTAGGTAGGCAACTATAAACGCATTCATCACATTTACCACTGCCATGGCAACAGAAGCATGGCCATAGCGGCTTCATTAAGGTCCAGGAGTGGGCGGACACATTTGTCCCTAACCTCACATTTTTATACTTATCAACACTGTGACCAGCAGATGCTTATACTTCTAACTAGTGGTGTCATCTGTGTCGCATGGAACTAGAAAAATCAGTAGGGGTAGACCGATGTGAAGCCTGCAGGGAGATGGCAGAGTACAGCACTGTCTCGCCTGAATAGAGTAAACATTATGCATTAGCTCTTTCCTGAAGTAACATTTCTGGTCCATCAGTACAAGCATTTCAGTAGGGTTTGTTTTTTATTGGGGGGGAGGGGGGAGCATTTCCATCCCAGCATCCTTCTCCATCCTAGCATCCTTGTGTGCTCTGCATGTTTCCATGTGTGCTGTGCAAGGAGTGTGTGTGTGTGTGGGGGGGGGGGGGGGGGGGGTCGGGCAGTACCATAACCTACAATATTAATTGGGGATATGGTATGCCAGGGAGCTTAGGTTCAGCACACTCCGGAATACACAGAGTGCAACTTGGCATGCGGTGGTGCAACAGTATGATGATGTAGAAAGGGTAGTGTTGTGTGTAGGCAGGTTAGCGTTAGAAGTATTGGAACGTCCTAGTTGGAAGGTTATTGTTGGGTGTAGTGGCAGACACATATATATGTGATGCCATTGCTGCACTGATAACGCTAACAGGATAATGAAAGCACGTCCAGACCAAATGCAGCAACATCTGTAATGATTGAAACCCTTTTATAATATACCTATGGTGTCATTTCCTGAAATCTACTGAAAGAACGTTCGTTTGGCGAACGAAGATTGCGCAACTTCCTATTTTCTACAGACCATCAGTAATGACAAACTTTCCGTTATCACAAACGATCTAATGGTTTTGCATAATGACCTCACCCAGAAATATACGTAACTTCCGCATCGTTCGTGAACGAACGATCTTATCGTTTAGACCCTTTAACGGATCTATCTAACGACCATTTCTTCAACACTAGAAATGATCGTTCGTCGTTTATTACGAACGATCGTTACCGTATGTGTGTACGTAGCTTAAGGCTGGTTTCGCACCAGGACGTTGCGTTTTAGGGGACGTTATGGTCGCATAACGTGTCCCTAACGCAACACCTGGTGCTCTCTAAGGTGGACGTCCAGTGAGCCGCGTTGTGCAGCTCACTCTGGCGTCCATGATGCTGTGATGCGCACTCTTGGACGCATGCGGCATCACGTGGTCCCGCCCGGCCAATCGCCGCACAGAGCGGCCGCTCCAGGAAGTAAACACTGCACGTCACTGAGTGCAGTGAATATTAAATAGCCATGTGCTTGGCCGCTCTCCGCTCCTCCCCAACATTACTGCGCATGTCCAAGCAGTCTAACGCGGCTCTGGCGCTTACAAAGTACTGCATGCAGTACGTTGTGTAATGGCGCAGCGTTACTGTGTAACGCAACGTGGGCACTGTGAACAGCCCATTGATTTTTCATTGCTGTGTGGTGGGGTGCGTTACAGGCTGCTCTAATGTGCGCCTGTAACGTCCCACTGTGAAACCAGCCTAAGAGTATTAGAAACAGAGCTTCAGCAGGACAGCCAGGCACATGAGTTGTTTTAAAGGAAATAAATATGTCAGCCTCCATATCCCTCTCACTTCAGGTGTACTTTGCTGGTCCTGATGCCTGCAGACAACACGCAGCTGAGACATTTTGATTTTTATATTTCAAAAAAATAAAAGTTTTTCAATGTACCTTTTATCGCACTTAGAAAAAGAAAATGGCAGGTCTATAAAATGCAATGATAAAAAAACTGCATGAAATGTATAACTGTACAACAACTGTATAAAAACTGCATGAACTGTATGCCTACATTTGCTTTTTAAAACAATCCGGTCACCTTGTCAGCTTTTTTACCTCAGGTCACATCAAGGACGTTGCTTTTGCTAATACCTTGCGAAAATGTCATTTAAAAGAACCCTAACTGGCGGAAGCAGGAAAAGGCGGGAGAGCGGGTTCCAGCGGGGATAATGAAAGCATGGCTTCTGAGTTGTGGCTCATGTGGACATCTGTCAAGCTGAATCTTTTTCAGTCAGTTGAGCTGGAGCTTCTTTCAAAAGCTCCCCTTCAAGTTATTGCACATACACAAAGCAGGGCTGTGGGTTTCCGCTCATGTCTACACATCACAATATATCAGCTGCTATAGGCATCCTCCTGGAAGTGAATGTACTCAGACTGTCAGCTCAGCACACAACTGCCAGCAACAGAACCTGCAGCTTCCGCTGTGTGTAGCACAACTCGCTACATTAGCAGCATCCCTCCTCTCCTCCATGTTACCAGGCGCTACCATGTAATGTGAATCTGGAGTGAGCAGTAAAGGACATCCGAGGCGAAAATAAACGAATGAAATAAACAATTGTATCTATCTTCCTTCTCCTAAAAATGACAGTTTTATTTTATATATAAATCTACTTTTTAAGTTTTAACTGTTTTATTGTTTTTGCTCAATCACACATTCATTGAAGTATGCCAGAGCTAAAATCTATGAACTATTGACCTTTTTATCTCTTTCCTGCTCTCAGAAGCCATTTTCTGCCAGGAAAGTGTTTTATAGTTAGAATTTCTTATCAGTGAGGGTCACACTGTAGTCACTTCCTGTCTGAGTCAGGACTGAGTCAGCCACTTCCATACCTGATATTTAACTCTTTCAGGCAGAGAAAGAAAAAAAGGAACACAGCACAGTTATTTGTGTGCTAGGCTCTGTACATACCTATGTCTATCTCATCATGTCACCTTGGGTATCCTATAAATTATCAAACAGAGAACATGCCAAACATAGTAGAGTGCCTGGTCTAAATGTAAACTTAAAGCACACCTGAACTAAGGACTTCCTCTTTGCTCTAAATGATAAGCGACAGTATAATAACCTAGTGTAATGGTTAAAGGGGAACTGAAGTAAGAGGTATACGGAGGATGCATATTTATTTCCTTTTAATCAATACCAGTTCCCTGGCAGCCCTGCTGGTCTATTTCTCTGCAGTAGTATCTGAATAACACCAGAAACAAGCATGCAGCTAGTCTGGTCAGATCTGACTTTAAAGTCTGAAACACCTGATCTGCTGCATGCTTGTTCAGGGGCTATGGCTAATAGTATTAGAGGCAGAGGATCAGCAGGGCTGCCAGGCAACTGGTATTGCTTAAAAGGTAATAAATATGGCAGCCTCCATATACCTCTCTCTTCAGTTCCCCTTTAAAGGGAACCAGAGATGCTGGACTTGTAAAAAGAAAAAAAGATTTTATACATACCTGGGGCTTCTTCCAGCCCCATAAGCCTGGATCGCTCCCACGCCGCCATCCTCCGCTTCCTGGATCCGCCGGTACCGGGTGCCGTCACTTCCGGCGGACGCGGGCAATTGTCCGCATGAGCAGGGGCTCCCTCCATATCCTTACGCGTGCGGCTGCGCAGTATGCAGCCGCACGCGTAAGGGTATGCCGGGAGCCCCTGTGATGTGGACAATTGGCCGCGTTCTGACGCCGACTGGCCGAAACTACGGGGCCCGGTACCGTCGGATACAGGAAGCGGAGGACGGCGGCGTGGGAGCGATCCATGCGTGTGACGCTGGAGGAAGCCCCAGGTATGTATAAAAACTTTTTTCTGGCGTCTCTGGTTCCCTTTAAGGGCTCTGCCTCTGACACGGTAGACCTGGGTTCGCATCTCAGCCTTTCCTAATTCAATAAGCCTTTCAGTAATCAGTAAGGAGTTCTTGGGCGAGGCTCCATAACACTGCTACTGCCCACTCGCAAGCGCTTTGAGTCCGACAGGAGAGTCTGCTATACAAATACTGGAATTATTATTTTTATTATTAATGAGGAACATTTCTTAGTTATAGTTTACAGAAATCCTTTAATAAATCTGCAGTGTGTCTACTTCCTGCTTCCATGGAAGCAAAGGGTTAACATCCTGTGTTTACATATTAGCTGTGCCTGCCAAGGGCTGCCAAATTTCTGTGCTGACACAGCTGAGAGATCACATTACACTTGTAATAACTTGAAGACAAGGGGGGACTAGACAGGATCTTTTCTCTAAAAACACACAGGAAGCATTTCACTCTGTTTTCCTTGTGTCCTGTGCAAGAGTTCAGGTCCACTTTAAAGGAGCACTGTAGTGACATATAGTGACTGTAGAAAATTATTCAGGATGCCCACTTATAATTATACTGATTTCCACATCAGAAACATTTCCTATAACTATATATTGGTATGAAGCCCCGCCCTCCCAATGACGCCACAGCCTTGGCTGTTAAAGGAATCATCAGGCTGCAACGGCTTCCCCCCGATGTACTTACCATTGGCTTCCTCCAGCTCCTGCCCGGTAACATGTCCCGCGACACAGCTCCACTCACAGCCCGCAGCCCGGTGTCCCCGCCGGGTCAGCCCCGTACTGCGCCTGTACGAGCGGCGCTGTCAATCACAGCCACGTTGTCTGCGCTGTACTGCGCCTGTGCAGCACAGGGCGGACAGCTTGACCTGCGCAGTACAGCGCAGACAACGTGAGCGTGACAGCGCCGCTCGCGCAGGTGCAGTATGGGGCTGACCCTGAGGTCGGCCTCAGTACCGGCAGGGACACCGGGCTGCGAGCGGAGCTGCTTCGTGGGACATGCAGCAGGTATAATTTTCACTGGCTTTGGAACTCTCAAACATTCTGCAACAATGAACCTGCCAGCATTAAATATGTTGCCACATGTAATACATTTCAGAATATAAATTGGGGTGAAGAAAGGTGGAGTAGAGAATTTACATTTTTATTCATTACATAATTTACAGTGCAGTTCCTCTTTAAGCTTTTTATTGATTGTAACATCGGACCAAAAACACAGCTACAGTGATGTTTCAAACATTCTGCTCTTTTTTTCAAGCTTTACAAGGTCCATCTCCTTCTGGGAAGCTCCTTGATTAGCTGATGTCAAATAAGACACTTTTAAAGTACTTGGTGAGTAGCCCAGATACATAGCTTGCTGCAAAACAGACCATCAGTTCAGTTCAGTCTGCGCCTTCCCACTTGAAATTTGAACAGTAGGATGATGAAATCCAAACCACAACAGCCACTCCTACAACAAGCCCCTCTGCTTCTCGTCTTGTAATCAAAATCTCACAGGAAAAAGGGCTGAACTGAGCACTCTGATAACTAAGTTATATTATGTGGTGTTTTTAAATCCTTGCTTAGAAAAGGAATTAGAGCAAGCCACAGCCCATTGCAGACAGGGCTACACAGACAGTGGGAGACTTTGGGTGAGTTTCTCTGTGATGACCAAAGTAAATCAGTTTTAATTACTGGGCTCTGGGGAACCCAGCTGAATTACCCAGAATCCTTCTTTAAAAATGACTTACAAGAACGTCATATATAAGTCCCTATTTTGGATCTACAGGTAATTATTTAAACAAGTTTTCACTAGGACTAAATTATATAGAAAATTGCCACTTAGGAGACATACTCTGAGTGGACTGCAGAATTATTATTGCATGATAATTTCTCATAAAGCGCCACCATCTAAGACTATTCCGGAGGTAAACGTAGATAAAAAGGAACCCACACGGGCCATTGAAACTAACTGCTGTGAAATTTAATGAAACCTGCTGAGTGCCAAGGGCACACAGAGCCAAATTGAATTTAAAAATGCGTCTTGCAGAAACGCAGGCTTTCAGCACAGTCACTGATGTGGGGGAACTGAGCGGCGACAAGTCGCCCTAATCCGCGGCACAGCGAGAATTTACCGGCTAATGGCGAGAAGTAAAATATTTATCCAGCGCTACTTGGTAAATAACCATTGCCAACTGCTTTCAAATGCATTGTGCTTTTATATAGGCTTGTCTGTGGACAGTTTCTACTTACTAGCTTCCCACAAAACAAAACACTGATGTTTAAGGAAAACAGTTTGTATGTAAACAGGTACAAGAGCAAATATTTAGCTTATATTCCAAACTTAACATAGGCTGGAAAATGTACAGTCCAAGTATTTTTTTCTTTAGATAGTGTGAAAAGGGTTTGAACCTCTCTTGGGGGCTTTACTGCTGTCCCTGTCCCTGTCCCAGTGTAGGATAGTGTGGAAAGAGTTTGAAAATCTCTTGGGGGTTTTACTGCTATCTGTGTCTCAATCTAGGATAGTTGAAAGGGTTTAAACCTCTCTTGGGGGTTTTACTGCTGTCTGTGTCCCAGTCTAGAAGAATTTATTTTGCTTCCCTTCCTGAAACAAGTAGGTAGAAAGCTCCAACAGGGATAGACAGCAACACTTTTTTGTATATTACGGATGCTCCTTTATGTGACCTACAAAACCAAGGCAAAAACATGGCAACTCAAATAGAGGGAGTGGAGTGGACAAGCAACTTTGACTTCAGTTCCCTTTCTGATGTCACCCTGAGCTCAAGCTGAAGAAAAAGGCCCATATACACCTGTTAATACTGAGCAACCGTATTCAAACTGCAAAAGATCTGGAGGTGACCTGCAATATTACTAATAATAAAATGACACCTGAATTCAAGGTCCTGGGAATCATTGCTTAAAGTGGGATTGAACTGTTGCAATCCTTTATTTGCAGTAAAGTTGGACAGGTCCAGCCTTACTAAGCTAATGTGGCTGCCTCCCCTTTATCTCTCCAGCTGTTCTCCTGCCCCTCCACCCTGCCCACATATATCCTGTGTCTGGGCAGTGCAAGCAAGCACTTCTGTCCTGAGAAGTAATTTATGTCAAGAGAGTAGTATATACAGTCAGGTCTATAAATATTGGGACATGGACACTATTCTAACATTCCACCTCATCTCTATAGCATGGTGGTGGTAGTGTCATGGCGTGGGCATGTATAGCTGCCAATGGAACTGGTTTTCTTGTATTTATTGATGATGTGTTGCTGACAAAAGCAGCAGGATGAATTCAGAAGTGTTATGGGCAATATTATCTGCTCATATTCAGCCAAAAGCTTCAGAACTCATTGGATGGTGTTTCACAGTGCAGATGGACAATGTCCCAAAGCATACTGCAAAAGCAACCAAAGAAGTTTTGGAAGGGAAAGAAGTGGAATGTTATGCAATGGCCAAGTCTATCACCTGACCTGAATCCGATTGAACATGCATTTCACTTGCTGAAGACAAAACTGAAGGGAAAATGCCCCAAGAACAAGCAGGAACTGGAGACAGTTGCAGTAGAGGCCTGATGTTTTTAATGTGCTTCAAACTACTCACAACAGCTTATACAATACAGTGACGTAACCACAAAGCACTGCAGTACATTTTGTACATGATGTTGTTTGTATGGGACTATTGTAACTATGCTTTCCATGCGTTTGTATACATGGGGGGATGGATGGATGTCTATTATTCTGGGTTAAATAGAAAGGTTTGAGTGATAATTCACAAATAACCACCGCCGAATCTTCTTTTCACCTTTGCACATCCACTCACACATCTGCTACAATAGATACAATGTACAATATTTGCAGGTGTAGTCCTGATATTCTTCATTCCATTAGTGCATCCAACAGTACATCCCCACCCCCAAGAGACCCCTCTAGCCTTTATACAACTGTCTCCATGTCAACAGATCTTGGTGAATTCCAATGCTTGATAACAATACAGAGAGCATTAGTTTGCCCCCTATCTGCAGATCTTATTCAAGTTTGGTTTGACCGCTTAATGATCTACTATGGTTGTCCTCTAAACACTGCAGTTATTTACTTTTTTCCCCTTTGGAGTAAAGTTAGATTATTAATTTCATTAATCTAAAAAATATGCTCCTCTCACTCTGCCCCTCTCTGCCAATCCCTTCCTTGGCTGCCAGTCATCCAAAGGATCTCGTTCAAACCCCTCTCTCCATCATACAAAGATCAACATAAGGATCGGTTCACACTAGAGTAAAAAAACAGACATTTTTTGTTTATTTTTACAGATTTCAAAAACCATTCGATCCGATGCGGCAAAAGCCACAAAGCACCATTTTTCCGGATAAGGGGATTCCAGACTCTACAAGGACCTCAGGGGACCACCAGAGCAGATTTTGCACTGTCTGCTACAGCTGGCCATTTGCCATCCGCCACAGTGTGAACTGAGCCTAAATTGTCACTTCCAAACATTTCCTCATTTCCAGATAACTTCACTCCTCTCATGAGACCTCCAGTCCTTCAGCTTAGTCAACTCTTCTCACTCTCACGTCCAGGACATTTCATGAGTGTCACCTCTCCCTTGGAATTCTCTCACAGTCTGTCATGCTCCAAGCCTGGAAACCACCTTCAAATGTACTCTTCAAACAACCTTATCATTTGTCATAGGTAGCACCGGAGCCTCACTGCCTTATCTGCTAACCCCTGTGTCTCCCTTCCCCTAGTATCTCCACCCCACTAACCTCTGTATTGTAAGCTCGCAAGGGCAGGGAGCTCATCCTAGTTTTCCCTATGATTTTGTAATTTATCATAGGAACATGTACCAGTATTGGTGATGCCTCAAACCCCACATCAACTATGGATGTATTTGTATTACTGGATGTCCTGATTGTACAGTGTGTTGAACCGCTCTGGTATCTAAGCTCCCCACTATTTGCTTTGTACTATGTACAGCGCTACAGAAGATGTTGGCACTAAATAAATATATATTAAAGGACACCCAAGGCGAAAATAAACTAATGAAATAAACGATTGTATCTATCTTCCTTCTCCTAAAAATGACTTTTTGAGGTATTCCACAGTTTTATTTTAGGTTCAAATCTACTTTTTAAGTTCTAACTGTTTTATTGATTTTGCTCAATGACACATTAATTGAAGTATGCCAGAGCTAAAAATCTATGAATTATTGACTCTTTTTATCTCTTTCCTGCTCTCAGAAGCCACTTTCTGCTAGGAAAATGTTTTATAGTTGGAATTTCTTATCAGTCAGGGTCACACTGTAGTCACTTCCTGTCTGAGTCAGGACTGAGTCAGCCACTTACATACCTGATAGTTAACTCTTCCAGGCAGAGAAAGAAAAAAAGGAACACAGCGTAGTTATTTGTGTGCTAGGCACTGTACATACCCATGTCTATCTCATCATGTCACCTCGGGTATCCTTTAATAAAATCTAATCATTTTATTGAGTGGTAGAAGAGGACAATTTAGAGCAAATTGAACTGAATAAATCATATTAGAAATGTCAGATGATCGTTTTCGATGGATTTGAAGTTGCTTTGAAATGTTTTAAAAGAAAAAAAAGAGTCCCTGGGGGGTACTTACCTCAGGAGGGGGAAGCCTCTGGATCCTAACGAGGCTTCCCAGTCTTCTTCAGCCTCAGGGATCCAGCGATGGCAGCACCCAAAAAATCAGCTGACAAGTTTGGTGGCAATATTTACCATCTGCGCTCCTGCACAGGTGCAGTAGCGGCTTTACAACGGGCTTTAGTGGAAACAGCCAAGCCCGATTGGGTCCTCTCTACTGCGAAGGTGCGACACACCTACAAAGTACAGCAGACCTGATCAGGCTCGGCTATTTCCACCGGAGTCCATTGGAAAGCCGCTACTGCACCTGCACAGTGCAGATGGTAAATATTCACGTCTTCTGTTTGGGGGCTGCCAGCGCTGGATCCCGGAGGCTTAGGAGGATGGGGTTGCCTCATTAGGATCCAGAGGTTTTTTCCTTCCCGAGGTAAGTAAACCGCAGGGGAAGATTTCTTTAGTAAAGGTTTACTTTAACCCCTTCACGACCAGCTAACACAAATAGGCGTCGGGATGATGGCTCCCCCAGGCCAGCCTACTGCCGTTCGGTGTCAAGTCCTGGGGGGGCGGAGATTAGCACGGATGCTTGCAGAGCTCCAGTATCAGCCTGCTAGCCCGCGATTGCGGCTAGCAGGCTGTTAGAAATTTAGAAAAAGTTTATTATGGTTGTACAACGCTGCAATCTAGTGCAGCGCTATACGGAGGACAGCTCTGTCACAGAGCTGTCCCCAGGAGAGGCTCACAAAGTGATCGCTCTTATACGCTATTGCCCACGAGAGACGATCACACTGATTGGCTCTCGGGGACGGGGGGGGGGGGGGTGGTTGTAAGGAAAAGAAATAATAATAATGACAACAAAAGGGGGGTGCTAAGTGGGGTGGTGGGGGTGCTTTTGTGTGCTAAGTTGCATGGCCGTGCAGCACACTGTTAAAGCTGCAATGTGCTGAATTGTAAACAATGGCCTGGTCACTAGGGGGGTGTAAGTCTGTGGTGCCCAAGCGGTTAAGGAGACTGCAGTTTAAGGAGATTGCAGTAACATGTATACCTGAAGGGCCAGCATAAGGCGAGCCTATCTGTGTCCTGATATTAGCAGGTAAATACACACAGCTGCCGTCAAACATTCAGCAACTCTCTGTAAGACTTCTTCAAGTCATTAAAACAAAGAGTGTCCTAGCCACATTAAAAGAAAGTTATGCAAGGAGAAACTTAAGAAGAAAAGAGAATAGCACTTAACAGCTTGCAAATCCATAAATAAAATTAGTGTCATCGTTGCTTTAAACACAGCATTTCTTTCTTCCCTGGTGGAGAAGAATACCTTCAGGCCACTCCAGAATGCGATGGGTGAACTTATCAAAGGAGGAGCGTTGTGCTTAATGATTGTCTTGACAACTAGCTGCTTATCCTTGCGGCAAGCGCATCCATGCTATGAGTCAGTTATTTTCTACAGCTTTGATTAGTTTTTAACTCTGAACAAGATTTTGTTTAGCGTTTAACCAGAGGCGCTTGGGAATGCTAATTCAGAGGTGGATCCAGAAGCACAATGGTATCTTCTGATGTAAACCCATGCCATGCATACTGTTCTGTACGTCTTTCAGAGCATAAGGGTGGCAAAAATAGATGCAATGTTATTTTTGGATATTTTGGAAGCGGTAAGGCAAAGTTCACACTGGAGTTGAAATCTGTACATTTCATGGAATGGGACCCAACGGACCAACAGATGTGTCAACAGAACGTTGGGGAATGGTTACTGTTAGGTAGCGATAGAGGCTGAGCAGGATCATTCACAAGGCAACCGAGGCAGGTGCCTGGGGCCTAGCGGGTGTCAGAGGGCCCAACCACCATTTTCTCAGATCCGTCTCCCATCTAATATTATTAAAAGGGCCATAAGGGGGAGCCAACGCTACTACTACCTTGCCTCCAGGGCCCCATTTCATCTTAATCCATCTCTGTATAGAGGGAGGGTTAGTGTGATAATAGGGTCAGCTGTGGTCGGTAAATATTGGCGGATGCCTTTTTTACATGTACACCTTTGTGGGTGTTTGTAGAAGTGTGTATGTGCGAGGGTGTGCTTCTGTAGAAGCGTGTGTGAAGGAGCGTGTGTGTGTTTCTGGAGTGTGTGTGTGCGTTTCAGTAGGAGTGTGTGCGTTTCTGTAGGAGTGTGTGTGTTTCTGTAGGAGTGTGCGTTTCTGTAGGAGAGTGTGCGTTTCTGTAGGAGAGTGTGCGTTTCTGTAGGAGAGTGTGCGTTTCTGTAGGAGTGTGTGCATTTCTGTGGGAGAGTGTGTGTTTCTGTAGGAGTGTGTGTCTTTCTGTAGGAGTGTGTGTGTGTTTCTGTAGGAGGAGTGTGCGTTTCTTTAGGAGAGTGTGCATTTCTGTAGGCGAGTGTGCGTTTCTGTAGGAGTGTGTGCATTTTTGTAGGAGTGTGTGCGTTTCTGTAGAAGTGTGTGCGTTTCTGTAGGAGAGTGTGCGTTTCTGTAGGAGTGTGTGCGTTTCTGTAGGAGAGTGTGCGTTTCTGTAGGAGTGTGTGCGTTTTTGTAGGAGTGTGTGCATTTCTGTGGGAGAGTGTGTGTTTCTGTAGGAGTGTGTGCGTTTCTGTAGGAGTGTGTGTGTTTCTGTAGGAGTGTGCGTTTCTGTAGGAGAGTGTGCGTTTCTGTAGGAGAGTGTGCGTTTCTGTAGGAGAGTGTGCGTTTCTGTAGGAGTGTGTGCGTTTTTGTAGGAGTGTGTGCATTTCTGTGGGAGAGTGTGTGTTTCTGTAGGAGTGTGTGTCTTTCTGTAGGAGTGTGTGTGTGTGTTTCTGTAGGAGGAGTGTGCGTTTCTGTAGGAGAGTGTGCATTTCTGTAGGCGAGTGTGCGTTTCTGTAGGAGTGTGTGCGTTTCTGTAGGAGTGTGTGTGTTTCTGTAGGAGTGTGTGCATTTTTGTAGGAGTGTGTGCGTTTCTGTAGGAGAGTGTGCGTTTCTGTAGGAGTGTGTGCGTTTCTATAGGAGTGTGTGTGTTTCTGTAGGAGTGTGTGTCTTTCTGAAGAAGTGTGTGTGTTTATGTGTTTCTGTAGGAGGAGTGTGTGTTTTTGTAGGAGTGTGTGCGTTTCTGTAGGAGTGTGTGCGTTTTTGTAGGAGTGTGTGCGTTTCTGTAGGAGTGTGTGTGTTTCTGTAGGAGTGTGTGTGTTTCTGTAGGAGTGTGTGTGTTTCTGTAGGAGTGTGTGCGTTTCTGTAGGAGTGTGTGCATTTCTGTAGGAGTGTGTGCATTTCTGTAGGAGTGTGTGTGTGTTTCTGTAGGAGAGTGTGCGTTTCTGTAGGAGTGTGTGTGTGTTTCTGTAGGAGTGTGTGCGTTTCTGTAGGAGAGTGTGCGTTTCTGTAGGAGTGTGTGTGTGTTTCTGTAGGAGTGTGTGCGTTTCTGTAGGAGAGTGTGCGTTTCTGTAGGAGTGTGTGTGCGTTTCTGTAGGAGAGTGTGCGTTTCTGTAGGAGAGTGTGCGTTTCTGTAGGAGTGTATGTGTTTCTGTAGGAGTGTGTGTGTTTCTGCAGGAGAATATGTGTGTGTTTCTGTAGGAGTGTGCGTGTGTTTCTGTAGGAGTGTGTGTGTGTGTGTGTGTGTGTGTGTGTGTTTGTGTGTGTGTTTGTGGGGGAGGAGTGGAAATAATTATATAATTATACTTGACAAAGAGATGCTTACATATCTTTATTTGATCTTAGTTTGAACCTAAGAAACTAATAATAACAATGTATTCTGACTGATAAGACAAGCATACTTATAAAGCAGCTTCAGCTGTGGAGCTTGTACAGATTCTAGAGAGGGGCTAATCAATAAGGCAATTACAATGCATTATTACCTTAGATGGCTTCCTTAGATTTCCCTATGTCATTAATAGGCCCTATACTCTACAGGCCAGCTGTCCTGATTCACCTGAGGTCCTGCTGCACCTAAGATGCCCTATCAGCTGTCCTGCAACTATTCCTGAGCAAGGACAGCTTTATCTAGTCTTTTAAGCTAAGTATACACATTCTCACTCTGGAATTGGGAAATTTGGGGAACGATACTGTACAGACATAGTTACATAGTTATTTTGGTTGAAAAAAGACATACGTCCATTGAGTTCAACCAGACACATCCCTAGCCTTAAGGCTAAAGATTTGGTCTGTTGCTATGGAGGGTGGCAGAGGGATGACGATCAGCGAACATTGGATCAGCTTCAATCTGTTGGTGGGGGTTGAAAATAGCATTGTGATTGGTTATGCTCAGGCACCGCGGATAACTAATGGACCGACAGGATGGATTGTTAATGATGCCTGAGCAATATTGATCTGTGGCCGCTGTAACCACTTAACAGTCGTGGGCTGAAATGGCTCGTACTCTACCAATGCTGATGCATCTTCTGCAGTTTCATCTGATGTCTGCTGATGAAATCCCCCTGTGAAGGGACCAAATGTCTGAAATCTGGCATTTACAGCACAAGGCATGGTACGATCAAACACAGTGGGCAAAACCATTAAAGCATTCTGAATTCAGCCCTTGTTTGAGATTTATCTGACCCTTTATTTAATGCTGTTTCAGACAAGACACCTTCAAGGATGCAGATAACTTATTAGACCAGGCTCATATGCTTGGTGGTCCATGGTAGGCTCATCACTCGTTAGCTGCTACCATGTGTGAAAAGGCTTTCACCAGGAGAATGGGGTGATATTGGTCCAGTGTCTGACACAGCACTCTACCAACTGAATAGGACCTAGATGAAAAAAACAACTACCAACCAGACTCTACATGAGAATGTTTTAAATAGAGCAATGGTTGTCCACTGTCCTTCAAGCCTAACTTCTAATGTGGACACCCACAACTAATTACACATGCTGCAACAGAATGTGCCGTTCATGATAGCTGCTGGGTGGCACAACTGAGCAAGTCACCCACTCATCTGAACATGCCTTACTTAGGGGAAAAGTTAAGAGGTTACAGGACCTGTAATGGTAGCCACCTCTACCACTTCTGCTGGTACATCAATGCATGAGGCTTTTAGAGATGTAGCGAACGGTTCCCGAACCGTTCGCCGGCGAACATCTCTGAATACATGGGGCTTTTACTACTTCCGGGTCGCTCTGACCCGAAGTAGTACGCCTGCGCTGCCCGGTGAAGCGCGTCCAAGATCGCGCTCCTGTTGCCGGGCATTCTCTGCGCATGTGCGTGACATCATGAACGACGTCACGCACATGCGCAGAGAGTGCACGGCAACAGGAGCGCGATCTAGGACGCGCTTCGCCGGGCAGCGCAGGTGTACTACTCCGGGTCAGAGCGACCCGGAAGTAGTAAAAGCCCCAGAGATGTTCGCCGAGCGAACAGTTCGCAACATCTCTAGAGGCTTTATTTTCCTATCAACCCCTTTAGAATAGGAAACTAAAGTGTCCTTTGTATAGACTTCATGCACATGCTGAACAGACAATATTTATACTCTTTAGTCACTGTGTGTTCTGCAAGGGTTTTGGTGCGGTCTCATGTAACATTAGAGCTTGGCTGTTTATATTATCTGTCCTATGGAAAATGTTGCTGTGCTTCACAATTAAACATGGAACTCAACCAGCATGTGAATGCTATAAACACAGACACGTGCAAGTACGAGGGAATTTAAATGGACAATACCTCAAGGCAATGTACTGGGCAGTGCACAGAAAATATCTACATCATAAAAGCACATAAGAATACATTTCATAATTCATTCTAATTGATCACAGTTATGTCACAAGAGACTGAGTGATCAGTGCCATGTTACAAGAAGCTGAATAAGCAGTTATGTCACAGAAGACTGAGTGATCAGTGCCTTGTTACAAGAATCTGAATGATCGCAGTTATGTCACAAGTGACTGAGTGATCAGTGCCATGTTACAAGTAGCTGAAAGATCGCAGTTATGTCACAGGAGACTAAGTGATCAGTGCCATGTTACAAGAAGCTGAATGATCGCAGTTATGTCACAGGAGACTGAGTGATCAGTGCCATGTTACAAGAAGCTGAATGATCGCAGTTATGTCACAGGAGACTGAGTGATCAGTGCCATGTTACAAGAAGCTGAATGATCACAGTTATGTCACAGGAGACTGAGTGATCAGTGCCATGTTACAAGAAGCTGAATGATCACAGTTATGCCACAGGAGACTGAGTGACCAGAGCCTTGTTACAAGAAGCTGAATGATCACTGTTGTGTCACAGGAGACTGAGTAATCAGAGCCATGTTACAAGAAGCTGAATGATCGCAGTTATGTCACAAGAGACTGAGAGATCAGAGCCATGTTACAAGAAGCTGAATGATCGCAGTTATGTCACAGGAGACTGAGTGATCAGTGCCATGTTACAAGAAGCTGAATGATCGCAGTTATGTCACAGGAGACTGAGTGATCAGTGCCATGTTACAAGAAGCTGAATGATCACAGTTATGCCACAGGAGACTGAGTGACCAGAGCCTTGTTACAAGAAGCTGAATGATCACTGTTGTGTCACAGGAGACTGAGTAATCAGAGCCATGTTACAAGAAGCTGAATGATCGCAGTTATGTCACAAGAGACAGAGATCAGAGCCATGTTACAAGAAGCTGAAAGATCGCAGAGTGACTACAGCCCTGTAAAAAGAATGCTGAGCGGGCCTCAAGTGGCTGAGTGGTCACAGCCGTGTCACAGAAGAATGAGTGACCACAGGTCAGTGCACAGTATGAATGATGTGAATGATGTTAAAGGGCTGTTGAGCTTCCTCACATGACTTCCCAAAAATGTACTCTTCCTCAGGATAGTTCCAAAACACTGTGCATTGCAATTCAAATGGTGTATCAATACAAATATAGCAATAGATGGGATAATCTCAGTGTTGTAGAGTCCAGTCAGTGGCGTAGCAATAGGGGTTGCAGAGGTTGCGACCGCATCGGGGGCCCTTGGGCCAGAGGGGCCCGTAAGATCCTGCCTTAACTGCAGTTTTAGCTCTTTATTGGTCTTGTGCTGGTAATAATCACTTCTATACAGTAGATGCTGTAAATAGTAGTAATCATGAACACACTGTTCCCTATCCCCTTCTTGCCTCTCTGACACTGTGGTTGTCCTTGGCAGGTTTTAGTGGGCCATAGTAATTGTTATGTGTAGAGTGCTTGGGGGGCCCTATGTAAAACTTGCACTGGGGCCCAGAGCTCCTTAGCTACGCCACTGAGTCAAGTTGATTTGTGATTTAGTTTGACACTAGTTATTCATTCTGACACTAATAGGTTCTAAGGTCAGCGACATGGTGACTGATGTTTTCTTGCCAGACTGTTATGTGACTCAAGTCAAGTCTCAGTATGTAACTTGTAGGCTTGTGGAGCCGAGTAGGACCTTTTGGCAATTCACAGATCATGCAATACAGGAGGTTCGATTCTGCAGCGTTTTGGTGGCAGTGTTTATAGTTTTCATAAAGTGGTTAACACATAACATAGTGCCTACAAATCCAGATGTAGCCTCACAATAGAGGCCTAAATGACCTACCCCATAGGATATGAGATAACGTCCAAATAAAAATAATAAATGATGATACGTGTTATGGTCAGGAAGGACAGAATTAATGAGTACTCTGTCAGTGACACTAAGACCAGCAGGGCATTGATCAGCCATTAAGGGGGTTAATTGCCTAGACTTAGTCAAGCTTACACAAGTCTTCATTTGTCAATGACCATCTTCACTTGATTGATGCTACTATGAACCTGCTATTTTTAGCCTCCTCAGCTGTCCAGTTATCCAGAAACTACCCCTTCCATTTGCCATGCTATTAAATAGTAAGGAATGCAGCTAAGAGCAGCAATGCTGGACTGATTATCACGTCTTGGGTATCATCCTTCCTGGAAGCACAATTTTGTCATTATTACATTTGCCCTATATTCATGACCTACAAACTGACATGAGAGTGCTAGTCCTAGGCATATGGTTTTCACAATGTCTTTCCAGTTTTACTTTTTAATCTTAAGGGAGAAAAGAGAAATTAAGTGGCAACCCCCACCTACGACTCAGCTATTGGAAGGTCGGGGAACAGCAGTGTACTTTTGGCCCCTATGTTAGGTGCGGCCAAAAGAGTCTCCTTAGCTTCTGTTGGCTTCATACAGCGATAGCGGAGAGGTGGGGTAGGTGAGGGAAGAGCTTCTGCTATCATCTCACAGAAAACTGCACAGGAAATGTAAAGCACACTGCCAGTACATTACCATGGTCTGTAATGGATGGCCACATGGGCAGTAGACTGCTATGGATGGCCACAAGGGCAGTAAGCCGCTATGAATGGCTACATGGGCAGTAGGCTGCTATGAATGACCACAAATATAGTAGGCCTGCTATGGATGGTCACAAGGGCTGTAAGCTGCTATGAATGGTCACATGGGCAGTAGGCTGCTATGGATAGCCACATGGGCAGTAGGCTGCTATGGATTGCTACATGGGTAGAAAGCTGCTATGAATGGCCACATGGGCAGTAGGCTGCTATGAATGGCCATATGGGCAGTAGGCTGCTATGAATGGCCACATGGGCAGTAGGCTGCTATGGATAGCCACATGGGCAGTAGGCTGCTATGGATTGCCACATGGGCAGAAAGCTGCTATGAATGGCCACATGGGCAGTAGGCTGCTATGGATTGCCACATGGGTAGAAAGCTACTATGAATGGCCACATGGGCAGTAGGCTGCTATGAATGGCCATATGGGCAGTAGGCTGCTATGAATGGCCACATGGGCAGTAGGCTGCTATGGATAGCCACATGGGCAGTAGGCTGCTATGAATGGCCACATGGGCAGTAGGCTGATATGGATGGCCACATGTGCAGTAGGCTTCTATAAATGGCCACAAGGGCAGTAGGCTGCTATGGATGGCTGCATGGGTAGTAGGCCACTATGAATGGCCACAAGGGCAGTAAGCCACTATGGATAAGCACACTCACTTGGGAATTACTATGGTGGTAACCTCTCCATTGTTAATGCCAGTGCATGGGAGTAGCTGACAGGTGGTGTACTCACCACCTTCAGCCTCCCTCGTGACAAAGGCTTAAAACAAATTTGCAGATTACCTCTAACTACAGAACATTTTGACATGCAGCTTTCACTATAGGTAGCCTCTAATAACACATTTGTATAATATGCTCAGTTTGCCAACATTTGTGAGAAACTTGCCCAAAGAAAGTTGTTCTATAAAAATATAGAACAGACTGGGAACAGGTCAATTAGGGATGTACGATCTTTACTTCCTCCATCTGAACAGAACACTAATTAGTTTACAAGAAGGATTCCTATCTTTGAAATGCCACGTGTAGGAGTGAATGAAGCCCACAGCCTGTAGAAGAATTCAGCAGGAACAGCTTGTGAAGAAACATAGACAAGGCCCCACTCAGAACATGCTTCATGAAAGATTATGGCCCGCTACACGAGTGGGAGAAGCCCTCCCGCTATCGAGGAAGAAACAGACTTCTAAGTGGGTGAAAAAACACTTCTATCTTTTTTTATTGCTAAAGATACAGCCTGCATAACTTCTCTAAACCACAGAGGTCTGGACTGCTTAATCTAAGTTTACTGCAACAGATTCATCCATAAATTAAAGGATTAACGAACAGATAAAACATTTAATGCATCCCTTCTGCTTGTATTTTATCTGAAACCAAAGATTCCAATCCTCATAAAAGTTTAAAGGGACAATAAACACAATTTGACTCAGAAACGAAAAAAAGGAAAAAAAAAAACTGACTACAAAATAAATTCATAATATTAAAGGACAACTGTAACGAGAGGCATAGGGAGGCTGCCATATTTATTTCTTTTTAAACGATACCAGTTGCCTGGCAGCCCTCCAGATCCTGCGTCTCTAATACTTTTAGCCTTAGACCCTGAACAAGCATATGCAGAGCAGATCAGTCAGGTTTTACTGGATTAGCCATATGCTTGTTCCAGGGATTTTGACTAAGACACTATGTATGCCAGAAGATCAACAGGACTGCCAGGCAACTGGCATTGTTTGCAAGGAAATAAATATGGCAGCCTCCATATCACTCTCACCTTGGGTTCCCTTTAAAGTACAAAGCTATAGTCACTTGTCTAAAGCTGGTCTCCTTAACTTCACTTCATGAAAAGTCCCTTGTAGATGTGGAATTTCCACAGTATTACATGGGAGATGACATGCGCTGGACTGCCAGGGTTTTGGACCTTGCTTGGCAGTCTGTGACGTGCCCCTTACGTGCTAGAGGGTTCTCGGCCAAGGTGGCTGGTCGGGGCGGTCTCTGCTGAAAATATAGCGTGTGTAGAGCTTCCCCAATATGTTGGAGAGGATCAGAAGGCCAGACCATCTCAACCAAGTACAATGCTCTCCTCTTTACCCTGCCCACTGGAAGCCGGTGCATTGTGCACAGCAATGGCATCTCCACCCCCCCACCGACAGCATCTTTACAGAAATCGATTACAGACTGTTGTCCAATGGATTGAGTCCCAATCCGTGCAGGCAACATTTTTTGCGCATGTGTGCACACCTTTAGGTGCATTCAGTAAATAAAGATTTTCAGGTAAAAATGTTCAACCTTCCCCAGATTTGTGCCTTGAGACAGTCCTGTCTCGGAGGTCTACAGAAAATTCCTTTGACTTCATGCTTGGTTTGTGCTCTGACATGAACTGTCAACTGTGTGATCTTACATAGACAGGTGTGTGCCTTTCAAAATCATGTCCAATCAACTGTATTTACTACAGGTGGACTCCTCTTAAAATTCAGAAACATCTCAAGGATGATCAGGGGAAACAGGATGCACCTGAGCTCAATTTTGAGCTTCATGGCAAAGGCTGTGAATACTTACAGTATAATTTCTCAGTTTTAAATTTTTAATTAATTTGCCAAAACCTCAAGTCAACGTTTTCACGTTGTCATTATGCCGTGTTGTGTGTAGAATTCTAAGGAAAATATGAATTTACCGTAATCCATTTTGGAATAAGGCTTTAACATACACATGTGGAAAAAGTAATGTGCTGTGACTACTTTTCGAATGTACCGTATCTGACATAAATTGGGAATATTTTAATTTAACATATCTTAGACCTTCCATTTAAAATCTTCATGAACTAGCTGAGTGAGGTCTCTGTTTGCCCATGTGTAATTGCAACATTAAAGGTGGCCATACACTGGCCCGATTTGCGGCCGTTTCGACAGCAGATTCGATCCTGGGATCGAATCTGCTGCCAATCGTTCGCGCTAAACGCACCCGCCGATCCGATTTCCTCCCGAAATCGGATCGGTCTGTCGATCGCGCCGTGTGGGAAATTACCCTCGATCGCCCGCGGGTAGGGTGCGCGTCGCTAGCGGCGGCCGATCCGATCAGGTATACATTACCTGACGCTGGCTCCCGGGCGTCTTCTCCGCGCTGCACCGCTCTGTTCTGGCTCCATCCCGGCGCTTCCTGTGTCACTGCAGTGACCAGGAAGTTCAAATAGAGGGCGCTCTATTTGAACTACCTGGTCACGGAGTGACACAGGAAGCGCCGGGATGGAGCAAAAACAGAGCGGTGCGGTGCAGCGTGGAGAAGACGCCCGGGAGCCATCTTCAGGTAATGTATACGGGGGGGGCACAGGCGGCAGGAGCAGCTCAACAGATTGTGATCGGTTTCAGGCTGAAATCGATTCACAATCTGTTTGCAGTAAAGGCAGCCATACGATCCCTCTCTGATCAGATTCGATCAGATAGGGATCTGTCAGCTGGTTGATCTAATGGCAAATCGACCAGTGTATGGCTACCTTTAGGGTTTATAGCACTCCAAAGTGGGCTGCACAGTGGCAGGAAAAACAAAGGACTGTAAATATTGTACTCAAGTCAGCAATAAAAATAACCTTATTTCAACACATTCAGCTACACTTAACAGCAGATTGTGTGAAATCATGGATGACAGGCATGACTTTAAAGGACATTCAGGTTCAATAACAATGGCTGACACCATCACTTAAATGAGCCCTTAATATGTTAATGTGAAGGTCAAACCATTCAGGGTCAGGGAGATGCCACTTCTGACTACCACAGCATCTTGCGTCTGAGCTGGGCTGTTGTCATGGTGACCGTTTAATGTTATTGTAGAAGTTAGAGATGGGAAGCAGTGTCTATAAAAAAATATAAGTAATTCTTAGTAAATTCTGAGCCTATAAGCAAATTCATTGAAATGAGCTAAGTTAGTCACCAAAGAGTTAATTCACTGTGTTTAATGAAACTTTCTTAGGCCCTGTTCACAAGATGCATTGCATTTCGATGAACCAGAAAGTGTGCAGAATATGGACACATTGAAGATTGATGACTGTAATAATTGACTATTGACCAGTTCACATTTAAACAAACACAGAACATTTATATCGAGCTTTTCTCCTGGCAGACTCAAAGCGCCAGAGCAGCAGCCACTAGGAAGCGCTCTATAGGCAGTAGCAGTGTTAAGCTGGCCACTAACGGTCCAATTTCTAGCGAAAAATCATTCAAGCGATCAGAAATTCTGATCGGACGAAAAATCGTTCACTACACCATCAACTAACCAATCATTGCTTCCTATCTATCACGACCACCAAGAAAATCCAAATTTTCGTTCGACGAAAATTCATTCGGGCGACATTTTTTTCACTCGTTCATAATAGATTGTGTCCACCAATGGAGATTAATTACAACCAATCCGATCCGAATTTCTGATCGTTCGAACGATTTTTCGCTAGAAATTGGACCGTTAGTGGCCAGCTTTAGGGAGATTTGCCCAAGGTCTCCTACTGAATAGATGCTGGCTTACTGAACAGGCAGAGCTGAGATTTGTGTCAGAGGCAGAGCCCTTAACCAGTACACCATCCAGCCACTACCATTCATCTGTTCCATTTTGGTCGGTTGTGGAAGAGTCCTCCTATTTACTATATAAAAATACTAAATAGTAATAATAATGTTGCCTTGATTTGTGGTTGACTTCTATATAGGGTATGTTTCTGTTCTTCTCTGAACCAGAATTGTATACATAACTTTTGTTTGTTGTTTCTCTGATGTCCAGCAAAAAACATTTCTGTCCTCTGAGCTCCACGCAAAGAAAAGTGAAGTAAAAGTGGAGCAATTGCCCAGACCAACCAATCAGGTTTCAGCTGGTAGATAAAATAATGATTCTGACAGGAAGCTCTGCATAACTGCTCCAGATTACATTGCATTGGCCTTCATAAATTAGGCCTGGGGATCTTACCAGTTGGCAGTAAGATCAGTGGCCCAACTGATGCTGGGTACACACGATGCGTTTTTTTTCGTCGATTTCCCATCCAATCGATTTTCGATTCAAAGTTCCAATCGATTTCCGATTTGATTCTGTTATCTTTCTTATCTATTTCCATTCACTTCTATGAGAATCGACCAGAAAAGCGATCGAAAATAAGATCAGACATATCGGAAATTATCTATGGAACCATCTATCTAACACAACATTGTATGGTGTGTACCTAGCATTACTGACATTACATTACTTCTTTACATAGTTCTACTCAGCTTAGCAATACCATTTGAATATTCTTCCACAGTAATATCAAGTGTCAAGCTATCCTGCTTCTTTCTCTCTATGCCTTACAGCAATTTACTGCTGCTGAGCTCAGAAATGGGTTACAGTTTTGCCCATAGCTACAGCTTTGCTTTAGTGACGCTGCACCAAGTCACAGCATGTGAAGGCAGCCACAAGCCACCTTCATCAGGGGACAGGAGGCTCTGGGCTGACAAGATCTCATCTCCACTCCAAATGACATTGATTCTATAAAATGGCCTTTTCATGAGTCTTACTGATTGCTATGGATTCCTAGAACAGAGAGCACTGGAGAAATCACTTAAGCCAAAGCAAATGGAGCAATAGCTTTAGCTCTTTTACCGTTCAATGTATGGTCATTTGAATGTTTTCTATGGAAAGTGTGTATCTACGGCTTGCATAACATACTTCTACAGTAAGGGGACACTCAGCTAACAAAAATGGTTGTCTAGGTTGAAACTACATCAGATGCACAAAGGTGCATTCACAGCATATCCTGAGCGGACATGCTGTGCCCCATATAGCCCGCCACTGTCGCCATTGTTCAGAGCTTGGGAGAAGCACACTGGCTAGATCAATGGGAATCCTAACTAGCCACAAGGAGAACTTTCATTGGTCAACCACTAAACCAATGAGAATCCTCCTTGGTGCTATGTAGGATTCCCATTGACCGTTTGCAATCCAATGATAGCCCTATGGTTCTACCAGGACTCCAATACTGGTGCTCGTCCCTGAGCCCAGCACGCATGGAGGACCTGAATGGGACACAGAAGACAGGTGAGTAGATCCAGAACGAAGGGAGAAAACAGCCAAGTGATGACGGACAATGTCTATTCAAATAGGCTTGCACTGATTCTGTGGTCATCCACAGCGTATGTGGGCTCCAGAATAATTATGCCAGTTTGAATTGTGCGTTCTGCTTACTCTCCTGCTTCCCTTTAACCACTTGAGGACCCACCCTTTACCACCCCTTAACGACCAGCGCTGTTGTAGCTGATCTGTGCTGGGTGGGCTCTGCAGCCCCCAGCACAGATCAGCGTGCAGGCAGAGCGACCAGATCGCCCCCCTTTTTTCCCCACTAGGGGGATGATGTGCTGGGGGGGTCTGATCGCTCCTGCCTGCAGGTGTTGCGGGGAGGGGGGGCACCTCAAAGCCCCCCTCCGCGGCGAAATCCTCTCCCTCCCTCTCCTACCTGGCCCCCCCTGGTAAGCCGGGCTGCACAGGACGCTATCCGTCCTGTGCAGCCAGTGACAGGCTGTCTCCGGTCACATGGCGGCGATCCCCGGCCGCTGATTGGCCGGGGATCGCCGATCTGCCTTACGGCGCTGCTGCGCAGCAGCGCCGTACAAATGTAAACAATGATTATTTCCGCTTGTGTTTACATTTAGCCTGCGAGCCGCCATCGGCGGCCCGCAGGCTATTCACGGAGCCCCCCGCCGTGAATTGACAGGAAGCAGCCGCTCGCACGAGCGGCTGCTTCCTGATTAATCAGCCTGCAGCTGGCGACGCAATACTGCGTCGCTGGTCCTGCAGCTGCCACTTTGCCGACGCGCGTTATGAGTGCGCGGTCGGCAAGTGGTTAAATAGCAAATATAAATGGATCCTATGCTTAAAGAGAAACTCAGACCAAGAATTGATCTTGATCCCAATCAGTAGCTGATAACCCCTTTTACATGAGAAATCTATTCCTTTTCACAAACAGACCATCAGGGGGCGCTGTATGGCTGATGTTGTGGTGAAACCCCTCCCACAAGAAACAAAAAAAGTACGTACTCTTGGCAGTTTCCTGTCTGTGAACCTTGCTGCATTGTGGGAAATAGCTGTTTACAGCTGTTTCCAACTGCCAAAAAATCATGCAGCAGCTACATCACCTGCCAACAGTAAAAATGTCACCATGTAATAAATGTCAGAATGTAAATCAGGGATTTAAAAGAGTTTACAATGTGCAAACACTGACTAAATCATTTATACATAATTATTGTAAAAATGAAGCACTTTTTTTATTACATTATTTTCACTGGAGTTCCTCTTTAACATTGGATCTGTTGGCACACGTGCTTCTATCCCACTGAATCAAAGAGTTTTGGAGCCAAGAATGAAAAGGCCCTAAAATTACCGTTCAGAGGTTCAGCAAACCAATCAACACTCCCCGTTTTACTGATTTGACTGCTCTAAGGTAAAATCTAATTAGTTACAATCAACCAATGCATATGATTACCTCCCCCCCATTAGGATTTCCCCCCTTCAACATCTTCAAGAAGGCCCTCAAAACTCACCTTTCCACTCTGGCCTACCCCCCTCACTAGTGCTCTAAACCCACAACTGAACTCTGGTCCCCCAACTCCCTCTAGATTGTAAGCCTTCGGGCAGGGTCCTGCTCCTTGTGTCTCCTACCTGATTACGCACCTCCATTGCCGTACACCCATCTTATGGACCTGAGTGAACTCGACTTGCCTAATCTCCATGCTCCCATCCAGTGACTGACTAAGCATTACCTTGTACTCATACTGTGCTGCGTGATCTGGTTTGCAATTATTCTTGTATTGTCTTATTGCTGCATGTCACCCCTAAATATTGTCTGTAACCTAAACTATTGTCCAGCACTGCGTAATATGTTGGCACTTTATAAATACAATAAATAAATAAATAGAATAAATACACTGTATTGTGAAATAAGCCCATTAACGCGTTTTTTCCCTCAAAGTTCTATGGCTAGAAAAACACTTAAAGGGGAACTTTACAGAATGAAACTACTTATCGTTTACAATATTCATCTATAAATTATTTAGTCAATATCTGCCCATTGTAAAATCTTTCCTCACCCTCGTAACTTTATCACAGGTGGTGACATCTCTACTGCTGGCAGATGCAGTGCTGCAGAATGATCGTTTGTTGTGTTGTTCCTAAGTAAGGAGAAACACCACCGGAACTCCCAGAGTGCACTGGGAAGAGAAGACTTCATAACTGAATAGCATCACTAGTAGGGTAGCGTTACGTACCAACATACAGCAATATATAGGTACAGGAAGTGTTACTTGTGCTGAAACCAGGGTAACTAACTTAGCATTGGGTATCCTGAATAATGTGTCGTAACCGTGCCTATTTAATGCTCTCATAAACAAAAAACTTACTCATTTGGAAATTCTGTACTTGTGGAATGAATTGCTATTCATGGCTTTGGTGAATGGTGAGACAGCAGCTTGACACAATATACTCTAGTGGGCAGAGAAATTAGAAAACGACTTCTGTCGGCAACACACCACACACCACAGAAATCTTACTGCACAGAAAGAACCCCCTCCTACTGATAGTTGTGTTGTGTTACACAATGACAACAAAGTGAATCTTAAATTAGTGCATTGTCTATTATCTTTTGCAGAGTATATAGTCTTGTTACTATCTGTCCCTGCAAGGAGATCACAATCAAATCGCTACCATAGTCATATGTCTATGTATGTATCGTTTTCTAGGGCCAACTTAGGGGAAGCCAAATAATTTGTATGTTTTGGCCTTTGGGGGATGTGGGAGGAAACCAACGCAGACATGGGGAGAACATACAAAGCCCATGCAGATAGTGTCCTGGCTGGGATTAAAAATAGAGACCCAGGGCTTCAAAGCGAGAGTGTTATCTGCTATTGTAAAATGTGAAAATTGCTTTAACAATTTTTTTCCCCAAAATGACAGCGATATTTTTGTTGCCCAGGGCTGCATAATAGTCTTACATTTGGCTGCCCTGGGCTGCTGCCTGTGTGACCTGGCTTTCCATAAATAGAGGTTTGGTTTGTCTAGAAGCACCAGTATAGCAATCACAGTGAAATAATACACGGCAAATAAAGAGAAACAGATGACAAATGGACACACTACTGGGGAGTCGCTTGTAAAGTAATATACCATAGGCGATTATGAGACATTACAGAGCCTCAGCTGTACACACAGGAAGCAGCAGCTGCACCTAAACATCCTCACAGGAATCGCATTAGTATATTCTGTGTCTGAATAAGGTCATATGAAATACAAGGGCAAAGGTGATGGTGGAGGTATATTCCAGCATATAGCAGAGGAGAGGATTGTGTTGCAGGTTTAACACGTGCTACGCTGTAACTGCTAGATGGTGTTTATATTAAGTCTATGTGAAGTGAGGCAGAAACAGTGCAGATCCTCTGTGGAGTGCAGATCATAATAGCAAACCTGAGGCGAAATATAAGTAAAAAAACAGATACTTACCGTATTTTTCGGCATATGATTCGGACTATAAGATGCACCTAGGTTTACAGGGTAAAAAACAGGGAAAAATAATATACCAAACCTGGTGTGTCCATTGGTCCAGGAGCGTCTTGAAGATGTTCTCCCCCAAGTATTGTGTCTCCCAAGTACCTTATGTATCCTCCTGTATCCCCTTCTGTCCCCTACTGTCTCCATGTATTCTCTGCTCTCCTTGAACAGATGAAAGTAGCAGCAGCACGGCTCACCTAATCCATCAGAGCCCATGGCGATCAGATACCTCTCCTTCCCCTCACTGCTCCCCTAGTGCTGGTCGCGTGTAATGACACAATCAGCCGAAGCCGGCACTAGGGGAGCAGTGAGGGGGAGGAGAGGTCACTGCTCGCCGCGGGCTCCGATGGATTAGGTGAGCTGCTACTTTCATCTATTCAAGAGAGCAGAGAACACAGGAAGGACAATACAGGAAGTCCCAGATATCACGGCGGGTCGGTGGGAGTTTGTAAGTCGGGGACTCCCTATATTTGGCATATGAGACACAGTGACTTTTTCTCTCCACTTTTGGTGGAGAAAAAGTGTGTCTTATATGCCAAAAAATATGGTACCTAAGAAGGGGGATGCTCCAGTGGATTCTTGTGTCCTCCTTGCCCCACTGCCGCTCACAGGGACCCTTTTTTAGTCTGCTAGTGCACTCCCCTTCTTGGATGGGTGGGTTCAGCTTACTGCACAGGCGTACTTGCACAGGCACAGAACAGCCGCACTCGTGCAATGAGGGGAACGCCGCCACAAGCTCTTGTCGGATATGTTCAGGGGGTTCATGCATGGAAATAGTGGAGGCAAGAAGGACATACAATTTGTGTCTTGACCATCCAGAAGCTTCCCTCTACCCGGGTATATAACTTATATTTTGCCTCGGGGAAAACACTTTTTTAGCTGATCACTTTTGAAGGACAAAAATGGGAAAGTTGAGGACCACTTGAGGACCAGAGGATTATACCCCCCTAGTGACTGGGCCATCTTTTACAATTCAGCACTTCACAAGTTTAACAGTTTATTGCTCGCTCATACAACTTAGCACCCAAATTAATTTTACCTCCTTTTCTTCTCATAAATAGTGCTTACTTTTGGTGGTCTCTGATTGCTGCTGCTCCTTTTAGTTTTTCTTTTTCATTAATTAAAAAAGATCCTATTTTTGAAAAAAACAAAAACATATTTTATTTATTTTATTCCCCCCCCCCCCCCCCCCAAATTAGCCCTACACTACATTACATACACTACATGATACATGCATAGGCATATGCCTATGATAGGGATTAGATTGTGAGCCACTCCGAGGGACAGTTAAGTAACAAGGCTGTCCTCTGTACAGCGCTGCCCATAATTGCAGTGCTATATACATATTTATTTACTTTATTTGTGTTAAAAACAGCCTGCCAGCTCTGATCCTTGGCTGGAAGGCTGATCGCGGCGGCCCCCTGTGTTAACTGCAGGGAACACGCGCTTGTGCAAGCGCTCGATTCCTGCAAATCTCATCTCTCGCGAGATGAAGCCTATTGGCGTGGCGGAGGAACTAGGAAGCCACTCTGCGGCCTCCGATCGATGTTAGGTGGTCCCAGAGTGGTTAATAGTTCATCAAGCTCTTTTTTAGGACCTTCCTTCACTTATCAGATCTTGGCTGTCCTTCCTTCTACACTCTTATATTACTGCAGTGAGTCCCACTCTTTACAGCCACCGTCGCTAAAAAAAAAAACAATTTTGCTTTAACATGGTAATTACAACATAACGCAGTCAGCTTTTCTGCCTCTATTCGCTGCTCTGAGCCATCTGTTTGTGATGATTGATGGCAGCTAGCAAACCTTCCATAGATAAATCTGCACGGCTTTCAGCTAATCTGTGATGTAACATATGTGGAATCTCTTCAACTTGAAAGTATTTATTTTAAGGCAAACCGGCTCATGTAACGTTGTAACCGAGGTTAGCGGCTCTGATGCGGTTTTGTATTCTTCAGCTGTTAATTGCTGCTCGAAAAATAACTTCACAATTATTCTGTTTTCACACACAGCCCAGGTGAGCCCAATTATAATTCACTGTCACCAAAACCTGGCACTGACTTCATGCCTTCTGTGATCTGTAGGCTTTCCAGACTTAACTGTGTGCTAACTGTGTGACCTCATCAAATATAGTGACCCAGAAATCAATATATTTCTTCATTCAGCTTTCTACATATGTTTCTTACACACACAAAACTGTGGTTAAAGGCCACGCTAAAAATTTTTTCCTTGACCGAGACACATAAATACATACACACACGTTCACACACACACACACACACACACACACACACGCACGCACACACACACACACACACACACACACACACACACACACACACACACACACACACACACACACGCGTTCACACATACACACATTCACACACACACACACACGTTCAACACACACACACGTTCACACACGTTCACACACACACACGTTCACACATACACACACGTTCACACACACACACGTTTACACATACACACACGTTCACACACGCGTTCACACACACACACGCGTTCACACACACACACGCGTTCACACACACACACACACACACACACACACACGTTCACACACACACACACACACACACACACACACACACACACACACACACACACACACACGCGTTCACACACACACACACACACACACACACACACACGTTCACACATACACACACGTTCACACACACACACACACACGTTTACACATACACACACGTTCACACACGCGTTCACACACACACACGCGTTCACACACACACACGCGTTCACACACACACACACACACACGTTCACACACACACACACACACACACACACACACGCGTTCACACACACACACACACACACACACACACACACACACACACACACACACACACACACACACACACACACACACACGCGTTCACACACACACACACACACACACACGTACACACACACACACGTACACACACACACACACGTACACACACACACACACACGTTCATAACACACACACACACACACACACACACGTTCATAACACACACAACACATGTTCACACACACACACACGTTCACACACACACACACACACACACACACACACACACACACACACACACACACACACACACACACACACACACACACACACACACATGGCTTGATTCACAAAGCCGTGATAAATGTTATCACGTTGTGAAAAGTGGTTCGCGTGAAATTTAGTGCAAAAACGGTTACCACACCCAAAAATTCTCATTCGCGCGATAATGCGAATTTTTCACGCGTTAACATTCCGCATTTGCACCATAAATTCGCGTTATCGTGAAAATGCGAATTTTTGCACGCGATAACTGTTTTTGAGCGAAAATGCGCTAAAACTCGCGCAAAGCACTTTTTCACAGCCGTGATAACAGTTATCATGCCTTTGTGAATCAAGCCCCTACTGTACTTATCAACATATGACCACTCCTACTCCTGAATATATTAGGAATGCAAAAACAAAATTGCATTCCTTCACAGCGATTTCTTTTAAATCAATAAACAACAAGTGTCAGCGCCAAGGCAGAAGGCGACCGCAGCCGAGAAGGACAATGTCCAAAAGTCCACACAAGCAATGAATATATAAAGTCAGCGCAGGTCTATAGTAATACAGCTTTCATCATTTTTTGGTATACAGGATCTTCGAACAAAAGGGTAAAGAAGCAAGGCTTACCAGATTCCAACAACCCACATTATAAGGTTGTAAACGAGTTTGATAGGTGGTCCGCAGAACTTTCAAATGCTGTCGTTTCACCAGCGATGTTGCACACTACAGATTCCTCCGGAATATAGTAGATATCCTGAGATCGCAGAGACTCACCAAAGGGGAGTCCAGTAGGATAGTGACATGAAAGAGAT
The DNA here is from genome assembly GCF_040937935.1 of Hyperolius riggenbachi. Lineage (NCBI taxonomy): Eukaryota > Metazoa > Chordata > Amphibia > Anura > Hyperoliidae > Hyperolius > Hyperolius riggenbachi. Next base: position 98,475,595 of record NC_090647.1, read on the forward strand.
GTACGGCACATCTAAGTGTAAACCGTCTTTATTACATAACAAGTAAAACAATTAAAAACAAGGATAAAGGAAAACTCACATACGGGGCCCGTGCACTGGGAACCCCGAAAAAGTAGCGCGCATAAAATGGTCAATAGAAGACCTCAAATAAAATGGTGCCGCCTGTCGCCTTCCCGACCGGTTTCGCAATCTTGCGTCATCAGGGGAGAAAGGCGACCAGGCGGCCAGCACCAACTTTATAACATTTTTGAATTAAAAAGTGGGAGTGGTTAGGCTCCACCTTATTCAGACTACACTAGTCAAAGGCAGAAAGCATCAAACATGAAATAAAACATTGTGACAAATTGCATTGTGTCAGAGAGACAGTAGCAAAAGATCTCTCAGATAGTGTGAATAAAAAGAGGTGAATGCAATATTACCTGCATATTCAATTCGTAGTAGGCTAGTTAAGGCTAAATTAAAAGCTAGATTGATTACTCTGCCCTAGGGCATATCTTTCCTATGAAAAAACTTTTCTCTAGCTGAAAAGCAGGCACTTCCTGTACCAGAAGTAGTCACTGGAACTCAGGAAGTAGCCTTGCACTCCACCAGGGTCAAGTGGAGCACAAGTTCTTCCTGTGAAGGGAGAAGAAAAAAAAAAAAAATCCAATGCGTATGCAATAACGCATACGATCATAAAAACGTAAACAATGAAGCACATAGCAGTGCAGTGCGGCTATAAATATGCATGAAGTGTACTCAGGTGTGCAATGAAAAGCGCGTCTAATGTACTATACTAAGAAGGTGCATACATTTGTATGCATAGTAAAAACAATGAAATCATTTCATTGTTTTTACTATGCATACAAATTTATGCACCTTCTTAGTATAGTACATTAGACGCGCTTTTCATTGCACACCTGAGTACACTTCATGCATATTTATAGCCGCACTGCACTGCTATGTGCTTCATTGTTTACGTTTTTATGATCATATGCGTTATTGCATACGCATTGGATTTTTTTTTTTCTTTTCTCCCTTCACAGGAAGAACTTGTGCTCCACTTGACCCTGGTGGAGTGCAAGGCTACTTCCTGAGTTCCAGTGACTACTTCTGGTACAGGAAGTGCCTGCTTTTCAGCTAGAGAAAAGTTTTTTCATAGGAAAGATATGCCCTAGGGCAGAGTAATCAATCTAGCTTTTAATTTAGCCTTAACTAGCCTACTACGAATTGAATATGCAGGTAATATTGCATTCACCTCTTTTTATTCACACTATCTGAGAGATCTTTTGCTACTGTCTCTCTGACACAATGCAATTTGTCACAATGTTTTATTTCATGTTTGATGCTTTCTGCCTTTGACTAGTGTAGTCTGAATAAGGTGGAGCCTAACCACTCCCACTTTTTAATTCAAAAATGTTATAAAGTTGGTGCTGGCCGCCTGGTCGCCTTTCTCCCCTGATGACGCAAGATTGCGAAACCGGTCGGGAAGGCGACAGGTGGCACCATTTTATTTGAGGTCTTCTATTGACCATTTTATGCGCGCTACTTTTTCGGGGTTCCCAGTGCACGGGCCCCGTATGTGAGTTTTCCTTTATCCTTGTTTTTAATTGTTTTACTTGTTATGTAATAAAGACGGTTTACACTTAGATGTGCCGTACATCTCTTTCATGTCACTATCCTACTGGACTCCCCTTTGGTGAGTCTCTGCGATCTCAGGATATCTACTATATTCCGGAGGAATCTGTAGTGTGCAACATCGCTGGTGAAACGACAGAATTTGAAAGTTCTGCGGACCACCTATCAAACTCGTTTACAACCTTATAATGTGGGTTGTTGGAATCTGGTAAGCCTTGCTTCTTTACCCTTTTGTTCGAAGATCCTGTATACCAAAAAATGATGAAAGCTGTATTACTATAGACCTGCGCTGACTTTATATATTGATTTCTTTTAAATCGCTTGGTATTTTGTGTAACAGAACAATTCACAATTCCTAGTGGGTCCTAGCCCTTATCAAAGCAAGTCATCTGAGGCGCCAATGGAGGTGTGTAGTAGTTGAACTCGATGGACGTATGTCTTTTTTTGACCCAAATAACTATCTAACTAAGATGATGACACGGTTATAGCTTCAATGCTAAAGCCCATGCCCCCGTGTAAGGGCAATTCGGGGTTTCCGGCGATTACTTCTCCCGGGCAGGGTACTAATACGTACACACCCTTATGACCTGATTTTTTTTCCCTAAGCTGCTTTTACAGCTATGACAAATATAAGGAATGAATGTACCGTATTCAATTGATGGTTTATAGTTATTAACACTATGAAAGTACCTTGATCCTTCAAGTGGACCCAAACGCTTTCTCAGCACACAATGAAAAGTCTTTAATCTACATATAGTTGCTGTAGACATTAACTTCTCTGTGTTCTGTGTTTGTTTAGCCAGATCAAATTGTCTAATTAGTTCTTATCAGCAAATGTGAATAAAGGGAAGGAGAACTCTGCCAAGACAGCTCTCCCCCTACAGTAAACACTGAGGCTTAACCCTTTTAGTGCTTTCTGCAAACGTGAAAATAGGCAAAACAAAATGTTTTTTCCAGAATTCCCATAAATTGTAACAAAGATATTTTTCTTCCATAAAGGTTATCATGCCGTGGCTAATCTTTTAGAACAGAGAGGGAGTTCTGAGTTTAGTTCCCCTTTAAAGCCCCTGATTCTGTTTAGCTTTGCTTGATAAATGTCCTCCAAAGGATTAGCCCCAAATGTTCTAATCTAGCTAATCATAATGCGGGTATGATGTCTGTAGTACGTTGTCTTCTGAAGATGAGCTGCAAAGTTGACCAACTCCCATAGCTTTACTAGCTTTTTTTGGTCGCAGTAAAGGCATGTCTGCTATTTTAAGGAATTCTTCTCCTTCCATTTTATAAGCTAACACTTGGAGTGTAAAAATACATCCATGAAAACCCATAATTGCACATTTTGTGGCATTTTCATGCCAGCAGGCTGCTGTTGTAAGGTAATGAGAACCAGAGCGCTTAGATTAAAAGCAAATTGCTCTTGAGTTAAGTTATGTGACAAAAAAGTAACAGAATAAAATGAAAATGGATTTTATTAGGCCTTGGCATTCTGTTCTCTTCCAACTGTAATTTCTGCTATGCTTGAGGTTCAGGAGTTGAGGAATAAGAGACTGTATTCGGGTGGTTAAAATGCATTTGTGAAATTCCTCTGCTAGGACACTCAGCATCTTTCATGAGATTTAAAGCATCAATCCATTTAAACCCCTAGCAAAACTTTTCTATAGCCAACAGGTAGCAAAAAGATGATTAAAAAGTATAATCAGACCTAGTCATGGGCTGAGTGTATAGTCCAGCTCAGAAATAAGATTTCCTGACAAAGCATACTATGGATTAAAGAGGAACTTTAGCGAGAAAGGGGGGTGTTCACCACATTATCAGCCATACAGAGCCCCCTGATGATCTATTTGAGAAAAGGTAAAGATTTCTCATTGGAAACTGGGTATTACTTTGGGTAATGAAAGTGTTAAGCCTGTATTTACCATAGGGCAGAAAGCTGCTGCAGCAGAGCTCACAGCTCTGATTCAAAGCTGTGGATAAAAGCTAACTGACACTCTGATCTAGTTAAACAAGCACAGAGCACAGTCCAGTGAATTTATTCAGCAACTATACGTGAAATAAAGAATTTTCATTGTGTGCTATGCTAGCGTTTGGATCCCCTTTAAGCCTCGTAGACACGCCAGATGAAACTTGATCATGGGGCCTATAACGACCGCTTCTGCTGAGAATCAAGCATGAGTACAGTGGCCGCCAATGCCTGAAGCCTCAGTAAGCAATGAGTCTGGCGGATCAATTCGACTTATCACTGGCCAAATGTATTGTCCTCTTCATGCATCCTGGGCACTGTGTGACATCACTTCCGTGCCACGCCATTGGCCCTTCGCTCCCCTTCCCAACACAGCATACAGCAACTGAACACAGGCTGACAATGCTTCTGTACAGCATCAGCCTTGCAATAGTGCCCAAGGGACCAAATCCTGATCCCCTGCTGGCAGGAATGCCTCATACATGTGTACCAGGGTTTACTTCTTGTCAGAATGGAAGCTAGTTATTGCAATAAGAATTGAGGTGAAATTTGACCAACTACCAAATGAAATGAGTACAAAATACCCGGAGGGCAAAGTTTAGCTTGGAGTGTGTAAGGAATAGCGGAGATGCCGCTGCGGAGACAAGCGGCATGGCGGCTATCTCCGCGTGTCAGCCTGCCCCCTCTGCCGCGCGGTTAAATGCTCAAGTTATGCCTGGTCCTTCCATTGCTCACAGGCTAAGGGTTACGCGTGCGCGAGCAGAGCGACAGGACCTTTATGCAGCTAAGAGGGGGGTCAGCTGATCCTGCGGTCAGCTGACTCCAGCTGGCATCCGGATTGGCTGAGGGATTGGGGCGGCGCTGTGGAGCTTGCTGGGTATATATAGAGCAGGTCTGTCAGTAGCTCCGCGTCTGCTGTTGCGAATGCTATATTGTGTTAGCGCTCAGACCCCAGTCAGTTCCCAAAGTGTGTTAGAACCAGCCGGAGCTGGGAATTCACACTTAGCTAGATTCTGTTGATAGCTTTAAAGTACTAGTGCATTGTTTATTTGTTATGACCTATTGCTTCCTCTGACTATTCTTCCGTTTGTCGATTCTGTACCTCAGTCTATCTGATTCACGTTGCCGACCCTGCCTGTCCCTGACGTTGAATCAGTCTTCCGATTCTGTACTTTGTCTGTCCGCTCGTTGTCAACTCTGCCTGTCTGACCTCTCTACCCGCACTGGTGGGCCCTGCCACTAGTGAGGGAAATCAGTTTCCTGCACCAATCTCCTAGGTGTAGGATACTGCCTTCTAGTCGGGATACCTGCTCCTCAGGTATCCTAGGCTGCAGTACTATCTGTGTCTCTTGCCATTAGGCTGCAGTACTATCTGTGTCACTTGTCACTAGGCTGCAGTACTATCTGTGTCACTTGCTATTAGGCTGCAGTACTGTCTGTCTCACTCTAGATTAGGCTGCAGTAACGCCTGAATCAAACTGGGCTACAGCACCAATTGTATCAACTACTCCTAGGCTGCAAGACAGTCAGCTCCACCTGTTCTTCAGGGGAGTCTGAGTTCAGCACTACTGTGGTTCTCTCCCTATACTGTGCACCAAAACACTACCGGGCTGCAGTACACTCTGAATCACTTTATCCACAGGTGATCAGTTATACAGCATTATTGTATTATACACATTAGCCCTCTTGCCTGCAGTACTGTCTGACTCACCCCGCCATTAGGTGAGCATCAGCTGCAGGCTGAGTCACCCGCTACTCGGGTAAGCTCTCTCATCTGAATTACTGTTACACCCAAACACAATCCTACACTGGTTGTCACGTGTCAGGCTATACTAGTATTATTGGTGATTCTGCAGATCACCATATAATCAGGTATAGCATCTGTATTATTGGTGATACTGCAGATCACCAATAATCAGAGATCTCTGTGTGCTGACACCGATCGTTACAGAGTGTCCAGGACAACATTATTCAATGTGGCTAGAATAATGCACAGCTATGAGGGAGGAGATAATAGCCACCTGCACTAGTAGCTTGCCTTCATATGGCTCGGTGGTTTATTAGAAGTGCGCTTAACCAATTCAAATATAGTCATTTGTACTTTGAGAACAAACTGCTTCAGGGCAAAGCAAAATTCATACTTCAAGACTCGTAAAATGTCGTTCCTTAAAAACGGAGATTAATGAGCGTGGAACTGTTTACCGAGTCAAAATGCCCTTCACAACCGTGATCTGAACGGCCTAGATGGCAGCGCACTCTTCAATGGTAGTGTACTGTTTCTCTCAGGAGAGCGTGGAATGGCACTCATATGGCCTTACTAACTTAGGAAAATGACATTAACATGCTAGCCCAGTGATTTTCTGAGAAAGATATGAAATTGGCCAAGATGGAGAAGCAGAAGGGGGAAAGCTGTGTGAGGCTTGTGAAGGACTTTAACTGACCTCTGCACCGGTGAGAAAGGCCATTGTCTGTTCATTGGAATAAATGGCTGAAGCTGAACATTTATAACTTCAGAGACTTGTAAAGATTACTTATGCAGTCGTACTACCATTTTTCAATTTGATAATCCACAAAAAAAATTAAAAAAGAACTTTGGAGAACCTTGGGTAAGAAAACACATACTTACTGAAAAAAAAGGGAAGCCTCTGGATCCTCTACAGCAGGGGTCCCCAAACTTTTTTGGTCGAACATACTTCAGACTGCTGGGGGGCCGGAGTGTACATAAAGTGTAGAAAACATTACATTGAGCCTAGGTAGTATAAACTATTACCTGTTAACATGTGCAGCCCTTATGTCTCCCATTTAACCCAATCCGATAATATGCCCTCCAACACAGCATGTGCAGATAGTATGTCTTGCAACACAGAGCAGAATTCCTCCGGAGGAGAAGCAGCCATTCATGTGGCGCCCAAAGAACATCTTGGCTACAGACAGTGAAGCATACCCAGGTGACAACCTGCAGTCCAATTGGACCCATGTGGATGGATGGTGTCGGCACTGCTATTCTATATGTGGGTCGCAGATATTTAGACATGCAGTAGACCGCATCTACAAGTAATAGATTTTGAGAGTGGGGGCCGGTGAAAAATCCTCACAGGGCCGCAAAATAGGCCCGCGGGCCTTAGTTTGAGGACCACTGCTCTTCAGGCATTCCAAGTCCTCTGAACAACTGCATTGAGGAGGACATGGGACAGACAGACAGAACTGCGCATATACAAACAAACAAACACAGAACATTTATATCGCGTTTTTCTCCTGTCGGACTCAAAGCGCCAAAGTTGCAGCCACTAGGACGTGCTCTATAGGCAGTAGCAGTGTTAGAGAGACTTGCCCAAGGTCTCCTACTGAATAGGTGCTGGCTTACTGAACAGGCAGAGCCGAGATTTGAACCCAGGTCTCCTGTATCAGAGGCAGAGCCCTTAACCATTACACTATCCAGCCACCAATATGTAGGTAAAGGCTTGAGAACTTGTTAGGGACGCCATTACACCATTAGATTGTACCGGCAATCATTTAAAGCAGACCTGGATGCAGAACTTCCTCTATGCTTTAAAAGATAAGCAACAGCACAATATCCTTTACAGAAAAACATTTATTTGTTGCAGCCCACAGAACTCCTGCAATGAATCTGCAGTGTGTATACTTCCTGCTTTCATGGAAGCAGATCAAGGGTTAACATCCTGGATTTACAAATTAGCTGCTCTGTGCTGACACAGGTGAGAGATCAAATTACAATTGTAATTAGACATGGATTAGACAGGCTCTTCACTTTAAAAGAATGAATTCAGGTTCACTTTAAAGGGACACTTAAGTCAAACAAAAAAAATGAGTTTTACTCACCTGGGGCTTCCAATAGCCCCCTGCAGCTGTCCGGTGCCCTCGCGGTCTCCCTCCGATCCTTCTGGCCCCGCCGGCAGCCACTTCCTGTTTCGGTGACAGGAGCTGACAGGCTGGGGACGCGAGTGATTCTTCGCGTTCCAGGCCACAATAGCGCCATCTATGCTGCTATAGCATATATCATATACCATATAGCAGCATAGAGGGTGCTAATGTGTTTGGGAACGCGAAGAATCACTCGCGTCCCCAGCCTGTCAGCTCCTGTCACCGAAACAGGAAGTGGCTGCCGGCGGGGCCAGGAGGATCGGAGGGAGACGGCGAAGGCAGCGGAGAGCTTCAGGGGGCTATTGGAAGCCCTATGTGAGTAAAACTCATTTTTTTGTTTGACTTAAGTGTCCCTTTAAGGACGACCAGCAGAGGAACTTGCTGATGGCTGGCAGTGTTTAGTAATGATGTGAAATACTGATGTGTAGCATAGACAGGGGTACCACTGATAGGGAGAATTTGTGGCATATGGATTTAGCTGGAGATAACTAGAAAAGATGGAAGTAGAGAAAGTTTTAGTTGTTTGCTAACCTTGTGTGGGAAGATACATCAGCATGTATATGTCTTTTTAGAGACAGCGCCATGCTATATTACTGCCTACACAAAACAGATGGCAATAATATATTAGTTATGATTTCCTGCAACTGTTTGGATGATTAGTGTGTCTGAGCTGTCTTTTTGCTGTAGACTCTTCCAAGATTAATCACAGCATTCGACAAGTACTTTCCATATCTTTTGATCTCATAAATCAAGCTATCCAGTCTAATATGCTGCTTGGCTATGCAGACACCTTGAAGCGGGGGTTTCCTGCTTATGAAACAAGCGCACTGAGATATCGCATTACGCTTTGTTTTTCCATATTATTATCCGCTGTGCAGAAAAATGCTTCGGGGCACTGATCAGAAATATTCGCCTTCAAAGTTAACCATTACACTGAACATAGTTGCAGAATTCAGACATGTAATCATAGGTGTTTTTAAGCCTAGGCCACTAAGTTGGTGTAAGCTTTTTGAAAGCCAGTGTTTGCCAAGTACACCCCCTCCCCTTATATGGTAATTGAAATCAAGTGCACCGAACACTTCACATTGCACCAAAGTGTCAGATCTTAGGGAGGTTTGAAACTGGCAACCAGCGTTTTGGATGTGATCCGATTGCACTGTAACGCTAAAAACAGGCCTTAGAGATACCGGCGGTAATGCGCAGTAATGTAACTTTTGGCAGTAAGCCAAACTATAAATGAGGCTCTCTAGAGCTCACTTCCTGTGGCTGAAATAGACATGTGTATGTGCAGTGCCAAACATACAAATAACTATGCTGTTCGTTTTTTTCTTTTTATGGCTGAAAAGGTTAAAAATCAGATATTCAAGTGACAGTTTCTGCCCGGGTGGGGACTGGGTCAGACAACAGCTGTAACCCTCACTGGTAAGGAATTACAGTCATAAAACACTTTCCTGGCAGAAAATGGCTTCTGAGAGCAGTCAATAGATTTTTAGCTCTGGCATACTTCCATGAATGTGTCATGGAGAAGAGACAATGATACAATAAAAATATAAAAAATAGATTTAAAAATAAAATAAAACCGTGGGATATCTAAAAAAAAAGGTAATTTTTAGGAGAAGGAGGATAGATACAAATGTTTATCTCATCAATTTTTTTTCATCTTGTGTTTCCTTTAAGCTACATTACTTAATACAGTACAGCCTAGTTAATGAGAAACTACTCTAAGCATCTCAGTAGTGATGTGTTCCAAGTATTTCCAATGCAGGGACATGTCAAGCAGAACTATCTGACTTGAGGAATTTCCATGGATGACTGGGGGCTAAGCATTTGTCTGCACAGAAGCAGTAGGCTATGCACAATCACTCCTTATTAAGAAGTTAATGGAACAATGCTGGCACCACTTATCTGAAGTTCAAAGGGAGCGGAGCTTTGTACTTCTTGTGTTTAGTTTGGCCTGTGCAGCACATAATGAGCCGTTATCCTGTTCCTTTTTTAATTGTATAATACAGAGAAGTCCTACAAAGAAGGCAATTGTCATTTTATTGTTGGATTAGGTTGGATTATGTAGAGGTTCCAATTCAGTCTGATGCATTTCAGTGATGCCGACACATTATCTATGGACGGCCTTGGACAAAAATCGAGCATGTTTACGGCAGCCCCTGATCCCCCCCAAGTGCCAGTGAGAGACCCAGAGCACCGGATCATCTCGTCTGAGCGCTAGCCGAGTCCACTGTTCTGCCTCCTTATCCCTTCCTCCTCAGTGACACTCCATCATACGCTGCATGTCATCCCTCCGCCTCCCTCCGTAGCAACAAAACAGGTTAGTGGCTCATCTGTACACAACTCGGGCCCGAGATGTCACTCGAGGGATTGAGTCACAATGCTTGTGGGCGACAGTAATTGTGTGTGTACGCACCTTAAAACTGTCCATAGATATCAGTTAGCGGTTTATCCTCAAGATGTATGCACCTTAAAACTGTCCGTAGATATAGGTTAGCTGTTTATCCTCAAGACATGAACAGGCCACTCAGACTGCCTTGTAAATCCAAACGATTAGCTCAGAAGAGCATTTACAGTTATGCCCAGGGCTGTGGAGTCAGTTTATGAAACCACCGACTCCGGGTACCAAAAATTGCTCCGACTCCACACCCCTTTCAGGCCTGTGGAGTAGGTACAAAAATCATCTGACTGCAACTACAACTCCGATTCCTCAGTTTATGAAACCACTGACCTCGACTACAGGTACCCAAACATTGCTTCGACTCCAACTCCACAGCCCTGGTTATGCCTAAGGAAAAAAATGGTTAAGAGAAATGTTAAAATTTTTATAGTGCTTCTCTCCTGTCGGACCCAAAAAACTGGAGATCTGCAGCCATTGCTGTGTAAAGACCTGCGATCGTTTGACTTCCCATTCGCTCCTGTCATGTGGTGTTGCGTTTTCCCGTGGGTAGGAAAATGGATCGGGGAACCTCAGTGGTTGGGAGGCGTCGCTGTGAGGTTCCCCAATCCATCTTTAGGTGAATATTCAGCATAAAAGATTATGTAGCTGAGGGACACTAAAAAAAATACTACATACTATGAATACAATTGTTTATCTCAACGGTTTATTTTTTTGTCTGCTGTAAGAATGCAATATGGTACTTCTGTTCACCTGCTTCCCTGTGATGTCACAGAGGATGTCTTACAGCCACTGCTATGTAATGAATGACAGCTGTGACCGGACCTCAGTAAGGCTTCTTTGAAATATCTTCTAAGCTATTTTCATTCCTTTTAATCTTTTTTGTTTACATTTGTCTGTGATTGGTTTGGCTATAATTGGAGATGAAGTTGCTGATAAATGGCAGCATAGGGAAACATGTCAAAACTGCAGACCTGTCATTAGATTGTAGCGCGAAAGAATGCTTTCCTAGGCTCCGCTCATGAATAATTAATGTTTTCCAGGCAATTTTTGGTACATTGAATGTAAACAGCATCCATTCATCATTGTCTTGTTGGCGGTCTGCAATGTATTCAAACAAGTAACATGTATCAACATTCTGTAATCTAAAGATCATCCATTATGCGGATCTGTCGCTTATAAAGTCGGAGCCACCAGCAGCTCCTGTGGGAATCCACTTTATGGAATGCAAAATCTATCGGCTAGGGCACAGTGCTCATAACGTTATTAGCATGAGGGAAGACTGAAAAATAATAAGGCAAATGGTAAACGGGGTAAAGTATTGACTTCTTAACGTGAATCTGAACCGAAAAAAAATATTTTTTAATAAATACATGATGTACCTGCAAATGAATATTACATACTTACCTCACCATCAGTTCCTCTCAGAAGCTCACCATTTTCTTCTTACGATTCCTTCCAGTTCTGACAAGATTTTGTCAGAACTGAAATATATCAGTTGTGGTCAGTTATAACTGAAAGGACAACTGATGAACAAGGTAATGTCCATGTTTCACTATGCTTCAAGAGGGCGATATTACAGTTTAACGGTGTGCCGACCAGGAAGCTGTTATGGGGCAATGGCCATTTTCAAAATGGAGGATGGAGAATTCCATTGATCACAGTGGACAAACAGGACACAGCAGAGGAGAAAGAGCTTGATGAGTAGTCTACATGGGAAGTATGTATGACATGTGCATGTTTATTTTGACTTTTACTTTTCAGTTCAGGTTTGCTTTAAAGCAGGAGGCATTTGCAGTTTTCACCTCCACATGCCCAAGAAGTAACACCCACAATGCATTGCGTCAAGCAGTGGTTTAAATACACATAACTTTACTTCATGCCCTTGTATGCCAGGCATTCCTTTAGAACACATAACTTATTGATTTCACTGAATCATAGACTCCAACTTACAGAGTGCTGTTTTAGGCTATTTTGGCCTTCATCAGTATAAGCTATGGCTCTATGATATGACTTATGTAAGTGTTATCACAGGGTACTCCGATAAATTAGAGAGAGCCAGAAGCAGCAGGATGTTTTGTAGTAAGCCTAAAGAAGCCCAGAACATTCCTATGGACAAAAACACTGCAAAGTACAATTTTGCCTTCAGGAAACAAGGAGATACATTAGATTTCGATAGGAGTGTGCAGTTGGCCTGACAGCCATTTGGCGTGTCTCTTTGCTTCATCGGAGGCCACAATCATTCTTACACCTGGATACCCTGTATAGTCTACCAGTCGTGACATTTAGCACCAGCCAATCTATCTATGCCGTTTTCCCCTTCAACACACATTGATAAAAATATATATCATTAGGCTGATGTCTTTTCCATGTAGATACAAACAATAAACCATGGCTTGCATGTAATGAAATGCTAGTATCTGTATACCACATTTCTCCACTCAGGATTCAAGCACTTGATGGGTGCTGCCACTAAGGGGGTGCTCAGCAGGCCACCCTGGAGCATTGGGGAGTCTTGCCCAATGACTCCTGGCTCTGGCCATGTCAAAATGTCAAAGCAGCCAGAGGATTCCAATCCACCATATAAAACAAGTACAAACCAACCATTCCTCAGCGCTGGATTTCCCACTCTCTGGACTAACAACCTGCAGCAACCCAGTGCTGAACACACGGATAAGTGGCCACCACCATAACTATAGGCACAAAGTCAGATGCAAATTAAGGCAGCAGGGTCTAGTGTGCACGGACCCTCAATGTGAGTGATTTTACCAAAACTAATGTATGATTTATGCAAATTTAGTAAAAGTTTACTCCCCTTTGGAAACCTATACCTGACAAATATACCTATAGTTACAATCATAGCCGGCCTTTGACCTGTGCGACCAGAGCGGTCGCTCAGGGCGCCGGCTTCCAAGGGAGCGCCTAATAGCCGGTTACCTATACTGAGGGCACCTACACCTGATTTCCTATACTGGAGGCACCTATAGCTGGCTACCTTTACTGAGTGCACCAACACATGGATACCTATACTGGAGGCACCTATGCTTGGCTACGTGTGGGGGCGATGGAGCCCTTCAACTGACTTCCTATACTGGGGGCACCTATGCTTGGCAACCTATATTGAGGGCACCTACACATGAGATTGGGGGGGGGGGGGGGGGTTGGGGGGGGTGCACTGCGGCTATAACGCGTGGTGCAAATTGTCGGTGCTGTGCTATCATTCTAAATGGGGGGGGGGGGGGGCGTTGCTAACTGTCCCACTGATTGTCTTTATTAATATTCCTGAAAGGTTCTAGCCTTCATTTTTAAGTATATTCAGAATAATGCACTCTTTCCATCCATTCGTGGATCTCAGAGATCTGAGCATTTGGCGTGATGTGTCACAATGTCAAAAAGGTTGGGAACCACTGTCTTAGGAGATATCTCAGGAGAAAAGGTGAATTGCATATGGGCATGTGTGTGTTTGTGTGTGAGTGCATGTGTATGCGCGCATGCATGAAGAGGATGAAGGGGGGCACAAAAATCAGGTTTCGCTCAGGGCGCTGTGAAACTTAAGGCCAGCCCTGGTTACAATGGTGGTCACTTGTCCATGGGTTTAGCACTGGATTGCTGCAGGTTGTTGTACCAGAGTGTGGGAAATCCAGCGCTGAGAAATTGGAACTAAAGGCATTCAGGGACTTGCCAAAGTAGCAGATCCATGTCATGGGGTCATTGGGCTTGATTCACTAAGACAAATCACATGCCTTATCAAAGTTAGCATGCCTTATCAAAGTTAACACACCTTATCAGAGTAGCACAGCGAGTGCTACGAACCCGCAGGGGCTCAGGGCAGGATGAGTGGAGCTCTAGTCATTGTCAATTAGCAAGCAAGTTCACTATGCTACGCTGATAAGGCGTGTTAACTTTAATAAGGCATGCTAACTTTGATAAGGCATGCTATTTGTCCTAATGAATTAAGCCCCTTGTAACTGGTATATTATATCCGGTTTATATACTGTATCTTTTCCACGCAAAACCAACCATCTATTCTTAATATAAAATCCCAACAAAAAGAAAGCCTTAAAGGAGACCTGTAGTGAGAAGAATATGGAGCCTGCCATATTTATTTCCTTTTAAACAATGCCAGTTGCCTGGCAGACCTAGTGATCTATTTGGCTGCAGTAGTGTCTGAATCCCACCAGAAACAAGCATGCAGCTAATCTTGTCAGATGTGACAATAATGTCAGAAACACCTGATCTGCTGCATGCTTGTTCAGGGTCTATGGCTAAAAGTATTAGAGGCATAGGAAGTTAGGAACAGGATAGACAGGCAACTGGTATTGTTTAAAAGGAAATAAACATGGCAGCCTCCATATCCCTCTCGTAACAGTTGTCTTTTAAAGGGATCTTAGCAGCTCCTGGTTTAAAATAGCTGAAAGGGCTGCCATGCTTGAGAATGTAGCCCCCCTGCTACCTTTTCACTGCCATTATCCAGGTTTTGGAGTGAAATTTATCAAGTGTGACTAACATTTTCTGTTTGAAGTATAATGGGGAACACTCATCCCCTCCCTAATGCTTAATGGGTTTGTTTGTGGGAAATTAAGTCGTATTAGTTAAATTCTTATCTGCCTTCCATATTCTGTTGCTCCTTCCGGGCTTGTGGGCTTGGGATGGAGAATGCAGAAGGAATCTGCCTGTAATTAACCCTAAAAATGTAAAAAGATTATGTAAAATGAAAGTTTTTTTTTTTAATATTGAACCACTTTCTTAGCATGCATTTTTAGTTTGCTATTGAGCTGTCCTGGGAGTTAAAAATAAAGCTTGGTTCCCTTTAGGCAGTGCATTAGCTTGTGGAAGCAGGAGGGGCTTGTCAAACCTTACTGAGATCCTTCTGCTAATGTCTTTACTTCCCCAAGGGCACTTTCCTGCATGTTTGTTTCTGAGATTCTTTTGTTATCATATCCTAATACTTGACCTCTTCTCTCCTGAAAGCTTTAACACCACCAAGTCTCTTATCACTGCTAAGCCAACTATTCGCTGTACAACCATTTCCAGCATTGGCACCAGCTTTGATGACTCCATAGAAACTGACCACGTTCAAAATGATATGAACTCTTTCTTATAGAGTCAAGATCAATTACGATCAGTTTACAGAGTGCTGTGCAGATGGCAAGCACACAGCACATATACAGTACAACCATGTTCTGAAACTCCACTATGTTTTCACGCTATAATGCCTCGGAGTCTTATCACAGGTTATCAAACGACAGTGTATCCAATCTGGGGGCAGGGCCGGTTCTAGTAACAACAGGGCCCTTGGGCAAGATTAACCCGAGCCCCCCCCCCCCCCCCCCCCCCCCCGACAACCACCCCCTCCCAACTAAACCTTTGTTGCAGCAAAATTTCCCTACAGGGCCCCTGAGCCTGCTACCCCCCCCCAGATTACACCCCCTACTAAACTGTTCCCTTGGGGCCCCTGCAATGTCTTTGGCAGAGTAGCCTCTTGCTTTTTCCAGCAGGCATGCTCCTCTGTCTGTCCTTCATTGCTGCATTGTGGGTCCCTGGGGAAAACAGGTATGTTGGAGGGAGGGGGGGACCCTAAAGGCTCTGGGGCAATTGCTCCCTTTGCCTCTATGGAACGCCTGCCCTGCCTGGATGTACATCTGGGGGAAAACCTCTGCTTATCACAGTCCATTCATTATAAACACTCCCCCTGCAAAACAAACAAAAAAATGCCACAGTGGTTTTGCCAAGGGAGCAAAGTTTATGAAATTAATAAATTACAGGCGATTTGGTGAGTTATCAACCCAACCATCCACTGATCCTTGCGGCAGTAATAAAAAGCTTTATATTGTATTTTTCATCAATGGTCCTCTTTATGCCTGGTACACACCATGCAATTTACCGTCAGATTGTCGGTATTTCCGACAAGTCCAATCCAATTTTGGATCATTTTTCTGATCGATTTTTCTATCACTTCTGTACAATATTGATCAGAAAAATTATCCTTTGCAAAGCTTAGAAGTGATTTTTTTATTTCCTCCCACAAATGCTCAATAGGAGGTCAGGGGACTGAGCTAGCCATGGAAGCAGGTTACACTCTGATGTTCTTCAAACCAAATGGAGACCAATCGAGCACGGTGGCAAGAGCCCATAACAGGCGTATTTTCTCATTTTTCTGTGATACCAAAGGCGCTCTAGATGGGATATGGTTTGTGATGCACTTGCAATGAATTGAGCTATAATTTGTCATGTTGTTGTCCTTCTGTTGCTGCAGACTATGGGCTTGATTCACTAAGACAAATAGCATGCCTTATCAGAGTTAACACACCTTATCAGAGTAGCACAACAAGCGCTACAAACTTTTGCCTGGTAATTGGCAATGACGAGAGCTCCACTCGTTCTGCCCTGAGCCCCTGCGGGTCCAATCACTTTAAAGGACATTGGGCTCAATTCTGGTAGCTATGTGAGATAAATATTTTTTTGTAGGTGAAATACCTCATGAGGTATTTTCCTCTTCTTTTATCAATTCTGAAAGAATTTTCTCCATTTCAAAACATGAGGTAAAACATGAGGTAAAACATGAGGTAAAACATGAGGCATTTCAGTGGTAAGCCTGCAGCAAATAAGTAATGGTCTTTAATTGTCCTCCATAAGTTAGGATAGTCTTTGGAAGATTTTTTTTCTTTTTGAGGGAAAGTGTATTTGATTATGTAGCAGCCTATGAAAAGTAAATTTATAGGCATCCATTATGAAAAAAAAATCTAGCTCATTTACCTTTAGAGGTTGGGGGGAGGGAGGGGGGGTAGGAGCACTTTTAGAGGCTGGGGGAGGGGTCAGCACTTTTAGAGACTGGGGGTGTGAGTACTTTTACTTTTAGAGGCTGGGGGTCTGGAGGGGGGGTTGCAGCACTTTTACTTTTAGAGGCTGCTGGGGGGAGGGGGGGGGGCTCTGAGCACTTTTAACCAGAGGAGGGGGTGGGGGAATTGGTGTTTGTCGCAGTTTTGCTTAATTTTTTTAAAAAAAGAGGCTGTGGGTTGGAGCATTTTTACTTTTTTTTCCAACCAGAGGTTGGGGAATGGCAATGTTGAGGGGGGGGGGGGGGGGGGGGGGGGGGCGGGCTTGGCAGATCAAGGATTGTACAGGGTTTGGAGCACATTTTCTTTTTTTAAACACAATTGAAGCTGGGGGGGATTCGTTGGTCAGATCACTTTTACTTATTTCAGCTAAATATGGTGGCCCTGAACACAGAGCAAGCTGAAAAGGCTCCATGTTATGTGACAGATATCACAATTCTGTCACAGCACTGCATTTATCATGTGGTAGAGGTAGGTCTAATTATGTGAGGTAAAAGACATGCAAACATGCACCTTATTTCTCTTCAGAATTCAAGTGTGAGGTATTTCACTACTAAATACCACACATTTTTAGTCGAAAATTACCACATGAATTACCTCATGAAATTGCATGAGGTAAAACGTTACTTAAACTACCAGAATTCAAAAGTTGATTTCCCTCATGAGGTAAATCCAATTCCATGAGGTCATTATTTACTAAACGCTACCAGAATTGAGCCCATTATCCCCGCACTTTGATTGGCCCAATAGGCTGCCTGCCACTTGACATGAAACTTGACAGGCAGCCTATTGGACCAATCAAAGTGCGGGGATAATGTCCTTTAAAGCGATTGAGGGGCTCAGGGCAGGACGAGTGGAGCTGTCGTCATTGCTAATTAGCAGGCATAAGTTCGTAGCACTCGCTATGCTACTCTGATAAGGAGTGTTAACTCGGATAAGACATGTTAACTCTGATAAGGCATGCAATTTGTTATAGAGAATCGACCCCTATGTGTGCTACTCGCTCACCAGCCTTTTTTCAACCAGAATAGTCCATATCACTTGAAGTTTTTTTTCCTCTACTGCCACTCTCTAAACACCTGAGATACTGTTGGGCGATAAAATCTTGAGATTTGACGCTGTGGCCATCCTGTGCGATTGAGTACACACGCGGCCAGAGCCACGCAGGCGCACTGGCCAGGCGAACTAAACTAGCTGCCTGCGGGGGACCGAAAGATCGGTTTGAGACGGCGCAGGCACAGGACATCTGCAGGGGGCTGGGGGAAGTCTAAGTGAACCTTTTTTTTTATTCCTCAGTTAAGGTTCACTTTAAATATTTTGTCTTACCCATTTTGACATTAACCGTGTAGTGTCCTCTGGACCTGAGTGGTCCTTATATAAGCAACTCTGCGTTGTTACAATTTTTGGGCCACTCAGTGTATGATTATACTAGGCAGATATAAATTTATATTTTAAAACCCTGTAAATTCAGGTTCCAGTTCTGGGCTTGTGACAGACAATCTGTATGTGTAATCTGCAGAAACTTTCACCTCACGCAGCACTATAGGTGTTCAATATGAGAGAATCCCTGTGCAGCACCTGGAGGCAGGGCTGTAATTATACAGGGAGCACAATTAAGGCATTACAGAAGGCAGTAAATCAATGCTGCACGTTTGGTTCCAGGGGTCACATTCATTAGTGTCTGTAACAAGCTGCCTTTGTTGGCCACAGCAAAATATTCAGTCATTTTATTGAGGGCAGATTAGCAATTTAGGCTGTGTTATCACGGATGCTGCAATAAAATGCTTTGTTTCTACACCTCATAGCCTTTCTAGTTCGATGTCTACATTCACAAAAATGTTCCAGTACACACAAGAAAGTACATCATGTCCCCGCGCCCTCCTCCTACGATCCTCCGTTCCCCACCGCCGGCACCGGTCAATCATTGGTCTAACTAGACGAATAATGCTCGCTGCCCCTCGCGTCTCCGCGAGCTTAATGCACCGGTACAGTACGAGGTTTTCTCGTACTGCGCAGTAAGCTCCCGGAGAAGCGAGTGGGAGAGAGCACGCGTGCCGCCGTCTAGTTAAACGAATAAACTGGCGGCAGGGAACAGATGATCGTAGGAGGACGGCGCCGGACATTACAGCTGCAGGGGGCCGATAGAAGCCCCAGGTAAGTGTCAGTTTTTTCAAACCCTCCACAGAACCCCTTTAACTCAAACTTGAAGCAAAAATAAAGCTATGGGATAATGAATTGTATGTGTAGTACAGCTAAGAAACAGAACATTAGTAGCAAAGACACAAGTCATATATTGTTTCCAGTACAGGAAGAGTTAAGAAACTTCAGTTGTTATCTATGCAAAAGAGCTTCTCTGAGCTATTCCACCCACTGGGAAAAACACCCCCGTTTTCTGAAGCACTGAGGGCTCGTTCACACTAAGGGCGTTTTTGCCCTTTTTTCAAACACGGGCGATTTTCAAAATCGCCCTAAAACGGCTTGTGCAATGATTCTCTATGACAGAGTTTACATCTGAGCGGTTTGTTTCCGATCCGCTCGGAGAAGCGCTGCACAAGCCATTTTTTAGGCGATTCCACCTCAATGGAAGATATAGGAAAAACTCAAAACGCTCACAAAATCACTTTGTGCAGCGATTGCATTTGCGTTTTTAAGAGTAAATACATTGTATTTATTATTTTCCGGGTCAAAGAGTTCACTTCCTGACTTGCGTCAGGGAGTGAATTAAAAAAATGCTTGGGAAAAGCGCTTAGAAATCACCCACCCGAGCGCTGGGAAAGGAAAAAACAAATTGCCACAAATACGCCCAATGCGAGCGAACACGCGATCGGAACGCAATGTGAACAAGGCCTTAAACAGCCAAGAAACAGTGAGAGAGAGCTTCAGATAAGGGTTTACTGCAGGAAAGTAAAAAGGGTCACTATTACTTTGTTTTATAGCTTAAAAGACAGAGTGTGGTTGTAAAACTGCAACTGTGACAGTATGATGTAATTTTATTTAAAAAAAGCTATATAACTGAAAATAAAAGTATTAGACATTTAATTAATTGAACCATAAGCAGTTGCTATGTCTAACTGCCAAAGTAGTAAGAGGATACTTGCTTGCACACTATTTTGGCAGTGAGTATTAGCAACTGCTGTTCAGGGAAAGCAATTGAAAATAAAGAAAGCCCTGAGAATCTCCCATGAGGAGATGAGCTAGTCGGTTCTGTACGATTTCAACTGTTTACTTTTTTTTTTGCTGTAGTGGTCCTTAAAAGGAAGAATGGGATTGGTTGCTATGGGTAACAGAAACCTTGCTTTCAGGATATGATCATCAGAAGCAATAGAAATGGCAGCGAGAATTCTTCAGACTGTGCTGTCTGTCTCCAGTCAAGCTGCGACAAGGACACTAAATTGCGTTTCATTGTTCGCGCTATGCAAAGGGCATAAAGACAGAGACAGGGCAGACTTTTTATTTCGGCTAAACAGCCGATATTTGGGACATTTAGCAGTTAGTAGCGTGCGACAGGCACATGAAGCGTGATGAAATATCATTTCCACCCCTATTACCTCCACCATCATCACGTATACGGTACTCTCCTACACAGACTGGATGTTTGATGGAGAGATAGCAGGTGATAAAATCCTCCAGTCTTGGCTGAATAGCTTCATATTCATAAAGCAAAGATAAACTTTGAGGTAACTTACCTCTGTCATTCTCTGAGATATTGCTATACTTCTCCCAGCATACAGCTATCCTGGCATGTATAAACTATAGTTAGGGCCCGATCACACTAGAGGCATTTTCCGCATTTTTTTCAAGCACAGGCGTTTTTTAAAGTCGCCCACAAAACGCTTGTGCAATGATTCCCTATGAGAGAGTTCACAGTTGAGCAGTTCGTTTCCGATCCGCTCAGCAAAGCGGTGCCTGTGCCATTTCTGAGGCGTTTTTGCTATAATGGAAGGTATAAAAAAAAACGCAAAATGCTCACATAATCGCTTTGTGCAGCGATTGCGTGAGCGTTTTTAAGAATAAATACATTGTTTTATTCTTTTCTGGGTGACAGAGTTCACTTCCTGACTTGCGTCAGGGAGTAAATAACAAAACCGCTCTGAAAAAGCGCTTAGAAAAGTGCTTTTTACCAAAACGCAGCGTGCAGTGGAGCACCGGGAGGGAGGGAGGGAGGGAAAAAACAGCGCACAAGTTTGCGATTTTAGG
Source organism: Hyperolius riggenbachi (assembly GCF_040937935.1). NCBI lineage: Eukaryota > Metazoa > Chordata > Amphibia > Anura > Hyperoliidae > Hyperolius > Hyperolius riggenbachi. The sequence continues at coordinate 98,496,482 of NC_090647.1, forward strand.
TGTGAATGGGGCCTACGGGAGGGTTCAGCAGAGAAATGCAAAAACAAAACTTGGAAAAACACATTTAAAAGCATTCGGCTTTGTACACATGCTAGACAGCTGAGAATTTAGAAGCTGACATGCGGAAACTTTAGGCCGGTTTTACACATAATTTTTGCGTTGCAGTGGGGATGCAATGTCCCTAGCGCATCCCACAACGCAAAAAATTACTAACATATGACCCGGTAGAGTGCGGTGACAGGGTCATATGCATAGCTCCAACACCCCACCCATCCCCTCCACCCCCTGCACACGTCACTCGCCCGGTGACGTACTCCAAGGTGGCATTCCTGGGGATCCCCGTCATATTCCCGTTGTTCCGTAGGTATGCGTCACCCATTGACTTACATTACTTTTGCTTCCATGGAAGTCGGCCGGTAACGTGCTGTCGATTTTGCGGTGGCTCGGCAGCGATTTGGAAATCTTCGGCACGACGCGGTAAGTGTGGTAGGCCCCACTGCCGTTGCGTCACCCTGCGGTAAAATAGGGTAATGCAATGCACACTCGCGATGCAATTGTAAAAAAAAAATTATAATTTAAAATACATATATATAAATGAATAACATGCACTATAAATTACTTTTTTCCTATGTTGCTATCACATATAGTAGGTAGTGAAAATGTGACAGATCTGCAGGTTTTGGACTAGTCCATCTCCTCATGGGGGATCCTCAGCTCAGATATTTTGAGTAGTGAAGCTGGCTGACTAACACAGCATGGCCATCTTACAAGAAGAGGATGTCAGCATAAAAGAAAAACATAATTCCACTACTAGACTTGAGTCATGCCACTAAACCAATACAGAAACCAATACTGACAGCTTTCCAAAATAAACTAATTCCACCAGCGTTTTATGGCAGGTGCTATATACCCTCTTTCCCCGAATACAAGACACTCTCTTAGGCCTTGTTCACATTGCGTTTTGCTTCCGTTCGCGTTTTTTCTGTCCGATTCCCAGCGCTTGGGTGGGCGTTTTTTTGGGGGGGTTAGCGGTTTCCGACACGTTTTTCCGAGCGTTTTGGTAATTCACTCCCTGACGCAAGTCAGGAAGTTAACTGATCCGAAAAATAATACATACAATGTATTTATTCTTAAGAATGCGAACGCAATCCTATACCTCCCATTATAGCAAAAACGCCCTAAAATGGCTGAAGCACCGCTTTTGAAAACTGACAGCGCACGGAACGCTTAAGTGAGAAGTACACCATAGCACAACATGGTGCAGCCGCTTTCTGTGCGTTTTGGAAAAATGCCCGCGCTTACATTTTTCAAAAAACGCCTCTAATGTGAACAAAGTCTCATATTCTTTTGGGGAGAAATATGTGCTAGGGCTTTTTTTGGGGGGGGGGGGGGGTTCTCTAGTAGAGGGGTAGACGCTATGTGTATGGGGAGGTCCCACAGCTAGGTCTTATTTTCGGGGTAGGGCTTATATTTCAAGCATGCTTGAAACAAAAGCTAGGCCTTATTTTCGGGTAGGTCTTATTTTAGGGTAAACATGGTATGACTTATAAATGCAGCAAGTCTGCCTAGTGGTCACTAATTATACTGCAGTTCTTCTCTTACCAATAGTGATGGTCATGTCTAGGAGAATGAATTCATGGAGAAGCACATGATCAGTTTGGTCAGGTGATAGATATGCAAGTCTCTAATTTGCTAGTCCTAAACATGTGCTAAAGTAGGACGTGATCACAGCAAATAAGAGCTCTGCAAATCTATCAGCTGATGAAACAAATCCCATGTTTCTCCATGAGTTCCCCTAGGCATGACCATCACTACTTACCAATGCTTATATCCACATTCCAAAGGACTCCGTAGTATAAACCTCCATTGACAGACATGTGAGGCATTCACAAAGTTTTCTAAACACGTCACGCTGGTTTGCAGTGCACTTGTAGAAACAAAGCTTCCAGTGTTTTGGTACATACTTGTGAGTGTAAAGTTGCGCACCTGCTTTAATGTGTCTACCCAGATGTGTGTACATATAAACATAAAACATACACATCTGCCAACCAAGGAAAAATGCAACAGTGGAGGGAAATAGACACAACTGTTCTGCAATGTCAGCACAGAATAACAGGAAGGGTTAATGAACCATCCCTATAAAATGATAAATATCATGGTTACACTTTATAGCCGAATTAGCTGTATTTGAAGCACAGATATAATAAACTCAGCACACTAAATCCCCACCCTGAGCCTATGTCTGATGTCAGCATTACAGGACCACTAGCGCCAAAAATTTTAACATTTAAAATAAAAAAATTTAAAAATTTGAAAAAGAAAGTATGTTTCTTCCAGAGTAAATTGAGCAATACATTACTTTTCTCTTATGTTGCTGTCACTTACAGTAGTTAGTAGAAATTTAACGGAACTGACAGGTTTTTGACCAGGCCATCGCCTCATAGGGGATTCTGAAGCCTACTGCATACCAATGATCTGGAGGTAGGTGCTGATTCAAAACCAACTGACACTAATGATAGATGAGCATGCGGTGGATTGGGGGAGGGGGGGATGGGAGAGACACACACAGAGGCAGTCAGCCCACTAAGCACTGGTGGGGTGCACCTCCTGAACACTACTGACACCAATGATTGCAGCGATTACAGCTGCACTTGGGGAGAGGGGGGACTGATATAACTACGTAAGGGGGTAACTGTTGCATTTCATAAGGGGGTGGTTGTTGCATTTCATGTGGGGGAATTTTCCTTTTCATATATGGGGTAATTGTTGCATTTCATATATGGGGTAATTTGTTGCATTTCACATGTGGGGTAATTGTTGCACTTCATATGTGGGGTGATTGTTGCATTTTATATATTAGGTGGTTGCTGCACTGTGGGGTAATTGTTGCAGCTGTTACATGAGTCAATTGCTGCACTGTGAGTCAATTGTTGCAGTTCTTATGTGGAATTATTGCTACACTGTGGAGTAATTATTGCAGTTCTTATGTGGGGGTATAAAAGTGTTGCGCTTTTACGCAGGGGTTCCCCCAGACTTGAAAACTTGTGTAGAGATTCCTAGGCTCTAAAAAGATTGAGAAAGGCTGTCCTAGATTTATATAGCACCAACATATGACGCAGCACTGGCCGGCAGGTTGGCAAGGGTGGCTTATCAGCTGTTATAGAGTTAATGGCCATTTTCAGAGCAGCATTCCTGTCAGCACAGAGGCCAGAATTATACTACAGAAGTGAGGTTTTCCAGCAGCTGACAGCCATTGTCTGCTTCTTTTCATTTCAAAGGAACTAAAGCTGTTATTTTAGAACAGCCCGAGAACTGATACAACCAAGTCGTGACCATACAAAAGTGCCTATAGAAACTTTCAAGAGGGCCTGACACTTACCTCACACTCCACATGACTGAATTTGGAATACATTAGTTGCTACATCACCATATTATTTTAAAGAGGGACTGTAGTGAAAATAACAATGAATAAAATTGCTTATTGTTTACAATATTCCTTTATAGATTATTCAGTCAGTGTTTACACTTTGTAAAATCGTCCCTCTCTCTGATTTACTTTCTGAAATGTATTACATCTTTAGTTCTGTCATGTGATCTGTACGGAATGTTCGTTACTGAGAGTTCTATGCACAGGGAGGGAGATCTTGCTTGCTGGGCAGTTGGAAAAAGCTGTTATTTCCCACAACGCAACGAGGTTCACAGAGAGCAGACTGTCAGGGCCTTGGTCATGACATCACACTGTGGGAGGGGATTCTGGCCATACAGACCCCCCCCCCCGTGATGATCTATTTGAGAAAAAGTAAAGATTTCTCATGGGAAAGGGGGTATCAGCTACTGATTTTAAGGAAGTTCAATCCTTGGTTACAGTTCCAAGTAATTAAGAGTCATTTACAGCCTAAGCTAAAAGTTACAAATTCCATCATCTAGCTTGTAGCAACTCAAAACGCTCTACTGCACTGATGATTGATTTATAATTTCCAATCAGGTTCTGATTGATAAAAATATGAGAAGGTATGGGTTGAAAAATTTGCTCTGAATGAATATTTCTGTATTGAACTGAGTAAGGGTGCGTTTCCACTAACGCGAATTCGCATGCGTTCCCCGCATGCAAATTCGCATAACCAATAAAAGTGAATGAGCCTGTGTCCACTTGTCAGGAAAACGGAGCGTTTTCTTGTGCAGAAAAAATCTGCTCAGCAGAGTCATCCGAATTCGGACACCGCACACACGCATGCGATTCGCATACAATGTATTTAATAGGTAATCTGCATGGTGTTATTTCATGCGAATTTTCGTGTGAATTCGCATACGATTTCGCATGGAATCAATGAAAAAGCACACAGGCACTGACATGGTTAAATTCGCACACAGGGTCATCCATGCGAAATCGTATGCGAATTTGTGGTAAAATTTGCATACAACTGCATGCGATTTCGCTCCTGCATGTGAATTCGTCCGCGGAGAATCCGCAGAGATTCCACACCGCACTAGTGGAAACGCACCCTCATAGGAAAGGATGTAGGGTAGCAGTGTCAATCACTTTGATGAGATCAGCATACTGTAGATGGGCACACCAACATATAGTGGTACAGTGTAACAGAGCAATCAAGCACACAGAGACATTCTGCCACATCTCATTTGTATTCGGTTACATCACAGATAAAATAAAAAGTTCATTTAATATCGCAAAATGATATAAACAAGTCACCTACTAATAACAAGAAGGTGATATCGATCACAATACATGAATATAGGTAACTGAACAGAGGTACACAAATTATAAATGGGGCAATGAAGAAAATATATCAGATGTCTGTATACAGAAGTGTCTAAAGGTGCGTACACACGTCCGACTTTACGGGCGATTGTCGTTCAAACCAGTCTTTTAAACGACTTGACGTGCAAACAACAAGTCGTTCAGACGTCATGTACACACAGACTGACAAAGCAGCCGATATGCTAATGTCAGCTAATTTACATGTCGTTTGACTGGTCAATGGACAGGATAGAACACTGGACCAGATCAAACGACTGATCAAAAGACTTTATGTGTGAATGAGTATAAAGGCCCATACACACGTCGGATTTTTGCGGACGACCCGTCGTTTGAACGTTCCGTTGTTCCGTCATTCACACGTCAAATCCGGCGTGTGTACAGACTATCGTTCGGGTGATAAGACTGGTTTTCAGCGATCACCCGAACGATAGTCTGTACACACGCCGGATTTGACGTGCGAACGACGGAACGTTCAAACGACGGGTCGTTCGCAAAAATCCATTAGTAAAAAAGATCTTGGTTAGCACTCCAGCTTCTCAGTGAGCAAAAAGATTTTTTATTTTCCAGTTACATGTCAACACTTAAGTTAACAATTGTTTCGGGGCCATCAGGGGTCCCCTTCTTCAGAACAGTGCAGACAAAACAGGGTTTTGTCTGCACTGTTCTGAAGAAGGGGACCCCTGATGGCCCCGAAACAATTGTTAACTTAAGTGTTGACATGTAACTGGAAAATAAAAAATCTTTTTGCTCACTGAGAAGCTGGAGTGCTAACCAAGATCTTTTCTACTAATGGACTGTTTATTGGATGTGGCTTGACATCCGTGGTTATGCACCCTGAATACTACGGAAAGGTGTGCCTCTCCCCACCATCTACTTTGAATGTTCGCAAAAATCCGACGTGTGTATGGGCCTTTACTTGTACAAATGACTTCTAGTCGTTTGTAAACACGTACGGACCTGAGTGTCGTTTGAACGACAGTTGGTCCAATGGATCCGCCGAGCGGATCAGTCAAAACTGCTGCTATCAGTCGAACGATAGTATGTCCACACGCCCAACTGTCATTCAAACAAACGGTTTGAACGACAAGTCGTTCGGAAAAATCAGACGAGTATACGTACCTTAAGTTGAGTATTTTTATCCTTTGTATAGCGAGAAGACGAGAAGGCTTACTCCTTATTCTATATTAGGACTAGCTAATGAGATGCAAATAATTCAAAGTTAATGCAATTTCTCTGGTAATGTAATGGAAAACAAAAGTTTGCCTTCTTAAAACAGAAATCATTTGCAATTATCAATGCATATGTAGAGGTGAGGTCGGCACCGAATTCCTAGCTGGTAAACACACTTGCCGTCCACTTCCAAACTCGCAACAAGATACAGTAAATTCGCAATTATTCAGGTTGGAGTGAGTTGAAAATGGACCAACTGGGTGCTGAACCTCATGCATTTGATAGATCCATATTCAAGCTGCATAAGGGCCGGAGCGCAACAAAATGTAAAATCGGATGGTGAACGCATCCTATGTTATTAATAGAATGTAGTCACACTGTCGAAGTTGATGCACACAGACTGAACCACAATGGTAAATCCCAACCTGCTGGATTTTTTCACAACCATATTGTGATCACAACACCACAAATCGGACGTAATGGAAGGCTATGGGAATGGACGGTGTCTTTTCCCACTAGACTGGTTGCCGCACGCAGAATGCCAACTTATCTGTCCTGTGGATCCATTCTGCCACCACTGACACCCACCGTTTGGTCAGAAGCAGATCAGACCCCAGCAGAAGCATGGAGAGAAAATCTTCATTGGTTCACGGTGGACCAATGAGAATCCTCCCTGTTGCTAGTTAGGATTCTTGTTGATTTTTCACAATCCAACAGGGAGCCCGCATAAACTTGCATCAACTCAGGAATATTTGCATTTCATTGACTGCAACTGCAATAATCTTTGGCTTTCATATCCTAGCATGTTTAAACTACTGCTTCAAGAAAACCATTTTCTTTTTCTACATCTGAAGATTCAACACTAAGGCCTGGAACCCACTGAAATCCGCAAACGCAAAACGCAACCGCTAGCGTTTTGCATGAGCGGTTTGCAAGCGGATTCATGCGAGTTTTCGGTCGCGTTTTGCAACAGTGTATTTTTTTCCTGAGCGGTTGTGTAGCGTTTTGCGTTTTGCGTTTTTATCCTGATTGGTCCTGTGAATTATTTTTAATTTTGTTACAGTGTGCTGAACTGCAAAACGCTAGCAAAACCGCTCAGTTTAGGTTTTGCTGAGCGTTTCTGCTAGCGTTTCAATACTTTACATTGAAGCGCTAACGCTCCCAAAATGCTGCAGGTCCTGCGTTTGCGTTTCTGGGAAACGCAAACGCTCCTGTGGAAGTTGCCCCATCCATTAACATCAGCTGAGCGTTTTGGCAAAACGCTAGCGTATCGCAGCGCTGCCAAAATGCTCAAAAAAACGCTCTTGTGGGTTCCAGCCCTAAAAGTTTTTCTACTTTAAAGCGTTGCTAGTTCTAAATTCAAACATCATTTAAAAACAACAGCTTAGTTGCTTTGCCTCACGATCAGGCAGCATAGAGGTACAACCATGCACAGCAAATAGATTTGTAACAAATATAACCAGGTGGGAGGAAATTCTACAGAATCAGTGCATACATAACTTGGCAGGTCTAGCTGGCAGCACATGTAGATGCTTGGCAGAAATACATTAGAGAAACTCTCCTCAGGGTTGATAGGTCATAAAAAGAGAACATAAAACCGAGGGAATTCTATATTTACCTTTTATTATCAGATGCATTAAATGGGCTTGATTCACAAAGCGGTGCAAACTGTTAGCACGCTGGTGAAAAGCCCCTTATCACGCCTAAACTCAGTTTAGGCATAAGTTTAGGCGTGATAAGTTTAGGCGTGATAAGTTTAGGCGTGATAAGTTAAGCATGATAAGTTTAGGCATGATAAGTTTAGGGATGATAACTATAGCACCAACTGGGTTAGCACCGCAGTACACAGCTGATCAAAAGTTTTGCGCTAGCAAAGTCTGGTGCACAAAACGTTGCATAGAGTTTAATGGCGCTGCTTTGCGCGCGGGACTTTGCGATCTAAACTTATTTAAACTTATCACGCCTAAACTTATCACGCCTTAACTTATCATGCCTAAAATTATCATGCCTAAACTATTATCATGCCTAAACTGAGTTTAGGCATGATAAAATGGTTATCACGCCTAAAGTCTTTAACTGGGTTATCACCGCTTTGTGAATCGAGCCCAATATGTTCCCTGTCCTGTAAGCAGATAAACCCCAGATAATACTTAAAGGTAACCCAAGGTGAGAGAGATACGGAGGTGGCCATATTTATTTCCATTTAAACAATTATTATTATTATTTATTTAGTATTATATAGTGCCAACATTTTGTCGTTGTACTGAGTATATACTGTATATTCTTGACACTATCTGTCCCTCGGATAAGCTCACAATCTAATCCCTACAATAGTCATATGTCTATGTATGCATCGTGTAGTGTATGTATCGTAGTCTAGTGCCAATTTTAGGGGGAATCCAATTAACTTATCTGTATGTTTTTAGATTGTGGGAGGAAACCGGAGTGCCCGGAGCAAACCCACACAGACACAGGGAGAACATACAAACTCCTTGCAGATATTGCCCTGGCTGGGATTCAAACCAGGGACTCAGCGCTGCAAGGCAAGAGCGCTCCTGTGTCTCTAACACCCTGAACAAGCATACAGCAGATCAGCTACAGTACTCTGACTCAGGTTTTCCTGGATTAGCTATATGCTTTTTCCAGGGTTTTGACTCAGACACTACTTATGCCATAGAAACAACAGGGCTGTCAAGCAACTGGCATTGTTTACAAGGAAATAAATATGGCAGCCTCCATATCACTCTCACCTCAGGTTCCCTTTTATGTTAAAAGTGCCCCTATACTAAACAAATATCTCTAATTTCATGATTGTCTGTCTAGTTCATTATGTGTGGGAAAGTGAAAGGGCCACCTTGTCTGTCCTCATCAAAAGACAACACTAAAGGTCCGTACACACGCCGGACTGGAGGCAACGGCGGATCGCTCAGAAACAGCCGTATCAGTCCGCCGACAGTGCGTACACACGCCGGACTGTCGTTGGAACGCCCACCCAGCGGGAGGTGACAATGGACCCGTCGTTGCCTCAAGTCCGGCGTGTGTACGGACCTTAAGTCTACAATTGTGAAAGTGTTCTGATTTCTGATTTTCGTAGATATCCCCCAAAACAATAGAAAGAACCATCTTACCTCCAAGAAACTGTATTCCACCAGCCACTCTTCCGACAGTCCTGGAGATAAGATCCGAGACACAACATCCCATGATAGCGGTCAACGCCACCAAAAGAAGAAGACCACATCCAAGTCCAGTAACCACAGTGCAGATCCGCCACTCAGGGCTTGGTATGGCTTGGAAGGAGGCATAGCGGCCACACTGTTCTACCATCACAGTGGTCTGTCGGCTTTCATCTCGAACAGGGTAAGAACATCTCCGGAATGTGCCAAATGATACCGGCTTATCCAACTGAGAACCAAGAAGCCAGTACGGCATGAAAAACCCAACACAGGAAGCCCCAGCGCATATGAAAGACAGGAGTGCCCAGATCACCCCGGTGCAGGTCAAACTAGATGCCATGATCTTCTGCCAGCGAGGTAAACTTCATCAAAGGTTAAACAGAGTTAAAACAAACAAGATTATCCAGAGGAAATGGTGAATTGCGCAATCTCCAAACACAGCTTAATCCTGCACAGTTCGATATCCAGAAATTAGAGTCAGCAATGGAAAATCCCTGAGAAAGGGAAAACAAACATAATTACAGGTCGGAATGCAAATAAAACTACCTTTATATAGTGTAATTAAAGAGGAACTGTAGTAAAAATAAAAATGAATAAAATGTCTTATCTCTTACAATATACATTTATAGATTATTTAGTCAGTGTTTGCCCATTGTAAAATCTTTCCTCTCCCTGATTTACATTCTGAAATTTATCACTGGTGGTGACATCTTTAGTTCTGCCAGGTGATCTGTAAGGAATGTTCGTTTCTGAAGGTTCTATGCGCAGTTGGAAAAAGCCGTTATTTCCTACAATGCAGTGAGGTTGACAGGCTGCAAACTGTCAGGACCTTGGTCATGACATTACATTGTGGGAGGGGTTTCACCACAGTATCAGCCATATGGACCCCCCAGATGATCTATTCGAGAAAAGCTAACGATTAAGGCCTCTTTCCCACTAAGACGTTGCGTTAGATGCGACGTTAAGGTCGCATAACGTGCCCCTAACACAACGCATGGTGGTGTTGAAGTTGGACGTCAGATTGAGCCGCGTTAGGCGGCTCTTGATGCGTCCATGATGCGTACTTTTTGACACATGCCAGTCAATCGCCGCACAAAGCGGCCGCTCCAGGAAGTAAACACTGCACGTCACACAGTGCTTTGAATATAAATTAGCCATGTGGCTGGCCGCAATAGCGGACTCTCCCCTCCTCCTCCAACATTACTGAGCATGTGCAAACAGTCTAACGCGGCTTAGCCGTGTATAACGTACTGCATGCAGTACTTTAACTTAACGTGTAGCGTTACACTGTAACGCAACGTGGGCACTGTGAACAGCCCATTGATTTTTCATTACTGTGAGTTGGGCTGCGTTACAGGCTGCTCTAACGTGCACCTGTAATGTCCCACTGTGAAAGCAGCCTAACTGTGGTAAAGGGGGGTATCAGCTGATGATTGTAATTAAGTTCAATCCTTTGTTAAAGTTCCTCTTTAAACTCCATAGCCAATATTTCCTTTTTCATTTCCCTTTTGTTTTTAATATGCTTATGCATAAGTTGATACGTGATACCTGTTCGCTTCCAGCATAAAAGGAAAGGTTGAGTAATCAGGGTTACACGTCTGATGAAATCCGATAGGATGAAACACGTCGCGTGCACCTGTGACGCCAAATAGGTGGGCGGAGCTACGTCCTCCCCGTGCCTCCGTGCGCTTCCTCTCGCCTCTCTCTGTGGCTGAGCGTACAGCACGCCTTCATGCAGCCGTTCCCCGCCAGCAATACAGTCACAGACTGCGGGTCGCCAGGCTTCTTCCGGAGGGTGTAAACCGAGTTCCGTGCTTGGTTCACGTGAGTTGGCTCTAATATCGATACCCGAATGGCTGCTGCTCAATAGAGGCTTGAGAGGTCACATTTGTGGCTGTAATGCGCACGTGTATACATTGTTTATAGAGGCGTGCTTTATATTTGGCACATGGGTTGAGGATGAAGATATCTTTTCCACCTTATCTGGCTGTCATTCTTGCTGTGGATCTTTAAATGGGCCTGAAGAAATTTTGTATGTTACAGCGCTGGTTCTTAAACAACAATAACAATAACAATAATATTTATATAGCGCTTTTCTCCCTGGGGACTCAAAGCGCTGTGACCCTGCATTATGCAGTCTCAAAGGCTAGGGAAAAGAGGTGAGTTTTTAGCCTTTTTTTAAAGCTGTCCAGAGAAGGAGCCTCTCGTACTGATTGTGGAAGGGAGTTCCATAGAGTAGGGGCTGCATAGGAAAAGGCCCGAGCACCAAATGTTAAGTGTATCCTGGGAATAACCAGCTTCATCTTGTTGGCAGAGCGGAGGGTGCGTGGAGGGGCATAAAGTTCCAATAGATCCGCTATGTATTTGGGTCCCATGTGGTGTAGAGCCTTGAATGTCAGCAGGCAGATCTTAAAATTGATTCTCCATTTTACTGTCAACCAGTGAAGAGTTTGCAGTACTGGGGTGATGTGTGAGCTGTTGGGGGGCATTGGCTAGGAGTCTGGCTGCAGCATTCTGTACTAGCTGTAAGGGGCGCAGAACCTTATCTGTAGATCCGATTAACAGGGCGTTGCAGTAGTCTAGGCGGGAGGATACAAATGCGTGAACCAGGGCAGGTAGGTCTTCAGCTGGGATAAGGTGTTTTATTTTCGCTATATTTCTTAGATGGAAGAAGGAAGACTTGACGACAGCTGATACCTGCTGTCTGAGTTTCAGATTTCCATCCAGGATCACCCCAAGGTTTCGCACAGAGTCTTTATACTGCACAGTATCTCCCCCAATTGCTAGTTTGAGGTGGTGAGCGTTTTGAACTTTATCCATCATGTGTGGACCACCTACCACCAACACCTCTGTTTTGTCAGAGTTCAGCCTCAGCCAGCTGGTGTTCATCCAATTTTGTAAATCCACTAGACACGCATTTATGGATGCTGATGGGTCTTGGGTGCCAGGCTTGAAGGACAGATACAGTTGTGTGTCATCTGCATAACAATGGTATCCTAAACCATAGTTCTGGATTATTTTGCCCAGTGGGAGCATGTAGACTGCAAAGAGTAATGGTGATAGTACAGAACCCTGTGGAACTCCATAGGCAAGTGGCACTGGATTAGAGTAGTGTGTGCCCAGACATACTTGCTGTGTCCTGCCAGATAGGAAGGTCTGAAACCAGCTAAGAACAGTACCCCTTAGGCCACAGTAATTCTTCAGTCGCTGGATTAGTATTTCATTGTCCACAGTATCAAATGCTGTTGACAAGTCAAGAAGAATCAGAATTGAGCAATCACCCTTGTCCCTTAAAGGAGTGCACTCCAGGACTGCCTATTCCCTATACAGGTTACAGGAATCACATTTAGGGTAACGCAGTGGTTTTATGGGTGGGATTTTTAAAGTGCCTTTTGGGGTGTTTTGTACGCAGATATTGTTAGTAAATTGATCTAATTTTGAATATGCTTTAGGCTCCCTTATCTATATGTTAATTAATATTATATTTCCATTTAGGGTGAGACTAGCCTTATGAAGTGGTTGATAGCCCGTAGTTCTTTGTTAGAATATTTCCTTTTCCCTTATTAAAGCTGTGTGTTGTGTGATTTGCAGAATATGGGCTACTGCACATAAAATAAAAAGTAGATTTTCTGGTCTCTGGTTCTTTCATTCTCAGGGGCATTCGCATTAATTTGCCCAACCTTCAATTTGAAAAGGAATAAGCCGACTGCCTGTTCAATCAGTAAATTTAATTTAGCAACACAAATGAATGGTGGTCTTGGGATATTCAGCCTGGACACAATACCCGTGCAAGTATCCCAGAAAGAATGCTTTAGAACACGGAACCTTGAAAATGCCGGCTTTGTCAAGAGGGTTCATCCGTATGACAAATAATCAAAGGCCAGCACTGGGCAAAGTAGAGGGAGACATACACTCCAATCCTTTCAACGTTCCAAAACCCAGAACTAAATACAAAAGGTCGAACTTTTGCAATTTATTGGTTAGAAATACATAAGAAATTGTCCTTAGTACTGACGGATGAAACATTTTATCTAAAAAATATATTTTCAGTATCTAGCTAGTGAAAAACTACTAACAAGTAAGAACATGAATATAAAAAGTAATATAAAAGCAAACATAAAGGACACCCGAGGCAAGGGCAAGAGGTTCTGTTAGTTATCTGGGGTTTCATCCAGACACCGTACCCCCCCGAAGTGGTTCTGATCCACTCTAGAGACTGCCGCTGCCCCTTCCCTAAGATCTGCAGTTCCCCCTAAGATGCACCCTGGCCATGGGAATCCTTGTACATGCCCCTGTAACCCAGAGCATTCTATGCATTCGCAGTTTAACTCTTTACAAACTGCACATGCGCAGAATGCTCCCAGTCACAAGGACATGATTGAGGAGGTGCACATGCGCAACTTACCACAATTTGCAGATATTTTGGAGGAGACAGCGGCACACTGGAATGATTCAGAACAACAGTGAGGGACCAGAATGGGGGGGGGGGGGGGGGGCGCTTGAAAGGGGGGTGCAGGGTCTGGAAGAAACGGCAGAATTTCTTGCCTTAGCTTCGGGTATCCTTTAAGTTCATTTGAGACAATATATTTTGAGTACTTTACTGCTGGCTGGAGAAAAGGTTCTTTATTCAAAGGGAGTATAATAGTGAGTGTAATAGGTTACTGCTTTCACTTTAATATATTGTAAGTTCCAAGCTCTTATCATTGTAAAGCGGACGAGGAGGAGGATGCAGGTGGTCATGTGATCACTGTAACATAATAATGTTTTAAAAGGACCCAGAGTTCTGTAAAAATGTAATATGGACTTACCTGGGGCTTCCTCCAGCCCACCGTAGCCCGCGATGTCCTCTGGCGTCCTCCTCGCTCCTCTGCCGGTCCCGCTAGCAGCTCCATTATTTGGCGACTTTGGACTGAAGTGTCCAATGCGCATCCCCGCCGTGCACGCAACGCGTCATCATGCCGACCAGCGAGAGAGTCCTGAGAATGCGCGGTTCTCTAAGACTGAACCGCTCACGCACAGGAGTCTCAAGCTGGCCGGCATACTGATATGTAGCACGCCCAAAGTCGCAGAATAACGGAGCCGCCAGCGGGACCGGTAAGTCTATATTGCATTTTTACGGAGAGCTCAGGGTCTCTTTAAAAATTCAGTTAATGCATCCTTTCTGTTTAGGTGACAACTGTAACAAGAGGGATATGGAGGCTGCCATATTTATTTCCTTGTAAACAATACCAGTTGCCTGGCAGTCATGCTGGTCCATCTGGCTGCAGTAGTGTCTGAATCACTCTAGAAACAAGCATGCAGCTAATCTTGTCAGATCTGACAATAATGTCAGAAACACCTGATCTGCTGCATGCTTGTTCAGGGTCTATAGCTAAAAGTATTAGAGGCAGAGGATCAGCAGGACAGCCAGGCAACTGGTATTGTTTAAAAGGAAATACATATGACAACCTCCACATCCCTCTCTTTACAGCTGTCTTTTAAAGCTAACAATTTAGAACTATTGTATGCTTCAGTTCTCTAAAAACAGCCTTCTGAGCCCATGTGTGACTCCTGTCAACTCAAGTGACTTCAAGTCGTCATGCCTGACTCCTGCTGTCACCCTAACATACAGGGTAAACCAACCTAACCTGTCAACTGATACCTTGGCCAGTTACTATAGCTAAGTAAAACCATTACTTGGAGCTATGTGATGGAGCTGTATTTGGGGGAAGTGGGTATTTTTGGACTATTGGGCTTTTGTTGTTTGACAGCAGCATTACATCAGTATAGGACAATTTACAAATGTTATTTCCACACAATGAAGCAAATTACAGTGGATAGACTGAATCCTTAAGGTGGCCACACACCATACAATTTTTTAAATATCTGTTCAATTCAAGAATTGCAATCAATTTTTCTGACTGATTGTAACATTTCAAAAATATGACCCATGTACCACACACCTATGTTAAATTTTTCCCAAATATGATAAAAAATGATTGGAAACTGAGAAAATTGCTAGGGTGTGTATATTAATAAATTGACAATCTATAGAAACATTGAAGAAAAATGTCCAGCATTCCGGATCGATAAAAAAAAAAATCGAAAAAAAAACGGGAAATCCGATCGGATTTTTCAGTCAAATGAAAAAAAAAGCATTCGATTCTTTGGGGAGATCCGAGCATATTTATCGAATTACTGTAAAATCGGATCATTTTATTGTATCATGTGTGGCCATCTTTAGGCACCGAATGTGGATCAATCAGTTGCTTGAAAGAAATGTTAGATGATGCACACAAAGCACACCATTTTTATAGTCGTCTATCTCCATGTTGAGTAAAGTTGCCATCACTTCCTGTTCCTTGATTTTATCTGATTGCCATCTGGAGTCGGGAAGGAATTCTTTTCCCTTTTGGGGCTAATTGGACCATGCCTTGTAAGGGTTTTACACCTTCCTCTGGATCAACAGTGATATGTGAGGGAGCAGGCTGGTGTTGTACCTTGTTTTCTGGTTGAACTTGATGGACGTATGTCTTTTTTCAAACTAAATAACTATGTAACTGGGTTTGGCTGTGATTGGTTGTCACCTGTAGGAGCTAATCACACCGCTAACATCGACCCTAATTTGCATATACACAAATTCACTTAGTATTGAATCCATGATAACCAGCCACAGTCATGGAAATGCACCTTTTAAAGAGGAACTCCAGTGAAAATAATGTAAAAAACAAATGCTTCATGTATTGTACAAATTATTTAGTCAGTGTTCAAACATTGTAAAATCTTGAAAATCCATGACTTACATTTAGACATTTATCACATGGTGACATTTTTACTGCTGGAAGGTGATGTAGCTGCTGCTTGCTTTTTTGGCCGTTGTAATCAGCTGTAAACAGCTATTTCCCACAATGCAGCAAGGTTCACAGACAGGAAACTGCCAGGAGAACCATAATCCTCACAGTTTCTTGTGGGTGGGGTTTCACCACAGTATCAGCCATACAGCGCCCCCTGATGATCCATTTGTGAAAAGGAATAGATTCCTCATGGGAAAGGGAGTATCAGCTACTGATTGGGATAAAGTTCAATTCTTGGTCACGGTTTCTCTTTAAGGACAGTAATTAATCTGGAATCCTTAAAGTGGACCTTAACTGTTGCACAGGACAGAAGGAAAAAATAGAAAAAAGCACCCTGTATGTATTTAGAGAGTTTAGCCTGTTTTGTGTAATTTGATCTCTCCTCTGTGTCAGCTGACTGCCACAGCAGATGAGCTCATTTCAAAGCACAGGATGTTAATAATATGTCTGCTTCCATGAAAGCAGGAAGTAGACACGCTGCAGATTTATTGCAGGATTTGTATCAGCTATAATAAAGAAATGTTTTTCTTTAATGTTTATTACGCTGTTCTGTATCTTTTAGAGCAGAGAGGAAGTTCTGAGGTTAGGTCTGCTTAAAGGACAGTCCTTGATCTGGACCCTTTAAACATAAATGTTATTGTTTTAAGTCCCTAAAATAGAGTTAAAACTACAGTGGCAAACCGAAAAACCCCTTGCAGGTTGCTATACTTAGCACAGAACACCCCCATACTAGCAGCTGTTCTCTTTGTTTACTGACAAGTTTTGAACTTGAAAAAAGAAATGTAATCCTCCACATTTTATGCATAGATCTTGTTATGCAACTTTCTTTAGTTCTGCAACAGATCCTATCAGTTGTCAGAAACACAGTGAACAATGACAACTAGTAATGTAAATGATGGACACACTGAATGGTCTGTCTCTCTGTTTATCAGGATAAGGACTCCTTAGAATATCTCAATCCAGAAGAAAGTACTGATCTGATAAAGTGGCACACCTAATTTACCATTTCTTGTCACTGAGTGTTCTTGAGCAGATTGGATACAATTACAGCAGAACACCTGATTCTTTCTTCTCTGGCTTCTATCTACAGTACCTCACTTGCTCTCTGTACTCTCCTCCCTCACTGGTCTGGATGCCAGTTGTTTCCTCTAGTTACCATGATGCTGCGTCTTTAGACTCAGTCACTTGGGACAGGCTCAGCCAGCGCTGTGCACTCCCAGGACCCGAGTGACACTGACAATAACCCCATCAGTGCCAGAAGCCTGCTCTGCACTCTGTGCAGCCACAAGGCAAAACAATACAATGTTCGCCTTTCAAAAACCTACAACAGCCAACACATCCATTACACAGGGAGGATGTGATCTGCACAGGTACAGCTGTCTATCACATTTCCTAGGACTATTGTCAAGTTTGGAGAACACAGCCTTGGAACTTTATGCAGCTGGAAACATCTAAGAACTTCTGTGCTTATGAATGATGCCACAAATTGTTCATTCCTTACCAGTTAATTATGTTTTCTAGTTTTTCAGTTTAATGTTGAAGGAACAGACTACCCAGCAAGCTCATGGTGAACCAGAACTCTTAGGAGTGTGCAGGGTCTACAAACAGTGGCGTAGCTATGGAGCTCAGGGTCCCGGTGCGATTTTTACATTGGGCCCCCCCAAGCACTCTATACATAACACTTGATTTGGCACAACAAAACCTGCTAAGGTCATCTACAGTATTAGAGGTACAAGAATGGAATGGTGAGCAGTTTGTTAATGATTCAAAGCATCTATAGAAGTGATTATTACCACCACAGGACCAATAAACAGCATATACTCTGGTTTAGGAAGGGCTCCATGGGGCCCCTCTGGCCCAAGGGCCCCGATGCGGTCGCTACCTCTGCAACCCCTATTGCTACGCCCCTGTCTACAAAGGACCAAAAAGCCCTCTCACTAAAATGCTATGCAAAACAAAAGTTTGCTTTCTTAAAAAAAGGAGGTATTTGTGATTATTCAGATTGGAGTGAGCATATGATGTCTCCCACGATGCAGAGCATCCTTTACAATGCAAACATATTATCTGTATTGTATGGTATATTACAGTTAAATAAGCATTTTATAGTGGAATATACTTTATACTCCTCCAAGACAGTAACCAAGATACATTTTCTAAGGGCAACAATGGACATGAGAAGCTTTCAACAATGGACATAAGAAGCTTGCAACTTTACATAGTCAACTGATCGTTGTTTTGGAAACGATCGTTCAATGGCATATTCACGCTCTGATGATCAATAATAACAATTTCTTTTTAAACCGCAAAAACCAATAATAATGATTTCTACCAGTCCTGATTGGGTGTTGATCGAAGTGTCGATCTCTCCTTGTTGACTGACTCGTCATCATGGACATTTCACTACAACAGTTGCTAGATCTGCCTTTGACTGATCGCCATAGACTGCATCACTGTGTATGGTCCCTAGCAATGATGTTTTAGTTAAAAACAAAGAAGTAAATAAACAAAAACAAAATAGAGACTAAACACTACAAGAATCTAGAACACTGTGCTAGTTGTACCAAACCATAATCAACTCCCAACTGAGAAGAACTGTACTAGTTATATACTTCTACTACTCCTCTTATAAAACTTAACAGTAAAGGCCACCCAATGTCCTAGGCTGCCTGCTTCCCTCCCACTGATGCTCCTCTCCATCCAGATAACCGAGCAGAAGACTTTGTGACCCATCCAGAGTCAGCGAGCTGGACCACACTTCCATGGATGGGACAAGACCCAGATGGAGGAGCAGCAAGGCTGAACTTGGCAAGACAAGGAAAGTAACAGTGTTGCCATAAGGGAGTTTATCATACCTAATGGGAAGCAGTCCGGGTGCCACATATCCTCCCCATGAGTGATCGGCAGCAGAAGAGCCGCTAGATGCCCGGCCAGATCCCGATCTCCAGCAGATGCTCCTCCAGCAGAGCCCGGATCACTGGCACACCAGGCTGCGCTCAGCTCTCCTCTCCCCCCAGCGCTCTCTGAGAAGCTCGCAGAGGAAATGTTATGGATGCATTCCTAAAGATTGAGAGAAGGAGAGCAGCAGAGGGAGGAGGGAGGAACACTCGTGTCAAACTCACAGAGGAACCATCAATCATGCGAGGGCACGCCCCCTCAGCCTGCCCACCGGCCCGGCATCCAACCAGCTGTGCGAACGATGTGAATGCAGAGAGGATTTCTGCTGATCAGCTCTAGTCTAGTGGGCTCCGGGCTGTGCTAGGATGTCAGTCGGGTGCTCCAACACTTTCTCTTCTACTGACTGCTGCTGTACTGGGATGTCGGCCCTACACTTCTGCTCTAGGAGGCTGTGCTTGAATGTCAGTCGTCCACTTCTGCTCTACTAGGAGGCTGTGCTGGGATGTCAGTCCTCCACTTCTGCTCTAGGAGGCTGTGCTGGGATGTCAGTCCTCCACTTCTGCTCTACTAGGGGGCTGTGCGTGTACGTCAGTCCTCCACTTAACCACTTCTGCTCTACTAGGGGGCTGTGCTTGGATGTCAGCCCTCCACCCCTACTCTACTTGCAGGTTGTGCTGGGAGGTCAGCCCTCCATTTCTGCTCTAATAGCGGGCTGTACTACTATGGGGCTGGGCTGGGATGTCGGTCTTCCACTTCTCTACTAGCGGGCTGTACTACTATGTGGGTTGTGCTGGGATGTCAGCACTCAACTTCTGCTCTACTAGCAGGTTGTACTACTAAGGGGGTTGTGCTGGGATGGCAGACCTCCACTTCTGCTCTACTTGGGGGCTGTGCTGGGAATGGATGTCAGTCCTCCACTACTGCTCTACTAGGGGTCTGTGCTGGGATGTCAGGCCTCCGCTTCTGCTCTACTGATGGGCTGTGCTGGGATGTCAGACCTCCACTTCTGCTCTACTAGGGGGCTATGCTGGGATGTCAGTTCTCCACTTCTGTTCTACTAGGGGGCTGTGCTAGAATGTCAGACTTCCTCTTCTGCTCTATTAGGGGGCTGTGCTGGGATGTTAGCCCTCCACTTCTGCTCTACTAGGGGGCTGTGCGTGTACGTCAGTCCTCCACTTAACCACTTCTGCTCTACTAGGGGGCTGTGCTTGGATGTCAGCCCTCCACTTCTACTCTACTTGCAGGTTGTGCTGGGTGGTCAGGCCTCCATTTCTGCTCTAATAGCAGGCTGTACTAGGGGGGCTGTGCTGGGATGTCAGCACTCCACTTCTGCTCCATAAGTGGTAAAGCGGACTGTACTACAAGGGGGCTGTGCTGGGAGGTCAGTCCTCCACTTCTGCTCTACTAGCAGGTTGTACTACTAAGGGGGCTGTGCTGGGATGTCAGACCTCCACTTCTGCTTTACTAGTAGCTGTGCTTGGATGTCAGTCCTCCACTTCTGCTCTACTAGCAGGTCATGCTGGAAGGTCAGCCCTCCATTTCTGCTCTAATAGCGAGCTGCACTACTATGGGGCTGTGCTGGGATGTCAGTCTTCCACTTCTCTACTATCGGGCTGTACTACTAGGGGGTTGTGCTGGGATGTCAGCACTCAACTTCTGCTCTATTAACGGTAAAGCGTGCTATACTACAAGGGGGCTGTGCTGGGAGGTCAGTCCTCCATTTCTGCTCTACTAGCAGGTTGTACTACTAAGGGGGGCTGTGCTGGGATGTCAGACCTCCACTTCTGCTCTACTAGCGGGCAGTAGGACTAGGGGGCTGTGCTGGGATGTCAGACCTCCACTTCTGCTCTACTTGGGGGCTGTGCTGGGATGTCAGTCCTCACTCCTGCTCTACTAGGGGGTTGTGCTGGGATGTCAGGCTTTCGCTTCTGCTCTACTAGGGGGATGTGCTGGGATGTCAGTCCTCCACTTCTGCTCTACTAGGAGGCTGTGCTGGGATGTCAGCACTCAACTTCTGCTCTATAAGCGGTAAAGCGGGCTGTACTGCAAGGGGGCTGTGCTGGGAGGTCAGTCCTCCACTTCTGCTCTACTAGCAGGTTGTACTACTAAGGGGGTTGTGCTGGGATGTCAGACCTCTACTTCTGCTCTACTAGGGGGATGTGCTGGAATGTCAGTCCTCCACTTCTGCTCTACTAGGAGGCTGTGCTGGGATGTCAGCCCTCCACTTCTGCTCTACTAGGGGGCTGTACTTGGATGTCAGCCCTCCACTTTTGCTTTACTAGGGGGCTGTGCTTGGATGTCAGTCCTCCACTTCTGCTCTACTAGCAGGTTGTGCTGGGAGGCCAGCCCTCCATTTCTGCTCTAATAGCGGGCTGTACTACTATGGGGCTGTGCTGGGATGTCAGTCTTCCACTTCTCTACTGGCGGGCTGTACTACTATGTGGGTTGTGCTGGGATGTCAGCACTCAACTTCTGCTCTACTAGCAGGTTGTACTACTAAGGGGGTTGTGCTGGGATGTCAGCACTCAACTTCTGCTCTATAAGCGGTAAAGCATGCTGTACTACAAGGGGGCTGTGCTGGGAGGTCAGTCCTCCACTTTTGCTCTACTAGCAGGTTGTACTACTAAGGGGGTTGTGCTGGGATGTCAGGCCTCCACTTCTGCTCTACTAGCGGGCTGTAGGACTAGAGGGCTGTGCTGGGATGTCAGACCTCCACTTCTGCTCTACTTGGGGGCTGTGCTGGGATGTCAGTCCTCCACTCATACTCTACTAGGGGGCTGTGCTGGGATGTCAGGCTTCTGATTCTGCTCTACTGGCAAGCTTTGCTGGGATGTCAGTTCTCCACTTCTGCTCTACTAGGTGGCTATGCTGGGATGTCAGACCTCCAGTTCTGCTCTACTAGGAGGCTGTGCTGGGATGTCAGACTTCCTCTTCTGCTCTACTAGGTGGCTGTGCTGGGATGTCGGTCCTCCAGTTCTCTATCGGGCTGTGCTACTAGAGGGCTGTGCTACTGGGTGGCTGTGCTGCGATATCAGTCCTCCACTTCTTTACTAGCAGGCTGTATTACTAGGGGGTTGTGCTGGGAGGTCAGCCCTCCATTTCTGCTCTACTAGGGGGCTGTACTACTAGGGGGCTGTGCTGGGATGTCAGTCCTCCAATTCTCCAACATGAGGAGAACATACAAACTCCAGATAATCTCCAGGAAGCAGATTTTTTTTTCACACTGCCAAAAATTGAATGTTGCTTTATAAACATAAACATGGAATTGCTAGTTTTCACAATGACAACATGAATGCCACCAAAAATTCTGACACTAAAATTGTGCCCAAACAAGTGCAGGTGCAGGGTTCATAGAAGCAGCATTAACTGGCAGTTCGTTGGCATCACTGGTGAACGGAGGGGGCTATTCCGGGTGTCTGGAACACCTGCACTGAGCTGTGTATTCAGCCAGGGAAGCCCGCATAATATAAACAGTCTCATGCTCCCTCCCTTCTTACTTCTGGTGCCTCCCTCCAGCTAATAGAATGAGAGAGCCAGCCGGGCTTCCCCCACGCAAGAAGATGCAGCCTGCAGTGAGAGAATGTTGATTCTGGAGTCCAGGACTCTCCACAGCACAGAAGTGTCAGACAAAATGCAATTAGAGGACAGGCAAGCTGGTAAATAACCACAGCATGATGCAGAGCTTGCCTGGAGGGTCCTTTGGCAAACATCTGTCTGGTCTCTCCCCATTGTTATAATGACTGCATGTGTGGATAAGGTGTTAAACAAGTTGAAAAGTTTTTGACAGTCCCTAGACTCCAGGAGGGCTACTTTCTGACTTGTGTGGGAGACTGGCAGGGACAGGAGTCAGATTACAGGAAAGTAACCTGTCTGATGTGGGACTGCAATACAGATAAGTTCTCTGCTCCATCTCAGGCTATTCTCAATTTCTCCACTCCTCTCTCTGGGCTAGTGCAACGCCAAAATGACAATAGCAATCGCTAGCAATTTGTGAGTGTGATTTTGTGAAGCGATTTTCAGAGCGATTTTTGAATGAATCGCTCAAAAACATGCTACATGCAGTATACGTGCGATTTTGAAAAAGTCACAACGCTGCTGTGAGAACAATGTCATAGGGTAACATTAGCCAAGCGCTTTTCAAATCACTGTTGATTTGAAAAACGCTCAGAAGCACTCTTGGTGTGCACCAGCCTCCTTCATTCACCTTTGTTTCCCTCTTCCCCTAGAGCTGGCTGTGTCTTCTCATCATACAGGAAAGCTAAATAAAAGTGCAATTCTGGTGAGGCAAAATATTATTATTTAGTATTTATATAGCGCCGCCTTCTTCCGCAGATGCATATATCCCTGCATCATATGGGTATCGCTTGCGCTATGTGACATGTGACATATTCCACTGAATTGTCCAAACTAAGTCTATCTCCCGTTCCTCTCTCGGGGAGTTGTTCCAGCGCTGTACCCCATTCAAATTTGCTGCTACCAGAAGCCCTCAGAAACACTTGTGTCATTGAGTACTTCCAAAGATAGGCAGCTCCATAATACACCAGCGCACTTTTTGTGCATGGGCAGTATGGAGCCACCTGTATTCGGAAGCACTCGAGGACATAAGTGCTTCTGGACCTTTCAGGAATCCCCCCCCCCCCCCTTAAAAATCCTGCGTTTGCCCCTGGGCATCATCACAAATTATTAACAGAGCTCTGTGTAATACATTGCTGAGTAAAACTTGTTATTTTCAACTTTTTAGAATGGTGAAATTTACATGGTGTACTTGACTGCTTATTTTGCAAGAATCTCGATGGGACCTCTGTGAGACCAAACTTCCCAGTGGCAACCCCCCATATGTCAAGTGCTGCACCCCATGATAAAGATGACTATAAAATTCCAAAACTCCCAACCCCCCCACAAAGCAAGTATAGCTCCCCTCCCCATAACAAGCGTGGCCTGTACACCCCCCCCCATAGAAATTATGCCCACCCAATGCAATTTTATAGCAGAGCAATGTGTTGCTAAGGGAGGGGGGGGGGGGCAGGTGGGACAACTGCCGCGCCTGCACAGTAAGCTGAAGCCCCTTGTGCACAAGTGACTCCGTGGTTCTGAGCATGCACAGCCATACTTATGCACATGCAGAACGGCCACACTCATGCGCAGAGGAGCACGGATGCAATCTCCCAGTGGGTCCTTGGCGGCGGCGGTGTGACGGAGGATGTAGAAAGCCTCTGGAAGATCCAGAAGTTTCCCTCTTGGGTAAAGCCTGGTACACACATGCAATTTTAATTGGTCAATGTTACCATTTCCATGTAATATGAGAGCTTAGCTACATAATTTTCATGGTATTCAAAATCTGTTGGCCCTTCTACAACATGGAAGTGGTAAAATTGGCCAATCAAAATTGGATGTGTGTACCAGGCTTAAAGGGGAACTGAAGAGAGAGGTATATGGAGGCTGTCATGTTTATTTCCTTTTTAGACAATACCAGTTGCCTGGCAGCCCTGCTGATCCTCTGCCTCTAATACTATTAGCCATAGCCCCTGAACAAGCATGCAGCAGATCAGGTGTTTCAGTGGTTCAGACTTATAAGTCTGATCTGACAAGACTAGCTGCATGCTTGTTTCTGGTTTTAATCAGATACTACTGCAGAGAAATAGACCAGCAGGGCTGCCAGGCAACTGGTATTGATTAAAAGGAAATAAACATGACAGCCTCCATATACCTCTCTCTTCAGTTCCCTTTTAAAGGTTACCACAGCCAAAGAAAATACTGAAAACGGGGGAAGCAGGCATGTAATAGGTGCAGTCCTTGTACCCATCGTCCAGTCCCCCCCCCCCAGTTCTCCACCCCCTCCTTTTTACCAAAATACTCCACTGCGGCTCAGTGGAGGTGGTTGGAGTTAGGCAGTAGTGTGCAGGCGTATGCGGCCAGGAGTGCGCACGCATTAAGGAATGATGACATCATCATGCTTTCGCACGCATGTACACAGCGCTCCTCGACACACGCACTACCGACCGACTCCGGCAACCTGGGCTGAGCCACAACGGAGGATTTCGGTAAAAACGAAGGGGGCGTAGGAAAACAAGGGTTAGCATTCGGCATGAGGACTGCACCTAATACATGCTTGCTTCCCACGTTTTCATTATTTTCTTCAGCTATGGTATGATTTAACCTCTTTTGCATGGCAGTGATTGAAATCTACGCCTAGTTTGGAGGCTGTTATACCTGCCAGGGCGTAGATTTCACCTCACCGCTGCCGCTAATTTTCAATGCTCTCATTGCTTCCACCGATTTCTTCACTGTCTCCCCGCCGCAGCTCACTCGCCCTGCTATTGGTATGACAGCAGAGCTCTTTGAGCCGGTCTGGAGCTTATTTCATTGGCTCCTGACCCTGTCATTAATGTAAGCGAATCCCCATTGGCTTACATTGATCACACAGTCAGGAGCCAATTAAAGCAGCTCCTGACCGGCTCTCAGAGCTCTGCCATTATAGAGACAGCAGATTGGGTGGCCTGAGGCAACGAGTGTCCGTTGTGTGTGGCGGTAGAGTCGATTCGTCTGATGGACACGGTTTTTGGTGCCAGCGGTCTCTGGTCCTTAAGGGGCCAGAAACCCTTTGGTACTAAAGTGGTTAAGGCCCGGTTCACATTAGCGTTTTTTTTGCGGAACGTAACCGGAAAGTATACTGTACAAACGGAACGGATGTAAAAGTAACCAATGGTAACCTATGGATCCATTCACATGTGTCCGTTGGTACGGATACGTTCCGTACGTTCCGTTCCCCGGACCTAAAAAAATGCTGCAGGCCCTAATTTTCCGGACCGCTCTGCCCAGCAGAACGGAATTGGACAACAAATGCTGCAGCATTGGGGCAATGGAAAACGGATCATTTCTTCACACTAGTGAAGAAACGGACCGTTCCATGGGGAATGGGGGGGATGTGGGGACGCGAACCTAAGCGGCGGGAGGGTGAAGCAGCCGGGTGGGTGGGTGAGGGAGGGTAAAATACACACCTAATGCTCTTTTGAAGCCGGCGGTAGAGGCTTTCGCCTTCTTCTGCGTCATGTGACTAGTGACGCATCATGTGACTAGTCACAGCGGAAGAAGAGGAAGCCTCTACCGCCGGCTGCAAAAAAGCATTAAGGTATGTATTTGCCGGCAAACTCAGTGAAAACTGATCCGATTGATTGTTGATCAGATGCGTTTTCACTTTCCATTTGGCAGTGTGCACAGAGCCATACGGATCCGGTGAATCGGAGATCGGATCCACTCACCGGAATGTTTGGCTCAAAACGCAGATGCGAACGGGGCCTTAGTATCTCACCTTTTCTTTTTTGTCTCTTGTTCTCTTTAACGATCTGGCATTCTGGGGACACCAGTACACACAGTACACACTAGATTCTCAGTCCAGACTCTTCTCAGGCCAATTTAATCTAGTGTGTGTATGCACCTTCAGAATCCACTGGCCAACTGAACTCCTTCACTGTTTATCCATCTCTAAGTTAGCCAATAAATGGTATCATCCTGATTCAAAACTTCTTGGTTTTATCTAGTGAACACTGAGTACATCTAGGATGGGGAGAGCTGACCCTTTAATGAATTATACTGTCCTGATTTTCTGTTTCTGTCAGCCAAATGCCAAATCCCTGTGATTTATGAGCACGATAATCAGTGACCAGCAAATCAATGATCCTACTAGCCCAGCCTAATGAGCTTTGGGATGCTCCTGCTGGTTTTAAAAGGGTTTCCCAATTCTGTCTCTGCAGTCCTCCAATGTCTGGGGTCGTCTCACATGGTGTAAAAAACTCTCAAGGGAGGCCATGAAATTGAGCTTTAAGAACCAAAAGATTACATACAACCCCTCACCCACTGCTGCACTCTCTCTGCTCGCACTGTGTCAATAAAGGATAGTTTGATGGATGGCTTCAGGAAAGTACTCGTTGCAGCAGTTCTGAACCTTTATATTTGTTACGTTCAGTTTCTTTTATAATGTATTTGTACAGAGCATTTTCATTTCGTTACTTTTCATATTTGATTTATTTAGCAACGTAGTGAGAGGGGTTAGGGCCCTTCCACACTGCATGCGCTTCGGTACGACTTTCGAAGCGCATGCATTTTGCCAATTGGCGAGGACACCATGATAAACATAGTCATCACAGTGCCCTCTATGGAGTTGTACATTTTAAAGTCCAGGTTTAAAAAGGAGTCAAAAGATTCTGAATGGTTGCAATAGTAAACTGGGAAATGTTTGCTTTTGCACACTTTTCATTAACTTTTTAATGTTCCTAAACAATAGAACAAAAAAATAATTATTATTGATTGTATTTATAAAGTGCTAACATATTATGCAGTGCAGGACAAAAATGCAATTCAGCGCTGTATAATAAATAAATAAATATAAATTCAATAATACAAAGGATGACGGACGTAACAAGGTTATACAGCATAGGACAAAGCTGTTCAAGGCAAGCAGGGTACAAAATACATGATCATGCGTTTTTGGGGTTGTCAGGCAGGCCCAGTAATACAAGTACAAGGAAAGGAGCACAAGATCATGTAGAATACACTAGGGCAGGTAGGACCCTGCCAAAGGCTTACAGTCCAATAATCCTAATAAAGCCTGGCTCCTTGAGTGAAATGGGGAGGGGGGTATAGGCTTAGCACTTGTGTTCTTTTTTTTACTGTTGTTAATGTCTCAAATAGAGAGATTTTCCTTCAATTCCTTTCAGGATCACGCTGAAGATATACATATGCACAGAGGAAGATGCTGGTTTCTTGGCAGGTTGGAAATAGCTGTTGTTTCCCACAATGCAACAAGGTTCACAGACAGCAAACTGTCAGGACCTAGGTCCTGACATCGCACTGTTGGAGGGGTTTCACTACAATATCAGCTATACAGACCCCCCCCCCCCCCCATGATCTTTTTGAAAAAAAGACACATTTTTCATGGAAAAGGGGGTATCAGCTACTGATTGGGATGTAATTCAAACATTGGTAACAGTTCCTCTTTAAGGGGGCACTATGGTGAACGTTGTAAAATTTAAAATATGTGCAAACATGAGCAAATAAGAAGTATGGTTTTTCCAGAGTAAAATGAGCCATAAATTACTTTTCTCCTATGTTGATGTCACCTACATTACGTAGAAGAAATCTGACAGAAGCGACAGGTTTTGGACTAGTCCATCTCTTCATGGGGGAATTCTCAGGGATTTATTTATTTTCAAAAGCACTTAGTAAATGGCAGTTGCTCTGTCCAACTGCCAAAAAACTGTGTATGGAGCAGGCAAACTGGCCAGTATCATTGTTAAAAACCTTTTTAGGGAATATCTTTATAAAGAATAAAAGCCTTACTGAGAATCCCCTATGGAGAAATGGACTAGTCCAAAACCTGTCGCTTCTGTCAGATTTATACTAAATACTGTAAGTGACAGCAACATAGGAAATAAGTAATTTATGGCTCATGTTACTCATACATATTTTACAATTTTTCGCCATAGTGCCCCTTTAATGTATACATTAATAAAGTGAACCTCCGGACTAAAAATCTACTTAGCAGAACTGAAAAGGCTTGGTGTTTGTTTAACAGTTTCACAGCATCATAAACTTTGTTTTTCTTACCAAAGCATAATTTTTAGCTGCATTTTTACCTAAGCTCCACCCATCAAAGAAAAAAAGCTCGGGCTTTTTTTCCCCTGATGCTGTGCAGAGCATGATGGGATTTCCTATGTTGTTGTTCACGTTGCCTAGCAACTGGGAGAGGTGCTCAGAACACAGGACAGTTGAAACTGTGTCTCATGCTCCCTGTCACCTCCTTTCAACCAAAAAGATAGCTGCCATCATAAAATCAAACATTTGTCTGTTCTTTTAAAACAGTGTGGGTAAGAGATTATATTGCCTATCAGTTTAATTAACATAACTAATGTAACTTAATGACAGTATGTTTGTTTAGGCTGGAGTTCCTCTTTAAGTGTGTTTGGATAACATGGTCCATTATACTGCTGGGATGTGAACATTCTCATACAATTCCCATCCAGCAACATAGCAGCAGGGAGGCGCATAGTGTGAATGCACCTGAATGGGAATTCACAACTGCTTATGTTAAAAACACTCCAATCTCTCTCCTGACAGTGCTGAAAATGTCTCCCATGAAGAGCTTCTTCAGCCCCTGTCACTGTTTGCCCAGAACTACTGAGCTGAGCCACTTCAGTAAATAGAGATACAGGGATCTGAAAATCCCTAATAATAAACACATCAGTCATCACTACAGAAGAAGATCGTCTTTAATCTTCACCATCATCTTCTGGACTTGGTTGCACTTTCAGTGCAGCTGTAGTTGTCACCTTCTGACATGTCACATGGCTGGTTTATGAGTGCCGGTTGTTGTTACTACAGCCCCGGGGTCAAGTACTCACATGTCAGGAAAGAGGAGGTGAAATATGAATGCCTTCTGTTCTAGAAAGACTCTGTCGTATTTATAGGGGCTCCAGGGGAGGGATTTTTGGTATTTTGGGTCAGTAATCCATAACATTGTGGGCTTGTTTCTACTAGGGAGGATATGCAACCTTTTTCTGCCCTTAAATTGGGACGGAGAATCGTAGCCTATTGAAATCAATAAGATGCTTTCAAATTTGCGAGTGGGGATAACTAACGTAGTGCCTGCAGCATTTTTTCCGAATCCCGATAGCCTTGCATGGCCCAGCTAGAGGGATTCGGATGCTTACTAACATCAGCATACGTGGCAGTGTCTATCTCGGAGAAGGGTGACGGCACAAGTGGGAATGGGCCCTTAGACCAGCAAGATGGCACTACAAATGGCAGCCACGGCACACAGCTCCCCATCCCTTCGGGTCCTATGGGAGGTTTGCCTGCATTCTTTGCCCCCCTTTTCTGTTTCTAAGTATTGTAACACATGCAATGCCCTGGGCCGCAGCAGATGCACCTCTGGCCAATAATGCTAGGACAGAATGAACGAAACGACTCTGCTCCTGGCTACTTTGTGCCCTAGTTGCCAGGCACTGACCCACCCACATGGAGAGGTCCGCCACCAGTCAACTCACGCAGATGCCCCAGATGCTACCCCCAAGCTGGCCCTCTCCTCTCCTGGCTGCAGGAACCCAACCATTGCCCAGCATCATCGCCGGAAAGAAAAGAATGTCAGAACTCCTGAACCCAGCAACGTTTCTGCTGCATCCCACACACCATCCCCAGAGCTCGCTGTCCTCTTGCCCCACTGTAGCCTCCACTCCCTCGATCGCAGCTACTCCGGACTAACACGATCTGTAGTGTTTTGTGTTGTAATGCATAGCTACCAACTGTCCCTTTTTTGTAGAACCAAATCCCCCTGTGACTTTCTTCCTCATTTGTCCCTCTTTCAGGAGTGATGTACAGGTGTTTGTAAATATACGTAGTATTCTACTGAAAAAAAATGTTTTTAATTGACTCCAAACTGTATTCCCATCCTTTAAATTGATATGGAGCAAAGAGAAAGTCTGAATGCTCTAAACACCCACAAACACATACCCACTGGTGCAGGATCTGGCCAGCCAAGCCATGTATTGTAGAACAACAGAAGGGAGCTGCAGACTGCAGTGGGATGGATAAAAGCTGGCATTCTTTATTCAAAACTCCACACAAGAATACAAACACATCCAGAGGAACAACTGATGCATATCGGGCTCAATGCCTGCCCTTAGTCATAGTTACACTGACTAAGGGCAGACTTTGAGCCCAATACACGTCAGTTGTCCCTGTGACTTGTCTTCTTGTGTGGAGTTTTGAATAAAGAATACCAGCTTTTATTTATCCCACTGCAGTCAGTCTGCAGATCCCTTCTGTTGTTTTTTAAATTGATATGTTACTTACTTTCAAATGCTGTTATGAAATAAAACTAATATTGATAGAAAGGACCTGTGTGGTTTGTATGATAAAACTATGTTTTGCTTATGATTTTTTTGTGGTATGCATGAGGGGGGGGGGGGGGGAGAGGGGGGGAGAGAGAGAGAGAGGAGAGAGGAGAGAGAGAGAGAGAGTGTATAGTTAGAGGTGTGCCAGGGGCGTGTCTTAAAGAGAATCTGTATTGTTAAAATCGCACAAAAGTAAACATACCAGTGCGTTAGGGGACATCTCCTATTACCCTCTGTCACAATTTCGCCACTCCCCGCCGCATTAAAAGTGGTTAAAAACAGTTTTAAAAAGTTTGTTTATAAACAAACAAAATGGCCACCAAACAGGAAGTAGGTTAATGTACAGTATGTCCACACATAGAAAATACATCCATACACAAGCAGGCTGTATACAGACTTCCTTTTGAATCTCAAGAGATCATTTGTGTGTTTCTTTCCCCCCTGAGGGGGGAGTGCATAGCAGATCCACAACACTGAAGAACTTGGCAGCCTTCCAGACACAGGCTGACAAGTCTGACAAGGGAAAGATACATTGATTTATTACAGAGACTTTGATAGTACAAAGTGCTGCAGTAAGCCAGAACACAGAATAGCTTTTGGAACTTGTAGGATGATAAAAAACAGGATGCAATTTTTGTTACGGAGTCTCTTTAAAGTGCCTCTCTCTTAAAGGGGATCTGAAGTAAAGATAAACTTATGATATAATGATTTGTATGTGTAGTACAGCTAAGAAATAAGGAATAAAGCATTGGCAGCAGAGATATGAGTCTAATATTGTTTCAAGTACAGGAAGAGTTAAGAGACTCCAGTTGTTATCTATGCAAAAGAGCTTATCTGAGCTCCACGACTTTCAAAGTCAAAGAGAGCTCTGACTTCAGAAGCTTATTATCTTAACCTCCTGAGCGATAATCCCGAGCTGAGCTCGGGGTATATCGCGCAGGAGGATTTCTCAGGCCCTGGTGGGCCGATTTGCATAATTTTTTTTTTGTTACACGCAGCTAGCACTTTGCTAGCTGCGTGTAACTTCCGATCGCCGCCGCTCGCCGCCGATCCGCCGCCGCTCGCCTGCTGTGCAGCCCCCCCCCCCTCCCCGACCCCTTGCGCAGCCTGGCCTATCAGTGCCAGGCAGCGCTGAGGGGTGGATCGGGACTCCCTCCGACGTCACGACGTCCATGACGTCGGTGACGTCATCCCGCCCCGTCGCCATGGCGACCGGGGAAGCCCAGCAGGAAATCCCGTTCTGAACGGGATTTCCTGCTTACTCTGATCGCCGAAGGCGATCGGAGTGGGTGGGGGGATGCCGCTGCGCTGCGGCTATCATGTAGCGAGCCCTGGGCTCGCTACATGATTTAAAAAATAAAACATTTAAAAAAATAGTGCTGCGCCACCTCCTGGGCGATATAATTGTATCGCCCAGAGGGTTAAGTGTTTGTCACTGTATTTTGTTTTTTCTGTAGAGTAAAGTTCAAAAGTTCACTAGCCTGCTCTGTGAAATCATTTAGAATGCTGAATGTAATGTGTAAACTGCAAATATTAGAGAATGATGCAACGTAATAAAAAAAAAGCTGTATAACTGAAAATAAAAATATGAGACTATTTTCTTTGCTACTAATGTTCTATTCATTATCCATACTACACATACAATTCATTGGGCTTGATTCACTAAGACAAATTGCATGCCTTATCAGAGTTAACACACCTTATCAGAGTAGCATAGTGAGCCCCAGCAGGCTGCCTGTCAAGTTTCCTGTCAAGTGACAGGCAACCTATTGGGCCAATCAAAGTGCAGGGATAATGTCCTTTAACCACTTCAGCCTAACTGGACGAAAATTTTCGTCCAGTTAGGCTGCGCGCGCTCCCGCGGCCCCCCCCCCCCCATGCGCGCCCCCCCCCGCTGCTGGCCGTTAGCCCAGCGATCAATGAAAGGGATTATAAATCCCTTTCACTGATCGGACCCCCCCGGAGAAAAGCCGACAGCGTCTCTTCAGACGCTGCGGCTTTTCTGAGATCAAAAAGTTCCCCGTCTTCATACTTCTTCCTGGGAGCGAGATCGATCGCTCCCAGGACTTTTTGACTGTGGCCATCTTGTGGCCAAATAGCAAACTACACCAAAAAACATTCTGAATTGAATAAATACATTTTAAAACATTTAAAATCCCCTGTTTACCTCCCACACCAAAAAATACCCACATAAAAGTTTTAATAAAAAATAAAATGAAAAATTACAATAATAAAAAAAGAAAAACATAAATAGTTACCTGGACTTTTTAAATATTCATGTCAAAAGGAGTTTATCAATATGATTTATTAAATTATGGGCTTCTAAATAGTGATGGACGCAAATTGAAAAAATGCACCTTTATTTCCAAATAAAATATCGGCGCCATACATTGTGATAGGAACATCATTTAAATGGTGTAATAAGCACGACAAATTGGTAAATAAAGTACATAGGTTTTAATTATAGTAGCATGTATTCATTTCAAACTATAATGGCCAAAAGCTGAGCAATAATGATTTTTTTCCATTTCTTTCTTAATATTCCTGTTAAAATGGATTTAGAATAAATTAATTCTCAGCAAATGTATTCTCAGTGAACCTCTGCGGAAAGTTCGGTTCGTGAAAAAGTTCGCGAACCGCAATAGACTTCAATGGGGAGGCGAACTTCAAAATTCAGAAAAATTTCTACTGGCTGGATAAATGATAGAAAACATGTTTCAAGGGTTCTAATACCTCCCTTCTACCTATTCCCTTCTCCCTCCTAGGAGGGTCTCATCTGCCAGGGAATTCCAGTATTTCAAAAGCCAGCTTACATACCGTGGCTGGGGATTGAACCCAGGTCTCAGTGTATGGTAGGTAACTAACATATCCATTATACCACCAACACTACTAGCTGAAACTAGCCTAGCATGTACCATTTATGCTCAATCCAAAAGAAAAATTAGACAAGACAAATAACATTTATATCACACTTTTCTCCTGGCGGACTCAAAGCACCAGAGCTGCAGCCACTAGGGCACGCTCTATAGGCAGTAGCAGTGTTAGGAAGACTTGCCTAAGGTCTCCTACTGAATATGTGCTGGCTTACTGAGCAGACAGAGCCGAGATTCGAACCCTGGTCACCTGTGTCAGAGGCAAAGCCCTTAACCATTACACCATCCAGCCACTGCTTAAGGATATGTAGCCAGGCATGGCCTTGCCTTTTGTGGTATGGTACATACCTAGAGGGTGGAGGGTAGAGGGCGGAGGGTAGAGGGTGGAGGGTAGTGGGTAGAAGGGTGGAGGGTAGAGGGTAGGAGTGTGGAGCAAGCCTACAAGAGGCTAATTAAACTCTCCCTAGCAGCTGTCCCTTAACTAATTAGTATAGGCAGACGAGTGAGTCAAATGGCTCAAGGACCTTGCCTTGTATAATTGTATAAGGGGGGGGGGGGGGCTCCACCAGTGAGTGCAGTCTGATTGGCAATAATGTGCCTGCTGACTGTAATGTAGAGGGTCAAAGTTTTGCTCAATAGAGCATTATGGCGCGAATCGAACTACCGGGAAAGTTCGCATTTGGCAGGCGAACGCGAACCCCCGAAGTTCGCCGGGAACCGTTCGCCGGCGAACCGTTCGGGACATCTCTAGTCATAAGTTCGTGGTGCTCGCTATACTACTCTGATAAGGTGTGTTAACTCTGATAAGGCATGCTATTTGTCTAAGTGAATCAAGCCCATTATATCATAAATTTTTTTTCGCTTCAGTGTCACTTTACCTCAAAAAGTATGTTGTAGCGGACAGTATTTTGTCTCTCTAATGTAATCCGATTCAAGTCTATGTAGAGTTTACACTTCATCAAATGTGCTGTGATGCAACTGATTCTGTAGTTACAGGGCAGAGCATGTTGTGCATTACAAGAAGCACACACTTTGGCGTTAGTCTATGGAGGCGCACACTAGTCATTGCTTGCAGTCTTTGCCTGCGTTACATTGCCCACCACCGGAAATGGTTTATTTGGGTTGCGATATATGTACAGTACATTATAATGCAATGTGAGGCAGTACAACGCTCCAGTGTGTCCGTAAGTAAGTACAGACATATTATGCCATAACTCCCTAACTCAGTCAGAAGCATTAATAATATTACAAATGATGTAGCATGTTATTGCTGGGCTTGTGGTGCTTATAATGAGCATCTATTGCTGTGACTGCTATGGGGACGGTGCTAACAATTCAGGTGCTTAGTGACAGCTAGGAGGGTGACCAATGGGATGATGACATTAGAGTGAGGAGCGAGAGGAGACAGCGTACCGGGAGCTGGGACTGCAGATACCACAGCGAGATCCTTAGTCATACTTTGTATCTGGGAAACTTTGCTGTACCTCCCCCTTGTGTTACTGTGTAATTTATCAAATGAATATGTACCAGTATTGGTGATGTTTTCAAACTACACATCAATTGAATATATTTATACTTGTGTTGCTGGATACCCTGATGGTACAGTGTGCTGAAATGCTAATGTATCTATTATTATTTAGTATTTATATAGCGCCAACATCTTCCGCAGTGCTGTACAGAGTATATTGTCTTGTCACTTATCTGTGTCTCTGAGGGGCTCACAATCTAATCCCTATTATGGTCCTATGTCTATGTATGTATTGTGTAGTCTAGGGCCAATTTAGGGGGAAGCCAATTAACTTATCTATATGTTTTTGGGATGTGGAAGGAAACCGAGATACCCGGATGAACCCCACGCAGACTCGTGGAGAACATACAAACTCCTTGCAGATGTTGACGTGGCTGGTATTCGAACTGACTAACCTAACCACTATGCCACTGTGCTGCCCATATCTATGTTCCCCATCATTATTATTGGAGGATGTTGGCACTATATAAATAAAAAATAATGATGATAATATATATGTGTACATGTGTAGTGTGTGTGCGTATGTTTATAAATGAGGGGAGAGGGGAAGAGAGAGCAGTACGAGTGCCTGGGACCCCGCAGTCCCCCGGTTGTATGGGGGCATTGGGAAGCCTCCCCGTGATGCTCATGGATAGTGCTAATGTGGCATGAACTAATTCCCGCAGGGCAACCGCTTTGCGGTATTCGTTTTTTGACCCTGCATAGTTTGGCGTGCGAAAGCAAATGCATATTTGCTTGAGCATTGCCTCACGAATAGCTATCTGAGCCAGATTTGCAGAGCCAGACTTGCTAGGATTAAAACTTGGTGTTAGAGCACGCATACATTTTCCTCAGGTAAGCAATTTATGGCTGTAGGCTAAAGCCCCATCTACACCATACAATTTTTTGTGCGATTCGATTCATCGATTCGATTCGATCCGACATGTCCAATCGGGATTCGATTTGATTCGATACGCCATTGTTTTGCAATGGCAAATCGAATCCCAATCGGACATGTCGGACTGAATCAAATCGAATCGATGAATAGAATTGAATCACACAAAAAATTGTACGGTGTAGATGGGGCTTAAAGAAAGTCTGAAGTGAGAATAAAACTCGCTTCAGCTCTTATATTCAGCAGGGGCATGTGTGCCTCTGCTAAACCGCCGCTATCCCGTGGTTGAACGGGGGTCCCTTACCTCCCAAAACCCCTCCGTTCTTTGTGGGGATCTCTTCCTGGTGAGGCAGGGCTAATGGCCGCAGCCCTGCCTCTCAGCGCGTCTGTCAGCGCGTATTTCCGCCTCTCGCCCGCCCCTCTCAGTCTTTTTTCACTGAGAGGGGCAGGGGGGGAAAGAGATCCGCCGCTGATAGACTCGCTGAGAGGCAGTGCTGCAGCCGTTAGCCCTGCCTCCAGAAGCAGCAAAATCTATGACCAAGTTGGCCGTAGATTTTGCAAGGGGGGATTTGGGGGGGGGGGGGGGGGTAAGGGACCCCCGTTCAGCTGCGGGATAGCGGCGTTTTAGCAGGGGCACACATGCCCCTGCTGAATGTAAGCTCTGAAGCGGGTTTTATTCTCGCTTCAGAGTCTCTTTAAAGAGAAACTCCGACCAAGAATTTAACTTTATCCCAATCAGTAGCTGATACCCCCTTTTACATGAGAAATCTATTCCTTTTCACAAACAGACCATCAGGGGGCGCTGTATGACTAATATTGTGGTGAATCCCCTCCCACAAGAAGCTCTGAGTACCGAGGTACATCTGGCAGTTTCCTGCCTGTGACCCCTGTTACATTGTGGGAAATAGCTGTTTACAGCTGTTTCCAACTGCCAAAACAGCAAGCAGCAGCTACATCACTTGCCAGCAGTAAAAATGTCACCATGTAATAAATGTCAGAATATAAATCAGGGATTTAAAATATTTTACAATGGGCAAACACTGACTAAATCATTTATACACAATTATTGTAAAAATGAAGCACTGTATTACATTATTTTCACCGGAGTTCCTCTTTAAGCTCTGTGAATCTGCCTGCAGTTATCTAAAGGTTCCCATTAATGGTGCTATTTTTAGCTAATGCAGCTAATGGTTTCATATTTTTAATAAGATCATTCAGATTAAGAGAAAATATTGTAGT
Organism: Hyperolius riggenbachi; assembly: GCF_040937935.1. NCBI lineage: Eukaryota > Metazoa > Chordata > Amphibia > Anura > Hyperoliidae > Hyperolius > Hyperolius riggenbachi. Next base: position 98,533,732 of record NC_090647.1, read on the forward strand.
AAATACAGTACATCAAGATGGAAGGGTTAGACAATGAAGTTTATGGGCGATACTTGTTTACATTTTTGTTTGTTTGAAGACATATATAAAATGCATCATGACAGGCTAAATGTGTAAAATGTACACAAACATCTCTGCATTTCATATCTGATTGTTTGGAATTGACAAGTGAATGATTACTTTCTGTGATCTCCAGTACCTGATGTTTTTGTTGTAATCTCTCTCCCCTGTACATCTCCTCACTAGTTTCCAAATACCAACCCAACCGCAATCTCAGATCTGCACATGACCTTCTTATGTCCTTCTCTAGAATCACCTCCTTAGTTCAATTTACTCTACTTAATAACTTTCATAATAACAATATTAAGAATATTTTACATTCTCAGTTTAAAACAGAAACTCACTCAGGGAACACGTATACTGTAGTATAGATTAGTTTAGTTATAGTTTAGAGACCCTTATATTGGGGGGTTATCCAGAGATATATGAAGACGACTAAAGCACTATTCATACTATGATCATAGAAAGACATTATATGGTAAGCTGGATGCGACTTCTGGGAGCTTAGTAGGGTGGTACTGGTCCCCCAGCTGCCCAGAAGGTGCTGCTCCGGATACAAGCTAACATGTTATGTATATATATATATATATATATATATATATATATATATATAATGTCTCATAGATAAACAGTTAGTTTATTATTTGAAAGTACTTTGCAAAGAAAAAAGCAATTTCTTATTTGTATTATTGTGACCACTTATATATACAGTACTGTAATGTACAATACTACTATATTGTTATACTTTAGTACATAAGTTTATGTATGTAGATGTTTATAAGCGTTATGCCTATGTGGGCACTGTATATTTTGAAAAAAAACCAATAAATACATTGTTAAATAGAATAACATCCTTGCATTCACATATACAGGATTTCTCACATGCTTCACCCCTTTTCTGGAATTCCCTTCCACAACACATCCATCAATCTCCAACCTTTTATATCTTTAAACGCTCCCTCAAAGCTCACTTTTTTCGACAAGAATACACTCTACCTTAGGCCTTTGCCCTTTTGACCTCTGGCCAAGTTGTACTTCTTACTAGATAACCTAAAAACACACTGCCTGTAGCTATGAATATTGTATACCACCACCCCTTGTTATCCCCCATTCATATAGATTGTAGCTTGCAAGGGCAGGGCTCTCTCACCCTTTTGTGTCTTGGAATTTTTTACACATTTTATTTATCATGTTACTTTTGTCACCATAATAACTGTATTTTGTACCAATTCTGTATTTTGTACATTGGTGTATATTGTATTTTGGTGTACACCATTGTCTGTATTATTATGTACCCCATGTTTGTTTCTTACTTTGTACAAAATATGTTGGCGCTTTATAAATCAATGAATGCCGACCGTGAGTTTCTTAAAGTGTAACTGTCAGTCATAAAATGAAAAAAACAATTCTTTATTTTTATCTGGTAAACAAGTAATAAGGATGCTAACCAGGCAACCCAAAAGTTAAAATCACTATTACTTTTCTTGTTGATATATGATCATTCCCCAGTTTACCTGACTCTTATTTGGTACACACAAATTTTGGTACACAAAGAGGAAGTTGCTGGGCATTCCGGGTTGTCCTTTTTTGCTTCTCTACTTCCCTTCAGACTTAACCAATGCAGCCTGATTGGCTGAAGCCTCTTTCCCTCCGTCCACCCGTGTTCCTCTCTGATTGGCCAATATTTCTCATAGTGAGATAATGCACTTTCTATAGTGGAGGGCGGGCAAGGCATACACAGTCAGGCAGAGGAGAGTAAGGGAGGAAAGGACATCAGGATTGGCTTCAAAATAGCCCCAGTTAAAATGAGAAATGCTAAGAAGGATTTTCTCTTTTTTTACTGTAGAAAAATCACTAAACTCAAAATTTGGACAGTGCAATACATCTGTTATGTAAGTAGAGCAAGTGTTTATCTACTTATATATGTGTTTTTTTTCTGAGATAGTATGGCTGACAGCTCTTCTTTAAAGAGAACCTGTAACAAAAAATCTCCCACTGGGAGATACTTACCTTGGGAGGGGGAAGCCTCAGGCGGTCCCAGTGAGGCTTTCCCATCCTCTGTAGCCTGGGGAATCCAGCGCTGGCTCCCCCAGAACTTCCTCGACAAAGCCTGATGACAAAATTACTGCGCAGACGCGATAATATTTACCTCCCGCGATCCAGCGCAGGTGCAGTAGTGGCTCTTCATCCGGACTAAGGGGGGAAATAGCCGAGTCCAATCGAAAAGGACTCGCGGCTGTGCAGTAGAGCGGATATGATCGGGCTCGGCTATTTCTGCATCAGCCCGAACAAAGAGCTGCTACTGCACCTGCGCTGGATCCCAAGAGGTAAATATTTACCTTGCCACTGTTTGGGGGGGTCACAGCGCTGCATTGTGGGACGGGGGAGGACGGGGGAAGCCTCGTTGGGATCCAGAGGCTTCTCCCTCCTGAGGTAAGTATCCCCCAGGGTTTTTTTTGTTGTTGTTACAAGTTCTCTTTAAGATTAAGAATCTCACCATTAAATTTCTGTTTTAAAATGAACTGCTCCCATCTCTTTGACCAAGAGGAAATATTTCTTCTTGCTGTAGAAGAAATCATGTGTTACAATGTTACTTTTACAATTTCAGTCTTGCCTTTTTTTGCTCTTGTAAAGATCTATGAGGCTCTTAGCAACACAGTTTACATTATAAATGTGGGATGTGTACATTGATCATTCCATTATCTCCGCTGTCAGCAGCTAGTAGCCGCCTTTGACCAAGAGTAACAGTTCCCTAATTGGCTGCTATAAATTACTTCTGATTGGCATCACAGTCTGCTACACAGCCCTGTTTCCCAACATAAATTATCTGTGTATACCGCTATTGCAGTCTAGAAAAAAAAAACACCAAGATTTTAAATTCTAAAAGTGACATATTAAAGTGACACTGAAGTGAAATAAAATTATGATGTAATGAATTGTATTTGTAGTACGGATAAGGTACAGACTAGCCAGCCAGCTCATGGTGAACCAGAACTCATTGGAGTGTGTAAGGGACTACAATGGTCCTAAAAGCCCCCTTACTAAAATGCTAAGAAAAACAAAAGTTTGCTTTCTTAAAGCAGAAAGAATTTGCGATAATTCAGGTTGGAGTGAGCTTGAGATGTCTCCCAGGCCATCACTGCTGAATATATGCAAATTAACCATTGTTACCCTTAGAAGCTAAACACACCTCCAGAACCGCTGGAATGCAATGATGTGTCAGCTTGTTAATTTGTACAGAGCCATAATAATCCAACATGCATACAGACTGTTTCAGATTGTTTGATCCTCATCAGTGCTTGGCATGGATTAATTTGGCTCTATGGAGTAGGGCTTGTAACACCGAGAGGTACAGACTAACCAGCAAGCTCATGGTGACCGAGAACTCATTGGAGTGTGTAAGGGGCTACAATAGTCCTAAGAGCCCCCTTACTAAAATGGTAGGAAAAACAAAAGTTTGCTTTCTTAAAACAGAAAGAATTTGCTATAATTCAGGTTGGAGTGAGCTTGAGATGTCTCCCAGTGCATATATTCAGCAGTGTTGCACTGGGAGACATCTCAAGTCCTCCATAGAGCCAAATTAATCCATGCCATGCACTGATGAGAATCAAACAATCTGAAACAGTCTGTTTGCATGTTGGATTATTATGGCTCTGTACAAATTAACAAGCTAACACATCATTGCATTCCAGCGGTTCTGGAGGTGTGTTTAGCTTCTAAGGGTAACAATGGTTAATTTGCATATATTCAGCAGTGATGCCCTGGGAGACATCTCAAGCTCACTCCAACCTGAATTATCGCAAATCCTTTCTGTTTTAAGAAAGCAAACTTTTGTTTTTCTTAGTACGGATAATGAATAGAACAATAGTAGCAAAGAAAAGAGTCTCATATTTTTATTTTCAGTTATATAGCTTTTTTTTTTAATAACATTGCATCATTCTCTAATGTTTGCAGTTTACAAACTACACTCTGTATTTTAAACTATGAAACAGAGCAGAGCTAATGACCATTTGAACTTCCCTGCAGTAAAATCGTATCTGAAGTTGTCTTTCACTGTTTCTTTGATGTACAGTATAAGAGTTTCCTTTGTTTTCAAGAGCATATCCTAAACGGAAGTTTAATGGACCTCTGTCGCGAAAATCTTTAAAGTTAAAATATATGTTAACATACACAAATAAGAAGTATGTTTCTTCCGGAGTTAAATGGGCCATAAATTACTTTTCTCCTATGTTGCTGTCACTTACAGTAAGTAGTAGCAATCTGACATTACCGACAGATTTTGGACTAGCCCATCTTCTCATAGGGGGTTCTTAGGGTTTACTTTATTTTTAAAAGCACTTAGTGAATGGCAGTTGCTCCGTCCAATTGCCAAAAAAGTGTACGGTGAGCAGGGAGGCTGTCCAGTATCATTGTATACATTTTTTTCAGGGAATGTCTTTATAAAGAATACAGGCCATGCTGAGAATCCACTTTGGAGAGATGGACTAACCCAAAACCTGTCGCTAATGTCAGATTTATACTACCTACTGTAAGTGACAGCAACATATGAGAAAAGTCATTTATAGCTCATTTTACTCTGGAAGAAATGTACTTCTTCTGTGTATGTGTTTTAAATTTTAAGATTTTTGCGACAGTTCCTCTTTAACGGCCAAAAAAACAAGATACCAGCCAGCCTCCCTACTCACTTGCACACTATTTGGCAGTTAGGCTTAGCAACTGCCATTCAGGAAATGCATATGAAAACAGAAAACCTTGAGAATCCCCCGTGAGGACATAGACTAGTTCCAAACCTGTCGGTTCTGTCAGATTTTAACTGCTTACTTTTTTCGCTGGAGTGGTTCTTTAATGTCACATTTCAAAAGGCCACAGCCAGGGCAGACACTTAACATGAATCAGACACAAGTTGGATCTGCTTCCATTCTCCACTTACCTATCTGAACTTTGGGGAATACCCAGAACACCTGGTACATACCAACTTAAATGGGGGGGCACATCTCAGCTCCTGACAGATGTTGTACAGCACTACAAAGCCAGGGCAGGCTTTATTATGGCAGAGTTAACATTTCCTGTGTATTTTCTCTTTCCTAATGCTATTTTCGCATGCATTAGCACAGTCTGTCATCGCCCAGTGGCAGCTGAGTGGAGGGGAAGAGCGAAGTACTGGCAAGCCCTCAGCCAAGGTCTGCTTTCATTGACCCCCATTCATTTCAGCTCTAGGTAATTATGGAGTTAATGGGATCAAACAGACAAAACAGTCAGAGGAGAGAGTGGAGATCAGGGACATTTTCTCTGTCATTCGGCAAAAATCCTGCTTGATGGCGTCTTTCAAGAAAAGTGATTATTGTGGGTTTAAAGCCTGACATGACAAGAGGCAGGATTGAGGTTTGTGGTTACCACAGGGAGAAAGTATGAAGCTGCATTCCACTACTGCTCCTTGTAGCACTATCCAAACACTGAAATATATGGTCCAGTGTGAGTGAGAGGGCAGCCCACACTCGCTGCAATGATACAGCAGCCCATACTAGCTGCAATGACTGGCAGCAGGGCTGTGCTATGACTTCTCTGAGGGACTGGATTACAGAAAAATGGCAAAGGTAAGCTGTCTAATGGTGGGCATACACGGTGCGATCTGGTGGCTCGATTAGCCGCTGGATCTACTCCCACTGCGTCCCCACGCGTCTGCTCGTGCGCCCGAATCGATAACCGCTCGTCCCCACCGGCGCCGCTTATCTTCCGCTCGATTCCCTGCCATTGTCCGCGGGCGGGAATCGAGCGGGGAATCGATCCATTCGTGATCGGACCTGTCGGATATTATCAATCGAGCCCATCAGCGGCTCGATTGATAAGAAAGAAACGCACCGTGTATGCCCACCGATTAGCCGCCAGATCGATCCCCGCCGCGTCCCCGCCGCATCCCTGCATGCGCGCGGATCGATCCCCACTCGTCCCCGCCGGCGCTTCCTAATCAGCTGCTCGATTCCCTGCCATTGTCCGCCGGCGGGGATCGAGCGGGCGGGAGTCGAGAGGCTTGATCGGGCCAGCTGAATATTATCAGCTGGCCGGATCAGCTGGTCGATACACGGTACAGAAACATACCGTGTATCCCCAGCATTAAGCTGTACATTGGTGGGAGGTCATTTTCATATTGATACGGTTTCCTTGAAGCAGGTACAAAGGGCTCATACGGTAAGTGGTTAAAAAGGGCACCAAATAGAGCACAATGTTATTACATACCTCATAGCTCCCAACTGTCCCTCTTTTGGAGGGACAGTCCCTCTTTGGGAGCCCTGTCCCTCTTTCTACCTCATTTGTCCCTCTTTCAGGACTTTGTCCCTCTTTCTATGTAAATATATATATTTCTCTACTAAAAAAATGTGTTTGATTGACTCTAAACTTTATTCCCATCCTTTAAATTGAAATATTACTAATTTTAAAATGTTAATATGAAGGAAAATGAACCAGGATAGAAAGGACCAATGTGGTTTGAATTATAAAACAACATATTTTTCTTATGAAATCTTTATGGTATGCGTGACTAGGGTTGTGATGGGGGCGTGACAGGGGCATGGCTTAAGTGTCCCTCTTTCTCATCTCAAAAAGTTGGGAGGTATAGCGGCTTTTGCGGTGCACACACTATAATAAGGGCAGGAAGGGATGGAGTGGCACTCAGTAAAGAGGATCGGTGTGCCATTGCCCCAAATGACCCCCATACTTTGGCGTCCACAGATCAGTAGCGGAGTAGAGGCAGGCACCACCAACTGAAGAAAGCTCTTTTATTGTAATGGCAATGCTCGCTGTTTCTGGCCTCCTGCCTGTCTTCAAGCTGTGCACAGCTGTCCTGAAAGGGAGCCAATCCTAAAAGAAGCCCACCGGCACCCAACTGTCTGACCTCCTTCTCCGAACTGCTTTGTGGGTATTTATAAACTGGAAAGAGGAGGACCTTGAGGTTTGGAAAACACTAGGCAGATTCACACATGTATTTTCTACTATGTGCTATGGAAAACGCATATGCGATTCTGCCTAGTGTGTTCCAGGGTTGCCAACTCATCCTTTTAAATACTGACCCATCCTACCCTCAGAAACAATTTGCAGCAAAGTGTAAAAACATACATAGGGCATTTGCATATGCCTTTTAATAACATGTCACTTATATTTCATCACAGTCATTTAATTTAGCACAGAAAACAAACAGAAAAGTACTACCGATCATGGCTGTTGTTGATAAAGTGACCTAAGCACCTCAACTATAAAAATATTTGAAACACACCTTTAATACTTCCCTAGAATAGATAGCCAGATGTGCCCCATTATTGTCCCTGCTCCCGATCGGTGTATGGGGGGGGAGGGGTGGTGAATGCTGGGGGCGACTGGGCAGGCAGATCGGACCCCAGGGAGGATGTCCCTAGTTAGTGTAGTTAGGGGAAGAGAAGGATTAATAAACACAGCCAGGCACATGCTAGCACACATGGTGCTGTTTCAAATGCACTGACTAATACTGTTGTGTCACCTCACCAAACATTGTCACACAAAGTTTAGTTTGAGTTTGTAGTGCAATTTTTCTCACACAAAAAGCCTCTGCATAAAGTTTGTATTTGGGGGGGGGGGGGGGATATTGCCATTGTACCCCCTCAGTCATGCCACTGCCCAAGTTTTTGGACAGTTTTGGCACCTTTTTAAAAGACATTGTGGCTGCGAGTATGCCCTGAAGGTTTTCAACGTTAGCCTGCCATTAATGGCAATGGCATTGGCCGCAAAAGTTTTTTCATGGAAACAGGACAGGAGTGCGCACGCCGTGTCTCTAGACGTTATCCTGTCACTCCGCCACACTTTCGCCATTCAGCACCATGACCAATCGCGGCTGCTTACAGAAAATGGCAGAGCAGGAAGGGGCGTGTCTGGGGGATGGACACAGATACATACAGTGGATGGGTTGGAAATTAGTATTATTAATATACATGAAACAATTATTAGGACTAAGGCTAGGTCCACACTTGTCAGGTTGCAGATCGGATCCCGTTTCAAAGGGATCTGTTTTTCTAAAAAAAAAAAAAAAGTCTCAGGTCTGCAAAAAAGTGTCCTTTTTGCAGCATGCATTTCCAGCCCGCGAAAACGTATCCCCAGCCCTGGGGGGGGGAGGTGTGCCGAACTGGAGGGGGTAACAGCCAGGAAGGGGGGCTGCGGGCACAACAGCGGGGAGGAGGGTCGGACTCCCCTCACTTGCGTATCCCTTCCACGCTCCCCTTCCAGCTAGTTTATTTTAAAATCAATCCAGCGGCGAGCGGGAAACTCACTCACTTCCTTGTTCCACCGCTTGCCATGTCACTTCCTGCAATGCTGCCCACTGAAGTACAGAGGGCGGCATGGCAGGAAGTGAAGCAGCGAGCGGTGGAACACAAGGAAGTGAGCGAGTTCCCGCTCGCTGCTCCCTGATTGATTGATTTTAAAAGAAACTAGCTGGAAGGGGAGCAGGGAAGGGGGGTCCCAGGTGAGGGGGGTCCAACCCCCTTCCCCGCTGCTGTGCCAGCTACCTCACTTCCTGCCTGCTACCCCCTCCAGCATGGCAGCCCCCTCCCCACCCACAGACAGGGCTGGAAGGGAGATCCATATTTGCATTGGTTTTCACTACCCCTGCGTGTATCCGGGGTCCATGAAAACCCTGCAAATCCGGACCCTCCGTTCAGTTTTTCAAAGCGGATCCCCAATTCGCCCACGGATCCGTTTTTGAAGTGGGTCAAGACGCCGCTATTTTTAACATTTGTATCCGTGGCTCTGGTTTTGGTCCAGGCCCCAAAAACAGAGCAACGGGTACATTTTTAAAACAAATGTGAACCGAGCCTAACTATAAGTCGTTGCACAGCTGCAACTCCCATTCATCTGATGTTACACTTCTATGAAAACAGAAATGTCATAACTTGTATATACTGTATATTATATAACATATTATTACACAAACGAGTGCTCTGTCTCTGCACTCCACTGCTATTCCTTGAACTAATCGATCCATAGTTATTAGACACATTCCTCAGAAAGGTCAGAGTTTTGGCATCTCTGCTTCTCGGAATAAGTTTCACATCTGGCACAGAAAATGAAAGGGATTATTCTTTTGTACGGAAAAATATTTGAAACAGAAAGCTTTTCCATGCTAGATCAGGATACAGCGCTTTGTAGAAAAGGCAAGACTTCTTAAAGGAAGGTTATACTTTAAATCTTCTTCACTGAAAGCTTTGAGCCTTGATAAATAATGGAAAAACCGGCATAGCAGAGTTTGCTCTTATTAGAAGGTGAAAGTAAAAGGAGACAGGAGAGCTCCAGTGTGGGCAGCACAAAGTCCGCTGTCCACCGTCTGCACTCCCAGTTCCTTGTGTGCCATCAACCAACCGTGTATGGCTAAGCCCCATACTCACCACCGACAGGTCCTGCAACGCCTCCTTGACGATGGGTATGCATGACGTCACGCGACGTTACAATTCGGGAGCGAACGAGGCTTCAAACGGTCGTGGTACTTTGCGCAGGAATTGTCAGGGATCTTAGCAATCCGATGTGATGGTCGTTATTGCGGCACAATGCTAAGCGACATTCGTATGGTCGTGTGACTGTACCCATGTTGCGATATCGCGGAAACAACTGCTCGGTGCTAAAAAAAAAATCATCGGTCGTTGGGAAAATCGCGATGTGGGTACATAACTTTAGAAACAGGGGTGCAGCTTGGACCAGGCAAACCGAGCTGCAGCTTGGGGCCTGACCCACAGCAGAGACCTCCCATGCTGCCAGGGCTGCCATGTCTGTGACCCATAACTCACACACAGACCTCAGATCAGGGGCAATGTGAACAGAGGGGAGAGCGGCGCAGTGAACACTGCAGATGTGGAAGTGAGGTCATTGTTCACTTCCTGCATTTGAAGTGTGTCTTGCAGTTACTGTGCGCTGCTCTCCTCTCTTCGGGTCACTGCTGATCTGCAGGTCTGTGAGTGTTGCAGATAAAGAGGTAGCAGGATGTAACATACCACCCGTTGGCTACCAACACTGGGGGTGGCTACCTATACTGGGGGGACATATTGGCTTCCTGTACTGGGGGATAACCTTTGCTACCTTTACTGAAGGTGACTACCTATACTGTGGGGGCCCCTTTGGCTACCTACCTGTACTGGAGTGCTTTCAATTTTTACGTCTTTTCGGAGGGGGAGGCACTCTGAGTTGGGGAAGAGCCACAAACTATGTCCCGCTTGAAGCCATGAAAACACAACACAAGAACAAACACAGTTTTGCATACAGCAGAGCAACACCAATTGTAGAACAGAGAAATATCAGGATAACGCATGTAGACCACAATTATGTACACAATATACAGCAGTAAGAACATGATTTGTCGTACCACACAAATCCTAAAGAAAGTGGGGGTGCTTGGGGGGGGGGGGGGGGTTGGGGACGTGAAGAGAGTTCAGACAGTTGACAGCTGAGGGGAAAAAACTGTTCTTATGCCTTGCGGTCCTGGTGGAGATGGACCGAAATCTCCAGCCTAATGGGAGCCGACTCAAAGCCAGGGTGTATGGGATCGTTGGCAATCCTCAGTGCTCTGGAGGACAGTCTGGAGTTGTAGAAGAGGTCCAGGGGGGGAAGGGGTTTCCCAATGATCCTCTCTGCTGATCTGATGACCCTCTGGCGCTAGCGTAGGAGCCAGCACACCAGACCAGGATGGAAGAACAGACAACAGTTTCAAAGGGAGGAGTAGAAGCTCATCAGGAGCTCCTTGGCCATAACAAACTTCTTCAGTTGGTGGAGGAAGAATAGTCACTGGTAAGATTTCCTCTGGGTAAGGGTGTCGTTGGCCTTCCAGCTCAAGTTGTTTGAGATGGTTGTTTCCCGAGGAGGCGGACAAAAGGAACTCTTTCAATTTATGTGCCATCAATGTAGCTTGGGGGTGGGGGCGTGCTTCCTAAAGCCAACGATCATCTCAACGGTTTTGCCGGTGTTGAGGACCATCGTGTAGAAGTGAAAATGGGGGTAATGGCACTCCTTAGTGACAGGTTGGAGCGATTAAAAGGAGAAATTAAATGGATAGTTGAGTGAAGTATGCAGATCTGAAATCACTCCATGACTCTCACTGAAGTCTTTATGCACAATACCGGTCCCGTCATCTGATTTGAACTGAGAAATTTACAACTGCAGCAAATTAATTAATTTTATAGCTGATTGTTTTCCTCCCATGCTAATTTTCCAGCTGTTGATTTACTATCACATGTTATTAGATTGGATATTAAAATCAGCGAATGATTGCTGCTTTCAAGCTACCATGACAACAGAATGAATCTGGACAGGGATTCACACTTCTGCTAAGATTCTGCCAATTGTTGCACATTTGTGGCATACATTTCAGCCATGTTTTAACAGCTTATGACACAAATGGAGTGTTTTCTCTTTAAGTTTAAAATATTTATTGAATGGTAAGTGCTGTGCCTGGATACTGTTACGACTAGTTTACAAAATAGTGATCTATTTCTGCTTCACACCTTACCCTGCATCTCTGCTCATCTTTGTTGCTGCCCCTTATTCGCTGGTTCAGTTTATAGAATATTGACAGTTAGGTCACATGGTGATCATGTGACCTAGCTAACCAATGACAGGGTGGGAAAATATCCTTGTCCCTCTGTGAAATTAAAGGATACCAGAGCTGAAAAGATTAGGAGAAACGAGGGGTGCAGGCATGTATAGAGAGCTGTCTTGATGGCCACCACTCCCTCCGTTCTCCTCTGTCCCCCTCCTTTCGTAGATAAATTCCCCCTGGCAGCCTCTTCCAGGTCGCCGGAGTCAGGCAACAGTCGGCAGACGCATTCTACAATGTGCGGTCGCGGCCCGGGAGTGCTTTGCGCACAATGTCACGATTACGTCATACGCAAAGTACTCCCAACCACGGTCGCCAGTAGTGTAGCTAAGGAGCTGTGAGCCCTGCTGATGCAAGTTTTACATTGTGCCCCCTAAGCACTCTATACATAACAATTGATACAGCGCACCAAAACCTGCCAATGGCAACTACAGTGTCAGAAGTGTAAGAAGGGGATGGGGAGCAGCTTGGTAATGATTACCATTATTCAAAGTATCTATAGAAGTGATTATTATGAGCACAGGACCAATAGGAAGCTAATACTGTAGTTGAGGTAGGGCCCTTAGGGGCCCCTCTGGCCCAAGGGCCCCGATGCGGTCCCAACCTCTGCAACCCCTATTGCTACACCCCTGACGGTCGCCTGCTGTAGGACGCGCGGAGCTGGGTCAGCGCCTGTGCAATGATGCCCGACTCCGCTGACAGGTCACAAGGGGGGGGGGGGGGCAAAGTATGACACAGAAGGGACAGAGAAGAACACAAGAGGCACAAGGGGTCACAAGAGGTACAAGGGGAAAATAATAATTGGGGGGTATAGGGGAAAAGATCCACAAGACGCCCCTGCATCATGGACGCACCAGGTTTAGTGTATATATATATTTTTAACCTTTGTTTTTGTCCTCTAAACCTAGGTGCGTCTTATGGTCGCACGGTATGTTCTCTGTACCACAGGATCCAGTGTAACCACTGATGCAATAAGTGAATCTAATTGTGCCCATACACGGTACAATTCTTTCTATTTTTTTTTATAGCAGACAAATTCGATTAATTATTCCGTTTGGTCAAATCGTTTTTAAAACTCTTTTTGAGGTACAATACACGAACAGTCGATTTTTCTGACAATCAGAGAAAAACCATTGAATATGAAGAAAAAGCTGTTTTTTATCAATAGTATTTTCACCCAGATTTTTCCAACATGTCCGATCAGAGTTTTATCGAAAAAAACTGAATAATTGCTTGTTGTTTTTCTCGATTGCAAAAATAAAATTCCTTTCTATTTTCACTCTATTCGATCATTTTGGTCGAATAAACAGGAAAATTGAATGTTTTTATTGTACCGTGCACAGGCACCATTAGTAGGATTGGTACTATATGATTATAACAACACCATGCCATATGCCACTTTAGGTACCCTTTAAAGTTTTCCTGAACTGGGTAAAAATCTATTAAAATCCAACAGTGGGCTAGATTACCTTGCACAGAAGTGTGCTGCTGCTCGTTGCAAGAAAGCACATACACAATAACATTGTTATGATCGCTGCTGCAGCAGGTATTGCTGGCAGTAGTAGTGCTGCTGAGGCAGTTCTGATCTCTTTCCATGCAAGCTGCATAGCTTTGTCTACCTTTCCTTGCTGTCAGCTTGTGACTGATTATCATTCACCTGTGTGGGAATCTGCATGTCTGCTCCCATTGGATGACCTCAGTATAAAGATCTGCTTCCTGCAGGGTTTCCTTGGGCTATCATAGTTTCAGTGTAGCTAGTCTTGCTGTTGCTTCAGCCCCAGACCGTGTTTCTTGTTCAAAAGATACTTTGCTGGTCTTGCATCATATATTGGTTCATTGCCAATATATATGCATACCAGCACGTTTATTATTTTCCTTGTATTCGTGTTACGTTGATACATCAGTGTCGCTGATATATACGTACACGAACTGTTTATATCCTGTGTTCAGTTAGTCAGTTTTACAGCACGTTTTGGTAGTTTGCGCGTATCGTGATCACCCGTGCTGAGCTAGTATCCTGCTCCTGGTCCTGTTTGTGGATTGCGTTCATCTCTGCGAGGAGATAACGAATCCTTCTGAATCCTGTCCTGTTACCGTTTGTGGATTGCGTTCATCTCTGCGAAGAGATAGCAAATCCTTCTGAGTCCTGTTCCCTGTATTGCTCCAGTGCGAGTCAGTGTTCCTGCTTATGTCATATATCGGTTCATTGCCGATATATACATATGTTAGTCAGACGTTACAAATAGTTTCATTGATAGCTGTAATTGTAATACGCTAGGAAAACATGCTTATTGTATATTTGTCTGTGTTACGTTCATCTATCTTGATCCTGCTATTTCCTGACTATCCTGTCCTGTCTTTGTGAGGCACGCCATCGCTGTAAACGCATTGGCTGCCTCATTCCAGTCTGTCTTGTTGTGGACGCTTGCTGTCACTAAGTAGTGGCTAGTTAAGCAAGCGTTCATTCTGTCTACCTGCCCTGATCTCCTCAGTTCTGGTTTATGCGCTCAGCGCTATTTTGCGCTGAGACGTTATCACGAAAGTATTGTTTGTGGCTGTTCGGATCTGCACCGGCTCTGTGCGCCACAATCTCCTATTGGAGTCAGTCCTCTCCTCCACTAAACTGGGGATGTCCTGATTCCTTGTGCTGGTGTGTGTACCTCCTTCACGTCAGCTTATGCATCACGTGCTGACCGTGGAGAATACACCTCCAAGCGTGACAAACATATATGATTATTATTCCATAAAGGCTGCACTTACTACAAATTGCCATATTTTAAGATAAATCTGTATCTAATTTTCTTTAAAAAACAAACAAACAGATACTCACCTAAGGAGAGGGAAGGTTCTGGGTCTTTATGAGCCTTCCCATTCCTCTCACGGTCCCCACGTTCCAGTGCTGGAAGTATATTGGCCCGGCCCTTGACCAAAAAAGTTTGGGGACCCCTGCTCTATAGGAACCAGAGCCTTCCCTCTCCTTAGGTGAGTATCTGATTTATTTTGTTTTTTTAAATTGGCTTCAGACTCCCTTTAATTATCAGTGACCAGCCAAGCAAAGTAAAGGCAGTAGTGGGAGTGTGCAGAACAAACAAGAGATTTGTGGTATCTCACACAATGCATTACATGGTAGAGCGCCATTTACAGCAGCGTTGCCTGTGTGGCGGTCTACACTTATTGACTGCGCTCTTTTGTTCAGCTGATATTTATATTTTATTTATATTTGTATTGATTCAGAGGAAGGAAATCAAAGCCTGAGTGCAATTATATTTCATAAAATACTTACCAGAGTAGCAGTAGATAGCAGAGTGTTTTGCGGATCAATATTCCCGTTACATTTTATCCTTCCACTGAGTGCTACCTTACTACACTGTTTAAAGTCCTGCTTAACCTCTTCATTCTCTGCATGGTGTGACTCCTGGGCTTCTCCCTGGTACATCTTTTCTGCACAAGTGTAAGTAATATTCAGTTCTTATCCTCTAAAGTCCTGGGGAATGGTTAGAGAAATTGCAAAACGCAATAGCTGAGTGCTTTTTGTGGCGATTTTAGCTGTGCTTTCTGGACCAATTACTAGTGATTTTAGAGCAGCAATATTATCCTAGGAAAAAAACAACACATATAAGTAGATAAATGCTTGTCCTAATTACATATGTATTGTACTGTCCATGTTTTGATCTCAGTGAATTTTATATATGGTAGTAAATAAAGATAAAACTGTTTCAGGCATTTTCCATCTTTACTGCCTCTGACTGAAGCCAATCCTGATGTGATTTTCTCCCTTACTCTTCAGTGTCTCTGCAGTGTCATATATAGCTTGCTTTGTAAACACGTGCGCACAGCATAGATCGTATCTCAGCTTCTGCACAGGGGTGAGGTATATTTCCCTTCTCAGCCTCCTGTCACGCTGGGCTGCCCTCAGCCAATCAGAAAGGAACAGGAATGTGGAAGGGGGGATAACAAGCTTCCCTCTTCTCGGTAATGTACCAAACTGAACCAGGCTGACTGAGATAAGATTTATTACAGCAGAAACATTTATGATTATATTGGAATGCTTGCAATGCAGGGTCAGGTTGTAGACTGCCTAATAAACACAGATCAGTAGGTAATAAATGGAAATTGATTTTATGGCTGGCAATGCTGCTTTAAATCATTTTTTAATTTAATGCTAGCGTTTTGTACAATGTTTGCAGTGTTTTCCTTTTGGTATCTCTCTGGTTCTGGGTAGTAAAATCGCTGCAAAATTACTTTGTACAGTGATTGAATAGCGATCCTATACTTTGTACTGAAGCCCAATTGCTCCAAATATGCTGCAGGAGCCAAGACTACGATTTAGGGAACTCCTGTGGAACCCCCTACATTAGCATTCAGTAGCCTAGTGCATTTAGAATCACCGGCGATTCTGCTCGGTTGTCCTAGAATCAGCCCTGGTAATCTAGCCAGTCCCAGCCAGTTGCGGGCTTCTACGCATGCGCAGCTTGGCCGCACGCCTGCCCCCACCGCGCTCCCGTTCCCAGGAGCGTTCTCTCTGGGACGTGTGGGGGCCGCACACGTGCAGAAGAACGCTGGGCCCGGCTACTGGGGCTGATTCCAGGATAACCGAGCAGCCGGCGAGGATAGCGAGGGCGCGATCGCACCTCATGGGGCTAGAGAAAGCCCCAGGTAACTATAAATATGCCCAGTTAGCTGATCTCAGGTTCACTTTAACCACTTGCCGACCGCGCACTCATACCGCGCGTCGGCAAAGTGGCAGCTGCAGGACCAGCGACGCAGTTCTGCGTCGCCGGCTGCAGGCTAATTAATCAGGAAGCAGCCGCTCGCGCGAGCGGCTGCTTCCTGTCAATTCACGGCGGGGGGCTCCGTGAATAGCCTGCGGGCCGCCGATCGCGGCTCGCAGGCTAAATGTAAACACAATCGGAAATAATCCGCTTTGTTTACATTGTACGGCGCTGCTGCGCAGCAGCGCCGTAAGGCAGATCGGCGATCCCCGGCCAATCAGCGGCCGGGGATCGCCGCCATGTGACAGGGGACAGCCTGTCACTGGCTGCACAGGACGGATAGCGTCCTGTGCAGCGCGGATCACTGGGGGGGAACAGGTAGGAGAGGGAGGGGAGGAATTCCGCAGCGGAGGGGAGCTTTGAGGTGCCCCCCCCCCGCAACACCCATCAGGCAGGAGCGATCAGACCCCCCCAGCACATCATCCCCCTAGTGGGGAAAAAAGGGGGGCGATCTGGTCGCTCTGCGTGCCAGCTGATCTGTGCTGGGGGCTGCACAGCCCACCCAGCACAGATCAGCTAAAACAGCGCTGGTCCTTAAGGGGGGGTAAAGGGTGGGTCCTCAAGTGGTTAAGTACGATTGAAACAGCTCTTGTGGGTCCCGGCCACAGAAGTCAGATTTCAAAAGGTTCCCCCTGGTGTGTATAACATTATCCTAGTGCATTTGTTATACTTTCTCTTCAGTTAGAGATTTCTAACCACCATGCCACCATGCTGCCCATGGTCATTACATCACAATGTGGGAGGGGTTTCACTACAATATCAGCCATACAGACCCCCCCTGATGATTTATTTGAAAAAAGGTAAAGATTTCTTGTGGGAAAGGGGCAGAGGCGTAGCTATGGGTGGGCGAAGGGGTACACATGTTCCCGGGCACAGCACTCTAAGGGGGCACAAAGCATGGCCACTGCACCCCCAAGTGAGTGAGAGGTGGCTTGCTGGCTGGTGCCCCTGCTTCTCTACCTCCCTCTGCAGAGGAGTGCAGAAGTGTTAACAGCAGCAGAACAAGGGGGGGCACACCTGGCTAACTGTAGGGGGTACATTTGGCTATCTAAATGGTGGAAGGGGGGCACATCTGGCTATTTAAAAAGCATTTGTACATTTGGCTCCACCCATATTCTGATGCATGACCATGCCCAATTTATCCAGAGGGGGCGCAAAAACTGTCTTTGTCCCCGGGTGCTGAAAAGCCTAGCTACTCCTCTGGAAATGGGGTATGGGCTGCTGATTGGAATGAAGTTCAATACTTGGTTGCCTTATAGAAAGAAGGAAAAATCTTGAAATATCTCATAAAAACTGTTTGTTTTGAATTCACCCGACTAATGCAAATACTGCTTCATGGGGAACAATTCGCTTGGCACTAATCATACACTAATCATACATTTTCACAGGTAAACTGCTATTTACCTGTTCCTACGTTTAGCTTTTGCATGAATCATTGAGCAGAAATATGTTTCAGAACCGAAGTCAGTAAATGAAGGCTGTCAGCAGTGTGCTTCAGCGGGCTTCAGGCAACAAATTAGCCTTTATGTACAAAGACCTCAAAGTGAGGAAGGTTAATAACATGTTTTCTGTTGTTATATATGGTGCTCTTGTTTTTGTTTTTTGTTTTTTTACCATGAAGAGAGTGAATCCAGGAGCACATGTAATATATTCCAACACAATGATCGTTCGGCCCACTGGGCTTTCTCAAAATGGTCTTTGGGCGAAACAATCGTCGACCATCCTCCGCACCTCTTGCTTGTCTTCATGTGTCTGATAAGTATTACTGCGCGTTTTATCCACTGCTCTCTGCAATATGAGTTTACCTTAAGAGGACCCATTTAAATGTTGGACTGTATTGTGTGTGCTCCTGGATTCACTCTCTTCATGGTGAGCCATATGTTACTTCAATTCTAATGAATCTGGAGACTGTACTGACCGTTACCGTGTTGGAAGTTGCATTAAATAGCAGGCACATTTCAGCAATCAGCATTGCTGTTTTTTTTTACTTGCTTCATTTTTTTATGGATTCATCACATACACCCCCTCTACCCGAATGCTTGGGTGAAGGATCTACACTGGCAGATAATCTTGTTTGCTGTCTAAACTATTGTTCTCCTTACTCCTCCTGTTCCCTGTTGCTTTGCTGTGTGGCGCACTGGAGCCTCCACCCCATTGCCACAGAATGGGTTGCTAGCCTGTAGGTCAGTGAAGCGCCTGTACAGAACTTGGCCCACAACGGTTGCCTGAGATATCGGGTTCCCAACTCTGCAGGCAACAGTAATTGTAATCCTCCCTCTGTGCTCTTCTCCACCACCATATGGACTCAGTGACTCATCTGCTAGATTTATCCCACTACTTTTTATTATTACATCACTATTTAGTGTACCATTGTTGAGTATTGATGAATATTCACAACCATTAAAGGATACCCAAACTGAAATGTGACATAATGAGATAGACATGTGTATGTGCAGTGCCTAGCACACAAATAACTATGCTGTGTTCCTTTTTTTCTTTCTCTGCCTGAAAGAGTTAAATATAAGGTATGCAAGTGGCTGACTCAGTCCTGACTCAGACAGGAAGTGACTACAGTGTGACCCTCACTGATAAGAGATTCCAACTATAAAACACTTTCCTAGCAGAAAATGGCTTCTGAGAGCAAGAAAGAGGTAAAAAAGGGGAGTTTCTTATCAGTGAGGGTCACACTGTAGTCACTTCCTGTCTGAGTCAGGACTGAGTCAGCCACTTATATACCTGATATTTTTACTCTTTCAGACAGAGAAAGAAAAAAAGGAACACAGCATAGTTATTTCTGTGCTAGGCACTGTACATACACATGTCTATCTCATTATGTCACATTTCAGTTCGGGTATCCTTTAAGCTCATATCTCTATGACAACTTATATTTGATATGTAAAACTGTCCCAGAGTTTGCTTTTATATTTTAAAGTGTACCTGTATGGAGAAATGTGCCCCTATGGAGTTCTCACCTCCAGAGGTTCCCCATCCTCCTCCACTAGGTGCTGGAACCCCTGGAAACCTGCTTATCGACAGCTTGTGCATACAGAGTATCATGGACCCGATCGGCCTTGGCTTTTTATTCTGAAGGCGAGCGGTCCATGCTACTGCGCAGGAGCAGTATGGCCATGCTTCAAGGGTCTCAATGCTGGATCGGCCTAGCTGAGGAGTTGAGGAGGATTTATCGTACAAATCGTATGCAAAAAAATTTTTAACAATCAGATGAAAAATTTTTTACTTATTTGGGCTGTGAATCAGGCAAAAGTAAACAAGATTACAGCCCAAAAAAGTAAATCACCTAGTATTGCGTTTTAGTTTTCTTTTTTTTTACTTTGGCAGCAAATGTCATAGCTTGTACGGGGTGGAGGGTGATCAAAAAGCACCTTGGAAAAAAAACACAGAGACAGCCCTAAAGGTGCAGTATGACACAAAGGTAGATAATGAGTAAAGGTAGAATTCGGTACTCACAAGAAGAGGTTGCAGCCAACCACTGCAGGCAGGTGGAGATGAACAAACCAAACTCCTCGCGGGTTTCTAGATGGCCTGGATGTGGTCTTGCTATAAAATATCTAGGTGGTCCTTGAGGTGACCAAGCCACACGGGGCCAAAAGGGGGATGAAAAGCACAAGGAGGGAATAGGCGCCCAAGATATAAAACTATGTTAAAAACTGGCAATGTGTTTCGTGGGCCTATACCCACTTCCTCAGGCCGAATAAATTGTCGAAGGGTGCTATGAGCCGAATACAATGCGCCTCTGATACGCCTCTGAGGCACCTTGTATATGGCTCATAGGACCCTTTGGCACTTTATTCGGCCTGAGGAAGTGGGTATAGGCCCACAAACGCATTGGTGGTGCATATAAAAATTCATTTATTATATAAATTTTTCTTCATTGAGGTAAGCCACCTCATTTTTTTTTCTATTTTATCTGTTCTTAACAGTTCTATAATAACTTAGGTGCCTCTCCCCCCTTTATAGCTTTCACATGATTGTGGGGGCTTGTTCTCTGCGGCTGTAAAGCGATACCATGGCACATTGCAGGTACTGCTCCAACTCATTATTTGCATGAAATAAGTACCTTTAGCTGGATATTAAATAAGGTCTTGGCGAATTTCATGCTGCCGGTCATTGTGCGACTGGCTATGCGAAATGCGTATGTTATAAGATGTAGAAATTGGTCAGATGTTTTATTTTTGGACTGTAAATAACAAAATCCTCCGTTCATGTGTCTAGCAGAATGTGTCATACAGGTGAGCAGATCCCACCCCCCTCCCATCAGTGATATAACTAGCAGTGATAAGGCTCTGATGTCATCGCAGGAGCAGCATAATTACACAGAGAGGCCTCTGCCCTCACCCACCAGGTCAGTGCCAGCTACAATTCACTGTCTGCTTATTACCACCACAGCTTCCTTAAAGGATACCCGAAGTGACTTGTGACATGATGAGATAGACATGTGTATGTACAGTTACTAGCACACAAATAACTATGCTGTGTTCCTTTTTTTCTTTCTTTGCCTGAAAGAGTTTTTTTCTTTCTCTGCCTGAAAGAGTTAAATATCAGGTATGTAAGTGGCTGACTCAGTCCTGACTCAGACAGGAAGTGACTAGAGTATGACCCTCACTGATAAGAAATTCCAACTATAAAACACTTTCCTAGCAGAAAATTGTTTCTGAGAGCAAGAAAGAGATAACAAGGGGAATTTCTTATCAGTGAGGGTCACACTATAGTCACTTCCTGTCTGAGTCAGGACTGAGTCAGCCACTTACATACCTGATATTTAACTCTTTCAGGCAGAGAAAGAAAAAAAGGAACACAGCATAGCTATTTGTGTGCTAGGCACTGTACATACACATGTCTATCTCATCAGGTCACATGTCACTTCGGTTATCCTTTAATTCCCACAGCCTAGGCAGATGCTATCCAAATAAAGTATATATTTAGCTATCCTGTGTGATAAACTGAACAGATTCATCACTACATAAATGCAGCAACAGTATATGATAGATAACCTAAAGGTGGCCATATACCTATAGATAGCCATCAGATTCGACCATCAGATAAATTCATATCAAATCTGACAGGCCTGATGTGTTCCACACACTAGGAACGGATTTAAGAATTAAAACTATTAACAATTCATCAAACCCAATCTAACAGTGCAATGCTATGGACAATTGCGCATAATTCTTGCGTTGTGCCGAATTTAGCGGTTAATAGCAAATATATGCGATTGTCAAAAATACTTTGTCATTTTTGAGAAAATCCATTTTGAAAATGCAAAGGAAAAATTATTTTTAAATTATCATTTTTTTAGTTTAAAAAACATTTTCCCTTTGCATTTTTAAAATGGATTTTCTCAAAAACTATAACAGTCATTTTTTAACAATTATTTTTTATGACTAGACTTGTTCCTTCTCTTCTCCTTAACCACCCTGGCGTTCTATTAAGATCGCCAGGGCGGCTGCGGGAGGGTTTTTTTTTTAATTAAAAAAAAACTATTTCATGCAGCCAACTGAAAGTTGGCTGCATGAAAGCCCACTAGAGGGCGCTCCGGATGCGTTCTTCTGATCGCCTCCAGCGGCCAGAAGTAACACGGAAGGCCGCAATGAGCGGCCTTCCGTGTTTCGCTTACCTCGTCGCCATGGCGACGAGCGGAGTGACGTCATGGACGTCAGCCGACGTCCTGACGTCAGCCGCCTCCGATCCAGCCCTTAGCGCTGGCTGGAACTATTTGTTCCGGCTGCGCAGGGCTCGGGCGGCTGGGGGGACCCTCTTTCGCCGCTGCTCGCGGCGGATCGCCGCAGAGCGGCGGCGATCAGGCAGCACACGCAGCTGGCAAAGTGCCGGCTGCGTGTGCTGCTTTTTATTTGATCAAAATCGGCCCAGCAGGGCCTGAGCGGCACCCTCTGGCGGTAATGGACGAGCTGAGCTCGTCCATACCGCTAAGGTGGTTAATGTACAGTATGTAGCATTTTTGGTGACAGTGGCTTTACTATGAACCACTAAAGTCGGCATTCAATTAAGCAAAAATTAGGCAACTGACGGCTCCTGATTACATTTACAAACAAAATGAATTACGATTTTTCCTAAAATTTCGCATTACAATTTTGCATCATAATTGCGAAGGGGTCACTGTCTGTGTTTTGTGTGTGTCCGTTAAGCAACTGCCAACTCAAATTCCTTATACAGTATGTGCAAATTTTTTGGCCACATAAAATTGATTTCGATTGTTGCACTAGACTAATCAGATTTGGAGTGTTAACAATTCATACTTGTCCACTTGATTAATCAGCAGTCAGGTTATATCTGGTTCTTCCCACAGATATTCCACTTCCTGTGGCGCAAGAAAATGACCTAATGTCAAATTTCCAGATTATTTCAGGTCCACAGATAGTAAGGCTGGGTGCACACTTAGCAGAAACGCAATTGTTGCGGAAAACGCTGCGTTTTTGCTGCTAATGGAAGTCTATGGGCCGCATGAAAAACCGCATAAAAAAACCCGCATAAGCGTTTTGTATGTGTGCGTTTTTAAAAACGCTGGTTTTGTTGCATAATGATTAAAAACACATAAAAGACATACATAATGAAAGTCAATGGGAACGCAATGTATTGCGTTTTGTATGTGCTTTTCATGGATTTTTTTTTTTATTGTTTTGTGATGTATTTCC
This sequence comes from Hyperolius riggenbachi, assembly GCF_040937935.1. NCBI lineage: Eukaryota > Metazoa > Chordata > Amphibia > Anura > Hyperoliidae > Hyperolius > Hyperolius riggenbachi. The sequence goes on from NC_090647.1 coordinate 98,556,834, forward strand.
GCTTCCTTGGCAAATGAAGACAAAAAACATGGGCACCAGTAAAGTGCAAACGCTGGGTTTATTGCCAGCAAACAAAGCACAGAGCGAAGTGCTATATATCACCCCTCCTGGGTCACCCCGCACACGGCACAGCGGGTCAACAATTGTTTCGCATCTCCTGATGCACCATCTCGGACCTCAGCGTGCTGCCACAGCAGGAGGAAAGAGGCTAAAAGGTATTTCCGCTTCCTGTTGTCTTCCTAGTGATTTGCATAAAACGCAATATGAAAACGCATTGAAAACGCATACAAAACGCATATGTGTTTTGTATATATGAACTGCAAATGCATAAAAAGCAGGCAAAACACTAGAAAAACGCATATGCGGAAAAAACGCAAACGCACTAAAAATGCAAATTAAAAAACCGCACATGACAGAAAACACGACCTTTCACACTCTGTTATGTGTGCACCCAGCCTCACGGAAGTAAGATAAATGAAAAATAGATAAGTAGAAGCCACTCGTGCCTAATATAGGCCTTTAATATTTGTTGCTGACACTGACATTCTTGACCATTTCCGGTGGCTTTTCCCTGTATTCACAAGCTCCTTGGCTATCCCAGCTTAAAGGAGATATAGGAAGAAAGGCTGTGAGGAAAGCACTATATAAAAATTCATAATAATTGTAAAATTTAGCATTTGTAGCATTAGGTTTTGTTAAAGAGACACTGTAACATCAAAATGTTCCCCTGGGGGGTACTTACCTCGGGAGGGGGAAACCTCAGGGTCACAATGAGGCTTCCCACGCCGTCCTCTGTCCCTCGGGGGTCTCGCTGCAGCCCTCCGAACAGCGGCCTGACAAATCCGTCAGCTTGTTCAATATTTACCTTTTCAGGCTCCAGCGGGGGCGCTGTTGCGCCTTTCGGCTCCGAAGTAGACGGAAATACCCGATCTCAGTCGGGTCCGCTCTACAGCGCAGGAGCCAGAGACTTGCACCTGCGCAGTAGAGCAGACCCGATGGTGATCGGCAATTCGGAGCCGAGAGCCGCCACAGCGCCTGCGCAGGAACCAGGAAGGTAAATATTTACATTGCCGCTGTTCTGAGGGCTGCAGCGAGACCCCCGAGGGACAGAGGACGGCATGGGAAGCCTCATTGGGACCCTGAGGCTTTCCCCTCCCAAGGTGAGTACCCCTCAGGGGAACTTTTTGATGTTACAGGTTTTCTTTAAGGTTCCACCTGTACTGCGCATGAACTATGTCTGTATTAATGGTACCCTCTTTTATCTGTATTGTAATCTGTTCAATGCCACAAAAGGTTTTGGCACAAAAAAAATAAAAAAAAATAATTATAGCAAAGACATTAGCATTTTAAGCAGCATATCAAGATGGCAGCCTCCACTGTCTTATGGAAGGTGTACTTTAAAGTGTCACATCACAAAGAATTTAATGTGTGCATCAAACACCAAGTAGAACCTGACAAATCCGGAGGGATATTTCTCTCCTCCACTCTATCGCCCCCGCCTCCCCACCACATCCGACTCCTGCCTCTTTCTCCTCCCTTACCTCCTTCAATCCTGTCACGGTGGAGGAAGTCAACCAGCTGCTGGCAACTTCACCTGCCACTTCCTGCCCCCTAGATCCGGTCCCATCTGATTCTCTGCGCCCACATTTTTCTGATCTGGCCCCTGTCCTCACCCATCTGTTCAACCTCTCCTTCTCCACCGGCATCTTCCCCTCCATATTCAAACAGGCCACTGTGCTTCCCCTGCTAAAGAAATCTTCACTTGACCCTGCTCTGCCATCCAACTACCGCCCAATCTCTCTCCTCCCTTTTGCCTCAAAAATTCTTGAACGCCTGGCCCAACAACGCCTGACCAACTTCCTTAACTCCAACTCCCTTCTCGATCCCCTGCAGTCTGGTTTTCGCACAGCCCATTCTACAGAAACAGCCCTCACCAAAGTGGTAAACGACCTTGCCCTTGCCAAAGCCGAAGGTAAATACTCCATCCTGCTCCTCCTGGACCTCTCCTCGGCATTTGACACTGTCGACCACTCCCTCCTCCTCCACTCCCTGCAGCTAATGGGCATTCAGGACCTAGCCTTAGCCTGGATCTCCTCCTACCTCTCCAACCGCTCCTTCACAACATTTTTCAATGGCTCCTCATCCGCTCCTACACCCCTCTCAGTTGGTGTTCCTCAAGGTTCCGTCCTAGGACCACTCCTGTTCTCACTCTATACTGCCTCAATTGGTAAAATCATCTCCTCCATGGGTTTCAATTATCACCTGTATGCCGACGACACCCAGATATATCTCCACACCCCAGATCTCTCCTCCTCTACCATGGACAAAGTCTCTGCCTGCCTCACATCCATTTCCTCCTGGATGGCTGCCAGGTACCTGAAGCTTAATTTGGACAAGACTGAGCTTCTAATATTCCCACCCCGCACAGCTGCACCCCTCCCAGATCTGCACGTCACTATTGAAAATACTACTATCCACCCTACCTCCCAAGCCCGCTGTCTAGGCGTTACTCTGGACTCTGAACTTTCCTTTACAGCCCACATCCAAGGTATTGTCAGATCCTGCAACTTCCACCTCCGCAACATCTCCAAGATCCGCTCCTACCTGTCACTTGACACCACTAAACTCCTTATCCATGCCCTTGTCATCTCCCGCCTGGACTACTGCAATTCTCTTTTATCTGGCCTCCCCTCTAACCGTACTGACCCACTTAAATTGGTAATGAATGCGGCAGCCAGACTGATACATTCTTCTCACCGCAGTGCCTCTACAACTCCGCTCTGTAAAGCACTACACTGGCTCCCCATCAGCTTTAGGATCAATTTCAAAATCCTGTGCTTGGCCTACAAATCAGTGCACAAGACCTGCCCGACCTACATCTCTGATCTGGTCCACAGGCACATACCAGCCCGCCCCCTCCGATCCTCCAATGACCTGCGCCTAGTCGCACCACGCATAACTCAGTCACACGCACGATTGCAGGACTTCACCAGGGCTGCCCCTACTCTCTGGAACTCTCTCCCACCAGCCGTCAGACTCGCCCCCACCTTTAATACCTTCAAACAAGCTCTCAAGACTCACCTCTTCACGCTCGCATACCCCCCTACACCAGTATCATAATATGTTCTGTTAGACCCCCTCTCAAAAGACGCACCATGGGCTTGATTCACAAAGCGGTGCTAACCTACTTAGCACGTCTAAAGTCTTTAGACGCGCTAACCAGGGTGCTAAGTAGGTTAGCACCGGATTTCTCAATCAGATCGTGCACTAACTTTGCGCGCGTAAAGTTTTACGCGCGCAAAGTTTTACGCGCGCTAAGTCCCATAGGCTTTAATGGGCACTTCGCGCGGTGCGCCCTGTGCTCTGTGCAGTACGCGCGTAAAGTTTTACGCGCATAAAGTTTTGCGCGCATAAAGTTTTATGCGCGAAAAGCTTGTTTAGACGTGCTAAGGGGGTTTTCACAGGCGTGCTAACAGTTAGCACCGCTTTGTGAATCAAGCCCCTATTGTCTCCACCCCACCCTTTAGATTGTAAGCCTCTGGCAGGGCCATCCTCCCTAATGTATCCATCTTGATTATGCAATCTTACTCACAACCACCCTTCTTGTAGACTCGAACAGTCTCTATCTTGACCTATGACACTGTATTGTTATCAAATCATTTGCATGATCTTGTTTTGTTGTGAGTTTCCGTATGTTCTACCTGTATGTTAACCCATTTATCTATTGTGCAGCGCTGCGTAATATGTTGGCGCTTTATAAATACAATAAATAATAATAATAATAAATCTGGCTTTTCAAATTTGGCCCGATTGGCTTATAACGAGACATCGCTCATGCAAATATGCATTTGCTTTCGCATGCCAAAATATGCAGGGTCTAAAACTAATACCGCAAAGCGGTTGCCCTGCGGGGATTAGTTCATGCTGCATTAGCACTATCCAGGAGCGCCACGGGGAGGCTTCCCAATGCCCACATACAACCGGGGAGCCGCAGGGGCCACACGCCCACTCACTGCCTGGAACCCACACTGCGGCACCCAGGAGGGGGAGGCTGGGAGGTGCAGGCGACCCCTCCAAGTGTGGCCAGCGCCGGGGAAAGCCGCCCGCACCCACCTCCCAAAATTTAAAAACAGGCACTTACCTTAGCGTCCATTGCATTCTGCTGCATGAGCGCGACTTGAGAGCAACATACAGTGGAGGAAATAATTATTTGACCCCCTCACTGATTTTGTAAGTTTGTCCAATGACAAAGAAATGAAAAGTCTCAGAACAGTATCATTTCAATGGTAGGTTTATTTTAACAGTGGCAGATAGCACATCAAAAGGAAAATAAAAAAAATAACCTTCAATAAAAGATAGCAACTGATTTGCATTTCATTGAGTGAAATAAGTTTTTGAACCCCTACCAACCATTAAGAGTTCTGGCTCCCACAGAGTGGTTAGACACTTCTACTCAATTAGTCACCCTCATTAAGGACACCTGTCTTAACTAGTCACCTGTATAAAAGACACCTGTCCACAGAATCAATCAATCAAGCAGACTCCAAACTCTCCAACATGGGAAAGACCAAAGAGCTGTCCAAGGATGTCAGAGACAAAATTGTAGACCTGCACAAGGCTGGAATGGGCTACAAAACCATTAGCAAGAAGCTGGGAGAGAAGGTGACAAGTGTTGGTGCGATAGTTCGAAAATGGAAGGAGCACAAAATGACCATCAATCGACCTCGCTCTGGGGCTCCACGCAAGATCTCACCTCGTGGGGTGTCAGTGGTTCTGAGAAAGGTAAAAAAGCATCCTAGAACTACACGGGAGGAGTTAGTGAAAGACCTCAAATAAGCAGGGACCAGTCACCAAGAAAACCATTGGAAACACATTACACCGCAATGGATTAAAATCCTGCAGGGTTTGCAAGGTCCCCCTGCTCAAGAAGGCACATGTGCAGGCCCGTCTGAAGTTTGCCAATGAACACCTGAATGATTCTGTGAGTGACTGGGAGAAGGTGCTGTGGTCTGATGAGACCAAAATAGAGCTCTTTGGCATTAACTCAACTCGCTGTGTTTGGAGGAAGAAAAATGCTGCCTATGACCCCCAAAACACCGTCCCCACCGTCAAGCATGGGGGTGGAAACATTTTGCTTTGGGGGTGTTTTTCTGCTAAGGACACAGGACAACTTAATCGCATTAACGGGAAAATGGACGGAGCCATGTATCGTGAAATCCTGAACGACAACCTCCTTCCCTCTGCCAGGAAACTGAAAATGGGTCGTGGATGGGTGTTCCAGCACGACAATGACCCAAAACATACAGCAAAGGCAACAAAGGAGTGGCTCAAGAAGAAGCACATTAAGGTCATGGAGTGGCCTAGTCAGTCTCCGGACCTTAATCCAATAGAAAACCTATGGAGGGAGCTCAAGCTCAGAGTTGCACAGAGACAGCCTCGAAACCTTAGGGATTTAGAGATGATCTGCAAAGAGGAGTGGACCAACATTCCTCCTAAAATGTGTGCAAACTTGGTCATCAATTACAAGAAACGTTTGACCTCTGTGCTTGCAAACAAGGGTTTTTCCACTAAGTATTAAGTCTTTTATTGTTAGAGGGTTCAAAAACTTATTTCACTCAATGAAATGCAAATCAGTTGCTATCTTTTATTTAAGGTTATTTTTTCAATTTTCCTTTTGATGTGCTATCTGCCACTGTTAAAATATACCTACCATTGACATGATACTGTTCTGAGACTTTTCATTTCTTTGTCATTGGACAAACTTACAAAATCAGTGAGGGGTCAAATAATTATTTCCTCCACTGTATGGGAAAGGAGTGAAGCACGGGCCACCCCAAGCTGAGGAGCTCAGGGCTGGCTTACACACAACACTCCAAGGGGAGGAAGGGCAGGCGCAGATAGCTCGCTCCAGGGCTCTCACCTGCTAGAACAAGCCATCCACCAAAGGGGAAAGAATTATAATCACATCACAAAGAATTTAATGTGTGCATCAAACATCAAGTAGAACCTGACAAATCTGGATTTGCAAATTCGGCCTAATTGGCTTATCATGCGACATTGCTCATGCAAATATGCATTTGCTTTCGCATGCTAAAAGCGTTTAGTGTGCCCCCCTTTATATGGCTTCCCTGGTGATCTAATGCTTCACCTCCAATATAGCTTCTCTGGTGGTCTACAGTGGGGCAAACATAATGCAAAGTGGGGAAACCACTTGAGGGCTAAATTGAATGGCTCTGAGGGCCAGATCTAGCCCACGGGCTGGAGTTTGACATGCATGAACTAGTATCAGCAAATGGTAAGCCTAACAAGCGATCTATACACAGTAAATACAGTAAAGTTCAAATGATTTGACAAGTGGCTCTTACTTCTGTGTAGTAAAATAATCTCCTATCTATGGTATGAAGAAGTCCTTGGAAAATGTGTGTCACATTCAGGAGAAAATAGAGAAAACCACAAAGCCACATTCATTCTGATTGCTGCAAGTCCTTCCTGTATCGCTCTCATTATTCTTGCAATTACTCCAGACTATTTTCAGCTGAATTGACCCGATCTCATTACAGCTCGGCTATATTACCCTTATGTCCACATTGTCATTCCCCCGACTATAATAACAACAGTCACAGGAGACGTGTCACCAAACCAGCTAAATTACCTTTGACAAAAAACGATCTTGGCTGATATTTTATATAGAATGTACGGGATGTCATCACGGTCATTAGTAAAAACCTGTTGCTGCTGACAAAGGCAGAAACTAAGGGTGAAAATGATTCCTTTATTAGTCACTTGTAAGTTGATTAAATGCTTTTTCTGTTGATTTATCCAACATATTTCCACTAGCAGGATTATCTAAAGCAAAGGCGTAGCCAGGGGAGAGCAAGGGGGACATATGTCCCTGGGTGCAGCACTGTAAAGGGCGTGCAGCATGGCCACCACACCACCACGTGTGAGAGGCGGCTCTCTTGCCGCCCAAAGTGCCCTCACTTCTCTACCTGACTCCTTCCCTCTGCAGAGGACTGCGGATGTGTAAAAAGTAACAGCCAAAGACTCGCCGCCTACGATGTTCCAGTGTTGACATCATCTCTTCTCTGCAGCGAGCCCAGCACTCTCGCCTTGGTAACAGCAGCATCTCTGTCAGGTCCTGTCAGGTGATCCATGTAAAATGTTTGTTTACTGAGAGTACTAAAGCCATTAGAAAACATACCTGGTATCCACCGGCGTAACAATAGGGGATGCGACCCCTGCCCCTGCGGGGGGGGGGGGGCACTAGGGCCCGCTCGGGGCCATTTTGGGGGGCAGGAGGGGTCGCAGCATAAGAGGAGAGCGTGGTCGCAGATCGGTGGGGAGTCGGGACATTCCCCCCCTCCCTCACCTTGGGCTCTCCTCTCAGCGCTCCCCTCCTGCAATTTTTAGTGACAGCGGCGGCAGGCAGGACACATACCTCCTTCGCCCCGGAGGTCTCCAATGTCTAAGAGCTTCATGTCACTTCCTGTTTACACAGGAATTGACATGAAGCACTTACTTGATCGGAGACCTCCGGCGCGATGGAGGTATGTGTCCTGCATGCCGCTGCTGCCCGCTGTCACTAAAGATTGCAGGAGGGGAGCGCTGAGAGCCCAAGATGAGGGAGGGGCTGGCCCTGGGGGGGGGGCGGATTTTTTTTTTGCAGGGGGGCCCAGGGATTTCTAGTTACTCCCCTGCTCGTATCCCAGAATGCTCAGGGGGTTCTGCATATCTAATCAGCCTATGCTAAGCATCACTGGGAGGGTGGAGCTACATACCAACATACAGCAATATATAGCTGTAGGAAGTGTTTCTGATGCTGAAACTGGGATAATTACAATAACAATGAGTATCATCCTGAATATTTTACTGCATTCTACTATATGTCACTACAGTGCCTCTTTAAAGGACAACTGAAGTGGGAAGTATGTGGAGGCTGCCATATTTATTTCCTTATAAACAATACCAGTTGCCTGCTATTCCTGGCAGCACTGCTGGTCTATAAGGCTGCAGTAGTGTCTGAATCACACCAGAAACAAGCATGCAGCTAATCTTGCCTGATCTGCTGCATGCTTGTTTGGGGGCTATGGATAAAAGTATAATGCTGGGAATACACAATAATATTTTTCAGTCGATTTACTGTCTGATCTTATTTCTGATCGATTTTCTGATCGATTTTCTTATCTTTTCTTATCAATTTCCATTCACTTCTATGAGAAATCGATCAGAAAAAATAATATCGGACATGTCGGAAATTATCTATCGCACCATCTATCTGCTTAAAAAACTTATGGTGTTTTCCCAGCATTAGAGGCAGAGGATAAGCAGGGCCACCGGGCAAATGGTATTGCTTAACCTGCCTGGCGTTCTAGTAAGATCGCCAGGCTGGCGACCGGACGTTTTTTTTTTGATAAAAAAAAAAACTATTTCATGCTGCATGAAAGCCCACTAGAGGGCGCTCCTAATCTGTATTTCCGATCGCCTCCGGCGATCAGAAGTAACAAGAAGGGCCCTTCTTGTTTTGCCCTCCACGTCGCCATGGCGACGAGCGGAGTGACGTCATGGACGTCAGCCGACATCCTGACGTCAGCCGCCTCCAATCCAGCCCTTAGCGCTGGCCGGAACTGTTTGGTCCGGCTGCGCTGGGCTCGGGCGGCTGGGGGGACCCTCTTTCGCCGCTGCACGCGGCGCATCGCCGCTGCACGCGGCGCATCGCCGCGCTGCGGCGGCGATCAGGCAGCACACACGGCTGGCAAAGTGCCGGCTGCGTGTGCTCCTTTTTATTTGGAGTAAATTGGCCCAGCAGGGCCTGAGCGACACCCTCCGGCGTCTCTGGACGAGCTCAGCTCGTCCAGAATGCTCAGGAGGTTAAAAGGCAATAAATATGGCAGTCTCCATATTCTTCTCACTTCAGTTAACCTTTAATCAACTTAACAGTGTCAACAAAAGCAGAAACATTTGGTACAGTTGGAGTTGGACTTACAATAAGCAATTATAGCCCACAGCCAATAATTTTACAGAAGTCAAACCAATAAAATGTCATTTATGAAATATATTGTGGGATTTGCAGCAGTATAACCAGAGCAGAATTTTTTTTACTAGGAACACTATGCAGGTGCCTGAAGGCATTGTTGTTCCACATACCTCCCAACTTTTTGAGATGAGAAAGAGGGACACTTACGCCACACCCCTGATCACGCCCCTGTCACACCCCTAGTCACGCATACCATAAAGTTTTCATAAGAAAAATATGATGTTTTATAATTCAAACCACCCGGTCCTTTCTATCCTGGCCCATTTTCCTTCATATTAACATTTTAAAATTAGTAATATATCAATTTAAAGGATGGGAATAAAGTTTAGAGTCAATCAAACAAATTTTTAGTAAAGAAATATATATATTTACATAGAAAGAGGGACACAGTCCTGAAAGAGGGACAAATGAGGAAGAAAGAGGGACTGGGCTCCCAAAGAGGGACTGCCCCTCCAAAAGAGGGACAGTTGGGAGCTATGGTTCCAGAGGTGGTTGGTTCCCTCCAGCTCCCACACTGTCCCACGCATCACTTACAACTACAACAATTCTAGTCATTGAGAGGCTTCTGAGGTGCCACTTTTGTTACTGTGTCTGTGGTGAGGGATAGGTGTGATAACATAACTTTGGCTGTGTTTTAGCCATTTATTTAGTAAAGGGTTCTTAACAGTAAGCGTAATTAAGATGTGGAATGCATTGCCACAGGAAGTCGTTATGGCAAATTCTATACCTGCATTTAAAGGGGGCTTAGATGCTTTCCTTGCGTTGAAAGACATCCATGGCTACAATTACTAGGTAATTCCTAATGATGTTGATCCAGGGATTTTATCTGATTGCCATCTGGAGTCGGGAAGGAATTTTTCCCTTTTGGGGCTAATTGGACCATGCCTTGTAAGGGTTTTTTCGCCTTCCTCTGGTTCAACAGGGATATGTGAGGGAGCAGGCTGGTGTTGTACTTTATACCGGTTGAACTCGATGGACGTATGTCTTTTTTCAACCAAAATAACTATGTAACTAATAACTATGTAACTATGTAACGATGTGTAATATTTTTGACGTTAAAAAGGGAGCAGGGACGTGCTTCCGAGTGGCTACGAGTTTGTAGCTACTCAGATTCGAAATTATAATTAATACTGATTAAAGCAAGTGTGACCACAGGAGATGGGGTTTAACTTACCCAGAAGTCCACGGGGTCCTGTGCGGTCCATCGCCTCATACGCAAAGTGTTGGCCGCGCTCCATGACTCACTACCGCACTTCCTCCTTTCGGCCAGACTTCAGGGTAGGTTAACACCCGTCTCCCGTGGTCACACCTGCTTTAACCTGCCTGGCGTTCTGATTCCCGTGGCCCTGCGGCCGCGGGAACGTTTTTTTAATTTTTTTTTTTATTTATCATGTAGCTAGCCCAGCGCTAGCTACATGATCCCCCCCTCCCTGCGGCATCCCTCCCACCCCTCCGATCGCCGCCGGCTCAATCACCCGTCCGGAAATCCCGTTCTGAACGGGATTTCCAGGAGGGCTTCCCCCGTCGCCATAGTGACGACCGTTGTGACGTCATCGACATCATGGACGTCATGACGTCACAGGGAGTCCCGATCCACCCCTCAGCGCTGCCTGGCACTGATTGGCCAGACAGCGCACGGGGTCTGGGGGGGGGGAGGCTGCATTGCGGCGGGTAGCGGCGAATCTGCGGCGGGCGGCGGCAATCAGGCACGTGTTGTGCCTGATCGCCACCGCCCGCCGCAGCAAGCAAAGTGCTTGCTGCGTGTTTTAAAAAAAAATTATTCAAATCAGCCCAGCGGGGCCTGAGCGGCGACCTCCGGCGTCGCTGGACGAGCCTAGCTCGTCCAGAACGCCAGGGAGGTTAATCAGTATTAATTAACATTTCGAATCTGAGTAGCTACAAACTCGGGGCTACTCAGAAGCACATCCCTGAAAGGGAGTCTAAAGTAAAAATAAATACAAAAAAAAGATACTCACCTAAGGAGAGGGAAGGCTCTGTGTCCTTCAGAGCCTTCCCAGTTTCCTCACGGTCCCCGCGTCTCCCTGCACGCTCCTCCGTTAGCAGTCTACGACCAACCGGCCATAGACTGCTCTCTTCCGCTTCTGGTGGGCTTTTGGAGTCTTCAGAAGCACTCCTCTTTCGCGCACTCGTGCGTGCGTAGTACAGAGCTGCCCGCCATTGGGAGCCTGAGAGCTCCTGAAGACTTCCGATGGCTCCCGCGGCTGTAAATTTGAACCGGGGAGCCAGCACTGGGACCATGAGGGGAATGAGAAGGCTCTGTAGGACCCAGAGCATTCCTTCTCCTTAAGTGAATATCTGTTTTTTTATTTTTACTTCCCGATTTACTTTAAGGTACTGGGATTTTTGTGCCTGTATGCTCCTGGACATTACATCTGTGTGAGAGTAAGATTAGTTTGAGCATTGCTGACAAGAACTCCCCTTGAGGGGTTAAACACCAACGTCATAATGTCAGTCATGATCCTCCCCATACTGGAAAATATCAAAGTTGTGCAGGGAGGCCGGTGAGTAGCAAGGCTCATACCGGCCGAGTGCAGAAAAACGTTTACACGCCCAGGGGACCTGGCTTGCATGGATAGCCTCACGGTCTTGGATCGTGATCAAGTCGGGATTCCACCATGGTCACGATGGTAAGAGGGACACAAGCGTGACAGCTGGCAAACCTATATAGGTTTCTCCAGCCTCGACAAGTAGGTGAAACCTTTCCTATAGAGCCTAAAGCCCTCACCTACCAGCATCACAGTGTGTGCCTTTTCTCCTTTTTCTCCATGCCCTCACATTGCATGGAAAATTTTGCCATCATACCTGAGATCCTACAAAAATCCACCAATATATCTGGTGACTATATTACTGCAGAAACCATAGTAGGGTCAGTTATACTCCATAAAAATAATGCAAGCTGCAGACTTTCACCGGCAATAAATCGTATACTTTAAAAAAGTCTCCTGGGCAATGACATTTAAGTGTGGCACGTAATTTTGTAATTAGGTGAATAAAAGCCATGGCAGAGATTTTACACAGCAAATAAAGGCACTGGAAAACGAATACGCAAAGAAAAACTGACGATTCAGCACAATTTGCTGAGGAATAAAAAGTGAATCCTTGTCTGTTTCTCTATCCTCTAAAGTCTGTTCAATCTCACCGTTATTTTACTCTGTGGACAGTCGTTTGGGGGAAAGATCAAAGAAATTTACGTTGGACTATGAAAAGAGAAGAGCCTCTTGAATGACTGCAAGCTGCGGTTGTAAATCTCTGGTGTTTTAAAGGGAATTTACAATTAACTGAAAATCCTGGATTTGACTAAGGCTCCTGTGTATAGTTACTGTACATGGGAAAGCCTTCTAGCAAACCGGAGCGATAAGACGAGCTTCCACTGCTTAGCAAAGTGAAAGTCAAAGGATGAACGAGGTGACCGGGATTAAAAGAAAAGTAAATATCTGTGAAGCTGCACAATCCTTCTAGGATGTGGGCTGCATCCTTCTTTATCCCCAGATTGCCTCCAATAGCTTTGCAAAGTGCCCGGACCGGGCCGAGACACTCCCCTGGGTCTGCATCCTTGACCTGGAAATGGAATTCTGCTTTAACCTCCCGAGCTTGCACAGTTCACATTGCTGCTCGCTCGCCTGCACGGGTCAGGAGCACACGCGGGCAGGATGTCCTGGAGGGCCCTGGGAGCGAGGACATGGTAGAGAGCTCCTGACCTTCGCAGGCACTTTGCAAAGTTATTGGAGGCAATCTAGGGAAAAAGGACGCAGACTGCATCCTAGAAGGACTTTGCAGCTTGACTTTTTTTATTTCAATCGTTTTTATTGGATTTTATAAGATAAAACGATAACATAAGTCTGCACAGACTATATAAACATTAGCATATGATTAGATTGTAGGAGAGCTTACGGTCGTGTACAGGAAATAACAGCAATAACAATCATAACAGCAGTATAGGGATAAACATAATCAAGAATTAGAGGTATTGTCGACTGGCGTATATAAAGCAACCATAGGGTTGTAGTGGTTAAGGACATTGCTTTCGTTGTATTATGTAAAGATTAGTCGTGGTAGTTATAATTGTGACAAAATGTCTCCTGCCCATTCATGGAACCAAATTTTTGGCTGGGCATGAACCTATTTTGTTTTGATAGTGTGATTAGCTAGTGCTACCTGTCTCCCAGTGGAGGCAGGGATAGATATCTAGAAGGCCCGTCTGACCATAAGTAAGAAAGGTAGTAAAGGAGGAGCAAGAGGGGGGAGAGAAGAAAAAAGAGACGTAGGGATAGAGAGAGAAGTGAGGTAGAGTATGGGACGAGGAGAGAGTCAGCTGTTGCAAGTCAGTCTAGGCAGTGAGGGCCGGGGTGGCTCTAGGGTGTCAAACCGCGCCAATCTTGGCGCTATAGTCAGCCCCCAGTAGGTATTCCATAAAGGAAGACCAGGTTTTGTTGAATTTAGTCATATTGTCTTCTAGCCTAGCACGCAATTTTTCTTCACCAGGTCGAAGGAGAGGAGACTAGTATTCCAAGCTGCGGCGATCGTCAGTTTAGTTGCTGTAAAGATATAATTTACCAACATGTTTTGCGGTTTAGTAAGGTTTGGGTAAGGAAGGCCCAGTAAAGTATGAATTGGGTTCCTCGGTATTGGTTGGTTAACCAGCGAGGAGGCCCAGGTACACACTCTTAGCCAGAGTCGGCGGACTTTAGTACATTTCCACCAGGTATGGACATGAGTCCCGGGAGTATTACAGCCTCTGAAGCAGTTTGGGGATGTATTGCTTTTAAACTTGGCCAAACGGGAGGGAACTAAGTACCATCTGAAGAGTAGCTTGTAGTTAACTTCAACTAGGTCGGCGTTGATAGAAGTTTTGGGGATATTAGTCCAAATGTCAGACAAGTCTTCAGGGTCGATCAAAATATTTAAATCTTTCTCCCAGTCGACTATATATTTGGGCTTGCGGTTGGATTGTACGTGAGTTAATGCCTTATATATAGTTGAGACAATGCCTGGTGAAAGTGGGTCTGTGGCGCAGATATGTTCAAATGGAGTTCTAGTTAGAGGAGAATCCGTGTGGGAGAGATGGGATTTAACAAAGTGTGAGATCTGCATGTATCGGAATCTTTCAGTGGGGGGGAGTTGTTTGTGCTCTATTAGGAAGGCTAAGGTTTTCATGCCTGTGCCTGAAGATAAGGCATATACCGTTGTGAGGTGGGAATTTATCCACCAGCGAAAGCTAACTGGTGAGATTAAGGCTGCAGGGAAGGAGGGGTTCCCGAGGAAAGATGTTAGGGGCCTATGGGGAGATAGTAAGTTTCCGGAGTATTTGCAACTGTCCCAAACAGATAGGGAATGTTTGATTATTGGATTAGTGACTGTCGCTCTACTGGCTGGGGTGATCCAGAGGAGATTAGAGAGTTTAATTGGGTCTACTAAAGATTCTTCAATATCAACCCATGAAGGTCTGTGGGAATTCAACTGCCACAGAACTAGTGGAGAGATGTGTGCGGCCCTGTAGTAATGTTTCAAGTTGGGCACTCCAAGTCCTCCATCGGATCTTAGTCTATACAAATATAGGCTGCGAAACCTTGGCTTTTTGGAGCCCCATATAAAGTGATTGACCTTGCTCTGGATATTGTGTAAGAAAGAGGCTGGCAGCGGGATGGGTAGCATACGAAAGGCGTAAAGGAGTTTTGGGAGGAACGTCATTTTTATTGCTGTGATAGCTTGACTTTTTTTAACCCATTCGCGTTCCGTCGTTTTCACGTGAGAAATGTTCACCTCCCATTCATTAGCCTATAACTTTATCACTACTTATCACAATGCACTGATCTATATCTTGTTTTTACCGCCACCAATTAGGCTTTCTTTGGGGGGGGGGGGGGGTACATTTTGCTAAGAGCCACTTTACCGTAAATGCATTTTAACAGGAAGAATAAGAAAAAAATGGAAAAATTCATTATTTCTCAGTTTTCAGCCATTATAGTTTTAAAATAATACATGCCTCCATAATTAAAACTCACGTATTGTATTTGCCCATATGTCCCGGTTATTACACCGTTAAAATTATGTCCCTATCACAATGTATGGCGACAATATTTTATTTGGAAATAAAGGTGCATTTTTTCCATTTTGCATCTATCACTATTTACAAGTTTGAAATAAAAAATATATAGAAATATTTCATCTTTACATTGATATATAAAAAGTGTAGACCCTTAGGTAAATATTTACATGTTTTTTTTTTTTATTGTAATGTTTTTTTTTTATAGTAAACATTTTATTTGGGTAGTTTTGGGAGGGTGGGAGGTAAACAATAGATTTATAATGTAAATGTGTGTTAATTTTTCTTTTTTTTTTCTTTCAGGTGTAGTATTACTTTTTGGCAACAAGATGGCGGCCATGAGTTTGTTTACATGACGTCACTCTAAGCGTAGCACACGCTTAGAGTGACGCATCGGGGAGGGAACGGCCAGAAAAAGCACAGCTTCCGAGAGAAGCTGTCGCTTTTTCAGCGGGGGAGAGGAATCAGTGATCGGGCACCATAGCCCGATACATTGATTCCGTGGCTACCAAATCCGCGGCCGGGAGTGCGATCGGCCTGGTTCCTGGACGTAGAAACTACGTCCAGGAACCAAAATAGGTTAACCCCTGTCACCTTGTATATCCTTAAAAGTATACCTGAGAAGGGCCGGAATAAAAATGTATACATACCTGGGGCTTCCTCCAGCCTACTCTAGATTTATCTCTCCCTTGCAGCCGTCCTCCGCTGCGTATTTTGCAGCCTGTACTTCCTGGGTTGCGACTTGGCTTCCTATTGGAGGAAGCTAACACAGGTGGGGGGGAGCCTGGAATCCAGGTGGAGATGCTACGAGGCTGACTGACAGCCTCGCATAAATAAAGCAGGCTAGCGACAAGCAGCCTGCTTTATTTATGCGATCTTTTAAGGGGGAACAGCAAAGCGCAGGGTGGCTTTACAATTACCCAGAGGCATGTCATTGTGCACATGACATGCCTCTGGGTCCTGTTAGGATAACAATATGCCACCTTGTGTTCTCTTTAAAAAAAAATTATTTTTTTTACTAGTCCCCATTTTTGTATTGGTCATTTGTAAGTCGGGCATTCATAAGTTGGGGACTACCTGTACTCTGTGCACATTTTTCTGCATATGTTTTCTGCACACCATGTGTGTTTATATGTGGGAAAACATGTGCCCTTTTTCACAGAAGCTAATGTAAGGGCACATTCACACTTATAAATTAGCGCTAGCGTTTTGCGCGGGTGATTTTTATGCGATTCACGCAAAAAAATATCACTGGACAAATTTGCATTTTTGGAGCGATCACGATTTGAGCTTCTATGAAGGGTAATCGCGATTGCTCCAGAATCGCCGCAAAACTGCAGGTAACGCGTTTGCGATTGCCGCTAATCGCAAAACACCCACAATCGGCGCCAATTGCGGCAGTGAGAACACTGCCATCGGGTAACAAAGCACTAGCGCTTTAGCGATTGTCAGGAATCACCCGCTAATCACTTAGGTGTGAATGGGCCCTAATTGAGAAAATGCACACAATCCTGCACTACTGTCAATTTGCTTTCTGTATGTGAAAAACGCATTCCAGTGTAAAGTAGCCCACTGATTAACATTGGTTCTCAGTTTTCTTGTGCAGAAAACGTGCATGAAAAACACCTTTTTAATCACTTAAGTTCCAGCACTTTCTAGTACAAAAGCGTGGCTCACCAACATCACACCACACAGACCTCTCGCCATTTGGGCTGCTCTCCCGACGCTGAAGCCCACTCTTTCTCTGCCGTAGCTATGACGGCAGAGCTCTGTGAGCCGATCAGGAGCCAATTTCATTGGCTCCTGACCTTGTGATCAAGGTGAGCCAAAGTGCTGCTCCAAAGGTTGAAGCAAAGATTTCAGATATCTTCATAGAAAGCTTTTAAAAGTAGCTCAGATCAATAATGCAAATATACTGCAATATTGATTTTGTTACTACAGGTATAAAGAGACATAAAAAGTCAGCAAAATCCCACTATTTTCTAACAGCTGCAAACCTTGCTTACATTACATTAAAATAATTACACGGACAGTCTAAAAATTTCACCATTAAAGCCATCTACCATCATATTCTTTCCCTTACAAAACATTCACTTGCACCACATTTCAGGTCTCAAGGCAAAAGTAAAATGCATCAGATAATTTGGACTGATCACATGATCAGTAAGTAATAAACTAATGTACCGTATTTTTTTGACTATAAGACACCCCTGACAGACGTACCTAAGTTTAGAGGACAAAAACCAGGGAAAAAAATATATAACAAACCTGGTGCATCCATTGTGAAGGGGCATCTTGTGGATTATGCCCCCTTGTACCTCATGCCCCTTTGTACCTCTTGTGTCTCTCTGTGTCCTCCTCTGTCCTACTTGTGTCCTCCTCTATGTCCCTTCGTGTCCCCCTTGTATCCTCTTCTATGCCCCAGTGTGTCCCCCTGTGTCCTCCATTTAGCCCCCTGTGTCCTCCCCTGCATGGGCACACCACAAGGGGTCCCCAACATTGCGGCGGGTTGGAGGTTCGTAGTGGCAGGTTTTCACAAGTCAGGAACTCCCTGCATTTGGACTATAAGACGCAGTGACTTTTGGCCCCCAATTTGAGGGGAGAAAAAGTGAGTCTTATAGTGCAAAAAATACAGTAAGTGTATTGTTAGTGTAGTGTCATTTGGCAAGGGCCTGGAAGTACAAACAAGGAACTATAGACAAAGGGGCCTGTTTATAAAGATAGTAAAATATCTTTATATAGATGCATTTTTTACTCATAAACAATTTCCTTTCTCCCAGAATTCCTCTTCCTGTTTCTTTCTCTTCCTGTTTACGTCTTGGGGAAGAAGCACAATGGTGTTTCACAACAGAGAGTCTGATTACTACAATACAGGCCCATCCATGCCTGTATGAGAAGGAAATGGAGCCGTACAAGGACAGCGGGGTGAGAAACAAGGACTGGATTGAAATTATATCTGTTTAGCCAATTAGAGCATCACATTTCATATGTAACCACAGCAATCATTTTCAAAAATCTACTCAAGAAATTTCAACCAATCAGAGAAATCCAGTGAAAAACACAAATTGCAAACGCAAAATCAAAATATGCAAATCGCACTAAAAATGCATTATTGCAAGCGCAATCGCATAGAAAAAAATGACATAAAAGTTCTGATGAGAATTTTTCACTCTTGTTTTCCACCTCTTTATAAATAGATCTATACAAGTGTAGAAAACAAATGTCTCCTGCTGCTGTTAGTAAAAAATGGGGCTCTGCTGTCTTCTCACTTAGCCTTTTAGAGCCGCAAAAGCCATGATGCAATATTTCTGCATTATTAATTAGAAGCAATTTTTCAAAACATCTGTGAAAAATGATTGAAACAAGCAGTTATCTGTGAAGTTCTGCCTGGAATGTCGCTATGAGCAGAACGGAAAGGACGTTAATAATTCAGGCACACTCACAGTGATAAATCGCTGTTTTAGACTGACAATTCATTGGTTTGAAAAGATTGTATTTGAAGAGGCACAATGATGGAGGAGGTTAATAACTGAGCCATGGAAGGAATAACATGATTAGGATCTCATTTTCTTGTGAGATCTGCAGCAGGATAGTCACAGGATGAATTTTAATAAACCGCACAACATATTTTTTAAGCATTAAACACATTAAGAATTGATTGAACACATATTGAGGTTGTATACCTCTAACATGACTTTTCTTCAACACATTCTCTGACAAAGGAATTGGTTCAATGAGCATA